>NW_026606077.1:5755000-6342500 GCF_029834395.1 Sorex fumeus
GACCTGGGCCCTACGCAAACAAGATGAGAACACTATTCAGGTCTCCCAAAGAAGATAGAAAGAGCTATGCTTGGAATATCACGTTTCACTCAAATGAGAGAAAGAATCCGGAGTTCTGACATCCGTCGACGATCAAGAATCAGGGACGCTGTGTCGTTTGCCAAGGTGTCGAAAATCAGATGGGCTGGTCACGTAATGAGATTTAAAGACGACCGCTGGACTAGAGCTGTTACTGACTGGATTCCACGGGATGTCAAAAGACCATGTGGTCGCCCACCTACCAGATGGTCAGACTTCTTCCTCAAGATCATGAACGATCGGTTTGAGGCCCTTCATGTTCCCGGAGCGAACAGATGCCATTGGGCTACACTAGCACGCGACAGGGACAAATGGAGACGTTACTGGTGCCCGCTCGAGCAAATCGACGACTAACGGGAAGTTAAGTGATTAAGTGATTAAGATAAAGGATAGACGGACAGATGGATCAACAGATGGATAATTAGAGAATGGATAGACAGACGGATGGATGGATGGATTTTTAACTAGATAGAAAACGGATAGATGGAAGTTTAGATAGGTAGATAGATGAAACAGGTTGAGGAGTCGGTTTATGCAGTTACGAAGTCCCAAATGAAAAAATCAGGGCTTTTCTTCATTTTAAGGCCTGAATATCTACTGAAGTAAGTCCAAGGGTCCAACGGTCCAAGAACCAGGAGATCTAATCAGGGAAGATGGCTGTCTCAAGGACAGAATTTAACCTTTTTTTGCTTTTTTTTTCTTTTTAATTTTTTGGGGGTCACACCTGTCGATGCACAGGGGTTCCTCCTGGCTCTGCACTCAGGAATTACCCCTGGCGGTGCTCAGGGGACCCTATGGGATGCTGGGAATCGAACCCGGGTTGGCCGCGTGCAAGGCAAATGCCCTACCTGCTGTGCTATCGCTCCAGTCCCTTCCTTTGCTTTTTTTGGTGGTTGTTCTGTAAGGACTATGCTGGCCGGCCCTGATTGGTAAGGTGAATTTGACTCAGTGTTCTGAATTACATGCTAATAATTTCAAGAAACACCACACTCACACACACACACACACACACACACACACACACACACACACACACAGAGCAGTGTTTTACCAGCTCCCTGGGCATTGCGGCTGAAAAATGGAACAAATAAAAATCACAGCATCTACTGAAATTGTCCACAGAGGGGGGTCATGGGTGACCTCAATAAATAGGGTTTAAGGGGAGTGAAGGTTTTGGGTACTTAACTGAGCAACCTGAGGAGAGACCATGAGGGGGAACAACTGGGCAGTGGCCCAAACGCCTCAGGAAAAGTGACTACAAAGAAGGGGAGAGGCCAGGAAGACAAAGGGTCACGGATAATGAAAATTGAGGATTCCTTCCAGATCAGTATGGTAAAAACGGGAATACCATCCAGGTTAGCACCCCAAATGTCATTTGACTTGGAGTAAAACATAAATGTTTCCCCTTTTATCAGCTGGGAAGTTTCATATAATATGAATTAGAAAAATTGCTCTGAAAATAATACAGACTTCAAATATTCCACGACTTTTGATTTCATGCATTTTACTCCCTGATTTGCCCAAGACCATCCAGATTTGGGGTCAGAGCGATGATAGCACAGTGGGTAGAGCGTTTGCCTTGCATGCGGCCGACCTGGGTTCAACCCTCAGCATCCTGTATGGTCCCCTAAGCACCATCGGGAGTAGTTCCTGAGTGTAGAGCCTGGAGTAATCCCTGAGCATTGCTAGATGTGGCCCAAAAAGAAATTAAAAAAAAAAAAGACCATCCAAATTTATAGCTATTAGTTCAGCATCTGGGACATTGCTTGTCTCTACTACTGGGTAATCAGGATGGCAAAAAGCTTCCTCTTGGGGTTGGAGGGAGAGTACAGCATTCAGGACACTTGCCTCACACGCCACTGACGTGGCTGAATCCCAAATGCTGCATATGGACCCCAAGCATGACCAGGCATGAGCACAAATCTTGGAGTAAATCCTGAGCACATTCAGGTAAGACCCAACTCCACCCTCACCCCCACACAAGATAAACTCCAAATGTTCCTCTGGCCTCAGCAATTGGGTGACTCAAACTAGTGATTCATAGGATACGTCATCACATGCTAACCTGTATAAAAGATCCAGGGGGCCAGGGACGGCCCCGATGGCTCTCCTTCCGGCCGCCCGGGTTAGGCTGGGGGTGAGGCAGGGGCCAGGCCGCTCTCCTAGCAGGGGCAGCCCGGGCCCTGGGCAGACGGAGAAGGAAATGAGGGCCAAGTCGTTTGACCGATCAGTTGTTTCTTCCATTCTCCCTACGCACCTGCCCCAGTCTCTCTGAGCCTCCCATTCTAGTGTTAGGTCCGAGCTCAGGACAGCCTCACCTGTCAAGGAAAACTCCGAGAGACCAAGTCCATGCAAAAGCAAGAGGTTTATTCGAGCATGCTCGGGCTCACAGCATGACCGCAAACCGTCAGTGACTGAGAGCCCCAAGCCCCTTCAAAGGGGGCTTTTTATAGGGCATCTTCCCGTGCATTTCAGAAAAGCCCACTCACAAGTCATCCAATACATTTGAACTATTACATTAGAAGCTGCACACAGGCAGCCAATCATTTTGCAACAAGCCATCAGCACCAGTCACTCTCTTCTGTACCTGTTACCAGGCCATCCCAACAGGCAGTCAATTAGGCCTTTTCTGGCCCTATGGCCATATTAGGTGAATTCCAGGGCAAGAAAATACCTCATTTGGCTTTCTCCGACCTTGTGGCCTTATTTGGCGAATTTCTGGGGCAAGGAGGAGATGGGGGTACTTGGTGTTGTCAACCTGCAGGGCGGGATATGGTCTAGGACTTGCTTTGCTAGGGCCCAATTGTCATGGGGCTATCTTTCATTAGTCTCACACTGCCCCTCATTCCCGTCTCCTCCTGTCTCTCCCACTCATCCCTCCGCTCCATCTGGCAGCCTGGGCTCTCTCTCTCCAAGGGCCTGCTCCTGTGTTCCTCTACATTCTTCCCCCTCGGTCTCCCTTGCTGGTCTCTCTGCGCTCCATCTTGCTGCCCTCTTCTTTCTCTCATCCCTCTCATCTCCAACTCCCCTGCACTCTGACCCTGCACCCAGCCAGGTAGCCAGATCAACTAAGAAAGCCCTTCCTGACTGCCCACAGGCAAAATATCTCTTAAGGTGTTTTTCTCCCTTCCTCAATCCAATAACGCAATCAACATCTTAATACTAGTTATTTTTGTATGGACACAGTAAGAGATACATTGAGGCTTCTAGGGAAGCTCTCCTGGGAACATCTTGCCACAGACTCAGACTACAGTGCTCAGGCCAGATTAATCATTCCTAACCCTAGCAGGGTCCAAATCTAGTTGTTATTTTTTGGATCATGACAGATTCTGCCCATGACCAAGCTCTTAACTTACAGTTAAGCATTAGGCACTTTGGCCAGGCCCATCTCGATGCCAGGGCAGCACATAGCTCACCGCTTGCCCTGGGTCCATCAGTCCCTCGTCGGGACCCTGCTTTTGTGGGTGCTAGGAAGTAAGGGCAGCTGAGATGTAAGTGGAGAGAACAGATGCCCAGGAGGAAAATATCATTTAGAGTCAAATGACTCTCACCTAACAAAAGCATTGCATTTACTACTGTCTTCCTGTGCCCAGACAAAAAGGACATTCTCTGAATAAACTATGCAAAGGACATAAGGAGAAGAGAAAAACAATATTGACAAGTCAACAGAACACAAAGAAAGAAGTTTACAAATAAACACAGAGGAATGGGAGCACTGTGATGGGAGCAACCCAGTAAACCTAAACTGAGGCTGAGTCTTGGCCACTGATGGGATTACACGGCCCATGCTGTAAAAACACCTTAAGAGGTAACTGACCCACGCTGGGGGTCAGTTGGTGGGTGTGACCCCTGCCTACTGGAATTTGGAGGATCTGGGTGGAGGATGCTCAGCCCCGATCCAAGCAGGCTTGGAGATCTCAGCCCCGGGACCCGCATGCCTTTGTTCCTCTGCCAGTACCTTCATGCATGTGGAGAGTGGTCTCAGCATGGTTGTGGCTGGTTCTGGAGGTCTTCGGCTGCTGGGGCTCTGCTCTGAGAATCCCAGAGACTATAAAACCCAGCTCCCAGAAGAGAACAGCAGAGAGTCTCCTGCCCCCGCACCTGGCTGTCCTCACAGGGGCCCCTTGGAGGGGGGTGGGTTGAGTTTCCCTCCCCGCCCCGACCAGAGCTCCGACTGTGCTTGGGGGTCTCTCCAAGTCCATTGAACTATCCCCCCTACCCCTCTTCCTTTTTTAAAGAACAAACCTCTTTGCAGCTTTACAACTCGTGTATCTCAATGGACTTTAATGTCTAGAGTCTTAGCAAGAGAATGTGAGGCCTTTTATTCTCCCCACACCTTTTTCTTTTTTTTGGCTTTCTGGGTCACACCGGGCAATGCTCAGGGGTTACTCCTGGCTCTGCACTAAGGAATTACCCCTGGCGGTGCTAGGGAGACCATATAGGATGCCAACGATTGAACCTGGGTCGGAAGTGTGCAAGGCAAATGCCCTCCCCAACGTACTATCGCTCTAAACCCGAGGTCTTTCATGACCTGATTCAGGTCTATCTTCCTTGCCTGCCTCCTTGTCTTCAGTCTCCAATGCACAATCAGCATCCCAGATACCTACCCACAAGACGCTGGGTTTCTGGAACATGTCATAGGGAGTTTATCAAGAATTATGGGGCTGGAGAGATAGCACAGCGGGTAGGGCGTTTGCCTTGCACACGGCCGACCCGGGTTCGATTCCCAGCATCCCATATGGTCCCCTGAGCACCGCCAGGAATAACTCCTGAGTGCAGAGCCAGGAGTAACCCCCGTGCATCGCCAGGTGTGGCCCAAAAAGAAAAAAAAAAAGAATTATGTTCAGGACTGGAAAGATAACTCAAAGGGGTGAATTCAAGCTTTGTATGCAGGAAACTCAGGTTCCTCCCTGGCACCACGTGGTCCCCAAAAATTTTGGGGAGAAACCTCCACGCATAGAACTGGGAGCAGCCCCCAAATAAACCCAGCTGTGACCCAAATAATTCCCCACAAAAAATGTATTCAGCAGTATTGAATGCTCTATTTACTGTATTATTTTTATCTGTACTATATTTACTCCAGCTTAAAAGAATTAGGTATATCTATAAACAATGACAACATTTCTAAAGTTTTCAAAAACATGCATATTAAAAAACTGAACTGCATACTTTTATACTATTAAATATAAGTGTGCAGCACTGTCCTCCCGTTGTTCATCAATTTGCTCGAGTGGGCACCAGTAATGTCTCCATTGTGAGACTTGTAAAGAAAAATCGATAAAGAGTCATAACAAACTGGTAACTATGGTTAATGAGAAGAAGGGAGTGGAACTGATAAGATGTGAGGAGAACTATGCCTACCTTTAAAAATGCTTAGCAGGGGCTGGAGCAATAGCACGGCGGGGAGGGCGTTTGCCTTGCACGCGGCCGACCCGTGTTCGATTCCCAGCATCCCATATGGTCCCCTGAGCACCGGCAGGAGTGATTCCTGAGTGCAAAGCCAGGAGTAACCCCTGAGCATTGCCGGGTGTGACCCAAAAAGCAATAATAATAATAATAATAAAACAAAAATGCTTAGCATATGAATAATTGAGTTTTTAAAATAAATATAATGGTGAATATGTGTGACAGTGTGTATTTGTCAAACTAGATCAACTCAGCACAGTGAGTAAATCTTAATCTATGCAGATTTATGCCAAGTGAAATAAACCAGATTGAAAAAGGACAAAAATGTGTAATTTCACTTACACACGGAATCTAAAAATACCAGACTCATAAACAAGAGAGTCAAGTGGTGGTCACTGGAGCTTGGGAGGAGTGAGGGGGCTGTGATGCGGCAGGAATACAGAGATATTGGTCAAAGGACACAATTTCAGTTATCCAAGGTTTATGTAATATTAAAAGTTAGTTTGGGGGCTGGAGCGATAGTACAGCGGGTAGGGCGTTTGCCTTGCACGCGGCCGACCTGGGTTCGATTCCCAGCATTCCATTTGGTCCCCTGAGCACTACCAGGAGTAACTCCTGAGTGCAGAGCCAGGAGTAACCCCTGTGCATCGTCGGGTGTGACCCAAAAAGAAAAAAAAATTAGTTTTATTACCAAAACTGCAGGAGGCTAGATTTGACCCACGGGTCGGTCACATTCCGTTGTGATGGAATACTACAACCTCATCCCTTGACTCCATAACATGAATATCTTTTCCATGTCAGCTCAAGCTGTGATTCCTTCTTTTATAGCTACATGGTACAGATAATAATATATTTAGCCATTCCTCAGTTGGACATTTGAATCTTTCTCCAGGTTTTCCTAGGCAAAACAAAGTTGTTATGTACTGTATGCTGGTTTGACAATTCCCTGAACTGAGAGTAGAAGTATCTACTCAAAGGATAGGATGAATTTTAAATTTTCGTGGCGATTACAAAATGGTTTCCAAGCTTTTTTTAAAAGTTCCAATGACCTCATAACCTTCTGCTTTTCATTGCTTCATCTTCCTCCTGGTGAGAATTTTCTGTGACTTTAAAGATTTTGTAATAAGGAAGGAAAGACCAACAGAGGGAGGAGTGAATTACCAAGTTTATCACCCTTAAAGAAATACTTGCTCACCACGAGGCAGCTTGCACAATATTCTTATCAACGTAAAAATAAGCTTCCTGTTGCCAGACTTGCAAAAAGCAGGTGGGAGAGCGTTCTCAAACGGGAAGAGCATCCAGTGCAGAAGTGTGATCTAAGCTCTTGCAGAGCAACTGTGTGGACCAGAGAGACCACTATAGCTCAGCTATAATGCAGGGCTGATGGGAGAAATGAATTTTGAATTTCAATGTAAATTCTTTATTTTATTTTATTTTTTTGCTTTTTGGGTCACACCCGGCGACGCAAAGGGGTTACTCCTGGCTCATGCACTCAGGAATCACTTCTGGTGGTGCTCGGGGGACCATATGGGATGCTGGGAATCGAACCCGGGTCGGCTGCATGCAAGGCAAACGCCCTACCCGCTGTGCTATCGCTCCAGCCCCATCAATATAAATTCTTATTCAAATCTTTATGCAAACTGAGACTTCAGACAGCCTGATCTGAAACAAAGAATGTGCTGGTCACACTCGGCATAGTTGCATGGTTTTGGCTTTTGAGACACAACCCGCAGTGCTCAGGAGCGATTCCTGGCTGTGTTCAGGAGTCCCCGAACAGCGGACTTCCTCTTTACTTTTCGGATGGTCCTGGGAGTTGACTCCAAGACCTCGCACATGCAAGGCAAGTGCTCTCCTGCTGAACTAGATCCTCGGCCACACTGTGTGTCATCAAGATACAGTTAGAAGCGTTCAGCCCTCACTGAGCACTGCTATGACGGGTCATGGCACCAGGCCCTTCATCTACTTTCTCTCCAGCATGTTGATGATGGATTTATAACCATGACCGTTTCGCAGGTGGGAAAACTGACACCTCTGCAGGTCATCCATGGTTTTCATTTTTTTTTAATCTGCAAAGTCCTGGACCTCCAGGGCCAGCCACCACCATGCTGAGACCACTCTCCGCACACATGAAGGTACTGGCAGAGGGACAAAGCCACGCGGGTTCTGGGGCCGAGACCTCCAAGCCGACTCGAATTGGAGTCGAGCATCTTCCACCCAGATCCTCCAAATTCCAGTAGGCGGGGGTCACACCCACCACCTGGCCCCCTGGCGCCGTGTAATCCCATCAGCGGCCAAGACTCAGAGACTATAAAATCCAGATCCCGGAACCGCGTGGCCGCATTCGCGGCCGCTCGACATCTTTTCAGAACTTTTTTTTATGACATCTTATTGTCTCATTCCTACTTTGGACAAACTTGCAGGCTATCGAATGTAGCCTGCCCACAGGGCAGAGTCTGGCAAACTCCCCGTGGCGTACCAAACATGCCAAATACCAGTAACAATGATGGGTCTCATTCTCCTAAAGAGCCTTGAATATAATCTCAGGGCTAGGATGAAAGAGACGTTACTTGGGCCTGCTCGAGGCAATCGACGAATAACAGGATGATGAAAAGAAAAAAAATGAAAATCTGCAAAGTAGCACTGTAGCACTGTCCTCCCGTTGTTCATCGATTTGCTTGAGTGGGCACCAGTAACGTCTCCATTGTGAGACTTGCTGTTATTGTGTTTGGCATATCGAATACGTCACGGGGAGCTTGCCAGGCTTTGCCGTGCGGGCGAGATACACTCAGTAGCTTGCCAGGCTCTCGAGAGGGATGGAGGAATCGAACCCGCGTGCAAGGCAAATGCCCTACCTGCTGTGCTATCGCTCCAAAGTACGGGAAAAAATAATAAAGAGATGCAGGAATCCACACAAAATTTATGTACACCTTTAGGGGCAATGCACCAGGACACAGGCATAGGATATAAAGCAGCAAAATACCTTTTTTGCAAACTGGATGGCAATTTCTACAACTCTGCAGACTAGCAATCGAAAACTATGGGTTAAGTACTTAATTTAGTTTGGGGGACACATCTGGCTGTGCTCAAGGGACCAGACGTGGTGCTGGGGGTGAGACCCCGGTGTGCTGAGTGCAAGTTATCCACCTTAATATCCAATATCTCTTTGGTTGGGGTTAAGTAATTTAACCTGAGTTATTTAATCAAGTTTGAATCCTAAGCTTACAGAAAAAAAATGTCATCTCATACAGCACTGAACACTGGTAAAAACCCTAACCAAAAAAGATACACAGAAGCTGGAGCAATAGCACAGCGGGTAGGGCGTTTGCCTTGCACGCGGCCGACCCGGGTTCGATTCCCAGCATCCCATTTGGTCCCCTGAGCACCGCCAGGAGTACTCCTGAGTGCAGAGCCAGGAGTAACCCCTGTGCATCGCCAGGATGTGACCCAAAAAGCAAAAAAAAAAAAGAAAGAAAGAAACTCAAAGGGAATAATGTATCCCTGGAAATTTATCCTTAGTGAACAATCCCAAAGAGGGGAAATAACCTATGATAACAAAGACTGAAACACTAAAACCCAATGTTTAACTAAACAGGAATGGCTAAGTGATTAGCTTAGTGGGTAATTAAAAATCCATTAACGGGGTTGGAGAGATAGCACAGCGGGCAGGGTGTCTGCCTTGCACGCGGCCGACCCGGGTTTGATTCCCAGCATCCCAGATGGTCCCCTGAGCACCGCCAGGAGTGACTCCTGAGTGCAGAGCCAGGAGTAACCCCTGTGCATCGCCAGGTATGACCCAAAAAGCAAAAAAAAAAAAAAAAAAAAAAAATCCATTAACAGTGACGGTGTATGGGGGCCAGAGGGATAGTACAGTGGGTAGGTGTTTGCCTTGCACACAATAAGCCCAAATTCAATCCCTGGCATTCCATTTTCAATCCCTGAGCACTGCCAGGAATGATTCCTGAGGGCAGAGCAGAGAGTAACCTCTGAGCATCGCCAGGTGTGCCCCGCCCCCCAAAAAAACCCAATACAAGAACCTATTAACAATGATGGCACAGATGAAAAAAACGATGTAGAATAGTGCGCAAACCCCCAGTCCCAATGTCAGATGAGTGGGCGAAAGCTGTTTCGACCATTTACTGGCACCAAACAAATTACTTCTAAGGAACTTTATATATACTGGCTTTTTTTGCCTTTGGAGTCACACCCGGCAATGCTCAGGGATTATTTCTGGCTGATGCCCAGAGGTTATTTCTGGCTCTGCACTCTGGAATTACTCCTGGCGGTGCTCAGGGGACCATATGGGATGCTGGGAATCGAACCCGGGTCGGCAGTGTGCAAGGCAAACGCCCTCCCCACTGTGCTATCGCTCCAGCCCCTTTATATATATTATTGTAAACATATACTTACTATATACACTACACGGTGAGTGTATATTTAGCTATTTAAACATATTTGTTATTGCAGTTATTTTGGGGACCACACCCGCAGGACCGGGGATCAAACCATTTCCCCACATGCCAAACATGCGCTCAGGCCTTTGAGGTGTCTCTGTGCCCCCTTTTCTGGTGAGACATAAAGGAGGTCTGTAACATCAGCTTCCGAGTACCTGGCACTCTCCTCCACGCTGCTCCCTTACATGCAAAAATGAGACTGAATTTCTGTTAGAGGCATGGCCGTGAGGCTTCATCAGCCAGCGTGAGAGAACACCCATGGTACTTCACTTTGGCCAGAGGCGACTCATGGCTATAGCAAGACTTCAACCTCTCCTCAGAGATGAAGGCACCTGGTCACGTGGAGGCAGCAGCGAGGCCAGCCTGGGGACCACGGCCCAGATTGAGACTTTTGTCCTCCGAAAGAAACCAGGGAGAGGGCTGGAGAGATAGCACAGCAGGTAGGGTGTTTGCCTTGCATGCGGCCGACCCAGGTTCGATTCCCAGCATCCCATATGGTCCCCTGAGCACCGCCAGGAGTAACTCCTGAGTGCAGAGCCAGGAGGAACCCCTTTGCATCACCAGGTGTGACCCATAAAGCAAAAAAAAAAAAAAACCATGGAGATTTGGGGCGTGGCTGAGCATAAATCAACCTGCCAGGTAAGTGAACTTACCTGTCTTCCATGATATCCCCCCAGTATTTAAAATAAGTCCCTGACAGGAAATTACAGTCTCAAGAAGTATGGAAGAATCATGTCATCACCCTTTGCCCTTCAAAGCAATTTTTTTTTTCTTTTTGGGTCACACCCGGCGATGCACAGGGGTTACTCCTGGCTCTGCACTCAGAAATCACTCCTGGCAGTGCTCAGGGGACCGTATGGGATGCTGGGAATCGAACCTGGGTCGACTGCGTGCAAGGCAAACGCCCTACCCGCTGTGCTATCTCTCCAGCCCCAAAAGCAATTCTTTTTTGACGCTTGTCTATAAGTAACTTTGGTCCAGCATCAGAGATGGAAGAGACCTTTCCAAATACCCACTTTATACTCAAGACTTACTACTATTATTTTTTATTTATTTATTGAATCACTGTGGGAAAGGTTACAAAGCTTTCAGGTTTAGGTCTCAGTCATGCAAATATCAAACACATTTCCCTTTACCAATACTTATTTTTTACCATGAAGAACCCCAATAAAACCCCACCCCCCACCCCTCCCAGTCCCTGTGAGGCAGATGAATTCTAGTTAACGCTCTATCTGCTTTGATTAGATTCATTGCTTCAATAAAAGATTCACCACTATTATTTAGAGTTTACCCCCCCCCCCCCAAATCAGACATGCTGAAAAAGCATTGTGAAGTGATTTGCTTTCTACAGCTGGGTTCAAGAATTAAATGTTGGTTTTGGATTTCTGCTATTTTACCTATTGACCCTGGAAGTATTTCTACTGAAAGTCAGATAGTTAAGAAATTGGTTTCTGTGCTCTGGAGTCGTGGCCGTGCTGGAGAGCCGCTCGTGGGGGGCAACTGGTGGCCTCGGTAGGGCGTGAAGGGCGGACCGAAACGCCCCCCTTCCCATGAGGTTTTAGTCGCCCCCACACCCCCGGCTCATACCTGCTGTCCACAAGGCTCCCATGTGGCCGCCATCTTTCTTTCCAGAGAGGAGAGGGCGAATGGGGCAACACCCTTTCCCCTCCGGACAGACATGATGGCCTGGATTAATGCATAGTCCTTTCACTTTTCTGCTCCAAGCTGCCGGGTTCTGCATTAAGTCCTTGTGCTTCTGGGGCCGTGGCTGTGCTGGAGAGCCGCTCGCGGGGGGACTACTATTATTTTTTTGGGCTATAACTGGCAATACTCAGGGGTTACTCCTGGCTCTGTGCTCAGGAATTATTCCTGGCAGTGCTCAGGGGACCATATGGGATGATGGGGATCAACCTGGGTTGGCCACGAGCAAGGCATATGCCCTACCCGCTGTACTATTGCTCTGGCCATCTCCTCAAAGGTTCTTAATGTGCAGAAGTTTGTCTCACAAAAACTTCCGGAGACAGGAGACAGACCTGTCCAGTCCTTCCATGGCACCTTCACAGGGGAAACTGAGTAAAACCGGGGAACGTATCCAAGACAGTGTTACAGTTGTGGTGCTACACTACAGGTACAAAATCCTACCTTTGGGGGAAAACTGGGCAAGATGAAAGAATGTGAATCTAAAAGGACCTTCGTGGGGTTGGAGCAATAGCACAGCGGGTAGGGCCTTTGCCTTGCACGCAGCCAACATGGCTGACACGGGTTCGATTCCCAGCATCCCATATGGTCCCCCGAGCACCGCCAGGAGTAATTACTGAGTGCATGAGCCAGGAGTAACCCCTGAGCATCACTGGGTGTGACCCCCCCAAAACAAAGCAAATAAAAGGACCTTTGTTAAAATATCAACTAAAGCACTCTGAATGCTCATTACATGGCATTTTATAAATAATTCTTTAAAAATGAGGGTGCTAGGGCTGGAGCGGGTAGGGCGTTTGCCTTGCACACGGTCAACCCGGGTTCGATTCCCAGCATCCCGTATGTTCCCCCGAGCACTACCAGGAGTAATTCCTGAGTGCAGAGTCAGGAGTAACCCCTGTGCATCACCAGGTGTGACCCAAAAAGCCAAAAAAAAAAAAAAAAAAAAAAGAGGGAGCTGATTACTGACTCAAGATTACACAGCTGGGCTGGAGCTATAGTATAGTGGGGAGGGCGCTTTTCTTGAATGTAGCTGACTGGGGTGTGATCCCGGCACCCATATGGTCCCCTGAGCCCTGTCAGGAGTGATCTGAGTGAAGAGCCAGGACTAAGTCCTGAATTCCACCAACATGTGACCCCCCCCAAAAAAAAAATTACAAAGCAATAAGTAGGTGAATAAGACTCAAAATTCAGGTCCAAATTCTCTCCTATAACTGTTAGTCACAATGTTATTCAAAATATATTATAAATTACTTTAGACTTCAACTGATTACAAACATGTGATTTCTGCTAATATAAACTTAAAGTTTTACTTCAGGTGGTTAGTGTGTGGAGGGGACTTGAACTCCACCCAGAAGTGCTCAGGAATCACTCCTAGCGGGGCTTGGGGACCATACGTGGTGCTGGGGAAAGAATCTGGGTTGGCCAGTACAAGGGAAGTATCCTGCCCACTGTACTATCTCTTCAGATCTTAAACTTATTTTGCTTTACAGTGTGATGCTTGGACGTGAAGTAAAACCATCACATCAAGAGTACTTTAGGGATTTTGTTCTCTAGTTTCTAAAGTTGGTTGGTTTTAGTCCAATTATTATGAAGTTGAATTGCAAGATCACTGATAGAAAACAACACTAAACACCCATACCTTCTAGATTCAGTACTTCATAGTAGGAATTTAAAAATCAGAAACCAAGTTTCATTGATGTAATTTTATTTCCTAACACACGGGAAACACATACATCCAATCTGTACTTATCTTGCACATGTATTCACCAATGACCTCTAAATTACAACCGCTTTGATACTTAAGCACGTAATAAAAAGTTTCTTAGTTGAAGATAAGAAAAAAATGCTTTCAGACGGGCAAAATTCCAAATCTATCGGATTGGTCATAGCAGAATTGGCTTCACCTAGATTAATTCTACAAATTTTTTAAGCTCTGGAAAACTACTTTATCTGATACTTCCAGATGAACAGGATTCAGGAATCTCAGCTTGCATTTCAAAGACATTTTCTTAGTTCTTCTGGTGATGGAACCACTTATGCACTGCATTCAGGGAAAAGAAAAACGAATTAGAAACCCTAAGAATCAAAAGGGTACTCAACACGTAAAATAACTCAGTTCCTGGCTTTCACCTATCCTACTCCGTATTACCAGGAAACCCACGCAAACATACAAGTTCACTCTGGCAAACACGGCTTTCTTCTGCGCGGTCTACTTCTTGCTACTGACCATTCACACACGTGCCTCTCCAAAAGAACCGTAGAGAGAATTCTAACACCTACAAGGGACGAGAACTCTTGTCTGGGGTGAAGCAGCCTGTGGTGAGCTGGGCTAGATCGGGCTTGCTTCAGTGACTCTGGGGAATCGACACAGGACCCAGAAGCCCACGGTTTGGAAACCAGGGCGAGGGTGGCCCCAGAGGTGACATGCACCGGATCTTCCTCTCCCCACAGACACCACAGAACTCATGTGATCTCTCTTCTTCCCGTCATTCTGTGTATGTGGGATAGCAGATATGTGTTGAATTTTCCCACATGATACATATTTCAAAAATAATTGTAGCAGGCTACAGGTCTTACCGTCTGTTGGTTCTCTGCAGGCAGTTTCACACGGTGGTGGTAACTAAAACAAAACAGTTCAAGATGTTAGTCCAGGGTCCAGAGAGAGAGCACAGCAGGTAAGGCTTGTGGCAGATCCCCGGGTAAATCCTGGTACCCCGTCAATTATGCCTCCTGGCGTCCCTCCAGGAGTGATCCCTGAGTGCAGAGCCAGGAGTAAGCCCTGCTCGGTGTGGCCCCCAAAACCAAACCCACATGAAACAAAACATAATCTCCCCAAAAAGCAAAAACAAGAACAAAAAAAAAATTTTTTTAAACCAAAGAATCAAAACAGAGACGGTAACCACATTTTTTTCAATTCCAAAGATAATCTATAGTATATTGGCACAAAGCAAAGTTTGCTCTATCTACTGTTAAGGAAGACCCAACACATTCAAGCTTCTGTGACACTTGGCAAAACAAAAATATTTTCAAAATCAAGAATACCGACTGATACATATGCAACGATTATAGACAGGTACACATCCATGTATTAAAGATGGACAGAGTGTTCTAGTGAAAAGCTATTCTTTTTAACCAATAGTGGCTTTGTTCCCTTCCTAGGCTGTTTTTTTTTTAAATTTGCCTCAACTTTGTCAGGATTTGTAACATAAAGATAAATCTGAATGTGTCCACATCTTTTTAACAAAGATTTTTCCTCTTTACTGCCCCCTTTCACAAGGCAGTAAAAAGTGAGACTTCATGTCCTCTTACTTTCCCGTTTAATAGGGCAAATGAGGATATTTTAAGATCTCTTGGTTATTCAAAAGCCAATCATCAAATCAGTGCAAAAGTGTGATTATTTCTGATAAATGTTTACTACCTGACCTTCTCCCTGCCCCGACGAGACCCCAAGTTGCCGTCCATGAACAGCTCCTGAATGTGCCATGATCCCAGATGCACACAAACCAATCTCGGAACCCAGCGGATTCTGGCAGAAATGCTGCTGGACTGTGAATTAAGCTAAGGCCCCGTGGCACCCCAGGAGGGAAAGGCCATTGTCCTGCCACCTTCATCCCCTCGGCGGCATGGTGACCTGGTGCTCTTTCAGAGTGCTCTTTCAGAGCCTAGTGGACTGAGAGGTACACGCCTGCAGTGATGAGACACACTGGGCCTCACGGGATGGGGGCTGGAAGCAGCCCTTCTCCCCGCCTCGATGAGACCCAGAGTTGCCGCCCACAAATGGCTCCTCGGCTCCTGAGTGACCATGATCCCAGAAGCACACAAACCAATCTCAGAACCCAGTGGCTTCTTGCAGAAATCTCTCCAGACTTAATTACTTAAATATCAGAAATCCAATATGCTCTTCACTATCAGCAATAGAAAACAAATGATCTAATGATGCCTTCTCGGCAGGTCTAAATGTTGGGGGAAAATTCCAAAAATTTTCTGTCGAAAAACTGAATGTAATCAAAGTGGAAATCACCTGCCACGCAGGCAGGGGGAGGGGTGGGATGGGGGTCTACTGGGGTTCTTGGTGGTGGAACATGCGCACTGGTGAAGGGATGGGTGTTTGATCATTGTATGACCGAGACTTAAACCTGAAGCTTTGTAACTGTTCTCACGGTGATTCAATTTAAACAAAAAAAAAGTTTACTACCTGAGAAAAGTCTTTTCTAGTATTTAAATACCTCTGTAGTGGTGCTGAGATTCAGCAGATTCCCAGTCTTTTTTTTTTTTTTTTTTGCTTTTTGGGTCACACCTGGCGGTGCACAGGGGTTACCCCTGGCGGTGCTCAGGGGACCATATGGGATGCTGGGAATCGAACCCGGGTTGGCTGCGTGCAAGGCAAACGCCCTACCCGCTGTGCTATCTCTCCAGCCCCCAGATTCCCAGTCTTTACCATAAAACCACATCCCCCCGGCTTCCTCTGCTGCTTTTGGGAAAGACGGGGTGCGGAAGGCACAGAGGTGCCTGGGCTGCCAGGAACGTTCTGGAACCACCGTGATTTTTTACAAATGCACTACTCTGTCATGTCCACCAATTGATGGTACCCTCTGACCCTCCCCACAGCCAGACGACTACCTATGTGTGTTCAGTGGCAATTTCCAGACCTCACAGGTTAACATGCACACAGAGGACCCCAAATAATTGTTGGAATGGTTCCCCGGCCCTCAACAACATCTGCCGCAGCGTCTTATACATACAGCGTCCACGATGGCTTTGGCAGCGTCGGGATCGCACTTGAAGGGGCTCTCAGTCACGGTCGTGTTCATGCTGCCAACGAAACAAAAGTGGTTTCAGAGAGAAAAACACTTCTCTTCCACAACTTGGAGATGGCAGGCCACATGATTTGTTTGAAAGCTTAAACTTTCAAAGCTGAAGGCGTACTCTCTTTAAATATCTTAATGTTCTATTTTGAGAGGGTAAAACAACTCTTTTGTTTTTGTTTTTTTTGGGGGGAGGAGTTGTTGCCTGGGATGGGCCACACCCAGCAAGCGCTACACCTTCTGTATTATCTCTCTAGCCCTACAGTTATTTCATTATTCTGTGGTAAATTTTAATAAATATTATAATATATTCAGATTTTAAAATCTTATGTTAAATAATTTGAAATGATCATTAAAATAGTTAAGAAATGCGAATTAAAATGAGAACCCTACCTTTTCTAATTAAACAGGATGAAAAGAAAAAGCATACCAAAAAAAAAAAAATTCAGTATTTATGAGTGCCGATAAGATGGTTGAGCCAGACACTCCTGGCAGGGCAAACTCTGGGGTCAGATTCCTGATAAACAGCCTGGTAAAAAGTGTTGAACACTTTTAAAAATTCCTACCCTGGGCTGGAGAGACAGCAGCACAACGGTGATTTTACTGCTGAGAATATGAAAGGCAAGAAGTAATATGAGATGATTAGAAATCGGAGCTGGAGAGATGGTTTAGCAGGGAAGGGGCCTGCCTTGCACTCAGCTGCCCTGAGCACTGCCAGGAGTGCTCCATGCAGAGCCCCGTGCACAGCCACAAGGATCCAAAACCAACCAACCAACAAACATAACCATTAAGCGGAACCAGAGAGCACAAGAGTTCAGGCACTTGGACGGAGTGTGACCAAGCCCCATCCAACCCCCGTTTCTGCCTATGGTTCCCTGAGCACCCCCAAGGGTCATTCCTGAGCTCTATGAGGTTGTACCCATCCTGTCTCAAGAATAAAAAATTGACAAGGAAAAAACGATCTCCTCACTATGACACTCACAGTCAGGAATGATTCTGATGGACAAGATCCAAGGGTTCAAAGTGCAAAGTAGGTAAGGGGTACTCTTACTAAACTTTCAGGGGAGAGGGAGAAAGAGAGGGAGAGAGAAAGGGAGAGGGAGGGAGAAGAAGGAAGAGAGAGAGCAGCTTCCATTATATAAGAGAACGTGCCCCTACATGCACCCTGTCTTGAACCTTGAATTCTTAGCATGCTGAGCCCAGGTAACCTGCCCCAGCGACCTCGCAAAGGTGGCTGCCACAACTTCCTTTAAAGTTTCAGTTTGCACTTGTTCTAACTGTCTGATGGGCTCTTTTCAGTTTGTGTATTCACTCTCCTGCTCACTCACGTGAGCACTAACTGACAAAACGGAAGTGTTGTTTTTTTTTTTAAATTTATGTGCCAGGAACCAGAGCCAGGGCTTATGTACAAAGCATGGCCCCACGACCTCTTTTCTAAGTGGATGCTAACAGGACAGTTTCTTTAGCACATGCTTTAATACCAGGAGGCCCAGGTTCAATCACAGGAATACGGCATGGGCCCCTGAGCACTGCTGGAAGCAACCCAGGCATACAGTACACACGGGAGCACTGGTGTTCGCAAAGAATCCAAAGGTTCCCAAAGGCCCAAAGAACACTCCCCCAAAAAACAAGCAAACAGAAACAAAACAAACAAAACCATCAAAACCTTTGGGAACTGGGCTGCTCTGGGCATTCAACACGCGGAGGGGCCTGTCCGCTTACCAGCTGATTCCTTTCCCATCAGTTTTCTTGGTGACTAATGCTCTCCAATAGTCATGAGTGTTCTTAATAACATCAATCGCAAACTCCTGAAATTTGAAAAGACAGGCATTACAGGAGAAAGTGTTCTTTCCTCATAAACGTTTCCCCGAAGACTGAGGACTATGAATTTCTTCCCATAGCTTTCTTGTGTCCAAAGGGCAGAACACACTTGAGTGTGTAAAGCAGCATCAGGGCTCCCTTATGTCTTAGGGACTTAAGATGACAGAGTCTCCTGGAATGGTCACCCTCGGTCACCCTCTGGTGAAATCACAAGTCTTCACCCAGATAGGTCTAGAGCGGCCATTCGCAATGGGGCATTACCTTATTTTTAAATTCAGCGTTGAAAGCGAACTGGTTCTCTGGTTTCCCATCAGGAACCTTGTACCTTTTAAACCAGTCCACGGTTGCTTCCAGGTAGCCAGGCTTCAGCCGCTTGACATCATTAATATCTAAACGAGAACAAGCAGATTGCAAGGTGCCCATGTCACTCTGCAGCCAATGAAAGCGTTGCCTACTTATTCTGTAAAACCCACAGGGTGAATTAGCGAGAAGTTCCAGATAATGTTAGAACCCATCACTGCTGAGAGAACATACACACACACGAAACCACCAGCATCATGAAATCTGACTAATCAATACAGTAGTACATCTATGTGTTAGCCAAAGAGAGAGAAATGGCCAGGAGGACACTGTCACTGTCCAAACGTTGTTCGTCGATTTGCTCGAGTGGGCCCAGTAACATTGTGAGACTTGTTACTGTGTTTGGCATATCAAATACGTCACGGGGAGCTTGCCAGGCTTTGCCGTGCGGGCGAGATACACTCAGTAGCTTGCTGGGCTCTCCGAGAGAGGAGTGGAGGAATCGAACTCAGGTCGACCGCGCACAAGGCAAACACCCTACCCACTGTGCTATCGCTCCAGCCCAGGGGGACACACGATCACAAATATTTAAGAAGACATGTTGTGGGGCCAGAGTGTAAACAGCACAGCGGCGGAGTGTCTGCCTAGCATGCAGCTAACTCAGCATCCCACATGGCCCCACGAGCATTGCCGGGCATGATCCCTGAGCGCAGAGCCAGGAGTAACCCCCGAGCATGGCTGCGTGTGACCCCAAAAACAAAGGAACAAAAGACAAGTTGAGGCTATATTCAGATCATCTGCCGATTACAGACTAAGAGAGATAATTAAGAAACTGCCTGCGGCTCATATCCGTGACAAGTTACATATCAATTATGATAATTTTTTTGGCTTTATAGCACAGGTAATCTCTTAATGCTTTAAAAGCATTTTCATGGGGCCTCCCAAGTGATTCTCGGTCTATCAGGTCAGTGGATCGCTGTGTAGGGCTGGACAACATGACACATGGGTCCTCTGGGGCCCAGAACCACATGTGTCACCCAGGCAGTGCTCAGGGGGCCCTCGGGGCCACATTGGCAATGCCCAGGAGTCACTGGGGTGGAGGACTGAGGTCCAGGGGCATGCGACTCCCCTCTTTTACTACTTCCCTTGTTAAGGGGTCGAGGATGGGGCTGAGGTCTGGAAGACCCGGGTCTGACCCCCAGCATTGTCGGGTGGTCCAAGCACCACGGGGCTCACTGGGAGTAGCAGCAAGACCCCTAAGCACTGCTGGGGAGACCACCTCCAAAACTCCTCAAGTTTTGATAGAGCTCCCCAATCTCAAGTTCATCAAACTCAGCTCTACCGTTAAAAAAAAAAATACACACACACACACACACACACACACACACATTTTGTTGTTGTTTTAAAATTGGGACGGAGGAGCCCACACTCTGCAGTGCTCTGGGCTCAGGAATCCCCAGGAGAACATATGTGGGCCAGAGATCAACCCCAGGTCAACTGCATACAAGGCAAGCACCCGAACTGCTATACCTTCTCACTCTGGCCCCCACTGATTACCCAGGAGCAAGCCCTGGAGGTGCTCAAGGGACCAGACCAGACACGGTGCCAGGGACTGAACCAGGGCAATCGAAGCAGTTACGTATAAGGCAGGTGCCATTCCAACTTCTGGGTCCTCCCTGCAGATTTTTTAAACTCAAACATTCTAATTCAGGGGCTGGAGAGATAATAGCACAGCGGGTAGGGCGTTTGCCTTGCACGCGGCCAACCCGGGTTGGTTCGATTCCCAGCATCCCATATGGTCCCCTGAGCACCGCCAGGAGTAACTCTTGAGTGCAGAGCCAGGTGTGACCCAAAAAGAAAAAAAATTCTAATTCATTCATTAACTTTTTCATTTAATTTTTTTTAAAAAATTAAATGAAAAAATTAATGAATAGCACAGCAGTAGGGCGTTTGCCTTGCACGCAGCCAACATGGCCGACCCAAGTTCGATTCCTCCGCCCCTCTCGGAGAGCCCGGCAAGCTACCGAGAGTACTCGATATGCCAGACACAGTAACAACAAAGTCTCCAATGGAGACGTTACTGGGCCCGCTCGAGCAAATCGATGATCAACGGGAGGGCCTTTTTTTAAAAAAATAAGCGTGCCTGTATTATTGTTTTATGGAGCAACAGCACAACGGGTAGGGCGTTTGCCTTGCACGTGGCCGACACGGGTTCTAGTCCTCCGTCCCTCTCGGAGAGCCCGGCAAGCTACTGAGAGTATCCCACCCACACAGCAGAACCTGGCAAGCTCCCCGTGGTGTATTCAACATGCCAAAAACATATTGAAGTCTCACAACGGAGACGCTACTGGAACCCACTCGAGTAAATCAATGAACAAGGGGAGGACAGTGCTCCCGTGCAAGTTGCAGTCCTGCTCTAATTGCGCACGCCCAGGGCACTGCATGTCCATCGCAGCACGATTTACCATCGCCAAGATCTGGAAACAAACCAAGCACCCGACTGCAGAGGTGCGGATGGATCAAGTGGGATGCACACACAACGCAGCTCTCTGGTCTGTGAGTCAAGACGAACTCTGGCCTTCTGTGACACGGGTGGAACTGGAGGGCGTGGCGCTAAGTGACGCGAATCAGAAAGAGAAAGGCCAACAGCAGCGGTCTCACTCACCAGAGAATAAACAAACAAAGCCTGGGGACGAGATCAGCCCCGATGGGAACAAGCCTGAGATGCGGCGGGAACCATGATTTGAGGATGCTTAGGGGAGGCAGGGGCGGGGCGAGGGAGGGACCCTGGGGTCACGGTGGAGAGATCTTGGCAAACTCAACCCAACTTCAATGACCAAACTGCTGCTGCAAGTAAGCAAATGATCTAAGTGCAAACACACACACACACACACACACACACACACACACACAACTACAAAAACTTAGTTCTATCTGGATAAAGGAACTTTGCTTACGGCCCATTTATAATCGACAAAAAGTTTACAAAGCGGGCTGGGAAATACTTAACGACTGATAAACTTCCAGAAACGTACAACGGAGAACATTTGATAGGGAAATAACTCCAATAAATAGGACCCTCACGTGAAAATGCTACACCTGGTAATACCCCCAACCGGTTCTTTCTCGCCAGGTACCTCCTGGGGAGTCCGCACAGCCCTTCTGACACATCCTTCTGGCCCATTCTCTGCGGCCTCCCCTCCAGGTCTTAGCTGAAAAACTCCCAATGCTTCTCCCCTCCTGCTAGAAACCAGATGCCCCACACTCGGCCCCTGAGGTTCCATGGACTGGAATGACTCAGAGAACTCGGGAATCGTTTCACTTGCACTCCCGGACTGGGGAGCCTCCTCCAGGGCTGAGACGGGCACCACAGCGCGGGTGCTGAGTGGTTGCACCCCGGACTTGGGAGGGAGCCCCAGCAGCGGAGCTGGTGAGGCAATGAAGAGCCAGTGACTCGCGGTGCTGCCTCCTGAGGCCCCATGGAGATTCAGGGACCGCGAAGGTCCAGCACAGGAGTGTTCGGACTGTGGCCAGATCTCAATCGACCTTCGCGGTGCCCACGCTGTGGGGGCCACAGCCCCGAGGTGTCCTTTTCCAGATGCCCACTGCAGAGAGGTGCGAGTAGATTCTGGTGCTGTTCTTTTTCTTTTTCTTTTTTTGCCTTTTGGGCCACATAGGTGATGCTCAGGGGTTACTCCTGGCTCTGCACTCATCACCCCTAGAGGTGCTTGGGGCACTGGGAAGTGCCCTCCCTGCTGAACTATCACTCTGGTCCGACTCTGGTGGTCACAGTTCCCTCCCAGGGCCATGGCTAGTAGGGTCCCTCTCATCCAGGCACTGACCAACTTTGCAGATTATAACCAACGCAGAGAGAAGCATCCTTGGGCCAAGCTGTAAGGAAAGCAACGGGGCCATGCCAGCAGCGTAGATGAGGGCTCAGATCCCTCCTTCCCTGCCTACACAGGTTAGAACATTCTTTATTATAGCAAAATCTTATTTATTTATTTTTCATATTTACTTAGATGGATACTAGAGCTTTATCAGAGATACAAATTTGGTCATCTTTCCTTATGCTTGAGGGTCATTCATTCTTTCACTCCAAATTTTTTCTTTTGGGATGGTGGTTTTTGGGGGTCCCGTGCTGAGAATTAAGTTATCCAAATGCACAGGTTAAGCTAGTGCACCTTACGGCCTGTACTGTCTCTCCAGCCCGTTCTTTTGCTGTCTTTAGAGCTGTCTCTGGGGGTTGGAGCAATAGTTACAGCGGGTCTGTGCTTGTCCTGTATGCTCCAACCCGGGTTTGACCCCCAGCAACTCAGCTGATTTCCCCGAGTACCACCAGAGTAATTCCCAAGTAGAGTCGGAGTGACCCCTGAGAATCGCCAGGTCCTTGGACACACTCGATTTTCTCACCAGGATGTGGTCTAAGTGTGTTGCTGTCACTTGGGCTCTTGGTGTCTTATATAAGAAGCCATTGCCTCACTCAAAGCACAAAGATTTATCCAAATGACAAGATCTGGGAACTCTGTGTCTTGTTTATCTTGGTGACTGTTCTATGAACGTTGTCTATTAACGATCGGATCATTTATCTAGTTATTGCCCAATTTGTCTGCTTGCCTAAAATGGGCCTCACTGGGCGAAAGTGGAGGCGTCAGCAGGAAAAGTGTTCGCTGGGCAGATTCTAAAGAAAAATTCTCCTCCATGTGCTGCAGGCTGAGAGCAGCCCGACTCCCCTCCCTGTCAGCCGTCGAGGCAGCGAGAGCAAGCGGGTCCTCTCCCAGGTCCTCTTATCCCCCGCCTCCCTCTGCCACGAGAACTCAGAGACGGGCAGTTCTACGAGTGGGTAACCCAGCATGACCCAGGTGAGCTGACTAGCACCCTTCCTTCCACACACCGTAACCGTCGTGTGCTTCGGGGATCGGGGAGTGAACCCCTTCAGCCGGGGCAGCATGACGTCCACTACGCCCATGCTGATATTGTAATGGTGGGCACCAATACTGGGTATTTGTCGAAACCCACAGAATTTTATGGTGGCAGAATCCTCCTCGTCTCTCAGTCGCCTAAGGACTCCCGCCTCCTCACCCCAGTCTATGAAGATGTCCACCTTAGATGACAGATGGCTTTTCAGATGTGCTCGCTAGGACTTTGAGTTGGGACGAGTGTCCTCTATTACGACAGAGCGAGACCTCGTGTGAGCACACAGCCTTCAAAAGCAGACGGCCTCTCCCACGGTGGGCAGAGGTCGCGGGGCCAGCAGAAAGGTTAAAGGCGCACTCGCCGCTGCCCTTAAGGATGTCAGAAGGGTGGCCGGAGCGACAGGACAGTGCGGAGGGTGCTTGCCACACACCCGGCCAACACGGGGTCTATCCCTGGCACCCCATATGGTGCCCCAACCCCTCCAGGAGTAATTAGTGCAGAGGCTGGAGCAAGCCCTAAGCACAGCTGGGCATGGCCCCAAACCAACGTCAGAAACAAGTATGTTAGAAAGAGGAGCACATGCCCAGTCCTGTGGGAGGAGAGTAGGCAATGATGATTGCTTAAATGCAGTTTCCCACCCGGGCAATGATGGCCTGGAACCAGGGAGCGATGGAGACTCACCTTACAAATGTACTTAAATGCTACCACATCTAGACTTCTGTATCAAAATGTTGAATTTTGTGTTCTGAGAATTCGACCACCAAAAGGGAAAGAAGTACTTCTTCTACACGCATAACCTGGGTGGACCTTGGAAACAGGCTTGGTCAAGAGGGCAACCAAGTCATCACAGGGTCCCATTTCCGTGAGAGGCAAATCCAGAAAGACACATAGTACATTAGGGGCTGATAGGAACTGGAGGAAGTGGGAAGAAGAGGTCCCCAGTAGAGGGGAGAAACAGGCCTGAAATTAGGTAGTAGTTGCCCTACTTATATAAAGAACCACAGATTCATACACTTTAGAATGCCGAATTCTATAGTATCTGGATAAATCAACTTAAAAAATCTTAATAAACAGCAATGGAGCTCTATCCTGTATAAACACAGGCATGTGTGTAGGGGGCTGGGAGTGAGGGTGCACACAGAAGATTCCAGCTACCGGGTTATTTTCTTTCCTGGGATGAAGGAGGAAGTTCCATTAGCTTAGTTCGGAGGTGGACACAGCAACACCTTGCCACGTTCTGTTCCTCCGCCTTGAACAGCGTGAAGGCCAAGGTAGCGCTCGGTGGTGAGCAAGATCTGGATTCACGGACGGGGGTCGCTTCCCTTACCATTAAAATTGGCCGCATCTGGGTCGTCCACGTTAATGGCAATGACCTTCCAGTCGGTCTCCCCTTCATCGATCATGGCCAATATGCCGAGAACTTTCACCCGGATGATTTCGCCTCTGTCGCAGACCTGAGAGAAGAAGTCACAGTCAGGGCGCGCTACAGAAGGGGGTGCTGGGAGAAACCCTGTGTTTGACCCACAGGAGGGATGCACGGTGCTCAGTTTCTGTTTCTGTTTCTTTTGGGGAGAGAAGGCAGCATCAAGGGCCCTGCCTGGAAGCTCTCACTCACCTGCACCTGCAGTTCAAAGCTAAAGCCTGAAGATGCAGTGCCCCTTGGGAACTGCAGGGCCACGGACCACCCAGGGCAACCTGGAGGTGCTTGGGGGCCACCAGAGTCACACCTGCTGGTGCTCTGGACGGAGGCTGAGGAGTGCTGGGGATCATAGTATAGGGTTATGCTAATACCTTACGCATGGCCGATCTCCCTGGAGCAAGACTTAAGGCAATTTTTCAAAAAGCTAAACTAGCAAACAACAACAGTCCCATCAGAGTTTATAACAGGCTCTTCGTACTTACAGATTCTAAAACCATCAGTGACAGTTCGGGGAAATTCATGGACTCAAGCTGTTACTGATTTTACTGAAGCTGAGATTATCCCTGAGTAGTTTCAAAAACATATTTAAGGGGCTGGAGCAATAGCACAGCGGGTAGGGCGTTTGCCTTGCATGCGGCCAACCTGGGTTCGATTCCCAGCATCCCATATGGTCCCCTGAGCTACCGCCAGGGGTAATTCCTGAGCACAGAGCCAGGAGGAACCCCTGTGCATTGCCGGGTATGACCCAAAAAGCAAAAAAAAAAAAAAAAAAAAAAAAAAAAAAAAACCATATTTAAATGTGCTTTGTCTTTGGACCACACCCAGTGGCTTAATCCTGGATCTGCATTCAGGTATCACTCCTGGAGGGCTCAGGGGACCATATGGGGTGCCAGGGATCAAAACTGGGTCGGCTGCGTGCAAGGCACGTGCCCTACCCACTGTACTGTGGCTCCGGCCCCAAATGTGTCACCTTGGCCTTTAATTTTACAGTATATTAGCAGTACATAATCATGAAATTCAGTGAGGGAAGTGGGAACGGGAGGTCCCCAGCAGAGGGGAGAAACGGTCGCCAAGTTAGGTAGCCAGACAAATGACTCAAATTTATTGTTAAAAAGTGAATGACAGGGGCTGGAGCGATAGCACAGCGGGTAGGACGTTTGCCTTGCACGCGGCCAACCCGGGTTCGATTCCCAGCATCCCATATGGTCCCCTGAGTGCTACCAGGGGTAATTCCTGAGGGCAGAGCCAGGAGTGACCCCTGTGCATTGCCAGGTGTGACCCAAAAAGCAAAAAAAAAAAAAAAAAGTGAATGACAAAAAAATAAATTAAAAAAAAAATTTTAAAAAAGTGGACAACAACTTTCTTTTCAGTTACCTCTTTTCCTGAGCCTGAGAAAGATCACAATTATGATCTCCAAAGCAAATCCACTTCCCAAAGGATTCTCACCGTCTCTCTTCAACCTACAAGACTATTTAGTCTAGGCAGTAATTATGATCTCCAAAGCAAACCCACTTACCAAAGGAATTCTTACCATCTCTCTTCAATGTACGAGACTATTTGGTCTGGGCAGTTCACTAGCTGCTCCAGATCTTTGAGTGAGACCAGAGTCGCCTCTTCCTCCTCCTTTCCACCCACTGCCTGGCCATCTGCCTTTTAAAAGCAATGCAGGGCACATCTGCCTGCCACATCATCGAAGAGCCGTACGTGCAAACCGCTCTTTCTAGATCAAACAGTTTAAACATATGCATTCTCATCATCAATGCTTTGATGAAAGGTAAGCTTTAAACTTATCACACCAAGAAACATGGTTTCACCCCCATTTTTTTTTTAAGTATGAACTCGGTATACTTGATGAATACCATGGCAACACCAGAGAAAAAACATTTTAGATTCCATTACCCGGCTTCCAATTTCACACACATCAATGGGGTCATTGTCACCACAACAGCCAGTGTGTTTGTCATTGTGTCCTGGGTCTTCCCAAGTCTGGAAAACACAAAAAGGCTCAGATGAGCAAACATTCCTCCACAAGTCACTGACGTATGCAGATGATCTCCCGGTGGCATTGCAAGATCCCCCAGGACCTGAGAGAGCACCAGGGATTGGGGACCTCCCTTCAGGCATCCAGCATCAGCAGCTCAACCCCCAGCACAGAGCCAGGGTGACCACCAGGCGCAGCGAAAGCCCCAATTAATGGCAATATCCCATTCTTTTTTATGAAGGGGGTCCCACACCCTGGCTTCCTCTGTATCAGTTTAGGGGACCAACCACATATGGTGCCAGGGATCAAACTGAGTTGGCAGCACACAGGCAAGTACCCTACCCACCAGACCATCACTCCAGCCCCTAATATCCCATTCTTTCTGAAAAATTTAGAAACAACCTCCAGCTATTTTCCTCATCTTAAAATAATTCTTTATTCCTATTTAAGGATCTTAACTATTCATGATATTTAAGTTGCACAACTCCTTTTATGACTATACAGCTAAACTAAATTTTATGTATCTATATAAACCATACACATAAATATCCTATTTGAAACAAAAATACCTAACACCTGAAACATGAAGGCACAAATATACCAAGTATTAAGTTTTTGAATATATATATATATTGCTTTTTGGGTCACACCTGGCGATGCACAGGGGTTCCTCCTGGCTCTGCACTCAGAATTACTCCTGGTGGTGCTTGGGGGACCATATGGGATGCTGGGAATCGAACCCAGGTTGGCCGCATGCAAGGCAAACGTTACCCGCTGTGCTATCGCTCCAGCCCCTTAAATATATTTTTAAATGTGTTTTTGACCAGGCACGTGGCTCGAGTGGCCGAGCACATGTGTTGGATCTGATGTTTGATGCCCTGCATGGCATGGCCTCTGAGCAATGTGGGGTGTGTCCTTCTACCCCAATTAATGGACAAAAAAAAAAGCTTTGATAAGCAATTCATACTTATTGTTAACTAGATTTACTTTAAAATACATTTTCAAGGGGGCTGGAGCGATAGCACAGCGGGTAGGGCATTTGCCTTGCACGCGGCCGACCCGGGTTCGATTCCCAGCATCCCATAGGGTCCCCTGAGCACCGCCAGGAGTAACTCCTGAGTGCAGAGCCAGGAGTAACCCCTGAGCATCGCCGGGTGTGACTCAAAAAGAGAAAAAAAAAACATTTTCAAAGCTGAGGTAGGTAAGCAGTGATATTAAAACTGAAACAATGTGTTCTGATTCAGTGTCAATGCTTGGCCAGAGTGAAAGAACCACGGGGAGGGCGCTTGCCTTCCATGTGGCCAACCGGGTTCAAGCCCTGGCATCTCCTATGGCCCCCCAGCATCCTGTATGGTCTCCCAAGCCCTACCAGAAGGATTCGGGAGCGCAGAGCCAGGAGTAAGCCCAGAGCACTGCCGGGTGTGGCCATCAAACTGAAAACGAACGGTTAGGTTTCTGACTTCCTGCCTGGTCCACAGGGCCCTTAGCGAGCATTCTACTCACGGAGGGACGGCTTATGTTTGCCAGGAAGTGAGTTTCAAATTTCCTTATTGTTTTGGTTCTCTCCCACAGTCCAGACACATTATTGAAATTTGTTTGCCTGCTCAGATGGAATAAAGGCAAGCTGATCATAGTGAGACGGGATAAAGTTAGAGTGGATTCAACAAAGCCCATTCAGATTCTAGAGAACAAATATTTTAGCCATGTTTTCCCAGCAGGCAGGGATTTCGAGGCTAAACATGAAGTCAGATGACGTTCAAGGTGAAGTGCTGTACTTAAAGCAGATAAATGAGGCCCCCTAACAAGGCAGAAGAGCGGAACCTGTCTCCTAACTTATAGATTGTTTCAGAGTGGATTTCAATCGATAGACCTGAAGGCAACAATACATAGCATGGATCATCAAGAAAAAGAAAGTGCGTTTTATGTAAAAATCTCAAGTGCCACAGTACTATCCTAGCCCGCCTAGACTTAAATTAATAGATTATTTACTCATAATGGCACAATTCTAGGGATTCTTCACTCGGGTTTCCAGCACCGTCGTGCTGGAGGCACTGACGTCGTACAGGGGAAGTACTGATAAACATCACAGATCCCTCCCCGCTTCAAAGCGTTGAATGTTTAGAAAAACAGAACCCCACAGTTATTGTACCACCAAGAGCTTAAAGAAGCAAGAATCAGGCTGCCAGACATGAAAGTCAGCAGCTGTGAGGACTCTTGTGTGCCACCGAGCACCCTCACGGCTCACAATGACCACGTGAGCACTCTCACTACCTCAAGGGAAGGAGTCAGTGCCTGAGAGACGAAGAAACAGGCAGGTCAGATAAGGTCAGAAGTTCCAGACTTGGGATCTAAATCTTCATCTGTGTGATGGCAAGAACCACGGGGCTGGAGCAATAGCACAGCGGGTAGGGCGTTTGTCTTGCACGCAGCCGACCCGGGTTCGATTCCCAGCATCCCATATGGTCCCCTGAGCACCGGCAGGAGTAACTCCTGAGTGCAAAGCCAGGAGTAACCCCTGAGCATTGCCCACTGGGTATGACCCAAAAAGAAAAAAAAAAAAAAAAGAACTAGAGCTATTTGCAGGGGTGAGGGGAAGCTCCCATGTGATGCTGAGAAGTGGGGTGGGGTGGGGACTAGGTCTGTGGTCCTCAGCCAACCAGACTGTTGGTTCAATGCAAAGGCTGAGGATGTGATGCTCCTTGAGGCCTGCTTAGGGATAACTAGGCTACACTGTTGATCCTCAGGGGACCATGTGGCTCCAGGAATCAAACCACTGTACTACATCCCAGCCCAAGAATCAGTGCTCCTAATACCTTAGTTTCTAGTAAATTGTCCACTTATACTTGCACACTTGCACGCAGCCCAAGCCAAGTTCGACTCCTCCAGCCCTCTTGGAGAGCCTGGCAAGCTATAGAGAGTATCTCGCCCGCACGGCAAAGCCTGGCAAGCTACCCGTCACATATTTGATATGCCAAACACAGTAACAAGTTTCACAATGTTACTGGGCCCACTCGAGCAAATTGATGAACAAAGGGAGGACAGTGACAGTGACTGTAAAGAAAAACATTTTTATATTTTCTATATAGACCTTCAAGCGGTCTATATAGAAAAGCAAACATTTCAGAAAACAAAGTTATCTAATATGGGGCTGGAGTGATAGCACAGTGGGTAGGGCATTTGCCTTGCACGCAGACGACCTGGGTTCAATTCCCAGCATCTCATATGGTCCCCCAAGCACCTCCAGGAGTAATTCCTGAGTGCAAAGCCAGGAATAATCCCTGTGCATCGCTGGGTGTGACCCAAAAAGAAAAAAAAAGTCATCCAATGTGCATTAAAAGCAACAGCACCCTTGCTTTATACACAGCCAACCCAAGTTCGATCCTGGACAACCCGTATGGTCCCCTGAGCCCCACCAGGGGTGATCCCTGAGTGCAGGGCCAGGAGTAAGCCCTGAGCACTGCCAGGCCCCAAACAAAAACAAAACAAGCAAAACAACTGTAAATATTTATCTTCCAGTTTCTCTTGAAAATAAGCTATTCAAAGAATAGCTTCAAAGAAATATTAAAAAGAAGTTATTAAAAATAACTGGTCTCAAGGCACATGAGAAAATGCTCTACATCATTAATCATCAGGGAGATGCAGATCAAAACCACAATGAGATACCATCTCACACCTCAGAGACTGGCCCACATTCAAAAGAACAAAAGCAACCGTTGCTGGCGCGGGTGTGGCGAGAAAGGGACACTCCTTCACTGCTGGTGGGAATGCCGACTGGTTCAGCCCTTTTGGAAAACAGTATGGACGTTCCTCAAAAAATTAGAAATTGAGCTCCCATTTGACCCAGCGATACCACTCCTGGGAATATATCCCAGAGAGGCAAAAATGTGTAGCCGAAGTGACATCTGCACTTGTTTGTTCATTGCAGCACTCTTTACAGTAGCCAGAAACTGGAAGAGACCTGAGTGCCCAAGAACAGATGACTGGTTAAAGAAACTTCGGTACATCTACACAATGGAGTACTATGTGGCTCTTAGAAAAGATGAAGTCATGAACTTTACATACAAGTGGTACAATATGGAAAGTATCATGCTAAGCGAAATGAGTCAGAAAGAGAGGGATAGACACAGAAAGATAGCATTCATCTGGGGGATATAAAATAATAAAATATGAGATTAGTACCCAAGAATAGCTGAGAGCAACACCAGGAGAATTACTCCATAACTTAGAGGCCAGCTGGGTATTCTAGGGGAAAGGACAATTCAGATAGAAAGGGGAACACCAAGTGGAGGGTGTTTGGAGGATCCTCCCAGGAGGGGAGATGCAGGTTGAAAGTAGACTGGACTGAACATGTTCGCCACTCAATGCCTCTTTGGCTGATCACAACACCCAGGAGGAGAGAGAAAACAAAAGGGAATGCCCTGCCACAGTGGCAGGGGGGATGGGGGGATGGGAGGATGGGGGGGAGGGATATTACCCTGGTGGTGGAAAATGGGCACTGGTGGAGGGATGGGTATTTGATCGTGGTATGACCAAGATCCAAGCACAAAAATTTGTAAATCTACAACTGTACCTCATGGTGTTTCACTAAAAAAAAAAAAAAAAAAAAAAAAAAAACTGGTCTCATTGCCCTGCATGTTTTAAAAATCAACAACAGCAAAAATGGTGTGAGGATATTCTATCTCTCCTTGAAATAAAGTTCATGCACAAAAAGTATGTTTTTGAGTCACTGTTTCTGAGAGACTTACCTGCGGGATGGCCCCGTAGTTCCAGATGTATCCCTTATAAGGGAATAAATTTGCCACGAAACGCAGCTTTCCTTTTTTCACGTCTTGTTTAATTGGATTTAAAGGATCCTTTGTTGCAATCTACAATAAAGAATTTCAAATTGCTGTACGTATGGATGTGAAACACTATTCAACTAAGAATCTGAAAGAATGCAGTTCCCCTAATTCTGCTTTAATGGCATACTTTATCTCTAAAGTCTTCATAAATTTGAAAAAAAGTTTCCCTCAAACCAACCTTTAAGTGGAAAAATCATTAGCGTATAGAAGATCAAGAAGGGAGAGAGAGGGGCCAGAGCAATAGCATAGCGGGTAGGGCGTTTGCCTTGCACGCGGCCGACCTGGGTTCGATCCCCGGCATCCCATATCATCCCCCAAGCACCGCCAGGAGTAATTCCTGAGTGCAGAGCCAGGAATAACCCCTGAGCATCGCTGGGTGTGACCCAAAAAGCAAAATAAAAAAAGAAAAGAAAAGAAGGGAGAGAGAACATTTACTAATACCAGTGAGCAAAAATAAATTAGCTGAATAAATCCTAACAGTTGAAAAATTAAAGTGATAAGTATTTTATTAGGAGGGGGCAAAATAAATATTATCCAACTATAACTTCTCTTAAATATTGAAAATTAAATATTCAAAAGTCTATCACATGCAAAGTGAACTGACTGTCCAACTGCTTAAAAGTAAGTGATAGAAAACAGAGGAAGTATTCATTATAGTTAGTTGTTCAAGAGAAATTTTTCTTTTTTACCAAATACAACTCCCTGGTGGTCTAGTGGTTAGGATTCAGCGTTCTCACTGCCGCGGCCCGGGGTTCGATTCCCGGTCACGGAAGTATGCTTTTGGCAGAGCCTGGCAAGCTACCCATGGAGTATTCGATATGCCAAAAACAGTAACAATAACGGGTCTCATTCCCCTGACCCTGAAAGAGCCTCAAATACTGCACCCTTGGGAAGGACGAGTAAGGAGAGGCTGCTAAAATCTCAGGGCTGGGACAAACGGACAAGTTAACGGCACCCGCTCAAGTAAATTGATGAACAACTGAATTACAGTGATACAGTGATACCAAACACAACAGACATCTCAGCAAATTCACTGATGGCTGGTGACTGAGGAAAGACCACTGATTCCATGAAAGAATCAATAGCAGGAACAGAGAGGATGACAGCAAAAAGGGCAATCACAGACTCTGGCCTGGCAGAAGCAAAGGGACGGAAAACAAGCAGCATTTTCCAGCCCGAGTTTGAGTTTAGTTAGAGCACCGAGAGCCCGAGGACAGGCGGGTAATCAGAGGCACAACTGAAAAACTGTGACAGAGTGGAGACGGGAAGCAGAAAACCTCAGGGTTTAGGTTGTTCGAATCATGTAAAGGTAAAAGGTAAAGGTAAAGGCCCTCCCATTGATCGTCGATTTGCTCGAGCGGGCCCAGTAACGTCTCCATTGGAGACTTTGTTGTTACTGTGTCTGGCATATCGAATACTCTCGGTGACTTGAGCAAATAACGCGGCTTCATCAAAACAAATCTCTCACTTCTCTCAATAAAAGACAAACCTACCTCCATCTTCGCGTTCGTCCAGCGTGGCACCTCCACGACCATGTGGAACACGTCCTGAAAAAGAGGTCCGAGGGTCACGGGCTGGTCAGTTCTGGGATCCCGGGGGCATCCCCTCTGCCGCCCACAGTTCAACAGGCACTGCATGGCCACTATGAAGTCAACAGACTCGCTACACAATTCATCGGAAAAGAAGACCAGGATGTGGTTCGGCAATGGAGCCACAGTGTGTGTGTGTGTGTGTGTGTGTGTGTGTCCACATTCACACACAAGAAACAGAAAATGCAGCAGAATAATCATAGAATCAAGGTATAGATGGTCACTAGACGTTCATGGTATAATTCTTCAAACTTTTCTGTCTATTCAAATTTTTTAGCAGTAAGAATAGAGGGCTGAGATAATTTCTTTATGGAAAAGCAAATTTTTTACTTCTCTCTCTCTCTCTCTTTTTTTTTTTTTTTTGCTTTTTGGGTCACACCTGGCAATGCACAGGGATTACTCCTGGCTCTGCGCTCAGGAATTACCCCTGGCGGTACTCAGGGGACCATATGGGATGCTGGGAATCGAACCCGGGTCAGCTGCGTGCAAGGCAAATGCCCTACCCGCTGTGCTACTGCTCCAGCCCCTTTACTTCTCTTTCAAAAAAAAAAAAATAGGGACCTTGCCAAGAGATACTAAAAGTTCTAGGGGAACAGGTAACTCTTGGAAATGCTGAGGGCCCAGAGTGAAGGCACTAGCTGTCCGCTGTGGTCACAGAGGTGTGTGTGTGTGTGTGTGTGTGTGTGTGTGTGTGTGTGTGTTTTGAGAAAGAACATCTTCAAAGCAAGTAAGTCAAGAGGCTAATTTGCCCCTTGACGGTACAGTGACTGAAGTGCGTTTGGATTTTCAGGGGCAGTTTATAAGACAAAGCTCAAATCAGTTTAATCGCTTTATGATATTTTAGTGTTAGCCTCCAATAATTAACATTTCATTTGTCGACACAAACCTAGCAATTTAATCTTTTTAAAAAGCAAGCACGTCCGGGGCTGGAGCGACAGTACAGCAGAGAGGGCACTTGCCGGGCACGTGGGCGGACCCAGGCTGCTTCCTCAAGCTCTACCAGGAGTGACCGGGCCGCACAGGGCCAAGAGTAAGCCCTGGGCACTGCCTAGCGGGACCCCTCCCTGAAAACTTCACCAATGTCCATCCTACGTAATGAATGTACAGTCAGTAATTACAATGCTTGTTTTCGTTCTGCTTTCTGTTTTTGGCAACACCTGGCAGTACTCAGGGGTTACTCCTGGTTCTCCACTCAGGGATTTGCTGGGGTTGCTGGGGGTACCCAGGTCAGCCACATGCAAACCAAGGGCCTGACCTGCTGCACTCTCTCCAGCCCTATATGTTTTGCGCTTAGCCAAGCAGAAAATCTACAAAGACTTATACTCAAGAGTGTAAAACTGGGCTGGGATTTAAAACATGGAGCTGCAAAAGGTCTCTACCATAACTAAAAATGTGCGTGTCTGTGATTGAAAGAAAAGTCTGCCTGGAAATGCCCGGCAGCAATATCTCAAGGGGTCACAAGATGGAGCTGTTACCACAGGAAAGATGAACTGTGGAAAGGTGGCGGTTCTTGGGATTTTTTTTTTCAAGAAAACATTATCAAATAAACTCTCCAAAATAAAGTAGCAAGTACAGCAGAAACTACTAAATCAGAGTTTGGAAACTATATTAAACACAAGGAAGAAATTTAAAACTACATACAAGGGCTGGAGAGATAGCACAGCGGGTAGGGCGTTTACCTTGCATGCGGCCAACCCGGGTTCGATTCCCAGGATCCCATATGGTCCCCTGAGCACCGCCAGGGGTAATTCCTGAGTGTAGAGCCAGGAGTAACCCCTGTGTATCGCCGGGTGTGACCCAAAAAGCAAAAAAAAAAAAAAAAAAAACCCTACATACAGTACCTAAAAATCCTATTACTCCAAACCTAAGAAAAAACAAAGAAACCAAAAAAAAACTCGGAACACAAAAAGTCTTTCAGAGGATGGGTAAGGGGCCTGAGCTAAGGTACAGTGGGCAAGGCGTTTGCCTTGCATGCGGCCGACCCGCAATCAATGCCCAGGACCCTATTATGGTCTCTGAGCCCTAGAGGAGGGATTCTTGAGTGCAGATCCAGGAGTAATCCCGGAGCACTGCTGAGTGTGGCCCAAAACTTCAAAAAAAGGAAAAAGAAAGGAAGAAAATGGGTAAAATCACTCTAATTCAAAGACTCTGCAAGTCTGAATGAAGGCAGGGTGCTTTTTAGAAAAAAACCTGGCCAAAGATAGCACCAAGTGTCCAGCAAGGCACCTCGGAGTCCATCCATTCATTTTTTGCCCCAACAGATATTTACTGAGCACGACTGTTTCTGTGCCAGACTGAAGGCCAGCAATAAGCAGAATAAAAAGATCTTTTAACTCCCCATGTGTTGGCTCTCCCAACAGTCACGCCAGCTGGTGGGCCCCAGTCCCTAGGCAGAAAACGGCCAGCAGAACACTCAAGCTCATACAGCCAGCCAGGGAGTCCCCTGGCCCGCCCGTGTGCACGCTGACCGTTACAGCCTCAGCTTGAAGCCATCCCAGCCGGGGTTCCCGCCACAGTCGCTCTCTGTGACCCAGCAGCCTCCAGGCTTGCTGGCCAATGCCCGGATCCGCCCAAATCCGAGCTATGCCAAACTCCTCTATACCAAGAGGACCTGCTCAGACCCAGGCCCCCAGGCCCCAGCACAGCCCAGGAGGCCTAAGCAGCCGAGCTGGGCGAGCTCCCGGAAGATCTCCAACCCACGGAGCTCGCGATGCTCTGGAGGGACGACCCACAGGGAGAACCCACAGCAACAGAGACGAAGGGAGCCCAGACAGCACGGAGCTCCCTTCAGCCCCACGGCGACTACCCTGAAGAGCACAGGGGACAGGAGAAGAGAAGCGGCCGGAAACCAAGCCACAGCAGAACCCACTGAAAAAGGCCAGCACAAAGGAACTATCAAGAACAACAAGAGAGGGGCTGGAGCGATAGCACAGCGGGTAGGGCGTTTGCCTTGCACGCAGCCAACATGGCCAACACAGGTTCGATTCCCAGCATCCCATATGGTCCCCCGAGCACCGCCAGGAGCAGTTCCTGAGTGCATGAGCCAGGGGTAACCCCTGAGCATCGCCGGGTGTGACCCCCCCCAAAAAAAGCAAAAAAAAAAACCAAGAGATAGGGTCGGAGCAAAAGCACAGTGGGGAGGGTGCTTGCCTGGCACACGGCTGACCCAGGGTTCAATCCCCGGCATCCCATAGGGTCCCCCAGCACCACCAGGAGTGATTCCTGAGAGCAGAGCCAGGAGAAGTCCCCGGCACCCAAAAACAACAACAAAAAAGATAAAGAGAAAAACAAACAAACAATGCAGTTAGGGTAGGGCATTTTGCCTTGCATGTGGTTCCATGGGGTGGCATGTTTGATCTCCTGAGCACCGGCAGGAGTGACCCCTGAGCACCAAGTCAGGAGTAAGCCTCCCTGAGCACTGCCAGGTATGGGCCCAAAACCAAAATAAAAAAATAAAGAACAGTGAAGACAGCCTGAAAGCAATCTGGGATCACATCGAGAAGAATGACAAACATGCCATTGGTATTCTATGGCGATATCTAGATCTATGAGAAGAGTAAGAACATACTGGGTTTTTTTTTGCAGTGGTTTGGGAGGAGGGTGTCTCTGGGGGCCACACCCAATAGTGTTCAGGAGCTCCACCTCAGTGCTCAGGGGTCACTTCCAGTACTCAAGAGCCTGATGGTACCAAGGATCAAACCTGGTTGTCCCACATCCAAAGCTCATGTTCTAGCGCTCTGAGCCATTTTCCGACCAAAGTCGGAATCCTTATTTGAAGAAATAACAGCCGGCAACTTTGCCACATAGAGGACAGATCTAGGCATCTGCTGGTAGGAAGCTGAAAGACTTGAAGAACAAGGAAACAAACCCAGTCTCACCAAGACACAGTACAATTAAAGGGCTTCTTACGGTTATGTGTAATTATAACACGTGGCTATGTAATTATAACCACCCAACAGTTTAAACCTGTTAAGGCACTTCGAACCACTGCAAGAGAAAAGTAGAGTCACACAGAAGAAAAAATCCGCAAGAGGATCAGCAGAAACCACCCCGCCAGGTGAGCACTCTGATTCAGAGGGGGACCGTTCCGACAGTGAAGGGACGCACCACCACTAACCCTGCCCATAAAGAAAGACCGTTGGACCTTTTTTTTTTTTTTTTTTTTTTTTTGCTTTTTGGGTCACACCCGGCGATGCACAGGAGTAACTCCTGGTTCATGCACTCAGGAATCACAGCTGGCGGTGCTCAGGGGACCATATGGGATGCTGGGAATCAAACCCGGGTCGGCTGCGTGCAAGGCAAACGCCCTACCCGCTGTGCTATCGCTCCAGCCCCCCGTTGGACCTTTAATTAAAAGAAATGAAGCCCACTGGGAGTCAGGAGGTACTTGCAAAACAAACTGTGACGAGGAGGACAATAATAATAATGGGAGCTCTTTATTTTCAAGCTAACTGACTCTTCTCTTGTTGTCTCTGTTCTGTGAAGCTTAAAGGATTTTAAACTTCAGATACTCTGTTTTTCTGTTGTGTAATTTGGGGCAGTACAGGGTGCTGGCCCAGGTTCGATTCCTGGCACCCCAGATGGTCCTCCGAGCCCCACCAGGAGTGATCTCTGAGCATAGAGCCAGGAGTAAGTCCTGAACACCACCGAGTAGCCGCAAAACAAAAACAAAACAAATACAATTTATCTTTGGTTCTTTTAAATTAGATGTATGTGGGGGCTTAAGATCTGCACTAGAAGAACACGGAATTTCTGAAATGAAAAATCAAGCCACGCTCTTTGAGCAACTAAGGATTTAGATAAAAGTTGCACCTACTGAGAATTTCATACTCTGTTCTAAACTTCTTACACTTCTGCTATGTCAAATAGTTTCTTGCTGGAAGACACAGCTGTTTTTACGTTCAGTCCCCAAATAGACCCAGCACCAAGGACACGCCTACAATTTACAAAACTCTGGGCAGCCCTGGCCTCTGCCTTCCTTCCCCCCGCAGGTCTGCAAATAATCCAGGCCAGAACAGGCTCTGCTGATGCCTATGGCATATTTACCAAATCAAATGCAAATCCATGAGATCAAAGTGGGATCAAATCTGTGTTTTCCCGTCCCTCACAGAGCTGACTAAACTGTGTTAGAGGCACCTTCCCTGCCTGACCATCCTGCAAATGACTGATATTAGCAGAAAAGTCTTGTATTTAAATTTTGGTTTGGGGCCACACCACGAGGTGCTCAGGGCTTACTCCTTGGCTCTGGGCTCACTCCTGGCAGGGCTTGAGGAACCACATGGGGTGCCAGGGATAGAACCCAGGTTGGCTGCTTGTGAGGAAAAAGCTTACCCTCTGTCCTCCCTCTGGCCCCGTATTTACACAAACTTAATTGCACTAGGATTTTTTTTTAAGTTGCGCTCTTCTGTAACCTGAATTATTAAGATCTTCTGTTTAGACTATATCCCAAATAATATCTGGGTTCCACACCCTGGGGTTCTGTATATACTAAACTTTAAATAAAAGATTTATTCCTGCCCCTCAGCAAGAATCTGGGGTGCTAAGGATCACTGCCGCCTAGACCACTGCTAAACTGTGCCCAAGGCTATGCACTGGAGCCCACCTATGTGGTATGAAGGAAGGATTTTCATTTGCATAAGCCTAGATTATGGACACAAACCTTCAGGGCACAGAGAAATCTAGTCGCAGACGTTTTACACAACACCCAAGCGTACTTTCAGTTTCTTCCTGGAGGTGACCGGAAATAGCACTAAGATTAGACACCACAATTGTTGCTATCCTTAGGGTCTGGAGCCAGAATACAGCCCAGTCACGTGTAAGTCCAGTCTCTCTCCCACCCCAGATTTATTTTTGCTGAATTCTAAACGTTGAAGGGGAAGCAGAGTCAGTACGTGGGACCTTTGAGAAATGACTAAACATGAACCCAGAGAGGGATTAATGGCTTACAACAGAAGCTCCACGGAGAAACCTCTTCTACTTTTTTTTTTGGGGGGTCACACCTGGCGATGAACAGGGGTTACTCCTGGCTCTGCACTCAGGAGTTACTCCTGGCGGTGCTCAGGGGACCATATGGGATGCTGGGAATCGAACCCGGGTCGGCCGCGTGCAAGGCCAACGCCCTCCCCGCTGTGCTATCTCTCCAGCCCCGTCTTCTACTTTTTACACAGTAAAATGTCTCCCCCAGAAACAGGCCCGCACCCAGTTCTACTATGCCCTTGTCCTGGGCAGTCAGACTCCACATGTCTAAGTAAACAATAAGGTTCTGATGTTCATAACCCATGAGTCTGTAAGGTCGGCTCCAACAGACAAAGACGTACAAACACCAAAAAAGAACACCTATGTCAAGAACACAGTTTCCTTTCTGAACATATCTGTATAGCAAGGCCGGGTCTGAGGTAACTGTCAGGTCCTTGGATACACATACTAGTCACACACCAGGTAATCAGGTAATTCAGCCACCTACACATCGGTTCAACAAGAAGGAGCCTGCTTTCCCATCAACGTTAACAAATCTGAATTAATACAAGCTCAAGAGCCCCCCAGGAGAGCACATGCCAATTAGCGGCCCCTCGGGTCTTGGGGGCACATAACTGGTGGTCTCCAGTAAGGGCTCCTGAGGCAACCCCAGGGAAGCAAGTTTGGTTCCTGGTCGCTGTCCAAAAGTTAGTACCCAATTGCAGGAAAACTTCCAGGTGGAGCACGATGACCCTCTTTCCTCACCTCGCGGGTCAAGCACAGAACAACAGCAAAGCCTGGCAGGAACAAGGGTGCGAGCTCATCCCTACGATTGACCTAGATGCTATTAAGAGAGTGATCCACACAGAGATTAGGTGGCAAGATCTAGCTCAGGAAGATTAACAACCTAATAGCTTTCACCGGTTAAAAATAAAAATGTGCCTTCAAAAGTCAAGATCTCCTGCTGAGAGAAAAGAAACCTTTTCTTTTCTTTCAGGACAGAGAATCGGACACGTGTCCTGTGAACTAGTGGCCGATCCCGGATGCAGAGAGGTGTCTGCTGGAAGGAGACTGGAAGGGATAGAGAACAATTGGCACTTCTGCAAATAAGAGATGCACTTTCTGAAAAGAATAGGAAACAGAAACAAAGACAAACATGAAAATAAGACCATCGAGAGTCACCAGCGGGGCTGGAGCAATAGCACAGCAGGTAGGGCGTTTGCCTGGCACACGGCCAACCCGGGTTCGATTCCCAGCATCCCATAGGGTGCCCCGAGCACCGCCAGGAGTGATTTCTGACTGCATAAGTCAGGAGTAACCCCTGTGCAATGCCGGGTGTGACCCAAAAAGAAAAAAAAAAAGTCACTGGCAAGTCTACAAGTTGGTAGGAATACAGAGCTTCGGACATTTCTTCCTCAGGGAGGGCTTCTTAGCAATTACGGTTACACCTATTTGTGCTAACATTAGATTTCTTAAGCTCAAGTGTGGGTGTGGGGACTGGCATTTCTTTTCAGAAGTTTGTGTGCACATACCTTTACTAACACCACTTTCACTTTTTTTTTTTTTGGTTTATTTTGGGGTCGGGGGCCAACGGGAGGGCTGTTTAGGCCACATCCAAGAGCTTGGGGACCACCCCCAGCTCTGTGCTTAAACTGGGGGCCGGCCTCAAGCCAGGAAAGTGCCATAACTCCTTTACTATCCTCCCTGTGTTTTCACTGTTTAACAAATATTCCAGAGCCCAAATTTTGTGTCAGTTACCTGGTTAATTTTGAAACCACTAGTGAAATACCAAGACTTCAGTGCCAAGTTACACATGGCAGAAAGACCAATGATATATATATATATATATATTTTTTTTTTAACCAATGCAGTTTTCAAACATTTGCTTCTCTGTACCTCCACGCCTTCTCCAATTTATATAACTGCTTCTTTCACCAAATAATTTGAACTTGAAGCTGATGTCTCACTCACAGCACAGTGAAACATTCTGAGCACTGGCCAAGGCTGATTTAAGAGACAATGTTTAAGAGATAAGGGACCTTACCTTATCAGCGTAAATGGGAACATCATGAAATGGAGATATATATTGTCCTTTTCCATTTTCTGCAAAATAAAACAAGTTATTACTTTGGAGGGCTAAGTTCTGTGAAGTATGTTTTTTTGAGGGATGGGGGGTTTCACCCAACGGTGCTCGGGGTCACTCCCTGTTCAGTGCTTGGGGAACCATGAGGTCCTGGGGTCTGAATCTGGACCTCCTGAAAGCGAAGTATGTGCTCGACTCTTCAGCGACCTCCTTGGCCTGAAGTGCACGTTTGGAAAAGATTTCTTTTAAAGAGTAGTTTTTGTTTACAATAAAACTGAAGGGTACTAAGATTTCTCTATACCCTTGGCTCCCACAGTTTCCTGCATTATCAACAGCACTCCCCAGAATGATAAAGAAGGCATGGTTTATACTACGATTGTATTCCCGTATCAGAAGAACTGGTTGTACTCGTCAACCTTTCACCTTTCTGCAACGCTAGGTTTAGTTTTCATCCTACGAATCCTATTTTGGTTTGTTTTGGGACCGCACCTGGTGATGCCCAGGGGGTACGCCTGGCGCCGCATCACTCCGGGTGGCACTCCCGGGATCGACCCTGGGTCAGTCACGTATAAGGAAAGTACTGGTACTTGGCTCCAGTCCCACATCTCTTTAACTGGACGAACTGCTAGAACTGTCAGCCTGGCCCCGAGCACCTTTGCAGCCCTCGGCCTAGCGCCTGATAAGCAAGGGGCTATCGAATTGTTTGGGACTGATCTTCTATGGGTTAAGAGTTTACAGGACTAATAGGATACCTGGGTTTAGAGAGGAGGGAGGGGACCAATCGGCTGAATTTTATAATACTCCTTTGATTCAAACGAGTGACAAGAAGACATACCCACATTGGTTCTTCTTCTTAAGGATAATCAAGTTGTAACACTTCCCCAGGTAATTTGTGTAGTCTAGAGACTTAACTACCATATCCAGAAAAGTAATTTTGAAACGTCTTTGCTAACTCATCAGGCAATCTAAGGCTCTGTCCACTTTACCGGCCTTCACATTTAAAACCCAAAGCAGATTAGGCGAAATTGACCCCTGAGTGGGTGCCTTCACATGGACTGTGACTTTAAACCCCAACCTACTACCAGTTTGAAAGGGATTAGCAGGGCTGGAGCGATAGCACAGCGGGTAAGGCATTTGGCTTGCACGCAGCCAACATGGTGGACCCGGGTTTGATTCCCAGCATCCCATATGGTCCCCCGAGCACCGCCAGGAGTAATTCCTGAGTGCATGAGCCAGGAGTAACCCCTGAGCATCACCGGGTGTGACCCAAAAAGAAAAAAAAAAGAAAGGGATTAGCTTGTGTACATAGGGTTTGGGGTTTTTATGCTTGGTTCGGTTGTTTTTCTCTGGTTTGGGGGTCACACCTGGCAGTGCCCGGGTCTCACTCCCAGCTCTGTGCTCAAGGGACCATATGTGGTGATGGGGATCGAACCCAGGCCAGCCACATGCACATTACATAGTGCTGCTTCTCCTTTTTTTTTTTTTAGTTTGAATCTAAGAAATTTGTAATTAAAAAAAAAAAAGTTGAGGACTCAAGTAGGGCACCTGCCTGGCTGATATGCAGCCCCTTAGCCCCGTATGGGCCAGCCAGGAGTGATCCCTGAGCACAGAACCACTTGTGAGCCTCAAGCACTGCTGGACGCGGCCCCAAAACAAAACCAAAAAAAAATGTTTGGAGTCCAGGGATGCGGCTGAGCCATAGGGCGCTTCTTGCATCTGTGTATGTGAGGTCCTGGGCTTCATTCCGGGCATTGCAAACTAAAGGGGAAAAAAATCCATTTAATTAGAGTCAGTTCTAATTATTGACCTTTCTACAGTTCCAGAGAGTTCCATCTGATAAAACGCTGTTACTGCATGCAGTGCCAAAGTCAAGGAGTACGTTTGCTCTCCTGGCCCGGTTCCTCAATCAGTTCTGTGAATTAGTCATCAGGAGCTCCTGCACCAGCCCTCGCCGGTGAATTAGAAACGAGCCGGGGAGCGCGTCCCTTCCTGGATTCCCACTGCAACCTCATCCTCAAGGTGGTGGTCCACTTCGGGGGTCGCGCCCCATTTCCTCGCGCCCGCCCACCCACACCAGGTCGCTTTTGCAGGGGGGTTCCATCATCCGGGCAGTGTTCCAAGAACCCCGGCACCTGCCCCCCTCCTTCCGAGCAGCACCGGCCAAGGGATGAGCAACAGAGAGGCCTCGGGGACGCATTTTTCTGCGCCCCCCGCCCCCGGCATCCCCATCGATCGACCCCCCGTGGCTGGGGCGGAGTGGACGCAAGACGGACAAGCCCTTGGGCTGCGGCGGCTCCCGGGCCTGCTGCGCCCCCCACGCGCGCCGGGCGCCCCGCGAGGGCCGAGCCCCACCCGCGCCGCCCCGCTGCACGCGGCTCGATGCCGATCAATACCAGCCGATCGATTACCAGCTGAACCACAAGCGGCGTCCCCAGCGGCCGCGGCTGCTCCGGGCCTCAGTTTCCCCGCCTGCGCAGGGAGGGGAGGGAGGAGCGAGCTGGGCCGCGCCTCCCGGGTGCGCCCGAGGGTCCCCGCGGCGGCCCGCCCCGCCCCGGGCCCTGCGAAGCCCCCAGATCCGCGGGGCCGGGGCCGCGCGACCCGCCGCCCCCGGGGACGCGGCGCCCGCCGCCCCCGCGCAGGGACCGGCCGGGCGGGGCGGGCGATGGATGGACGGACGGGCCGGGGTCCGCACTCACTGAAGAAGACGCGGTACTCGGCCGACAGCGACGCGGCGCGCTCCTCGCTGCTGAAGCCGTCCATGCCGCAGCCCCGCACCGCCCGCAGCCCGCACGCGGGTCGCGAGCCTCTGCGCCGGCGCAATGCGGGGCCCGGCCCGCGCCGCCCGCGCCTTTAAGGCGGCCGCCCGGCCCACCGCGCGCGCGCGCAGGCGCAGGCCGCGAGGCCCCGCCCCGCCCGCCGGGCCCGCCCCCGGCCCCGCCCACGACCGGCCCGCCCCGCCCGCGGCCCCGCCCACGACCGGCCCCGCCCCGCCCCCCGGCTCCCGGGCTGAGCCACGTGGCTGCTGGCGGCTGGCGCTGCCCCGGCCGCGCGGTCGCCTCTGGGCCCTGGTGGCGGCGGGTGGGCGCGCAGGTCCCCGGCTCGGGCCGCTTGGGAGCTGACCTCGCCGCCACCACGCTCGCCGGGAAACCCCCCCACTCCCCCCGTGGCTCTCCCCTCCTGCTCGTGGCGGGGAAATGCCTTGACTCGGGCGAGGGTTCAGGGACCCTCTGCTTCTGCAATTTGCACAGTGTCGTTGGAGCAGAGTCGGTTGGAAACGTGGAACCTGCCGCCTCCGGCCCTTTTGGGGACCGGGGGGAGAAACGGGCTGCGGGGGTTGTCGGGGCGATGACCTGCGTTGGAGCAAGAGCCTGGTCGGCTCCCTCCTTGCGCCACCCACCCCAGGTCTCCAGGGACTTCGGATGGCATCACTGGGAGAGTCCAGGCTGAGCTCAGTGTCCCCTGAGCGTGTTTTGTCTCGGGTGTAAACTCCTTGGAGCTTGTTTTTCTCCTCCTGCCTCGTGCTGTCAGGACAGACCCCAAAAGCTAGTCTGATGGAAGCTGCTGACCTATTCCCATCACTGTCTCCCCACGCAGATATTGAAAAATCCTAATTATGAAGTAGAAAATGATTGTTCACGAATTTGATTAATGATTTTTTAAAATACTTAGTTTTTTTTTTAATGTGTGATGGTCTGGGTTTCTTTAAATAATCTTGGTTTTTTTTTTTCTTCCCTTTATGGCATCAAGGATAACGTGCCATTTTAATTTCAGATTTTTCCCTAAAACAGTAGCAGCGATTGTAAAACGAAATGCACCCTGTGTTAAATGGAAACATAGGGTCATTTTCTTATTGGAAAAGTGTTCCTCCTCTGTCCCCATCCAGGCTCCGTTCATTCAGAGCCCCTGTCTCCATCCAGGCTCCCATTCATTTTAAGACTGACCTTTCCAACACTAACTGCCCACTTTACTGTGATTCAAGCACAATGTGTTACTCAAAGGGACTGTGATAGAGTGAATACTATGGCAGGTCCAGTTCAGAGGTTTTTAAGTGACTATTCTTCTGATGTTCTGAGAGAATCCATCTCATTCAGTTGCCTGCCTTTGAGCTCACAACACATTTTCTTGGAAAAACCCAGAATTTCATCTGTGACTAACTTAGGGACAGACCGAGGTGATGCAATAATGTGTACTACACTCTCCCTTTTGCTTTCTGCCAACTCAGAGCAAGATATTAAAGTCTCATTGACCTCTGGACTCGCATATTCACCCTTGATTTATTGAATGTGCTCAGAGGCCCAATCAGTACCAACCCTCATAAAATGCCAAGACCTAACTTTGCAGGGGCATAAGTTTGTGCTTTGTAACTTTCCCTGTTGGCTTGGGTGGGGAGACCCACAGACCCAAGTTCTGTTGGTCTTGTTGTGTTTATGTCCTCTAGAGGCCTAGCACAGTACCTGGCCTAGAATTCATGTTTAATGGATCTTTCTTTGCTGGACTAAATAACACCTGAATTAATAAAAAAGAGGCGGAAATACTCTGGAAAGTATTTAGTTTTGGAAAGGATGAGCCCAACTGTTATTTGTTGTTTGTTTTGTTTGGGGGGTCACATCCAGCAGTACTCAGGACTTACTCCTGGCTCTGTGCTCAAGGGTCATTCCAGGTGGGGCTGGGGGTACCATATGGGATGCCGGGGATCGAACCCAGGTCGGCCACATGCAAGGCAAGCACCCTACCTGCTGTACTATAACTCCAGCCCCTAGCCCATTTGTTCTTGAACAGTATCTTCTCTCTGTGATCAAACTCAACAGCGTCTTTCCGGCAGTTTGTATTCTTTGGCCTTTGCTGTGGTTGACCAAATTGGGTACTCTTTTCTTTCCCGTTCCTCCTGCTTTCCTGGCTATTCATTTCCCATTCTTTGCCTTCGTTTCTTTTAATATCTTGACTTTAATCATCATTGACCACATTTTCCTTGCACGTATGCGTGTGGAGGGTTGGGGGGTTGGGCCACCCACAATGCTCAGGGTCGACTCACTCCTGGCTCTGCGCTCAGGATCACTTCTGGTAGTGCTCAGGTGACCATAGGTGGGGCTGGAGAACAAACACAGGTTGGCACCTGCGAGACAAGCACCGTGACCCCTGTTCGTTTCCTCCGGCTCCGCCCTTATGTTCTCTAGAACTGGCCTCTCCCCAGATTATCTCATGTGTGATGTCATCTGCGACCGGCAGGGATATTATGGGAGTAATCTGAAAATGTTCAAGTGTACAACAACTTTCTCTAACACACTGTGGCCATCGTCTGTGCTCACGATCATTTCTGTACCATGCCCAGATAATACCTCTTGCTCCAAAGACTAATGAAATTTAAATAAAATAAAAATAAAATAAAAGCCTTCTACTGCCTTGCACATCTATGCTTAATGTGAAATGACAAGACAAAGAGAGGATAAAGACAGAAATAAGCCCTGTGACTCATCCGGAAGATTGGGAGGCACACAACCACTACGGGTTCTTAGAACTGCAAAGTTAGGGGCCAGAGTAATGATACAGGGGATAGGAAGCTTGCCTTGCATGCAGCTGACCTCAGTTCAATCCTTGGCGTCCCATAGGGTCCTCGTCCAAGCCTGCCAGGAGTGATCATTTAGCACAGAGCCACGAGTAACCCCTGAGCACAGGTGGCCGAAAACCCAAGAAAAGAGAAGAAAATAGTCCTTGATGAAGTTCAAGCACAGATTAGCCGCCAGTACTTGTTCTTGGCTCCTGACTTGAAAGGCCCTTTTCTTCTCAATTACGCTTCACTGGCCACATAAGGAAATAAAATTCTCCTTGCAGGCGGAGTAGCTTTCTCTCCTTACTTCATGGCCACAGAAATTCAGAGCCCCAAACTTGTTCTTGAGCATTCATAGCCTTTTAACCAGGCCGGTGAATCATCTCTAAACATCTCCCTCTTTTTTTTTTTTTTAAAAAATTGTTGGTTTGGGGCCATGCCCAGCGGTGTTCCCAGCTTACTCCTGGCTCTGTACTCAGGGATCACTCCAGGCACTCAGGATCAGTCAATGTTTGGGGGACTCTATGCAGTGCTGGAGATTGGACCCAGATTGACTGCACACAGGACATCTTGCTTGCCATTCTTGCTGTACTGTCTCTGACCCTACAGTTTTCTTTCTCTTTTTAAATTTTTTAATTCAATTTGAACTTTTGGGCCGCATGCAGTGAAGCTCAGGGGTTATTCCTGGCTCTGCATTCAAGACTCCTGGCAATGATAGAGGATCACACGGGATGCCAGGGCTCAAACCCATGTTGGCTCTGTGCAAAGCAAGCACCTTACCTGCTATACTATTGTTCCAGCCCCGTCCCCGACCCCCGCATCCCTGCACACACCTCTCTTTAAAACACATTGACGCCAGAGCTGCCATTTCTGTTCTTTAAACCACATTCAAGTGTGAACCACTGCAGGTACTCTCTGGAGTTAATGCGTTAAAAACTTGGATTTAGGGGCTGGAGCGACAGCACAGCAGGTAGGGCGTTTGCCTTGCACGCAGCCAACGTGGCCGACACAGGTTCGATTCCCAGCATCCCATATGGTCCCCCGAGCACTGCCAGGAGTAATTCCTGAGTGCATGGGCCAGGAGTAACCCCTGAGCATCACCGGGTGTGACCCAAAAAGAAAAAAAAATTGGATTTAACTGCTAGTGTTTTACCTATCCAATTCTAGCCAGCTGTGCATACCAGCCACGGCACGTAGGTGGGCTTGCCTCTCTCTCTCTCTCTCTCTCTCTCTCTCTCTCTCTCTCTCTCTCTTGGCACACTTGCCTAGCTACCTTGAGCAAAGCACGCGTTTCCTAGAGAACGATGCTCTCATCGATTTATCCCAAGTCATTTTATCCAGCAGAGCACTTTGAGGGTGCCACGCTACTCATTCCCTTTATCTGTTCTCTGTCCTGAGGCTGAGTTAGACTTAATCAGCCCTGAGACACGAGCCATTTCTCAATTTCTATCCTTTACTAGTTGGACATGAGCGATGCAGTTGCTACTCTCGTCTCTACTAATTCTGGTATTAATGGATTCTCTCTTTCCCATTCATCTCCACTTACGAAACAGCCCATTCTTTTTGAAGCCCATCTCCTGCATTATTGTGTCAAAAGCAGCTACAAGCACCCAAGACACACCACTAACAATCTGTTTCCCAACCTCTTGTCCTAAAATCACAAACGACATGATGTACTGCCTGCCTGTTAAGTGGCCAAAAGCTACTGTTCCTTTGCCGCCCTCCACTAGGTCCCAAAACCAAAGAGGAAAACATTCTGCTCCTTGCACCAAGCACTCTCTTGTCGGTTCGTCCTAAAGAATCAGACAGCTCTTCCGCTCCTTCCCCACATTTTATGACTTCTATTTCTGTCTTGGGTTACTTGTCCAAGTCACTGGCTCTGTTCTGCATACTATTCTGAAGTCCCGATTCAGGAAGCAGTTTCTATGTTGATCCCTTCAGAGAAGAGAAAGAACTGAATGAAATCGCTGAGCCCGAGGTTATTAGTCATAATCGGTAACTGGAATCGAGGAGTAACTCCTGAGCATTGCCAGGTGTGGCCCTTCCAAAAAACAAACAAAATACAAGTAGAATGGAGCAGAGGAAGCCGGTAAAGAATGGATTCTACAGTGGGAATTTAGCGCCAGGAGCATATTGAACGACTTTGCATAGCCCGTTCTCCAAGACACAAGGGAAACTTGGCCCAGAATTGTCCGTGAGAAATAATGAAGAGACTCTTAGAGATATAGGGTGAGGAAACAAGAAACTCCAAGTTGAGATGCACAACTAGGAAGGAGACCTAGAACTTAGAAGAGAGAAATTCTTTTCTCCCTTCCTTCCTTCCTTCCTTCCTTCCTTCTTTCCTTCCTTCCTTCCTTCTTTTCTTCTTTCTTTCTCCCTCTCCCTCTCTCCCTTCCTTCCTTCCTTCCTTCCTTCCTTCCTTTCTTCTTTTCTTCTTTCTTTCTCCCTCTCCCTCTCTCCCTCTCTCCCTCTCTCCCTCTCTCCCTTCCTTCCTTCCTTCCTTCCTTCCTTCCTTCCTTCCTCCTCTCTCCCTCTCCCTCTCTTCCCCACTCTCTCCCTTTCTCCCTTCCTTCATCCATCTTTCTTTCGTTCTTTCTTTCTTTCTTTCTTTCTTTCTTTCTTTCTTTCATTCCTTCCTTCCCTCTGTCCCTCCCTCCATCCCTCCCTCTTTACCTCTCTCTCTCGCTCTCTTTCTCCTTTCTTTCTTATTTTTTGTGCTGCCCGGGATGTAGCATGAGGCCTCACACCTGCGAGGCAAGTACTTTACCACATACCTACCCCTTAGAAGAAAAAAAAGAAGTTATTTGAAACCATCAATTTAGGCAATTGAAAACACGAGAGAATAGAAGATCACGTAAAGGACATATGTAGAGTCTCGATAAAGAAACAAATTACACGCAGCAGAAGGCTTGGGACAGAACCCTGAGGAAGACCAATATTCCAAGAAAGGCCGACAGAAGAGACGCCACAGTGGGATCTGAGAAAGGAGGTTAAGCAAGGCCGTGTGGCATCATGGACTCGAGGCTGAGGGGGGTCTGAGAGGCTGTGATCTGCGATTGCCTCGTCTAAAGCTTATACTGGGCAGCTAGGATAGAGAAGGGACCACTAGGACGATGACAGTTGGAAATATCACTCTGAACAAGAATAGAGTGATAAAAGGAGATAAAGGGATGTACATGATTGCAAACCATAATGACCAGTGGGGGGGGGGGAGGGAAGAGAGAGAGCATGAGAGAGAGCGAGAGAGAGAGAGAGAGGAAAAGAGATGAAAAATGTCTGCCTTAGAGGCACACTGGGGTTGGGGAGTGGAAAGCGGCAAACTGGGGACACTGGTGATGGGACATGTAACTGGCGAAGGGATGGGTGTTGGAACATTGTATGATTGAAACCCCAATATGGACAACTTTGTAACTGTCTATCTCAGGGCGATTTTAATTAAAAAATAAACAATAATAATATTAACAAAGCTTCTATACGACTGTCGTCTAATGGCTCTTCATGGCTGGGCCCTGAGCATCTATATTCACCAGGCTGTGCTCAGGGCTTACCCTGGGCTCTGTGCCCAGGACTCACTCCTGACTGCAGTGCCAGGGATTGAACTGGAGTGAGCTGCAGACAAGACAAGCCCTTTATCCTCTTAACTATTTCTCTGGCCCTGATTTTTCTTTTTTTCTATTTCTCCTCCTGGGACTGTGGGGAGGACCCTGTTTTCATACTCAATGGACGTTAAGTGTGTTGATGTGCACATGACACACACAGCGGTAGGGCGTTTGCCTTGCACGCGGCCGGCCGGCTCGGCCGACCCAGGTTCGATTCCTCTGCCCCTCCCGGAGAGCCCGGCAAGCTACCGAGAGTATCTCGCCCGCACGGCAAAGCCTGGCAAGCTAGCCGTGAAGTATTCAATGTGCCAAACACAGTAACAAGAAGCCTCACAATGGAGACATTACTGGGCCAGCTCGAGCAAATCGGTGGACAACGGGAGGACAGTGGACAGTGGTAAGTTGTCACATTTGCTCATGATCAAGAAGTTAATCACATGTAGTATAAAGCACTGCAGGCTGCAGCTCACATTTACAAGACCTGAAAATCTGCTTTGATTTCTCCACTTCTGAGAGTTGGGAACATCAAGGAAATGTGTTAAACTGACCCAATTTAGTTTCTCATCTGTCAAATCAGTATTCTTCACGTCTGTGGGTGGTAACATAACATAACCTACAAGTTATCTCCTTTTTTGGATTGGGGGGAATGACCATTCTTCCTGGAAACTCTTCTTTTCTTTCCACAGGCAAAGACACAAAAGTCTAAAAACTACAAATGCAATGGAAAGCAAAAAGTTCCATCAAATCATAATGCATTTCTAGAAAGATGGCATTCATCTGGGGAACATAAAGTAACAAAATAGGAGACTAACACCCAAGAGTGGCAGGAGTTTTGCTCCATGGCTTGGAGGCCAGCCACACATGCTAGGGGAAAAGGGAGCTCAGATAGAGAAAGGAGCACCAAATGAAGAGTGTTGGGAGGATCCTCCCAGGATGGGAGAAGCATGCTGAAAATAGACTATAGACCAAACATGATTGCCACTCAATGCCTCTTTTGCAAACCACAACACCCAAAAGGAGAGAGAGAACAAAAGGGAATGCCCTGCCACAGAGGCAGGGTGGGATGGGGGTGGGGGGGAGGGATGCTGGGACCTGTGGTGGTGGAAAATGGGCACTGGTGGAGGGATGGGTATTTGATCATTGTATAATTGAAACCCAAGCATAAAAATTTGTAAATCTACAACTGTACCTCATGGTGTTTCACTAACAAAAATGTTTTTAAAAAAATGTAAATGATGGAGAATGGGCACTGGTGGAGGGATGGGTACTGGATCGTTGTATAACTGAAACCCAAGCACCAAAAGGTGTAAGTCTACAACTGTACCTCATGGTGTTTCACTAATAAAACATTTTTAAAAATCATAATGCATTTCTCTTTTTTCATCATTTGTATCATAGGGTAACAGAATAATGTTCCAAGGCAGGAACTGAGCCTAATTTCTCAAACTCTGGGTCAGACCCTGTCTGGCGTTGCCGAACTAAATGTGCGGAGTCATGAAAAATCTTTTTTGAAATGAATTTTGATTTCTGATGAGCAAAAGTATATTTAAACACCTATTTTATATACTTGGAGTCACATACAAAAATATCTTGGTCGAAGCCTACATTCAAACCTCTTTCCTAATCTTTGCTTTCCAGGTGATTGAAAACTTGGCCTCACACAAAATTTCCACAGTTATGGTTCAAGACCTTCAACAGAAGCCATCCCCAACCCAGATTAAATGATAGACAATAACTTTGAGGAAAAAATATCACTGTCAAAACAGGGGCTTACAAGAAGGAAAAGCTAAGATGCATTGTTCTAGAGGAAACTGAAGGAGGTGATTCCGAGCAGGAGAGGTGATGAGGACAGATGGCACCATAAACACGTAAAATACGTTCTCTTCCTTGGGGTGATCAAAATGTAAATGTCAAGGAAGCAGCCTGGCTCCGCAGCTCTAACCTCCCCAAGGAGAGGAAGACCGAGAGGCAGGGAGAGATTGTTCCTCAAATAGAGAGTGATTTACTGATTGACCTGCCCCGGCTGAACGAATATCACTAATATCACTAAGCTTGGGATTTTCCACCCACATTCATTTGCTTGCTTGACAACAGCAGCACTTGTTGGTGATGGGATCCAAAGGCCTGGGTTTTGCAGCTAGCAAGAGAACACAAACAACTTGGGCAGACACCTACTTGGGGAGCTTTTGCCCCTGTAGTGACCACAGGCAGAGGCAGGGGAGGCCTGATTTCTTTCCATCCAGGACTGCCGTGAGGGCTGGATGGTGTGTTGGGTGAAATTAAATTTATACCTATTACTTAAACAGCCCCGTTCCTTCCGTTTCAAGTCTTTGGAAGCCACTGGCTGTGATGGAAATGTGGTCCTAGGTCCAAAAAAGCAGACTGGAGCCTGTGGTTGGCTGGTTTTATTTTTAGGATTAAAGGGGTCGCCATCAAGTCTCTTCTATTCTGAACCTCAGTTTCCCAAATATGGGAAGGAGAATTCACCATTCCTTTTTTTTTGCTTTTTGGGTCACACCTGGCAATGCACAGGGGTTACTCCTGGCTTTGTACTCAGGAACTACTCCAGGCTTCTACTACTTCAGGGGACCATATGGGATGCTGAGAATCAAACCCAGGTTGGCCACGTGCAAGGCAAAGGCCCTATCCGCTATACTATCACCCCAGCTCCCCCCCCCACTCTTTTTTTTAAGGTGTGATGGGGACAGACCTGGCAGTGCTCAGGGTTTATTCCTAGCTTTGGCTCAGGGGTCACTCCTGGAAATGCTCAGGGGACTGTAAGTAGCGCTGGGGATCAAACTGGAACCATCCACATGCAAGGCAAGGACCTTACCTGCTTATCTCTCTAGCTGGAGCCCACGATTCTAGAAGGAGTTGCCAAATTCTGAGTTTCCTGGGGCCAAATAGATGGCTCAATGGGCTGACCACATGCTTTGCCTGCAGAGGACAAGAGTTTGATCCCTTGCACCACGTGGCCCACTAAGCACAGAGGTGGGAGTAGCCCTCAGAATCACCAGGTATGGCCCCAAAAGAAAAATAAAAACAGTATTTGAAGTTACTGCTCAGATGGAAGGAGCTTTGAGTCTCCTATTCAGCAGTCTCATTAGGTGGCTTTCCACAAGATCTTAACTTCTTTGATACTTGGTTTTTCCATCTGAAATACGAAAATAATAATAAATATTTGCTGATGCTGAAAGTAGTCTATAGACCAGACATGATTGCCACTCAATGTCTCTCTTGCAAAACACAGTACCCAAAAGAAGAGAGAGAGAGAGAGAGAGAGAGAGAGAGAGAGAGAGAGAGAGAGAGAACAAGGGGGAACGCCCTTCCACAGAGGCAGGGTGGGATGGGGAGGATGGGGTTGGGAGGGATGCTGGGACCCGTGGTGGTGGAGGATGGGCACTGGTGGAGGGATGGGTGCTTGATCATTGTATAACTGAAACGCAAGCACAAAAATGTATAAGTCTATAACTGTACCTCATGGTGTTTCACTAATTAAAAAAAAGGGAGAAAAGAATAAATTAAATAAATATTTGCTTAGATTCACCTTCCTGATTCAACGGACTTTTTTTGCTTTTTGGGTCACACCCGGCAATGCACAGGGGTTACTCCCGGCTCTGCGCTCAGGAATTACCCCTGGCGGTGCTCAGGGGACCATAGGGGATGCTGGGAATCGAACCCGGGTTGGCCCCGTGCAAGGCAAACGCCCTCCCCGCTGTGCTATTGCTCCAGCCCCTTAACGGACTTTTGAGTATATTTACCCATGTACCAGGCAATGTCCCTATCTGAATCCAAATGGTGAGTGAAACAGACATAGGTCCTGTCCTCAGGGAACTGATGGTCTGTTCTAAGAAGTAAATAAATGACTGAACAGCTGACAAAAAGCTCTTAGTACTGCCCGGACATTCTACAGGTAACCAGGCAGTGTTCTGAGTTGATCATAAACATAATGACTGAAATTCAGCACCAGGTTGAGATGCGTTCATTCCTTTTTCAGAGATCCCTTTTCTATTTCAAAATGCTTGCATAAGATATTATCTGTGAGACATATTCTCTTGGAGGGGGAAATCAGCGGGGAGGGCTCACCCAGTGGTGCTCAAGGCTTACTCCTGACCCGTATGGGATGCGGGGGATCAAATCAGGGTGGGTTGTGTGCAAGGAAAACAACTTAATGCCTGTACTATCGCTCCAGCCCCTATAGGACTGTTCTTTTCTCATGTGTGCAAGACTCACTTCCATTTCACGTGCATCTACCTTCAGACCATTCCCAGCCACCTCTTAAAATAGACCTCTGACCTCCACCACACTCTGCATCCACTTACAATGCTTTAAGCCCACTCTTACTGTGTTTACAAGGTATTTATTAGTGATAAGTTCCTCCTAGCCTTAGGTCAATTTTAATACTAAAGCCTTTATAATTGAATCATATTGTAAAAGGGATATATTTGAGAACACTTGAGAGCATATTGAGAACACTTTATAATACAAGTTATGAGAAAGACTTAGTACTGCCTGGACATTCTGCAGGTAACCAGGTCACTGCTTAAGAAAGCTCTAGATATCAGGGAAATCTTAAAGATTGTGCACCTAAGTCTTAGAAAGAGCAACCAAAGCATTCACAGACTGCTGATGAGAATGAAAAATAGCATAGCAGCTTTAAAAAAAACACTTTTTCAGTTTCTCACATTAAACTATATACTTTTCATACATCGAAGCAAACCCACTCCTAGGCACTTGCCAAAAATAACCGAAAACATATAAAGGACTTGGATATGAATGTCCATCTCAGCATTATTCATAATAAATTCACAAACAGTGATAAAAATTTAAATGTCTATCAATTGATGAATGGACAAATAAAATGTGCTATCGGCACTGATGGAATACTTAAGAAGGGGCAAACTATAGGTACACACTACAGTCTGGATAAGTCTCAGAAACATCAGGCAAAGTGAGTCAGACTTGAGAGGCTACACACATATAACTTCAAAGAACACTCGAGGATCAGATTCTGATTATCTGGGTTGATGAGAGAAGGTTGATGACAGATTGGCATGAGAGAATTTGGGGAGGAATTCTGGGAATATCTACCATTGATGGTTATACAACTATATGAATTAAACCCATTGAAATATGCACTTCAGTGGGTCTTTTTTTTTTCTAATATAGGAAGGTGGGTCACTTTTATTGCAGGAAAAGTCCGCCTTAATCAAGAGATAGCTAAATTTAAAATATATCTACGCCTTGAAAATGACTATGCATAACTCCTGTGGTGGAATTTGCCAACTTTTTCTTTCCTTTACTTTGTTCAATGAGATTTTGGAAAGCTTCCACGATGATTATGGAATGTTTGTATAGCAAGAGAGAAAAACAACAATAAAATGCTATAAACGTAAATAATTATGTGATCCCACAAGGAATCTACTGTTGATTCAACATTGTTTGCTTGTAATGCAGCCCATTTGGGTCACCACTTTCTCATCTATCTTTCCTCAGTGGCACTTCTGGAGGGTGAGCCGAGGAACTGGATGTAAGAAGGTCCAGAGCTTAATAGCCATGCTTTGTCCCTCCAGTTTGGTTGGGTTTGGCTGGCGACTTGATTTGTGGATGAATGCACAGTAGGCTAATGATAGGGGGCTCTCATGCTCCTTGGCCAACTCTGCCCTCTATTCCAACCCAAATCAAGTCATGCGTCCGCCAGGCCTCAAGGGAAAGTCCTCTGCCTAGGGCTGGGCAGATTGTGGTTTGAGGGGTCCCAGCCAGGCGCCTGCCTCCAGCTCCCATGGATCGCTTGAGAGCTGCGTGGTCCTGGTGGAGTCAAGAGGCCATTCATCAGTGGAGACCCGCCATTAGAACGAGCGCTCACGCTCCACATGGTGGAATGGGACACGGAGTCCCTCCAGTTGGCCCTCTGGGGCAAGGGTGCTCAGTGTCAACAGTGCTCTGGCCTTTTCCCCTATCACACATCCAATTCATCTCCAAGCTTCCCGCCTGAGACCCAAGCTTCACCTTAGGAGACCTGGACAGCCGGGCAGGCAGCAAGGCTGGGCCGTCGGAAGAAGCCCACGTTGCTTATCCTCAGATGCCTTGGGGTGACTGTACAAGGCCTTCATAGGGCGCAGAGGTCAGAACACAGGCTCCATTGAAGATATAAAGCTACACTAATAAAAGTGACCTTCGAAGCTAGCATCTCATGGAGGGAGCATACAATTCCTCGTCACCCTCATCGGGAAGGAAAGCCCTGCAAAAATTCAGGGGGCACTTGGGAAGGAACAGGGAAATTGGACGAGCCACAGCTTTCTGGTTTGTCAGCCCCAAGTGCTAAGTTGAGGAAGATCTGGATTTCCCAGAGACATTATTTTCAGGAAATGCTTCCAACATCTTAAAACTGCACACCATAGTCCTAACTGTCCGATATCTTTTTTTTTAATCCAATATCTTAAAACTGCACACATTCTTTCTAAAATGAAGACTCGGGGGCCAGAGAGACAGTACAGAGGGTAGGGCACTTGTCTTGTACACAGTCAACTTGAGTTTGATCCCCGACATCCCATATGGTCCCCCACGGACAGCCAGGAGTGATTCCTGAGTGCAGAGCCCGGAGTAACTGAGCACTGCCAGGTATGAACTAAAAACCAAAATACAATAAAATACCCAAACAGTCATCAGTGGGTGAATGGATAAACAAAATATGCATAGACAGACAATGGAAGATTGATCAGTTTTATAAAAAGGAGGGGAATTCTGACTCCGACTACAACAGGAATGAACCTTAAAGGCACGATGCTTAGGGAAATGGGCCAGGTACAAAATGCAAATAGAATATGAGGGCTCTGGTGTGAGGTACCAAGAGTTGGAAAAGTTTTTTTGGAAAAAAAATAGAAAATATATAAAAATAGAATGGTGGTTACCTCCAGGAGGAACCTGGAATTATTGTTAAGTGGGTTGAGAGTTGCAGTTTGATATGTTTAAAAAAAAAATCGGAAATCAATAGTAGTTACACAGCGTGAATGAACTTTATACCTCTGAACTGGACACTTGAAAATAGTTGCTATGTTAAATCTTGTGCTCTAGGGGCTGGAGCAATAGCACAGTGGGTAGGGCGTTTGCCTTGCACACCGCCGACCTAGGTTCGATTCCCAGCATCCCATAAGGTCCCCTGAGCACCGCCAGGAGTAATTCTGAGTGCAAAGCCAGGAGTAACTCCTGTGCATCGCCGGGTGTGACCCAAAAAGAAAAAAAAAATCTTGTGCTCTACATTTTTTAATACATGCTCTCTCTCTCTCTCTCTCTCTCTCTCTCTCTCTCTCTCTCTCTCTCAAACACATGCACACACACACACTTCACATGTAACACACCCGTTCAGGAAATCATTAAGCCATATCTGTTACCATTTAGACCAAATTTCTGAATGATCAGGCAATACCTTTGATTGTTTTGGGTGGCTGGGAGGCACCTGGTGGTGCTCAGGGGGCCATATGTGGTGCCCAGAAAGTCATTCTGGGAACAGGTTCCAATGCCTTATCTCCTGCATGATATCTCCAACCCCTGACTGGTGTTTTAAAAAGAAATAAAACCAGAAACCAGAGAGATAGTACAGTGGGTGGGACACTTGCCTTCCATGCAGACACCAACCTGGGTTTCACCTCTGGCATCCCATATCATCTCTCAAGCCAGCCAGGAGTGATTCCTGACTGTAAAGCCAGGAGTTACCCCTAGCATTGCCACGTATGGCCAAAAACCAAAAAACAAAACAAAAAAAGAAAGAAAGAAAGAAAACTATGGTAAGATAGAGAGTTACAACCTAGAGCAGTTTCATGTTTGCTCTGCAGGCTCAATCTTTCAAAGCCTGTCTTGTTTTGGAGGAAACTAGGTATGGGGGTTTTGGTGGGAAGGTTGGCTTGAATGAATGAATGCCTGCTCAAGAGGGTGTGATTTGGGGGTTGGGGAGCATGAAAGGAAAAACACTTCCTAGGAGAGAAGTCCAAATGGCATCTCCAGCTTACAGTCCATCACGGGGCACTCTCCAGGCGTCTGAAACGACCTGTTCTTGGAACTCATTATAGAACCTGGAATCAGAATTCTTCGCAGCGGGAAGCCAGGAACGCTCTGAGACCGTGGCACTGATGGAACTGTTGTGATGGCACCCACCCTGGTACTGGCTATGGAGGGGGACACGGGCATGTAGGCCCTCTCCTGAGCCCCTCTGTCCCCCCACACAGACCCAGCTGGGGCCGTGATGGATCTTGGCACTTGACGTGGATCACAGATGTCGTACTCAAACATCCTCCATGTCAGCGGGATATTACAAGAGTAAACACAATAGACTCATTTCTCACGCAGACCAAGAGTGTGACATCCTGGAGCCAAGAGCTTTCTGGTTTACCAGCAGCCCAAAGACCTTGATGGAAATTTCCAGCTCCTTTCCATGTTACACCCTCCTCAGCCTCCTTGAAGGGGTGGGGACACACAACATGGGAAAACGTCAGAGGAGACATTTTAATTCACACCGGGCCCTTCTGTGGCCTGTGACCCCGACCGCAAGACTGAAATGGTAACAGTGTCTACGACTTCATTTCCCACTTCTACCTCATGGAGAGAAATCAAAGGACACAGTGTTTGGACAATGAACTGCATGAGCGCTCGGGAATTTCCCTGCACCCAGCATCTGCATGGATGGAACAGGGTTAAGTCATTGTGCGGGGTACCAATCCAGCCTCAAAAGTCGCAGCCTTGGCCAACTCCTGCAAACGCTTTGTTCCCCGCTTCTGAAAGTGGTCGCAACGCTGTTTTCTTTAGAAATGGCAGGAAAGGGTCTGGACATGGAGGGGGCTCTGTTCTTCGTCTGCAGGGAGGAAGCCTCCTTCCTGTGAGGTGACTGCAGGGGTGCTGGGTGAGAGCTGGCGGGTTGCAGGGCCTAGCTCCTTCTGTGGGCCCAACCCTTCTTAGGGCATTTCTGTGCCCAGGAAGGTTTGGTGAGCCCCAGCTCCCCACGCCCTCCTAAGGGGACAGGAAGAAAGGCCAGGGGAGGCTTTGCACCTGCTCCTCCAGCGTGCAGAAAGTGCGGGTCTAGAGGCGGAGCCGGGCAGAGGCTTCCCCTGCCTCCTGCCCTGGAGTGGACACGCCGGACTCTTGGCAGTGGCTCCCTGCTCCCTGATAGTTGGTAGGTTCCTGCCTGGGCTCGATGAGCTCCTCTTCCTCTCCTGCCTCTGGCTTCAGGCGCCCAGCACGGCCTGGAGCTGCGCCTGAAACTGACTCGGTTCCCAGGAATCCTGGGCAGTGGTTCGGTCCCACACACTGCTGGGGTGTGGTCCTTTGGGGAGAAAAGAATGACCCCTCCTGGGACAAACAAGAGAAGCCTGTGCAGCCGGGGCAGGAGGGACCAGCCCTGCTGTCCTAGGAAGGGGGGGCTCCAGGAGACCCCTCCATGCCCCCACTACGGCCTGGACCCAAAGTGCCGGGTGGACAGGCCAGTCCGGCTCTGCTGCCTAGTTCGGATCTGCGCTTCACTGCGCGCTCCGGGGGGACGGAGGGGGCTGGTGAAATCCTGACTGTCTCGGGTTAAGACTCCTGCGGCAGCGCCCGGCGCCAGCGGGAGGGGAGAGGGAGGCCCCTCCGGGGGCTCCTCCTGGGCGTCCTGCGGGTGACGTGCGTGGCCGCCGCCCGCGCACAAGGGACCGGGGGCGACAGCGCGTTGCCCTGCGCGGAGACGGCGCGCACAGCCGCGCTGCGGCCCCACGGGAGCGCCCCGGGCCCCGCTCAGGTGCCCCAGGCGGGGACGGAGAGGGGCAGGCGCGGGCAGCCCGGGCCGTCGCCCGCGGCCGGGCCGTGGTGGGCCACGCGGCCGTGGCGCAGCGCCAGGAGGCCGGGCCGGGGCGCGCGCGCGCGGGGCCCCGAGTCGGCGCGCGGGGCCGGGTCGCCGGGCGGCGGCGGCGGCGGCGGGGGGCCCCGGGCGGGCTGCGAGTAGGCGTCCCGGGGGCGCGGGCGCGGGCAGAGGCGCGCCTGGAAGCCGCGGCGAAAGTTCTCGTTGAAGTAGCCGTAGATGATGGGGTTGGCGCTGCTGTTGCAGAAGGCCAGCCAGTGCGCCAGCGGGAAGGCGTAGGCGGTGACCAGGCGCAGCTGCGGCTCGCTGAGCTGCCCGTAGTCGGTGAGCAGCAGCAGCGCCCAGAGCGGCAGCCAGGACAGCGTGAAGACCAGCGCCACGACCACCAGCATCTGCACGACGCGCGCGCGCCGCCGCGCCCCGCGCCCGCCCTCGCCGGCCCGCGCGGGCCCCGCCGCCTGCAGCAGCTTGCGGGCCACGCGCGCGTACAGCAGCGCCAGCAGCGCCAGCGGTGCCAGGTAGACGTGCGAGAAGAGCACCGTGGTGTAGGCGCGCCGCATGCCCTGCGCGGGCCACGCCTCCCAGCACGCGTACAGCGGGTACGAGCGGTTGCGCGCGTCCAGCAGCAGGTGGTGCTCCTCGCGGGTGACGGTCAGCGTCGCGGCCGACGGGCACATGATGAGCAGCGCCGCCGCCCAGATGCCCGCGATGGTGACCAGCGCCTGGCGCGGGGTCAGCTTCTCGCGGAACGGGTGCACGATGCAGCGGAACCTGCGGGAGAGGGAGGGGCGGGGGCGCGGGGCTGGGCTCGGGCCTGGGGCTCCCGGCGCTCTCCGCCGCGGCCCGGCCACTGGCAGCGCCCGAGGCCGCCGCGGACACCTCTCGGGCTGGGCTAGCTAGCCAGCGAGCGAGCTGGTCTCTGCGCGCATCAGCCGCGCGCGCTGCGCCTGCCCGGCCTGGGCCCCTTCGGTCGGTGGAGGAATGAAAGCGTGACCGTCTAGGGCTTCTGCAGAGACCTCGGGACATCCCCCGGGAGCCCTTGATGACCACAGACCGTGTCTGTGTCATCTTGGCCTCGACACCTTCCGGCGACCCTGTCTGAAGTCAGGTCTGCTCCCGTTTCCGGACAAGAACATCCCGGCAGAGATGATCAGTTGCCTTTTGATTTCCAGACGGGAAAAGGAGAATTTAGAGCGGAAAGCCACTGACAAGGCCACCCGGCTCGGAGAGCCAGGCCCAGCCTGGAACCCAGCTTTCCTTTGAGCGGGCATTTCCTGGGACCCTTGAGGAACCCAACTTGCATGAAAATACAGGCTCCTTGGAGTGAGCTCAGGCCTTTGTTCCTTCCCGGTATCAGGTTTCTTCCCGTCCTCCAGCCTGCTTCCCTCCTGCTGGGGCCCATCTGACATCACCTTCTCTCACCGCGGGTCCCAAGACTGCTTGTCCCAACGTGTGTGGCTTTCATCTCATGGCCCTGGATACTTCAGATTGTCAGAGAGCCAGAGCCATAACACAGTGGCTGACCTGGGTTTGATTCTGGGCATCCCATATGGTCCCCCAAGCACTGCCAGGAGTGACCCCTGAGCAGGGCTTGGTGTTGCTCCCCCCCCAAAGACTCTAGAAGCCCCCACACCGAACCTCTTGAAGGTGCCCTGGTGTCCCCTGCACACCCTCTCCCCGAAACTACAGGAGAGCCAGCCCCCTCCCCACCTTTATGGCTCCGAATTCAGCCCCACAGACCAGAGCAGCCCCAGCCCTCCAGCCTTCCCGCCCCATGTGCCCGGACCCCCCGCCGGACCCCCTCACCTTTCCACAGCAATGGCCACCAGTGTGAAGACAGAAGCCGACACGGACATGCCCTGCACCAGGCCACTCAGTTTGCACGTGGCATTGTCGAAGGGCCACCCTGCAATGACAGAGACCAGCACCGTGTGACACACACCTTACCAGCAGACCCCCCACCGCCTGCACACTGTTCCAGGAATGAAGAAATGATCATGATAACGTCTTATCATCCTGTCTCCTAGAGGCTGGGGTGTGGGTGGAGGGTGCAGGACCCAGCAGTGCTCCGGTCTTACTCCTGGCTCTGAACTCAGGGATCACTCCTGGCTGTGCTGGGGTATCGGATGCTGGAAATCAAATCTAGGTTGGTCACATGCCAGGCAAATGCCCTACCTGCTGCTCGATCTCCCTGGTTCCTCCTGGGGGCATTTTGCCAAGGACTCATAGACTAAATGCAATTTTAAGAGATTAGCAGTCAGACCAAAGTTACAGCGCGTTCTTCAGAATAACTGATCCTTTACCTTTCAGACACATCAAAGTCACGTTTGAAGTCAAGAAAGACCAACGAGGGGCTGGAGAGATAGCACAGCGGGTAGGGCGTTTGCCTTGCACGCGGCCGACCCGGGTTCGATTCCCAGAATCCCATAGGGTCCCATGAGCACCACCAGGAGCTTCTCCTGAGTGCAGAGCCAGGAGTAAACCCCGTGCGTTGCCGGGTGTGACCCAAAAAGCAAAAAAGAAAAAAAAAAAGACCAAGGAAAACTCACAACCACAAGAAACTAGTTAAATGTGATGTCTGCATAGGCCTGGGTTTAGTGTTGGACTAGAAAAGGACATCTGTGGGAATATGGGTAAAATTCAACTAAAACCTGCCATTAGTAAGCAGTGTGGAGGTATTACTCCTAATCTCCTGATTTCAACCTTTTCCTGGTATCCTGTTTCTAACCTCAGTAAGTGAAAACATCATAGGAATGCTCTGTATCCTACTTTTTCAGCTTTTCAGTATGTCTAAAATGATTTCAAAATAAAAAGTAAAAGAAAATCAATCAAAGCCAAACAAAACCTCTCCAGAGTCAAAAGACCACATACTGCATAATTCCACTTACATTATTTTATTCTTGCAAAGGGAAAATGGTATTTTCTGCTCTGTGGAAACCAGATCAGTGGTGTTCAGATAAAGAGCAGGGCCGACTACAGAGGACCAGGGAGAGAGGCAAGGATGCAGGGAATGGCGTTGTTCTCTGTCTGGAGTGTGGTGGTAGCTATGTGACTTTGGATGTCTATCAAAAGCTCCCGGACGAGAACAGTGCAGTCTTCTGCCCCTGCGCCTGGCTGTTCCTCGCTGGGGCCCCTTGGAGGGGAGCGGGTTGAGCTTTCCTCCCCGCCCCGACCAGGGTTCTGGCAGCCGAAGACCTCCAGGACCAGCCACCACCATGCTGAGACCACTCTCCGCACACATGAAGGTACTGGCAGAGGGACAAATCCACGCGGGTTCCGGGGCCGAGATCTCCAAGCCTACTCGGATTGGAGTCGAGCATCCTCCACCCAGATCCTCCAAATTCCAGTAGGCGGGGGTCACACCCACCACCTGGCCCCCTGGCGCCGTGTAATCCCATCAACGGCCAAGACTCAGAGACTATAAAATCCAGCTCCCGGAACCGCGTGGCCGCGAATCATCTTATCAGGACATCTTTTTATGACATCTTATCATCTCATTCCTACTTTGGACAAACTGGCAGGCTACCGAATGTAGCCTGCCCACATGGCAGAGTCTGGCAAACTCCCCTTGGCGTACCCAATATGCCAAATACCAGTAACAATGATGGGTCTCATTCTCCTAAAGGGCCTTGAATATAATCTCAGGGCTAGGATGAAAGAGACGTTACTGGGGCCTGCTCGAGGCAATCAACGAATAACAGGATGATGAAATGAAAAAAATGAAAAATCAAAATGTGTAGAATCATATACTTTATTATTTTTTTTTGTTTTTTGCTTTTTGGGGTCACACCTGGCGATGCTCAGGGGTTACTCCTGGCTTTGCACTCAGAAATCACTCCTGACAGTGCTCAGTGGACCATATGGGATGCTGGGAATCGAACCCCGGTCGGCTGCGTGCAAGGCAAACGCCCTACCCGCTGTGCTATCACTCCAGCCCCAATCATATACTTTAAAAGGTGAGATATTTGGGGGGCTGGAGAGATAGTAGAGTGGACAGGGCACTTGCCTTGCATGTGGCCAACCTGAGTTTGATCCCTGGTACCCAATATGGTCCCCTGAGCCCTACCAGAAGTGATTCTGATTGCAGAGCCCAGGAGTAACTCCTGAGCAAAGCCGGGTGTTGCCCCAAAACCAAACTTCCAAAAACAATTTTTTTTAAAAAGGCGGGATATTTTGTATGTCAATTGTACCCTAACAAAAAAATTCTAAATATAAAGCAGGAAGTTGTTTACAATGAACATTTTGTAAGAATTCATACTAACAAATGGCATATGTGATGTTGAACAGAATGTCTGCCTGTGGGGTGGGAAAAGGGGTTTGGCATGGGGTTGAAATCCAGAAGGGAATGAATTTAAAAAAAAAAGAGAGAAAAGAAAAGGAAGTCCTCAAAACAGACTGAGGAAAAGCACACAGCACCATGAAGAATGGGAGTAATTCCACTTTCTATTCCTGGATCCAAAGAAGAGAAATGAGAGAGATAAGAAAAACCACATAAAATTAATTTTATGGCAGAAGTGTCTGCTGGACACAAATTTAATACCATCAAAAAGAGACTGGTTAGGGGCTGGAGCAATAGCACAGCGGGTAGGGCGTTTGCCTTGCACGCAGCCAACCCGGGTTTGATTCCCAGCATCCCATATGGTCCCTCAAGCACCGCCAGGAGTAATTCCCGAGTGCAGAGCCAGGAGTAATCCCTGAGCATCGCCGAGTGTGACCCAAAAAACAAACAAAAAAAAAAGAGACTGGCTGGAGCGATAGCACAGCGGGTAGGGCGTTTGCCTTGCACACAGCCAACATGGCCGAGCCGAGTTCGATTCCTCCGCCCCTCTCGGAGAGCCCGGCAAGCTACCGAGAGTATTCGATATGCCAGACACAGTAACAACAAAGTCTCCAATGGAGACGTTACTGGGCCCGCTCGAGCAAATCGATGATCAACGGGAGGGCCTTCACTTTACTTTACTTTACTTCAATGAATAGTAATATATCCTTACAGTGAAATTCTAAGCAGTTATCAGAACAATTAAAAACTTGTATTTATTAATACAAAATAACTTCAGGTAAATCAGTTTTAATCAGTATGATTTACAACACTCACACTATAGTTTAAGGAGAAAAATAAAGGTGCAGATTGGACTGTTTAGAAATTTAGCATTTCCATAATTTGCTTGTACTATATAGGCTATTTTTCTAAAGAGGCACAGGAAACTGGTAACACTGGTTGCCTCCCAGGAGAGAAACTAGGAGACCTGAGGACCGGGAGAGAAGGGAGATTGTGTGCTAAACATTTTATGGTAGCTTTTTTTTTTTCTTTTTGGGTCACGCCCAGCATTGTACAGGGGTTCCTCCTGGCTCTGCACTCAGGATTACTCCTGGTGGTGCTCGGGGGACCATATGGGATGCTGGGGATCGAACCCGGGTCAGCCATGTGCAAGGCAAACTCCCTACCCACTGTGCTATTGCTCCAGCCCCCTAATGGTAGCTTTTAACTACCATGTGACTTCATTATCTGTTCAAACACTTTGAAATGTTTAGGCATGTGAAAAGGACTGGCATGTTCTATTGTTTCCAATTAGTGACCTGGCCATGTCATCAACTGTATGCAGGCATGTATCAGCGTGTGTGTGTGTGTGTGTGTGTGTGTGTGTGTGTTGTGTGTAAGGAAGGACCCAGGAATCAGTAGTAAGGAAAGGCCACACACGCAGAGCCAGTATAGAGAATGGACGCTCACCAGCTCCATTTGCAGGCTCCTGGAACCTGTAGAAACTTGGACTTGGGCTGGAGCAATAGTTCAATAAATAGGAAGGGCGTTTGCCTTGCACGTGGCCAACCCAGGTTCGATCCTCAGTACCTCATGTGGTCCCCCGAGCACTGCCAGGAGTAATTCCTGAGTGCAGAGTCAGGAGTGACCCCTGAGCACTGCCCAGTGTGGCCCTCAAACTAAACGCAACTAAACTAAAGCATCATGGACAGCTCAGCCCTGCCGAGCTCTCCCTTCCCAGAATCTTGGGAGCTCTGAGCTCAGAGCCTGCAGGTTCAGACCTCTAGGGGTCTCCACAGCTCTGGAAACCAGCATCTCACCGCCAGCCCGCAGAGTCTGTGGCGCCTGACTCAGGAGAGGACTCTTACGAAATACAGCAGCTGCTGGGAACCCTCCCAGATCTGCAGCGGCACCGTCCAGGCAGGAATGTGTAGAGACCCAGTGGGTTAGTTCTGCTCACACCTCCAGTCAGCTCCTATCTATCGAGGGACTTGGACAATACTGGAAATTGACCACTTCCGCTTCTCAGGAAAACAGCAACATTACAAGGATCTGTAAGGTCCTTGTTGGGAACAAGCCTCCCTCCCTCTCTCACTACTTTCCATTGGTTCTCACTGTGTCGGGGAGCTGCGGGGGAGAGAGACTGAACAGCTGGGGGTGGGAGGGGCGTGGAAACTCGGGATAAGGATGTGGGACCTGACTCTTGGCTGTCTGACATCACCGTCACCAAGCTGAGCACCTTCACTTACCCACGGGACAACAACGCACGCTCCTTTACCTGGGCGAGGATGACGGAGAACATGGTGAGGAGGGTCAGAGAGAGGTATGCCTCAGCAGCGGCGGCCTACATCGGAGTCCTAGGTTTTGTCACTGGCCTCTCATGGTTCCTCAAGACTCCCACCCCACCGCCCCAAGACCCTGGGCCAAACAGCACTGAGTGTAAATACTAAATCTTCAAGCCTGCACAACCAGGCTGAAAGTTGCCAGGGGCACCCAGTTCCTATGAACGGGGCCTAGGAAACACCCCCACACGTCCATCTTTCTATTTATCTGGGAGGACACACCTGGCGATGCTCAGGGGTTACTCCCGGCTCTGCACCAAGGGGCCACTTCTGGTGGGGCTCGGGGGACCATATGTGGTGCCGGATATCAAACATGGGTCTGCCACAAGCAGGACAAGCACCTGAGGGGGTCGGAGGGATAGCACAGCGGGTCGGGCGTTTGCCTTGCACGAAGCCAACCTGGATTCGATTCCCAGCATCCCACATAGTCCCAGGAGCACCTCCAGGGGTAATTCCTGAGTGTACGAGTATGAGCCAGGAGTCACCCCCTGAGCATCTCCGGGTGTGAACCAAAAAGCAAAAAAAAAAAGGGGGGCTGGAGTGATAGCACAGCGGGTAGGGTGTTTGCCTTGCACGCGGCCCGAACCGGGTTCGATCCCCAGCATCCCATATGGTCCCCTGAGCACAGCCAGGAGTAGTTCCTGAGTGCATGAACCAGGAGTAACCCCTGAGCATCGCCAGGTGTGACCCAAAAAAAAAAGCTAAAAAAAAAAAGCAAACATCTGAACCCCCATGTTATCTCTCAGCCCCCATTTAGAAAATAAAATCAAATAAGATGAAGACGAAAAATGCCCGGAAAAAAAAAAAAACGTGTGACACCCTGCCTGCATAAACAAGAAAAAAAGGCAGGGGAGCCAAGCCCCCCGGCTGCGGGGAGCGAGGGGACGCTCACCGGTGATGAGGTTGTCCACGAGCGTGGTGGGCATGCAGAAGATGCCCACCAGCAGGTCGCTGACCGCCAGGTTGAGGATGAACATGTTGGTGACCGTGCGCATGTGGCGGTTCCTGAGCACGACACAGCAGACCAGCGTGTTGCCCACCATGCAGAGCAGGAAGATGAGCGCGTAGGCTGTGACGAGCGTGGCGGCCACCGGGAAGGAGTGCTGGAAGTAGGAGGAGAAGGTGAGGTTGGCCGCCAGCCCGGCCTCATCGCTGCTCTCCTCCCAGTCGCCCTCGGGGGTCTGCGAGGGTCCTGCAAGAAGCAGAGGAGCCCAGGGATCAGGATTCCAGGCAGAGCAGGAAGGACTGACTTTCAGCCCCGGGCAGCAAGTTCTCACCCAAACCTACTGCCCAGTTGCCACCGGAGTTGCGAATCTCTAAGGCTCTGGCCCACAGTGCTCACACCCCGTCTCATTTGTGCATCCTGCCCTGTCCAGGCCGCCGCTCCCTTCCAGTGTCGCCTGTCTCCAAGGGTCCCCAGTTCCCCTCTCCATCCCAGCCTGAGCCCACCCTCTGGGGCCTGCCCTGCCCCAGGCATCACCTTTCAGGAGGATACTGAAACCTGCCTGGGTCCAGTCTGTGTATTTGGCCCTGAAGGAATCAGGCGGCAGGGACCAGAGTAGTGACCCTCTCGCCTCTCCCTGCTGGGTCTAGCTCTCCCTCAGGGGCATCTTCATGAGCGCAGCTCCTTTATTTTTATTTATTTTTTTTTACTTTGGGACCACGTACTCAGCTGTGCTTCAGGACGACTGCTCTGAGGACCCCAGGTGGTGCCAGGGATGGGGCTTGGGCTGGTGGCATGTGGGGCCACTGTCCTACCTACTGTTCTGTCTGTGTCCGACCCTGCTCCCCTGGGTGCACACTGCACGTGGGTCTAGCTCTTACCAGACCACAGTGACACCGGCACCTCTGCCCGAGCTGAAACGCGTGACTACCAGCCCCTGGGTGCTTCTCCATCCCTTGCTTCTCCCCTCCTTGAAAGCATCTCTCTTGAGAATGTCACCTGTTTGCTTCTGGGTCCCTGACTCTCACATCCCCCAAACCCCGCCTCTAAGGTCCTTCATCACCTCTGCAGGTGGCACAGAAGGGAGCGTGGCAGTGGGCCCTGTACCCGGGCTAAGGAGCGATGGCACCGATTAAATTCTCTTGGCACACACTCCACTAAGCCCACCCCTCCTCCTCTGGGAGTTTCTTAACCCATCTGCACAGTGTGCAAGATGCTTCCATGCCTATCATTTGATTGTACCCTTCCGGCTGCCCGAGGAGGAACTCTGGTTAGGGAGGAAGCCAGTTTGAAACAGGAGAGCTGAGGTCAGAGAGGTCCTGCCACTTGGCAAGGTGGCACTGTGTGCAGCCTCACTGCCGGCCCTGAGTCTCTGCCTGGGGTCCAGGCCCCGCTCTTCCTCCCACCCCGTGTGGAGCAGCTCAGGGTCCAACCCCAACTCTACTGGGAAGTCATTATTCGTGGTGACTCACGATGTTGTCTCACAAACCCTCTTCCGGCTTCCTCTGGGACCGCGAGTGGCCTGTTCCCAGGATGGGGAGTCTTTGGGGATGCCTCGGAGCTCAGCCACTGGCCAGGAGGCCCACTGAGGGCTTGGGGCCTGGAGGCAAGAGAGACTCTGAGGGAAGCAGCCCCAGGAACGGAACAGTTGGGCCTCAGGGAGAGCCAGGTGCGGTGGGGGTTCTCCAGCCAGAGCTGGGGGGAGGCTGGAGGAGGTGGGGAAGCTGGAAGTCTCAGGGTGCATGATGCACCTCTGTGGAGGCAGCCCAGGTGCATCCAATCACACCCTAAAATCTTCATCTTAACGTGGAAAATTGATGCATCTCAAAAACACAGGAGAGAATGCTATGATGAATGAGAATGCTGAATGAGAGAGTGAATGATACAAGATGTATCGTTAATGAACCAACGCAGAAGAATTAAAGCCTCACGGATTCCTCATTCACCTTCCTCAGTGATCAGCTCGGGGCCAATCTTCTCTCACCCAGATCACTGCTTCTCTCTGGGTTATTTTTAAGCGAGTGGTCCATTGCTTCCTTTCAGCCCTAGACGTTTTAGTGGTAGAGTTTGGGGGTTTAGTTCAGTGATTCAAGTGTTCATGTCCTGACACCACACACACACACACACAAAACACATTCGAAGGGCTGGAGTGATAACACGGCAGGTTGGCCACTTGCCTTGCAAATGCTGAATGGGTATGATCCAGAGCCCCCATGTGGCCCCCTGAGCCCTACCAGGAGTGATCCCTGAGCACAGAACCAGAAATAAGTCCTAGTAGGTGTGACTCAAAATAATAAAAGATAACTGTGTTTGAAGCTCTAAAACGTAGGCTCAAATAGAGTCAGAGAGCAAGCTTGGGGATAAGGCACTTGTTTGCACGGGGTTCATTCCTGGCCTGAGCACCACCAGGACTGATTCCTGAGCCCAGAGTCAGGAGAAAGTTCTGAGCACCCACAGGTGTGGCCCCACAATACAGCAAAGCAGAACAAAACAAAAACCCAAAAGTAGGCCTCAAACAGAACAGGGCAATCACAGTACATTATCAAACCTAACAAGACCCACACACAACTAAAATATTACCCATATTCAAATGTTCTGATTGGTGTGTGTGTGTGTGTGTGTGTGTGCGCGTGTGTATGTGTGTGTGTTTGTGTGTGTGTGTGTGTGTTTTTTTTCCCTTTATTTTATTTTATTTTTTTTAAAGTTGTAGATTTACAATTTTTTGTGCTTTGGTTTCAATTATACAATGATCAGATACCCATCCCTCCACCAGTGCCCATTTTCCACCACCATGGATAATATGTGTGTGTGTTTTGTGGGTAACTGGACCACAGAGTCACCCCCCAGCTCCTGATTGTTGCATAATTTGTCAAAGAATTTCTCTGAATGAGGATCCAAACCTGGCTTCTGTTTTATTGCCTAAGAGATGAGGCAATCGGGAAGCCCAACCTGCTCACTCTCTTGAAAGAGGATACCCCAAGGGGCCACAGTGGGTGGGGCTTTTGCCTTGCACACAGCTGACCCAGGTGCCAGCCCTGGCTCTCCTCTGGTTTCTGGAAAATCACCAAGAGTAACTCCTGAGTGCAGGGTTAGGAGTGATCTCTGAGCATCGCTGGGTGCGGCCTAATCTCCGCCCTGAAGTAAATTAAAGAAAGAAGGTGTCCAGTATTTCTCCCAGTACCCCATTTTCCTCAGCCTGCCACCATTTTGCATGTTTTAAGGTTTCTGGGTCTTTCTTCCCCTCCAGCCTTGGAAATCAGTCCCTGGAGAAAGGGTTTCTTACCATCTCCCCCAATCTCATCTGGGCCCTGGAAAACCCGTTTGGCCAAGGGCTGCTGGAGGAATCGATATTTGTCTGATGGGAAGAGAAAAGAGGAGGTCGTAGGTCACAGTGGTGCTCCAGCCAGCATTGCCGGGACTGCAAAGACTTTTTTTAACAAACACTTTTTTTTTTGGGGGGGGTCATACCCAGAAATGCACAGGGGTTACTCCTGGCTCTGCACTCAGGAATTACTCCTGGCGGTGCTCGGGGGACCATATGGGATGCTGGGAATTGAACCCAGGTCAGCCGTGTGCAAGGCAAACACCCTAACTGCTGTGCTAATGCTCCAGCCCCCGCAAAGACTCTTTCGGAGCTCTCCAGCGAGAACCCCATCACCACAGGATGTTTGGAATCTGCACTCAGGCAGCCCCCACCCCCACCCCCATCCCCTGTAGAGTCCACATCATTTCCAGCAGCCTCCTGGACCCGGGGAATCTGGAGGTGTGGTTGAGGTCTTGCTGTAACCTGCCCAGCAGACTTCAGCGGGTCTGGCTCTGTCTCTCGCACTGCCCTTCCCTCCGCCCCCAGGACTGGCTGGCGTTTGGGGGGGACGGTGCCCATCTCTCGGCCCGAGGATGGCCTCACAGACATTCAGCCTCACAGACCGGTTCTGTCTCACAGAGAATCTCCACTTCCTGCTGACTCCCCTAGGCCGTGGGTCCTGCTCCCAGCGGAGCTGGGCTCCTGCAGCCACTAGAGCCCTCATTAAGTCCTCTGGACATGTCCTTCCTGGGGCCCACCCAGCACCCTGTGGGTATACTACATCCTGTGAGGACCTCATCCCCTGAACCCAATTAAGATGCGCCCCTACAGGGGAACTTCCTGGAAGAGGCGGCAGGTAAGTATCAAGACTCCCTCCAAGGTATTCAGATGCTTTCAGAGGTCAAGCCCTTGGGGCACGGAAGGCAGGGTGGAGGGAGGATGGGCAGAGTGAAGATGGGAGCGCTCAGGTTCTGGGTGTGGGTCCCTCCCAGCTGCATCAGCGCCACCTGGAACCTGTTTTAACCTGTTTTAAAAAATGCAAATTCTCAGAGTGACAGTACTGGAGGTCGGGTGCTTGCCTGGCTCGAAGCTGACCTGGGTTTGATCCACAGCGCTACATACGGTCCCTTGAACCCTGCCAGGAGTGATCCCTGAGCACAGAGCCAAAAGTAAGCCCTGAGCACCATCAGGTGTGACCCCAAAACAAACAGCATAAAAGTAAATAGCACAGCGGGTAGGGAGTTTGCCTTGCACCCAGGTTCGATTCCTCTGCCCCTCTTGGAGAGCCCGGCAAGCTACCGAGAGGATCTCGCCCGCACGGCAGAGCCTGGCAAGCTCCCCGTGACGTATTCGATATGCCAGACACAGTAACAACAAAGTCTCCAATGGAGACGTTACTGGGCCCGCTCGAGCAAATTGATGAACAACGGGAGGACCGTGACCATGACCGTGATGCTCCATCCAAGGAACCAGAAACTCAGTTGTCACGTACTCATTGTTTATTTCTGGGCCACACGGAGCAGCACTCAGGGATGACCCCAACAGTGCTCAGGAGGCCATTAGTGGTGCTCCAGCCCATCCCTCCCCTCTGAGAAGCATGGAACTGCAGGAGGAGGAGGAGCACCCAGGGAGTCGCGGGTCCCAGCCTCACTCTTGTCTTCATCCTCATGGGGCTTCGGGTAAGACTGTGTGTGTATGTGTAAGTGCATTTTAGAGTGTGTGTGTGCACACGTGTGTGTGCATATGTGTGTGTTAGAGTGTGAATGCGAGTGTGAGTGTGTGAGAGTGTATGTATGTGTGTGACTACGTGGATATGTGTGAGAGTTTGAGAGAGTGTGTGCGTGCTCTCAAAATTCCCTGCAGGAGGGGCTGGAGTGATAGCACAGCGGGTAGGGCGTTTGTCTTGCACGCAGCCGACCCGGGTTCAATTCCCAGCATCCCATATGGTCCCCTGAGCACCGCCAGGAGTGATTCCTGAGTGCAGAGCCAGGAGGAACCCCTGTGCATCGCCAGGTGTGATCCAAAAAGAAAAAAAAAAAGAAAACCAAAAAAAAAATTCCCTGCAGGAAGCATCTGCATGAAGGGAACCTGGAGGGGACCGCAGTGTCTGTCCTGACAATAACCCCGTGAGCTTCCTTGTTCCTCCTGCAACCTGAGGCTGCAGCCAACAGAGGGGGGAGAACGCGGGGTGAGGGCTCCCTCTGCAGCTGTGGTCAGGGACATCCCCGGTGCCACCTGTCAGCCTACGGCCCCCAGTCTGCTCCTTGGTCCTAGCTGCCACCGGAGACACAGACACCACCTCAGCTCTGCGGGGCTTAGCGTCCTCCTCTGAAAGAGGCAAAGCCTGGCCACGGGGGAGGCGGCCGCACCGTGGAGCCAGCACCTGCCTTGCACGTGTGAGGCCCCCAGTGCAATCGTGGGCACCACCTCACATGGCAGCACCTGACCCCCCAGCAAGGACAAAAGGGAAACGCCCAAATCTGGCCATGACCCAGTGTAGCAGTGTTAACTGGGTTCAATTATGCAGTGGCTTCGAGTCTCTCTCTCTCTCTCTCTCTCTCTCTCTCTCTCTATATATATATATATATATATATATATATATGGCTGGAGCGATAGCACAGCGGTAGGGCATTCGCCTTACAAGCTGCCAACATGGCCGAACCCGAGTTCGGTTCCTCCGCCCCTCTCAGAGAGCCCGGCAAGCTACTGAGAGAATTCGATATGCCAGACACAGTAACAACAAAGTCTCCAATGGAGACGTTACTGGGCCTGCTCGAGCAAATCGACGATCAACGGGAGGGCCTTTACCTTTACCTTTACCACTGTCTGAATCACTGTCCTCCTGTTGTTCATCGATTTGCTCGAGCAGGCCCAGTAACGTCTCCATTGGAGAATTTGTTGTTACTGTGTTTGGCATATCGAATACGTCACGGGTAGCTTGCCAGGCTCTTCAGTGCAGACAAGATCCTCTCGGTAGTTTGCCGGGCTCAGCGGGGAGGGCGTTTGCCTTGCATGCAGCCGATCTGGGTTCAATTCCCAGCATCCCATAGGGTCCCCCGAGCACCGCCCGGAGTAATTCCTGAGTGCATGAGCCAGGAGTAACCACTGTGCATTGCCGGGTGTGACCCAAAAAGCAAAAACAAAATATATATATATATATTTAAATAAAATTCCATTGTCAATATTTGCATTGCATGAATCCATAAACGTCCAGCAGAGAATTCAAAAACATTTCACACAGGACAAACTGGTGGATATTAGGACTGTGTATTTTCTCAGAAACTCTTGATTATAGGCCTCGGGGATATAATTGTACACATTATAGAGAATGACCCCAAAAAAATGACTAGTCTGAGTGAGAGGATGATATTTTTCTAACAGTCGTGCTCCAGGCCTTCCTGCCCAGCTGGAAGATGTGTGTGAAGGAGGAAGCAAGCCAAGAAATAAATTCCGGGAGCCCAGATTAGGGCTCAGATTAGCTGCCCCTGGTTCACACCCAGCACTATCGCCCCCTGCCTGCCAGGCCTGGTACTGCACGGAACTCAGCCCACGCCACTCCCCAGGTTCACCCTTCAAACAACCCACTTTCTGAGGACCTCCTGGGTGCTGAGAGGCCCTGGGACCCGCTAAGAGCAGCCGGAGAGGCTGCCAAGGGCAGCTCAAATGGTCCATGAGCACACCAACCACATCGTTCACATTCAGTTGTCGTCAAAGCGGGTGCAATTTGAAAAGGAGCATGGGGGTCACCTGGCACCAGCCCGCCTGGCAGAGCTGTGGAGTGATACTCCAGGCACAGACTGCCACTGTGCGTGGTGGGGCCGGGGGTGGGGCCGATGCCACTCAGCCTTCACAACTGGGGTGCAGGCAGCCCTGCTCCCAGCTCCAGCGCCTCACCCGTAGGGACCTGACGGAAGGAACAGAGCAAGCGCTCTTGGTGGCGGGAAACAGGGATGGTGGGTGGTAGCAGTTAGAAACGAATGATGTGGCAACACACAAAGACTTGGGGTGTCTGTCCACAGAGGGGTTCGCCAATGGCCGCCCCTGCCCCCAGCCTTCCCTTTACTGAGGCTGCAACGATGCGTTGCACACCTGGTTGGAGGCTTCAGGACCACCCCACACAACACAGTGCTGCCAGAAAGCACTGCCCCGGAGGAGACGCAAGCTCTCAGGCCTGCAGAGTTCTCTCCCTGAATGATCACTCAGCCCCATAAGTGTTCCCCCCCCCCCCCCCGGCCACCCTTTCAGGGTATATGTGTGCGTGCTAATCCCAGCAGTACCCTGGGCTACCCTGGTCTGTGCTGGCCGGGGATAGGATGCAGGTCTTCTTCACGCAGACCGTGTCCTCAGCCCTTTGAACCATCCCTCTGGGCCCCCTCAAGGATCACACTTAATCACTTAACTTCCCGTTAGTCGTCGATTTGCTCGAGCGGGCGCCAGTAACGTCTCCATTTGTCCCTGTCGCGTGCTAGTGTAGCCCAATGGCATCTCTTCGCTCCGGGAACATGGAGGGCCTCAAACCGATCGTTCATGATCTTGACAAAGAAGTCTGACCATCTGGTAGGTGGGCGGCCACGCGGTCTCTTGACATCCCGTGGAATCCAATCAGTAACAGCTCTAGTCCAACGGTCGTCTTTAAATCTCATTACGTGACCAGCCCATCTGATTTTCGACACCTTGGCAAATGAGACAGCGTCCCTGATCCTTGATCGTCGACGGATGTCAGAACTCCGGATTCGTTCTCTCATTTGAGTGAAACGTGATATTCCAAGCATAGCTCTTTCTATTCTTCTTTGGGAGACCTGAATGGCGTTCTCATCTTGTTTGCGTAGGGCCCAGGTCTCTGAGGCATATGTTAATGCAGGAAGAACAGTGGAATCAAAGAGATGTGCCCGGAGCCGGAGGTTCTTCGTCCTCTTAGCTATTTCTTCGACGTTCTTGAAGGCGTTCCAAGCCGCTCTCTTCCTCCTGCGCAGCTCGGGTGCCAGGTCATTTCTCATGCTGACCTCTCGACCTAGGTACACATAGCTGTTGCATTCGGAGATGGTCGTTCCATTGAGAGCGAATGGGGCGTCAGGAACAAGGCTGTTTCTCATAAACATTGTCTTCGTAAGATTCAGCTGTAGTCCTACCTTTCCACACTCACGGTCAAAGTCGGCCAGCATTTGTGCCGCTTGGCTGATGTTTGGTGTTATTAAAACAATGTCATCAGCAAAGCGGAGGTGGTGTAGTTGCCGACCATCTATCTTCACTCCCGTTCCTTCCCATTCCAGTCGTCGCATGATGTTATCGAGGGTGGCACTGAAGAGTTTCGGTGAAATGGTATCACCCTGCCGCACCCCTCTCTTGACATCAACGATCACTTCTTTGTAGAATGGTGAGATCCTGGTAGTGAATCCGCAATACAGCTCACGGAGGATCCTGATGTATTGGGCTTGAATGCCCTGATTGGCTAGGGCTTCAATGACCGCTTCCGTCTCAACAGAATCAAAGGCCTTCTTTAAATCAATGAACGTTAAGCAGAGTGGCATCTTGAACTCCCGAGAAACCTCAATGAGTTTGGTTATCGTGTGGATATGGTCGATGGTGCTGAATCCTTTGCGGAACCCTGCTTGCTCGCATGGTTGTCCTTCATCTAGTGTTCTGCCAATCCTATTCAGGATGACTCGAGTGAACAGCTTGTAGATGACAGACAATAGGCAGATCGGGCGATAGTTGCCAATGTCATGGATGTCTCCCTTCTTGAACAGTAGTACGGTCCTGCTGGTTTTCCATTGGGACGGAACCTTGCATTCAGACAGGTAGCGAGTGAAGAGCCGAGCCAGTGTATTGATGAGTACTGACGGCAGGTTCTTCAGGTGTTCAGGTCTGACCTTGTCTGGGCCGGGTGCTGTTTGTTTCTTTACCAACGAAATGGCGTGTCGGATTTCGGAAGGGAGAACGTTAGGAACGACATACCCATCCTGTGGAATTTGGTATGTCGGCAAGTGGACATGGCTATCGAAGAGATTTGAGTAGAAGTCATGGATAATCTTCTCCATTGCCGTTCTGGAGGATGTGATGGATCCATCAGGACGTCGGAGGGCAGTCATCTTGGTCTTATAGTTGGCGAAGGACAGGCGGGCGTTACGAATACTTTTCCCGGCTTCTGCCGCATCTACCAGTACTTCTGCTCTTCTCTCTTTGAGGTCTTCCTTGATCGCATCTCTGCACTGCTTTGCAAGCTCGGACATTAGCTTGCGGTTGCCTGAGGCATGCGCCAAACCACGCTGGCGAATTAGCTCAAGAGTTTTCGAAGATAGGCGACTTTTTGTGGCTATCTCTCTCTTGGCGTTCCTCGCACATTCATGGAGGTGCTGAACCAGTCGATCGTATTCCTCGTCAATGTTGTCAACAACGGCATCTTCCCATGTTGCCGCAATAGTACCAAAGAGTTCCCAGTTGGTGGTCATTCTGGGAGTTCTCTTTTTGAACTTTGCAGCCCTTTCTCCCCGCTCTGTGAAGTAGAATTTTGCACGAAGGAGACGGTGGTCCGATCCCGTTCGAAATTTTGGGACAACAGCGACATCAGTCAGGCAAAACCGTCGATTGAATATGATGTGGTCTATTTCGTTGTGGAATCGTCCACCGGGAGACTCCCAGGTCCATCGTTTAGATTCTGCCTTCTGGAACTGTGAGTTACCATGAATGGTCTTGGTCGACATGATGAACTCAGACAGTCTCTCACCCTGTTCGTTCCATTCTAGGCCATGGGTCCCGATGTGAAGTTCTTCAGCTGATCTTCTCGGTCCTATCTTGGCATTAAAATCACCCACAATGATCTTGTAGAAGGTGTGGTCTTCTTTATAGAACTTCTCTAGCTCCATGTAGAACTTCTCGATTTCTCTTTCATCATAAGGATGTATTTATTTATTTATTTATTGGTGATTAAACACCGTTAGAGACACAGTTACAAAGTTTTTCATGATTGGGTTTCAGTGATACTTTGTTTCTGCATCAGTCCTTTGGCCAGTTTCCCTCCTACCACCTGCTCCCTAAGCCGGCTTCTATAGCAGACTCTCTCTCTCTCTCTCTCTCTCTTTCTCTCTCTCTCTTTCTCTCTCTCTCCCTCTCTCTCTCCTCTCTCCGTCTGTCTTTCCCTCACTCGCTCTCGCTCTCTCTTCCAGGGATTTTTTTTCATCTTTTCCTTTTCATTAACTTGCATTCTGACCTTTCAGAAAGAAGCTCTAATAAATGTGATTTTAAAAACTGGCTCCAGCAGTGACTCCAAGTGCTGACTCATAGCGAAATAACCCAGCCGTAACAATACAGCCTGCGACCGACCGACCGGCACGGGGAGGGCGGGTGGCAGCATCGTAGGCGCCCTCCCCCACACCCCTCCCCCCAGAGGAGATCTTTGCCCCCCCCCCCCCGCTGCATGCAGCACATGGATCAAGCCTCCCCACTTCCAACGAGTGGCCCAGAGGGAAAAAAAACGAAGGAAAAATGAAAAACTGCCCCAAAGTAGCTTTAAGTCCCCAAACTTCTCCTTCAAGCCACGTTGCTCAGCCGCGCCCTGGCTGCCTCTGGCAGCTCCTATCTGCGCTTTCCTGCAGAGGACGAGAGGGCTGCCAGGCTGCCAGGCAGTGATGGGGCCCGGCTCGGGGCCACCAGCGCAACACCTGGTGATTCTGCCACTGTCAGGCTCTTCCTGGGCCGTGGAATCGAAAGAATCCAATCACGGACCAGGACGGCATGAAGCTTTATGAGGAACGCCTGGACCCCAACCTCAGCCCTCAGTTGTGACTGCACAATTCCCACACCCCATAAACACCGCCCCCTCATGGGGGCCAGATACTTGGCACCCCCCAGCACCGCCTGGTACAGCCGTGGTGGCCCCCGGCATCTCTGGGACCCAGCCTCCCCGGGTCCACATACTAGATGCTAGGCTGAGTATCTCTGCCTACGGGCCCCGGAGCACCACTGGGAGAGCCCCACTCCCAAAACGTTCTCAACCTACGTGGGGAAGATGGTTCTATGGGTCCAGAGGCTGCCCTTCTCCCAGGAAGAGATATTCCTGAGCTACTCTTCCTGCACCTCGGGGCCATTGTGGGCCTCCCTGTGCAGGAGGCTGTGACAAGGCAGGTGGCTTGTCCCAGCAGGGGTCACCAGGCAGTGCGACCCCCTCAGGCCCCAGATTAACTGAGAAGGGCTGGGAGGACAGCACCGCCCTGTCCCCTTCCTCCCAGCCTGGAGACCCAGCCGGGCAGCACCATCTGCTGGGTAGCAGTCCCCGTGCCCAGGCTGTGGGGTATGCCCCCTGCCCACAGGGTCCCCCTGCCCACACGCCCCCCCACCCACTTGCTCCCCCGTCCATGTACTCCCCCTGCCCACATGCCCCCCATAGGACCCTCATGCACATGTCCCTACCCACATGCCCCCTGCCCACATGACTCCCACCCACCTGCTCCCCCGTCTACATGCCCCCGTCCTCCTGTCCCCCTGTGCACCTGCCCCCCACCCACATGCTCCCCCTACTCACATATGCACCCCCTGTCCACAAAGTCCCCCTTACCCACATGTCCCCCATGCTTGCAGGATCTTCTGCAGGAAAAATACTGATAAACTTCTTTGTTTGTTTTTTTTGTTTTGTTTTTGGGTCACACCCGGCGATGCTCAGGGGTTACTCCTGGCTCTGCACTCAGGAATTATCCCTGGCGGTGCTCAGGGGACCATATGGGATGCTGGGAATCGAACCCGGGTCGGCCACGTGCAAGGTAAACACCCTATCCGCTGTACTATCACTCTAGCCCCAAAATACTGATAAACTTCTTACAAGGATGAGGCCTCAGTCTGACAGCAGAAAGTGCAGTGTCTCTTTTGAGATTTGCACTTTAAGAAGTGCCACTTCTTTTTTTTTTCTTTCTTTCTTTTTCTTAATATTTTTTAATGAATCACTGTGAGATACAATTACAGACTTACAAACTTTCTTGATTACGTTTCAGTCATACAGTGATCGAGTACCCATCCCTCCACCAGTGCCCGTTCTCCACCACCAATGATCCCACTATCCTTCCTGCCGGCCACGCTATCCCATCCCCCCAAAAGGTGAACCACTTCTTACATCAGGAAACCTCAGCTCTGGTAGGGAGGGGCGTGGAGGGTCGGAGTTCACAGGCCAGAGCACAGCTTTGGGTGCTCAGGGAGCTGGGACTCAATCCCAAGCACCACTGAGTATGATCCTGAGCACTGATGCAGGAGCACCCCCAGAAGCAAAATCCTAGCTATCCTGATGCAATTTCAGTTACCAGTGAGCGCAAAGGCTTTTGAGAGACAAACCAGATCTACAGAAGAGTCTTTATACATTCATAGGTATACTAAGGAAATACTTCTTTCTGTTTCATTTTGGGGCCACACCGGTCAGAGCTCAGTGGCTCTGTGCTCTGGGAGACCTGAGAGTGGGTGCGGGGGTTAAACTGGGCTCAACTGCATGCAAGGCAAGTGCCTTCTCCCTGGCTATTTCACGGACCCCAATTTGATGTTAGTCAGGAGCTGGGCCATCCGTTCTAGGCTCTGTGCCTCAGTGTCCACATCTGTGAAGCCAGTCTAGGGCCAGGTCTGGAGCCGATATGCTTGCTGCAACGAGCTGCTGGCCGCAGGGTCAGTGGGAACCAGACTTGCTCCTCCGTGGCCTCTGCCTCCACTGAAGCAGCTGAGACCCGGCCCCCTCCCAGCTCCCAGCAAGGCGGGAAGGGACAGACCATCCTCAGGACAGAGCTGGAGCCCATGGACATGGCCACCCGGGGGGCCCAGGATTAAGCTCTCTTGCTCGGAAAATGTCAGGCACCTGGCTGTGGCGGTTCAAGCCTGGGAAGCCTGTGGGCAGCAGGGGCGGAGGGGGACGCTCTGCGGGGAGGAGGAGGGAGAATTGACAGTTCAGGGCTGCTGGGTGGGGGGGGGTAGTCAGAAAGTCTTCTCGAGGGCTGGAGAGGTATAGCATCACCGGGAGGGCGCTTGTCTTGCACACAGCTCACCTGGGTTTGGTCCTCAGCATCTCGCATGGTACATCCCAAGCCTGCCAGATAGTACAGCAGGTGTGGTGCTTGCCTTGCTTGCAGCTAACCCTGGTCCTATCCCCTGCATCACATACGATGTCCCCCGGTGCAGTCTGCCCTTGGTCAACAGCCATCCCGACCCAGGCCACACACAGCGGCTCTAGGGCACCGAACGCGGCGGTGAGATAGAGCCGTCCAGAGAGCCCGCGAACACACAACCTTCAGCATACGTCGTTTTTCACACCCCAGCACCCCGGAGTGATCCCTGAGCACAGAGCCAGGAGTAAGCCCTGAGTCCGACCGGGTGCATCCCCAAAACTGAAAACAATCACAGCGCGAGTCAGAGTGACAGATTGTCTTCACTTTAAACACAGGGAGTCGATTTTTTAATGATTTAAAACCTAAGTGCAGGGTTTTACGTTTCATTTTCTTGGTTGGGATCCAGTAGGACCGAGATAGCCTGAAATCTTTTCTTTTGAGCCGCACCCGGTGCTGCTCGAGGGTCACTCCCAGCAGTACTTGGGAGGATGCGGGGTGCCAGAGAGGCGACCAGGCCCCCGCTGGCCAAGCACGTGTCCAGCCTCTTCGCGCCGTCTCTCCGGTTGTTCGGGTGTCACGGTGTCACGGCTCTTTCCCACCATTTGAAAAGCCTTTTATCTTCCCTCTAAATTATTTGACACCACATCAAGGTCGGTTCTAAGGACCTCTGGACAGCACTCAAGTCTGTAAAGAAGTCAGCTGTCAGCCTCCCGCCCCGCCCGCCTCTCCACCGGGTCACAGGGTTTCTTGGGCCAACTTAGCCTGGTTCGTCAGAAGCTCATAACTCGCTGCTCTCCTCCTCAGAAACAGTCTCAAAGAGGACCGTGGGCAGGGCTAGCCTCTTCTGGTCGACAGGATCCTCAAGGGTACCACATTTGTGTCTTCCTTATGGAAATCTACCTTGGCTTTTTTTGGCGGGTGGGGGGAATGCAAACCCCCGGGACTTACTCCTGGCTCTGTGCTCAGGGATTGCTCCTGGTGGGGTTCAGGGGACCATATGGGGTTCCAGGGATCGAACCCAGGTCAGTCAGGTGCAAGCAAGACTCCCCCCCGTACTATCATTCCAGGTCCTTTTTTTTGTTTGTTTGTTTGTTTTTTTTTTTTTTGCTTTTTGGGTCACACCTGGCCATGCACAGGGGTTCCTCCTGGCTCTGCACTCAGGAATTACTCCTGGCAGTGCTCAGGGGACCATATGGGATGCTGGGAATCGAACCCGGGTCGGTCACGTGCAAGGCAAACGCCCTACCCGCTGTGCTATTGCTCCAGCCCCTCTTTTTTCTTTTTTTATAAAATTGTTCTTATTATAAAACAGTTCTGAGCTGGCAGAAGCAGAGGAACCATCACACCCAGAGAATCTCCCTGTAAACTGATGCTTCTTTGGGAGTTTCCTTTGTGAAATTTCTTTTTTTTTTTTTTCTTGGCGTTTTGGATCACACCCGGTGATGCTCAGAGGCTACTCCTGGCTCTGCACTCAGGAATCACTCCTGGTGCTGTCCGCACCAGTTCCTCAGGGAACAACATGGGATGCCGGGGATCGAACCCGGATCGGCTGTGTGCAAGGCAAATGCCCTACCCGCTGTACTATCTCTCTGGCCCTCCTTCGTAAAATTTCTTGTGAGGTGCTGGGGATGGAAGCCAGGACTCACATGCATGGCCCACCCTCTGCCGCAGAGCCCACCCTCCTCCTGGTCCTTCTTTTGGCTACAGAGGACAGTTCTTGCACTAAGAGCCCCGTCAAGGTCTACCCCCTTCCCTGCTTTGCTTTCCTTGAAACCACAAGCAAGAACAATCCAGAGTGTGGTCAACCTGAACCCATCAGGGAGAGGCAACGGCAGCTGGAGGGCAGACCTTGGGGACGCTGGGGGCTGTTCTCCGAGGACCCTCCAGGGGCAAGAACCCAGTCGCCCACAGTTTGGTCCACTCAGTCATGCCCCATTCCTTTGCCTTTCTTCCCATTTCTCTCCCTGCACCTGTCTCCAGTTGTCACTTGCCAAGCAAACCCCCTTTCCCATGTCTTCGTCTTTTCTTTCAGAAGCAAAGAAATCAGGAAACATCTCTCTCTCTCTCTCTCTCTCACTCTGTCTCTCTCACACATACACACGCACCCCAGAAATGCAGAGCAGGAACTCCCCATTCATTCATTCATTCATTCATTCATTCTCTCTCTCTCTCTTTCTCTCTCTCTCTCTCCCTCTCTCTGTTTCTGGGTCACATCCAGTGATGTTCACGGCTTACTCCTGGCTCTGCACTTGGGAATCACTCCTGGTGGGCTCGGGATACCATACGGGATGCCAAGGGTTGAACCCCGTTCTGCGGTGTGCAAGGCAAGTGCCCTACCCACTGTGCAATCTCTTCAGCCCCAGGGATAATCTCTTTGAATATATATACATACATAAGGGCTTTTGGGGTCACACCCGGAGATGCACAGGGGTTCCTCCTGGCTCTGCACTCAGGAATTACTCCTGGCAGCGCTCGGGGGACCATATGGGATGCTGGGAATCGAACCCGGGTCGGTCACGTGCAAGGCAAATGCCCTACCCGCTGTGATATCGCTCCAGCCCTCTTTGAATATATTTTACACATAGATCTAATCATCTTCAGTCTGTGCAATTTGGCACCAAGGATATCATAATATATGTGTTTTCAGACTAGCTACTTTTTTTTAATGAGTCAAAATAGGCAGTGAACACAATTTCATGTCAGTCCATCAAACCCTGAATGATTTTTTTCAGTGTGTTCCTGGTACACGGATGCAGGCTGTGCTCAGTTTGCTGGGTTTCCAGCCAGCTCCCGGGGTTTTTCACCTTGCAGTGCGAGAGATGAAAGGTGGGATGCGAAATACCCATGCCCCCATTTTTGCCAGGATGCGGAATGGCCTCCTTGAAACAATTTCCGAGACGTGTGATTGCTCCATTGTCTCCTAAGTATTCACTGAGTGTTGAATAATTTATCCAGGATATTAATAGAGTTCACTATTAATCTTCGCAATTTAGAGGGTTTTGTTTTTGCTTAATCTTTCTTTCCCTTTTGAAAAATCAGACCTTGACACAGCTCCCGAGTGCTGGCACTCGTTTCATTCTCTTTACTTTCTGCTAAGGCAATAATCACATCAGCAAGTGCCTCCAGCACCCTGGATGACATTTGTCTGATGTGAAGGGCTAGGCTCATTGTAGATGGCTCAATGCCTCCTTCCTGTCACAATCCTGGGTTTCAATTTCCTCTTTGCAGTCGAGTCTACCATTGGAAGCAAAATCGCTGTGAGGCTTAGCCAGCCCACCCCCTGCACACGCCCCTCGTCCTGGGCAGATTCCTTCTCCTCATCCTTGACCTCCACTTTGCTTTCCCAGCTATCACAGCCAATTCCCCCGGCTTCCGTTGGCTGGAGCCTGCCGGGGGTGAGGGCTCTCCTAACACCACCTCGCTGACAGATCTGCGGCTTCCAGCGTCATTAGGGGAGATGCCCCCCTGTCGCACCTGCTGGAATCCTTAAAAAGCTACATGCATGGCCTCCGAAGAGATACTTGAAAACTTCTTTTCCCTCCTGGCCAGAAATGCTTACAAACAGGAATTTCGGGTGTGTTTGTGTGTGTTGGGGGTGGGGTGGGGGGGTCACTCCGTCAGCAGCAGCTGTCTCTTCGCGTCTTAGTCACCCTGCAAAGCCAGCTCAGTGCTAAGATCTCCATTCAACAGATGAATACCTGGTGGCACAGAAAGATTTCGGTGCTGTTTCCAAAGATGCCCAGAAGCTGGGGGACCAGCCAGCCAGCCTTCCAGCATCCTTGCTGAAACGTGATTCTCCTTCTTTGCACGGGATGCCCAAGGGGACCCACGCCCCCATTCAGCGCGGAGGCTGGACCCAGCCTCACCTTCCCCCCAGGCCCACTCTCCTCTCCAGGCAGTCTGGTCTAAGCTTCCTTTACTGCCCCCGGGGAGAGAAGGTCTGGCGGTCAGGGAAGTGTGTCCAGAATGCCGTTGGCCCCCCACTCTAGCTGCAGGCAGGCGAGCAAGCCACACCACATCTGAAACTAATGGTCAAGCTGTCCTCACTCAAAGGCTCCTCTGCGCTGGCCTGGCTGGAAGGGGGCTGGCGATGCCCAGGGCAGAAGGGCATCAGGCACCAGCCTCTGGCCTGGCTCTGGGTCTCTGTCTGTCTCTCTGACTCACGCACAAACGCCCTAAGAGGCGTTTTTCTTCTCCCTTCCTCACTCAGTCTCTCTCTCTCCACACACACACACACACACGCGCGCGCGCGCGCACGCACTCAGTGTCCAGCCTTAACCATGGGTGACCCCCTCCCTGCTCCTGCTCCTGGCCCGGCGGCGGCGGCGGCTCCTGGGTCCGGTCCCGCGCTCACGACCACCCACCCCGGCCCCCGGCCCCGGCCCGCGGCCACTCACCGTCCATGCTGTCCGCGCCCGGGTCCGCGCGCGCCGAGCGAGCTCTGGGGCAGGTGCTCGGGAGTCCGCGGAGTCCGCGCGCCCCAGCTCCAGCCTCCCGGGGTGTCGCGCCCCGGGAGCCCGGAATCTGCGCTGCCCGCCGCTGGCCCGCGAAACTCCTGCCCGCCGGGGCAGGGAGGGGGCCGCGCGCGCATCGTCACGGTACCCGGCACGCCCGTGCCCGGCGCAGCGCCCCCTGCCCGCCGCGCCCGCCTCGGCCGGGGGCTTTGTCCTCGCCCCGCTCCAGCCCCTCCCCGGAGTGTGGGTCCCCGCAGAGCAGGGGAGGGCGCGTGGGGAGTCCCCGGGCGCCCAAGGGGGCAGGGGGCGTGCCATGCGCCCTGCGCCCTGCGCTCTGTCTGCGGGCAGAGCCGGGGACCGCGTGTCGGAGGGACCATCGCAGGCTCTGCAGTGAAGTGAGCCCGCCGGGTGCTGCCCCCTGTTTTGTGTGTGTGTGTGTGTGTGTGTTGTGTTTTGTTTTGGGGGGGCACACCCGGCGATGCTCAGGGGTTACTCCTGGCTCTGCGCTCAGGAATTACTCCCCGCGTTGCTCAGGGGACCATATGGGATGCTGGGAATCGAACCCGGGTCGCCCCGTGCAAGGCAAACGCCCTCCCCGCTGTGCTACCGCTCCAGACCCGCAGCTCGGTGTTTTTCCCGGGGACTCTTGCACCGGCCCAGAGATGCCCTTTCTGCATTGGTGAGGTTTGGAGGGGTGAGCGGGAGAGGGGGCCAGAACCGTACCACAGCCGCGAGGGGCTTGGCCTCGCATGTGGCAGGCCAGGTGGGATCCCTAGCGTCCCATAGGGTACCCTGACGCCCCCCCCCCACCCATGGAAGGATCCCTGAGTACAGACCCAGGAGTGATCCCTGAGCACCACCAGATGTGCTCCACAGCGGCGCACAGCTCCTTCCCACTGCCGCCCCCCTCCCCGCTTCTGCTCTGGAGACCCCCCAGGGGCATCCCTCAGCAGGCTTCTCCTGTCTCTCTCCCCCCTCCAGTGACTGTCTGGAAGGACACAAGTTCTTGTTTCTAACCCTGCACTGGGCGGGGGGCTGGTGTCCCACCCCACTTCCCTCACACGCGTCCAGACCCCCAGGCCTGGCTGAGGTCGTAGGTAAGAGGCCCAAGCCAGCCAGGGCAGCACCTTTCAAGGAGCCTGGGGTGACTCACCTGAGCTTCTCTTGACTTTTTTTTTTTTTGCTTTTTGGGTCACACCCGGCGATGCACAGGGGTTACTCCTGGCTCATGCACTCAGGAATTACTCCTGGAGGTGCTCAGGGGACCATATGGGATGCTGGGAATCGAACCTGGGTCGGCCGCGTGCAAGGCAAACGCCCTACCTGCTGTGCTATCTCTCCGGCCCCTACTTTTTTTTTTAACCTGTACAGTCTTCCTGCATTTCACCTGTCAAAATGGGGAAAATATAAATGAAAAGCTTTCAAAGGAAAAAGTTGGTATATGGAGTTGTACCTAACCTTAATTTCATAAAAACAAGAAGTGGAAAAAGTGTCTAGTTTTCAAGTTGCATTTATAGAGTAAATGAAAACATTTTATTTTATTTGTTCTTGCTTTTTTGGGTCACACCTGGCAGTGCTCAGGGGTTACTCCTGGCTCTGCACTCAGGAATTACCCCTGGCGGTGCTCGGAGGACCATATAGGATGCTGGGAATCGAACCTGGGTCGGCCGCATGCAATGCAAATGCCCTACCCGCTGTACTATCGTTCCAGCTCCCAAATGCAAACATTTAAAAGGGGGGGTCACCCCACCTCCCAGGGTTGTGAAGATTCCAGGAGCAAGTCTGTCTACAGCACTTGCAGTGGTGCCTGGCACAAAGTAAGTGCTCAGTTAGTGCCAGTGCCTCTGGGCCGTGCTGTGTTTACGGCCTCATTCAGTCAGGACCGAGCTTGGGGCAGGTCCCGGAACCATGAGCACGGTGCAGGACACTGCTATGTCTGCCTGGCTCAGCACTGCTATTTACTGTGGACATGACTGTGGGCACGTCCTAGAGTCCCTTTGGGCATCTGTTTCCTCTCATTTACCAAGAAGGAAATCGTAGTAGCTAGTGTGGAATCAAGTGCTGCAACGTGCCTGACCTGCAGTCAGTGCTCCAGCGAGCTCGGGCTCTGTTTATTAGGGCTTTGAGTAACTGCACTGCCAGGAGTAAGCCCCGAGCACCTCCAGATGTGTCCACAAAACACAACAAGAAATAAATCAGTCAGGCACGTTCACACTGGCTTTCGCTCCACTCCACGCTTCGTCCTCCAGCAGTCAGATCATTCCGATGCATAGACTTCAGCTTGCGAGCTGTTTTGCTTCCTTCCTTTTTGTTTGAATGGTCGTGGGTCACAGAGCCTTCTCTTCTTCTACTTCCCTCCTCCTCTTCTACCACCTCCTCCTCCTCCTCCTCTTTCAATTTTGGGCTACACCTAGCAGCACTCAGGGCTGACTCCTAGCTTGGTGCCCTGGTGGTTCTCAAAGGACTCCAAGCTGTACCAGGGGTAAAATATGGGCCAGTTGTGTGCACGGCAAGTGTCTTAAGCCCTGTACTATTGCTCCAGCACGTTCTCATTTGTCAATTCCTCGTTCCTCTCCCCTAGATGTCTTTCTCTCGCCATCAGAATACTTGTACAGTGCCCCAGCATATGTGGCCTCATACAAAACCAGTGGGTTCAGCCTTTTTTTTTTTTTGTGACACCCGGCGACGCACAGCTAGGGTTACTCCTGGCTCTGCACTCAGGAATTACTCCTGGGTGCTCGGGGGACCATATGGGATGCTGGGAATCGAACTCGGGTCAGCCACGTGCAAGGCAAACGCCCTACCCACTGTGCTATCGCTCCAGCCCCAGGTTCAGCCTTTGAGGGTTAGACCAGGCAATGCCATCCATAGAAACCTGGATATAAATCTTGCCTCCACCATCTGTGTGATTCGAGGAGAGTCACTGAAGCCCCCACACCTTATTTTTCCCTTCTGTAAAACGAGATTTACAATCTGATTCTCTAGGTCGCTAAGAGGGTTAATGTGGAGGCGAGTAGTCCACTGCGGTTCCTTCTCCCCAAAACACAAATGGAATGGGTAAAGATCTTCCCACGCAGAGAAAGCAAGGCCTCCTCTTATTCTCCTTCCTGCCCCAAAGGAGGGCTTCCTGGAAAAAAGTGCGGCTATGCAGTGCTCTGACACTCTTTCCCATGACGATGGGGCTGGGATGCTTCTCAGCCTGAACCTCAAATCTAGAGCCCTTCGGCGGAGCCAGCAACCCCCGCTCCTGCTTTCCAGGACAACTCTCTGGGGCCCTTCCAGTGTCTCCCGGGCTGGCTTCGTTTGAGGCTGGAGATCAAAGCCGGGTCTGGCACAGGGAAGGCACATGCTCTCCCATAGCGCCCCCACCCTAAGGCCTTCCCCCTATTACCCAGGGAGACGGCGGAGGAAAGGGGTGAACCCTCTGCTCTTGGGCACAGACCCCACGAGCCGGCCCTCCCAGTTCGATACCCTCAGGAGGAAGGACGGAGAAATGTCCTGTTGTCATCTTGAGGGGCCCCTGGTGCATGGTGCATGGTGTGGCCAAGCCCTTGCTGGTCTCCTGGGGTACCCCTCATCTTCCACCCCCAGAGCTGGGCTCTCGATGCAGCCTAGTGAGGTCTCTTCACCAAACTGCTCTGGAAAGCGGGTTTTCAGCTGGAAAGCCGGCTGCCAGGATGGAGAATTTTCTCCAAAGGAGAAGGAGCTCCTGGCCCACAGGATGATGGGAAACTGCATGGAAAAGGGAGGTTCCAGGAGGGGGGCCGGCCGGGGTGGGCTCTTCGAATCAGCATGTCTGGGTGGCAGTGAGGAGACCAAGGGAACTGTGATTTAGTGTCCTGGCCCTTCCTGGTGGGTGAGTGTGGAGGGGAGGGACAGGCGTGCGCGGGGCTGGTCGCACCTTCCTTCTCCTCAGACCGAGCTGCCGTGGGCTCTGAGACTCTGGGAAAGCTCGTAGGTGTTGGGGAAAGACCTGGCAAGGAGCCACGGAGGGCCCTGTGGGATCCCTTCTGGGTAGAGGGAAAGCCAAGAGTCTCCCTGGGGAGACTCATTCTCCCTTTCCCTGCCTGGAAAGGGGAGAGAAGCCACCTTGGAAGGACTCTGAATGTGCAGGGAAGGGGCGTGTGTGTGTGTGTGTGTGTGTGTGTGTGTGTGTGTGTGTGTGTGTGTGTGTGTGTGCGTGTGTGTGTGCTGGTGCTGTGGGGGCTGGAGGGAGCCTCCCCTGGAGAAACCCGGTCTGGGGAGCTGCAGAGAAGCTCAGGTCTGAGCCTGAGCCCTGAATGACAGTTCCCAGGTGACCCTCCCTCCCTCTCCCCAGCCCAGCAGTAAAAAAGCTTTCAAAAGCTTCTTAGGAGCTTTCCCGAGGGAGGAGGTCAGGATCATTATTTGCATTTTAAGTAATGAGCAGGGGCTTTGATGACTGACTCACTGCTGCAGTCAAAAGACAGGCTGGGGATGGGGGTGGGGTGGGGGGGTGCCCAGCAGTTCCAAATACCAGGACTCAGTCAAGACACCACAAAGAAGCCGAGGCAGGACTTGCCGTGGGGGCTCGCAGGAGCTCGGAGCATCTTTCCCAACTATAAAATGGGAGAAGTTTGGTCCCAGTCATTTGCACCTTCTCCCCTGGGGGACCCTGAAGCAGGAGCCCCTTCTGGAGAGGGACTGGAGGAGCCCCGGGCTGGGAGCACCCAGGAGCTCTCTCGCTGGGGGTCTGCACCCCGCCAGTTGTGGGAGACCCCTGGGGCAGATACTAGGTCAAGGAGGGTTCAAGCTTAGCTCCACAAGGGTCAGGAAGAAAACAGAGGGTGTTGAAGCCCCCGGAGGCAGGGAGCCATCTGAGGGTAGGTGGGGTCTTTGGTAAACTGTCCTGCATCCTGGTCATCCATGGCCTGAGGCCGGGCTTTGCTCAGAGACCTGGGCTTGAAGCACAGCTGTCCTGCTGACTCTGTCCAGCCTCACTCGGTCATTCGTCTTCTCTGTCCTTGGAGACTTTATCTGTACGATCAAAACGAAGTGAGCTGCCCAAGTGAGCTGCCCGCCTCTGCGCTGGGGATTCAATGGGAAGAGAAACAGGAAGCATTTATCAGGGTCTGGACCACGTGAGAGATTTTCCACTCAAATGTCAGCTGTCCTCCCCTCCTCTGCCCCTCTCTGTACCTCTGAGGTTTTCCCCGCCCCCAAGCTTCCGAGTTCCTGTATTTTCCCCCCCCTAATGTAGACAGTGTTCCTGTCTTATAACAGAATTGTAGAGCAGATGAAAACCTGGGGGACAGGAATAGGACACGCCCCCTTCCCAGGGGGGTCTCCATTATTAGGAAATGTCACCCCAAACCTAGGGCTGGGGCCCAGATGGGAAGTGCAGACATGAAGGACTTGAACTGAGATGTTTGTCCAGGAGAGGGGACCTCCACGTCTTGTTGCTCACCATGAAGTCAGGCAGAGACTGGGGGAAATTGTTTGGCATGTCTGGTTTTGTGTGCAGTGAAAAAGCAAGTCCAATCTAACATTTTTGGATTGTTTGGCTTTTGGGCCACACAATGGTGATACTCAGGCTCTGCACTCAGGAATCACTCCTGGGGTGCTTGGGGGGGGGATGCTGAGAATCGAATCCAGGTTAGTCATATGCAAAGCAAGTACACAAGTACAAGTGCTATTGTACTATCTTTCCAGCCCCTATTCTTATTTTTTTTCCCTTTTTGGGTCACACCCAGCAATGCTCAGGGCTTACTCCTGGTTCTGCACTCAGGAATCACTCCTGCCGGTGCTCAGGGGGAGGGGATTGAACCCTGGTCTGCTACGTGCAAGGCAGATGCCCCTCCCTGCTGTGCGATGGCTCCGGCTTCCAGTCTAACATTTTTCAGGGACTGAACTCTATTTCTTCAAATGTTCTGAGAAGCAGCTTGGCAATGGCACCGCTTCCCTCGTGAGCTGAAGAAAGTCTTTAATCACGTTCACCCCGCGCCAGAGAGCCAGAGAAGGTGCCTGCCTGGCAGGCAGTTGGCCTGGATTGGACGCCTACTATGGCAAGAGGGTCCCCCACGTACCTCTCGGGTGAGTGATCCTGAACACAGGAAGAATAAGAGTGTTCCGCCTGTGAGGTCGTAGGTGTGGCTTCTGAAAAGGGCCCTTTGCCACCGCCTACTATTCCAGGGACTCTGAGCAGGTGACTGAGGGTCACCAGCCATGCTCCTCACACTTGGACATGCCCGTGAGCTGCGGATGCAGGTTTGGAAGGTCTCGGGAGGGACAGAGGAGCCCTTGTCAACCACCAGCCACCATCCATGATGGCTGATGCGGCCCCACCCAGGAGTGCCTTGCGGCTGGGGCTGCTCCAGCCTCTCACTTTGCCCGTAGACATTCCCTTTACCGTTATGTCAGGGGCTGGAGGATGGGCAGGTGGGTTTTCAGACTGGTGGCATTTCAGTCTCTAGGGAGGTTCGTGGGTGGGACTGGGGGGGTCTCCCTTGCTCCCTTGCCCAGGCATCCTGGCTCCGGGCCACCCCCTTAGGAAATGCTCAGCCACGTTACTAACACGGTTTTCGAGAGGTGGGCAGACAGACGTGAGAACTTGAGGGTGACTTCCTGCCGCTCCTCAGTCCTCCGGAAGCAAAGTCCCCGGGCACATGGGGTGCGGAGACAGAGTGGGAAGGGAGCAGGGCCCGGAGGGTGGGCACGATGGGATCCGCCTGAAAGACCCGTGTTGGGGCTTGACTTTTACACTGAAGCGCAGCGAGCCAACTGGCCCCTGAAGGACTGGGGGCAGCAGAGAGCCCTAGGGTCTGCAAGGACCATCCATGCTGGAGAGTTGCTCTACAGAACTGAGCTTGTCTGGGGCAGGGGGCAAGGGGGAGTCTTCAGGGCACTGAGGGAAGGGTACTCTGGCGGTGGGTGTGGTGTGGGGGCGATGTTCAGATGCAGCTTTCTGTTGTAAATCATGGGGCCTCAACAAAAACGGGGGTACAAACAGTTTAAAATAGGACCGAGGAGATAGTTCTGGAGCTGGGGCTTTTGCCTTGCATGCAGCCAACCCCAGTTTGAATCTCTGACACTGCATTTGGTTCCCCAAGTACCTCCGGGGCAACTCCTGAGCACAGAGCCAGGACTGAGCCCTGAGCACCGCTGAGTGAGACTCCAAAGCAATAGAATAATAAATAGATTAATTAATGGGCCCTCTATAGGGTGGGAGGGTACAGAAAAGACCCCCGAAGGTGGAGGGGATGGATCTTCCACGTCTGATTAGTAAATCACGGTGCCTCAGGGATCCCAGGAAATGACCCCGGGACCCAGCTCTGTCCCCGCTCAGAACCCATTCGCATGATCATCTGTGTAAACAGCACCACGACCCATCAGCAGCAACCACTGGGAAAAGCACCTCTCTGGGACTCCAGCAAAGTCCACGCTTGAAGATGGACACTCTCATGCTTGGTGCTTCTCTGCAGGGAAGGGGCTGCCTGGGGTCTTTGGCCAGGGGGACTTTGGGTGTGCAGAGCCGAAGAAGCCCCCCGGCCAGCCCGGGCCTTGGTGCCTCCCTGGACCCTGCCATTTGCTACCTGTTGAGATTTGAGATAGACTCCCAGCTCCCAGGATGGGGAAGACGGCGAGTGATGTCAACTTCTCAGCCCCCGCGGGAGGAACCACCCTCGGCATCCATGTGCTCCGGGTATGTGACAGGCTGCTTTGCAGGGCCCCCAGAAGCCAGGCTATTGTTGGGGCGGCGTGAGAGAGAAGCTGTCAGCTGTGTCAAAAGGGTACGAAGCATCTCACTGGGAACCACATGGGGCGTGCTGAGCCCTAAGGCATGGGCAGTCGTGTGTGTGTGTGTGTGTGTGTGTGTGTGTGTGCGCGCGCGCGCGCGCGCGCGTGTGTCCACATGTGTGCATGTGTGTGTGTGCTCAGCAATCATCCCTGGCAATGCTTGGGGGGATTTTTTTTCAGGTGTCCTGGGTCTAACTAGGGTGGTCTGTGTGCAAAGCCAGTGCTTAAAAACCCTTTATTCTTGGAGGCTGAAGTGATAGCACAGCGGGTAGGGCGTTTGCCTTGCACACGGCCGACCTGGGTTCAATCCCCGGCATCCCATATGGTCCCCCAAGCACAGCCAGGAGTGATTCCTGAGTGCAGAACCAGGAATGACCCCTGAGCATCGCTGGGTGTGACCCAAAAAGAAAAAACAAAACAAAACAAAACAAAAAAACCCTTTATTCTCTCTCTGCCCCAGAATCTAGTTCTAAGTGCGCAAGATGCCTCGTTGCAGGAACAGGATGGAGCAGGAAGAGGTGGGCTGGAGGAAGGACCGCTGAGGCCAGAGAGCTGATATAGGGATGTGGATACTTACCTTGTGTGCAGCAGACCCTGGTCCCATCCCTTTCTATGGCCCCTGAACATCGCCAGGAGTGAGCCCTGAGCACACAGCCAGGAGGAAGCCTTGAGCACCGCTGGGTATGGCCCCCAAACCAACCCCCAAAAGATTAAGCGGAGAAATCCAGGGCTTCTTTCGCAGCCAGTCTTGCAGCCCCACCCCGGGGCTGCTCCCTGAGACCCAGGGGCCAACCCTTCAGTTGTGCCCTTTGCGTATCTTCTGAGAGCGCTTGGAGGAGGGGCAGAGGACCCCAGTGCCCCTCGCTTAGCAGTCGGGATCAGTGGCTGACCTTGACTGGCCACAGCAGCTGCTGCCGTCTGGCCTGGCTCCCCTCCTCGCCCTCCCCCACGCTGCGCCAGGCTTGCTGGGATGACAGCCAACACTCGCCCCTCGGGAGCCGCGCTGGGATCCCGGCTGGTTTTCTGAGAGGGAGCAGGCACACTTCAGATCGAGTGCAGCTCCGAAGTCAGACTTGAAGGTCCAACGCGGTATTCGGGGGGGGGAACTGGACAATCAAAAGCTCTCTGTGGTGCCGAATGTCAAGTAGGCTGGTGACACATTTTGCAACAAACACAAATATTGAGTCACGACACTGTGGACCCACATCTAATGTCAATTCTACAGAAACAACAAAAGCAACAGAAAAACTAGCCCCGCCGAGCTCACATTACATGAATAAGCTCAGGTCCTCGCATCAACACAATGGACCGATTACAGGAAACGCTAGTTAAACCTGTAGGTCCTGTCATTGTTCCATTCCCGGAGTTTCCTTACAGAATTGTTTAGAGGAAGGTCAAGCTGCTCTACTCCTCAGTAAACAGAATAAAAAGGTTTAGCCCTGAAGACGGAAGTCCTCAGAAGGTCCCTGTGCTCCCTCCTATCCTAGATCATGACCTTGAGCTCAGAGGAGCCGGGTTCGGCCAGGGTCCACATCCCCGCCTCCGCCCCCAACACTGGCCTGAGACCCAGCTCCCCCTTGACTCCACGAGAGGCGGAGCTTGGCCTCATCCCCAGACTCTGGGAATAGTTTTGGGGATCCAGCATCCACCAGGAACAGGCCTGACCTTTGGGGCAAAGGTCCAAAAGTCCAGGCTAACCCCAGGACAAGTGACGGGGCTCCCAGAACTGAGGAATGGACTCCAGAAGGGTCCTCGGGGGTCTCCGCATGCAGCCCCTTCACCTTAGTGAACAGGGCAGTCGAGGAAAAGGGATCGGACCCACTCACAAAGCTGCTGGGGTGGTTTTGGGATTGAGTTATGTCTTAACATGCTTCGATGCCGCCTGGCACCCACTTAGCTCAGGATGTTTGTTAAATAAAAATATTGTTATGTCTGGCCTGAATCTCAAGGTAAACTCAGGCCGGCCAGACAGACTTAAAAACAAAAGCTGGGCCAGCATGACAGTCCACCGGGTAAGGGGCTTGCCTTGCATATAGCCAACCTGGGTTTGATTCCCTCTCTTAGGGTCCCCTGAATCCTGCCAGGAATGATGCCTGAGTGCAGAGCCAGGGGTAAGCCCTGAGCACCGCCGGGTGTGGCCCCCAAACCACAAAGAGACATAAAAACGAACTTCAACCTTAAACCCAGAAGCAGTTTCCAACTGCAGCCCAACCCCTGGAAGGGACTGGAGATAGTACAGGGATTAGGACACGCAATCTGCTGGTGTCAACCCTAGGTTCGGACCCGGGGACCCCCATGGGCCTCTTGGGTGTTGCGGGGTGCAGCCCTGAATGCGTGAGCCCCGGAGGTCCCCAAGACCATTGGGATGGCATCCCCCATGTTAGACCCAACATTCATAGCGCTGCGTCTTCAAACCCTCACACCAACAAAGTAGTCCAGTTGGTCAAGGGTCTCAGGGAGTGGCCACCCAGGCCCCCTGGCACCACTTGAGAGTTCCCCAAGAATATCTGAAAGGCTTTCACTTATTTTTATTTTTGGATACCCACCCCCCCACCCCCACTCCAGGTGGTGACCGGAGGCCTGGGGCCCAATCTCAGGCAGGCAGTTCAAAGGGCCCAGCTATGAAATAACAGAGCTGCCCCACACAACTGAGTTAATCGGGGATGGAAGGTTAAAAGGGAGGGTGTTGGGGTCCTTGGGGGCGGGAGGTGGGGACACTGGTGATGGATGTGGTGTTGGAATTCTGTGCAGTACTGTTCACAGGGTTGGACTTAGAGTACTACCATTAACATGTAAAGCAGGGAATCTCAATCAATAGAAAATTTAAAAGCCAGGGCCCAAAGTCCGGACCCGAGGGAGGATGTGATGGTGCTCAGGTGCCCTGCGGTGCTGGGAGTTCCTGGGGTTGCGCCCTGCCATGCTGTGGGCACAGAACCTGGGTCCACTCACCACAGCATCCCCTCCACCAGACACTCGACTCCACCCACGAGGGTCTGATTCTGCAGAACAGGCGTGGGGCCGAGAATGAACGAATCGAACTCACTCCCCGGGATGCTGCGGGCCCCTCACCCTTTCTGGCGCGGGGTGAGGGGTCTTCCCCAGGCGGCTCAGCTGCAGCGCGGTGGAGGGGGATGGCCTGGCCCACCGTGGGGGCAGCCCCTCGCTCTCCTCTTGCCACCCAGGCTAGGAGCGATCTCCGGGCTGAGAATGAAGCAAACATCAACCAGCAGACAAAACCAATTTTTATTGCAGACCGGAGCTCAGGGCTCACTCACACCTGGGCTCTGAGGCGGGGTGGGGGTGGGGAGCTGTCCCCCCTTGGGCTGCCCGCTTGCTCTCTCCCAGCGAGATCAAGGCAAAGGTCTCTGAACAGAGGAGGAAACAGCTTCTAGAAGTTGTCCCGGAGGACGCAGGCAGCTTGGCATGCAGAGGTGGCTCAGAGGCCGGGGGCCGGGGGCCAGGCCAGCGGAAGCCTCGTTGGCTGCTGACGATGGGTCACTCCTATGGCGGGGACAGCCACGCAGATGCTCCAAGGATCTAAGGCTCCCCGGGGATGACTTGAGGGAGGCAGAGAGGGGAGAGAACTTTCCTCCGTCATTCCAAGGAATTCTCAGGGCTGCCCCAAGCCCCTGCTTCTCTAGAAGTAAAGTAGAATCTGGGGGTTTCATCCAAGCAGAGGCCTGGCTGGGGCCCGGGACTCTGCATTTCTACTCGGGCCCCACGAGGCCTTGGTGCATCTTGGAAAAGCACAGCCCCTCATCGGCACAGCACAGTCCCATCTGGGACATGGGGACACGAGGGTGGGGGGAGCTGAGCACTTTGGGGTCTCAACCTCCTTCCACTGAAAACCTTTGTTCTCAGAGCCTGGGTGGGAGATGAGCAGAATGGACGAGGCATCTCGTGGGACACCCCAGCACTCAGGCGTGGGGCAACATCGGCCCTCACTGTTGACTCTTTGCCATGTGACAGGAGGCCTGGGCAGGGGGAGAGGGCACAAGGGCTTGGGGACAGGCCGAGAGGGGTCATGCTCAGAGCAGCCATCTCGGTCCTCAACAGCGGAACCCGAGGGGCGGGAGAGGCCACGGACCCCTGGCGGCAGCTTTGGGTGGCCTGACTTGCCCCAAGGCCTGAGGCCTCAGGCGTGCGTGTCCCACGGCCCTGCACAGCCTTCCAGTCCGTGTCTGCGCCTGCCCCACGGATGAGGGAAACATGGGAGGTAGATACGGGGAGCAAGGCAAGAGGTTCCCCAAATCACAGGTGCCCTCAGGTACCAAGAGCCCGGGCCTCTCCTGGAGGGGAGACCAGCTGGGCCACTTTGCAGGGTCATGTCACAGTGCTCAGGACTCCGGGGCTGGCGGTAGCAGCAGCAGGAAGTGACGAAGGGGCAGTGGCTGCCGGCAGAACGGGAGGAGCCTTGGGGCCGCTCGCTCTCAGCTCTCTGGGCCATGCCAGCCACAGGCCGGGGAACTTAAGTGTCCCGCCCCGCTGCCCCACTGCAAGGAGGGACAGTGCCCAGCTGACATGTTCCTGGTTTCACAGCCGAAGTTCTCCGTGTGGTGGCGGTACAGTCTACTCCTGGTGGTGGCCTGTGGCCTCCTGGTCCAGGACCGCCTATCAAGGCTCAGTGCTCAGGAAGCAACACAGCTCACGGGCGGGCCCTGCACTGGCCACATGGCCTCAAACCTACCCGGGGCCAGAAACACTTGGGTGGTACCACTCAGGGCTCCCCAAATCACTCAGCGGTCACTTGGAGGCTGGAGCTGCCTAGAAGCTTCCAAGGAGGCCCCCAAAGAGGCAAAGGCCTCTCTGCACCCCCTCTCCCCGAATGTCAAGGCTCCGAGAGCGTGGGGAGTGGGGTCCCGCCGAGTTTGCACAGAAGCTACAAGTGCCAAGTCAGGGCTGGGGGCACCTGGACCCCCTCACCCGGGCACTCGGGGCCCACCCTGCTCTACGCTAGCGAAACCAGCTCAAGCCCACCCTGCGCTGTCTGCTCTGCCTGCCCCCAGCCCCCCAAGCTTGGCCTCCCAGGGGTCTCTGCGACCCCCCGCCCCCAGGGGCACCAGGGCCTCTGTCCCCTGCTGGGTGGACGTGAAGGGGGACCTAAGGCGGGGGGGCCCGGGCACCCTCTGGAGACATGAGCATGTCGAACTTGATGAGGGGGGGCGCGATGACTCGCACATCGGCGCTCAGAGGGTTGAAGCGGAGGTTGACACAGCGCAGGGCGGCCATGGAGGCCAGCTTCTCCACGGGCACGTCTGCGGGGAGAGAGACGGGGAGGCAGTGAGCAGCGGGGAGCACGGGGAGGGGGAGCACCGGGCTGCCGCCACCCCCGCAGCGGGGGGCTCAGCTGCTGTCCCCAGCCCTGGGGGTGGCCGTCAGCACCTCATACAAAAGGCACCCTGAACTCAAGGGCCGGGCCGGGAGGGCGGGTGCTGGGCTGCGTGTCTGCCTGGCAGGGAAGAAGCCCCACGTCTGCCCCCCACGCCACCCACCCACGTGCTGACACCATCCAGGGCCCCGACAGGCTCTCAGGCATGTCACAGCCATGGTCTTTGCCACACAAAGGGACAGGTGGACAAACAAATGACCTGATTTGTTTGGGGGGGTGTTGGGTCTCACCCGGCGGTGCTCAGGGGTTATTCTTGGTGGGACTCCAGGATGCCAGGACTGAACTGGGGTGGCCCCCTGCTCTCTGGCCCCAGTTTTTTCTTTTTTTAAGACACATAGGATTGCTTTTTTGTTGTTGTTGTTGCTTTCTGGGTCACACCCAGCGATGCTCAGGGGTTACTCCTGGTTCTGCACTCAGGAATCACTCCTGGTGGTGCTCGGGGGACCATATGGGATGCTGGGAATCGAACCCAGGTCGGCCATGTTGGCTGCGTGCAAGGCCAACGCCCCACCCGCTGTGCTATTGCTCCAGCCCCAGGATTGCTATTTTTGGCTCATTTGTTTGGGGACCATCCCTGGCATTGCTCGGGGGCTACCCCGTCCTTGACACTTGAGAGTGGATTGATCCGGGGCAACTCAGGGAGTCAGGCACAGATGCTCCAGCCAGCTCAGCTAGCAATCCAGACCCCGGATTATGATGGATGCCAGCAATTTCGTGAAAGACCGGCAAATCCTTGGGCACGCACGCTCACAGCGCAACCGTTCTCAGCAACCAAATTCTCACGAATAGAAAAAGGAGGAGAATCCAGGTGTGGCAAGGGTGAGGGGACAGAGTTCCACACACAAAGGACGAAGCAGAGACGCAGGCGGCAGTGGGATAAACCCCGGAAACAAGGTGCCGAACGAAGCAGCAGACACAAAAGGTGACGCGTTACATAACTCTGGTTGCGAGGTCACTGCAGTGGGCAAACCCGCTGACAGGCAGTGGGTGAGTGGCTGCCGGGGGCTGGAGGAAGGAGGGCAGGAGACGGACTGCCGAGAACAGGGTCTCCCGGGGCGAAGGACGGGGGACCTTACAGATGTCACCCTCACAGAGTCCTCAAGGTACAAACCACGACCCAACTGCCATGTCGCCGTGGCTCATGTGGTGGGTGGGAATCTTCCCTCCATTCAAAGCTCTGTTGTTCTGGTTTGGGGGAGGGTTTGGGCCACACCCAGCAGTGCTCAGGGACTACTCCTGGCTGTAATCAGGAGACCATATACAGTGCTGGGGATCGAACTAGGGTTGGCAGAAGAGGCCACAGGCCAGGAGGTGCCTTTCCTCCTGGACTATGTCTCTCCGGCCCCCTACCTCCACCTGAAGACAAGACCAAGGGCCAGGAGAGAGTCTGACTGCCAACCGGGGCTTGATCCTCAGCACCACTCAAGCGTCACCGGGTGCCCCTGAGCATCTCCAGGTATGGCCCTGAGTACCACAACCACTGGCCAGACACGCCCCACTCCACCTTCAGAACCCTCACCTGAGAGGCCCCTCCCAAGGCAAAAAACCAAACCCCTCACAGGACTCGAGCCAGGTGGCGGTTCTATTAACACTTGCTCACACCAAACTTTAAGGTCCCCAGTCCTGGGTTCAAGCCCTAGGTGGGCTGTATGCACGGAGGCATCTCTCGGGAGGATAGTGTTAGTGCCTACCTCAAGGGCATTTCGGAATGAACAGGAGAACAGGTCCACTGCGCGCTGTGGGTGCCCAGAGTGGTTCTGGTCGCTAAGGGGCACGGAAGGCCCAGGGAAGCCCCCGCCTGAGGTCACAAGTTTCAACTCAGCTGAGCTCAGTGGAGCCCAAGTTCTCAAAAAGATGGAGGGAGTGGAGGGCGGCTGTGTCAGGGTGTGAAGGATGGATAGGTGTTGAGTGAGGGGTTACAGAGAAGCAGGAGGAAGACTGGGGTGGGTGTCAGAGAGCACGGGGTGGGGGGAGGGATTGGGAGGCTCAGAGAGACCCCTGCGGCCATGCCCCGAGGGCCCAGCTGTGGCCAGCCTGGAATGGCAGGACCGTAGGGTGCTCCCATGAGCCTCAGGACCCTCGCAGGAAAACTGGACCTGCTTGTCTGTCCCTCAATTCCCCACCTTATGGGGACTCAACACAGAAGCAGTTTGGGATGGTTTAGTTGTGTTTTGAAAATTATTTTAATCTTTTTTATTGGAACACTGGGAGCTACAGTTACAAAGCTTTTATGATCTAGTTTCAGTCACACAATGTTCCAACACCCATTCCCTCCACCACTGTACATTTCCCACGACCAATGTCCCCTGTGTCTCTCCTGCCAACCCCACCCCCCCAGCCTGCCTCTATGGCAGGCAGCTCTCTCTCTCCCTCTCTTCCTCCCTTCCTTCCTTCCTCTTGCCCTCCCTCCCTCCCTCCCTCCCTTCCTTCTTTCCTTCCTTCCTCCCTCCCTTCTTTCCTTCCTTCCTCCCTCTCTCCCTCCCTCTCTTTCTCCCTTCCTTCCTTCTTCCCTCCCTCCCTCCCTCCCTTCTTCCCTCCCTCCCTCCCTTCCTTCTTCCCTCCCTCCCTTCTTTCCTTCCTTCCTCCCTCTCTCCCTCCCTCTCTTTCTCCCTTCCTTCCTTCTTCCCTCCCTCCCTCCCTCCCTTCTTCCCTCCCTCCCTCCCTTCCTTCTTCCCTCCCTCCCTTCTTTCCTTCCTTCCTCCCTCTCTCCCTCCCTCTCTTTCTCCCTTCCTTCCTTCTTCCCTCCCTCCCTCCCTCCCTTCTTCCCTCCCTCCCTCCCTTCCTTCTTCCCTCCCTCCCTTCTTTCCTTCCTTCCTCCCTCTCTCCCTCCCTCTCTTTCTCCCTTCCTTCCTTCTTCCCTCCCTCCCTCCCTCCCTTCTTCCCTCCCTCCCTCCCTTCCTTCTTCCCTCCCTCCCTTCTTTCCTTCCTTCCTCCCTCTCTCCCTCCCTCTCTTTCTCCCTTCCTTCCTTCTTCCCTCCCTCCCTCCCTCCCTTCTTCCCTCCCTCCCTCCCTTCCTTCTTCCCTCCCTCCCTTCTTTCCTTCCTTCCTCCCTCTCTCCCTCCCTCTCTTTCTCCCTTCCTTCCTTCTTCCCTCCCTCCCTCCCTCCCTTCTTCCCTCCCTCCCTCCCTTCCTTCTTCCCTCCCTCCCTTCTTTCCTTCCTTCCTCCCTCTCTCCCTCCCTCTCTTTCTCCCTTCCTTCCTTCTTCCCTCCCTTCCTTCTTTCTTTCCTTCCTTCCTCCCTCCCTTCCTTCCTCCCTCTCTTTCTCCCTCCCTCTTTCTCCCTCCCTCCCTCCCTCCCTTCTTCCTTCCTTCCTTCCTTCCTCCCTCCCTTCTTTCCTTCCTTCCTCTCTCCCTCCCTCTCTTTCTCCCTCCCTCCCTCCCTTCTTCCTTCCTTCCTTCCTTCCTCCCTCCCTTCTTTCCTTCCTTCCTCTCTCCCTCCCTCTCTTTCTCCCTTCCTTCTTCCCTCCCTCCCTCCCTCCCCTCCTTCCTTCCTTCCCTCCCTCCCTCCCTCCCTCCCTTCCTCCCTTCCTCCCTCCCTCCCTCCCTCCCTCTCTTCCTTCCCTCCCTTTTTCCGGCCATATCAGTTGTGCTCACACCTTACTACTGGCTCTCTGCTCAGGGAGCTATGATAGGAGCACTTGCTCAGGGAGCCTGTAGGGGGGTGCCAGGGATCAAGCCCGGGTCCGAGGCAGGCAAGGCAAGCTCCTACCCACCGGACTATCACTCCAGCCCCTGGAAAGTTCTTTCAGATGATAAAAAAGCCATAAAGGTGAAAGCACTTTTAAAAAAACACTCCATGACCTTTAGCAAGATCCAGCCATTGTTAACATTCCCTCTCATGAGCGCACGCAGCCTTTCCTGGCTCTGGGCGGGAACTCTCCAAGGAGCTCAGCCGAGAGCCCCAGTCAGGCCCTACCTGTACTTGCGTTTTCTCAGGTGCTCTATGGACGCCCCTGGGAGCGTGTCCCTCCCCAGCCGGGACCCGGGCAGGGCAGGCACCAGATTGTCAATTTGTCTCTTGAGCTTCTGTTGTCTTTGATGACTGACATTTCGAAAAAATATCACCCGTGTTATTCTTGGTTTTTAATAAAAGGCCGCTCGGACTGTGTTTGCTGAGTGTATGATTTATAATTTGAATCTCGCTGGCCTGGGGCTGCTCCTCGTCTGTTCATGTCACTCAGGTGTCTAAAACGCTGCCATGTTCGAGTCCCTCCAGAGGCGCCCAGGCCAGAGTGCAGGTGCTCCCCGGCCCTTACCAGGGGGGAGAGACTGGGGGAGATGGGGCGGGGTGGGGGAGGAGGAGGAGATAGGAGGCGGGGAGGAGGAGGGGGGGAAGAGGAGGAGGAGGAGGAGGAGGAGGAGGAGGAGACAGCCCGAGGGACAGGGCGGGGGTGTGCCAGGCTCTGGTCAGGAGGGGCTGGGAGGGAGTCAAGCCCCCAAGGCCTTCTGGCTAAATCCACAGGCGCTGCTGCACCTATGGGTGGGCCGCGGGGCCTCTTCTGGCTGGGCCCTGCAGCCAGCAAGGAAGTGTTGGGCCAGGTTTTATTTATTTATCTGGGTTTTAGAGCCACACCTGGCCGTGCTCGAGGCTCATTCCTGGCTCAGTGCTCAGGGATCACCCCTGGCAGGGCTGGAACTCTACGGGATGCTGCGGATTAAACACAGGTCAGCCACGTACAGGGCAAGTGTCCTCCTCCCTGTACTCTCTGGCCCCACTTAGAGAAAGAGTTTACTATTACTGTTTGTTTGCTGTGGGGCTTTTGGGTGTTGTGTTTTGGCCAACCGAGTGGTGCTCAAGGCTTCCTCCTGGCCCTAGACTCAGGCATCACCCCTTGGGGAGCCACACGGGGTGCGGGGCACCAAACACGTGTTGGCGTGTGCAAGACAAGCACCTCACCTGCTGCACCGTCGGCCCCTCTGGTCTTACTGTGGATGGTGTTAATTGGACCGAGGAGCGGAGGAGTGCTCACACAGCGGGAAACCGGCGGTTTCCTGGGAGTCTGGGGAGGAGCCTTCTCAGCGTCAGAGGATGCTGATGCTCAGAGACCCCCCGCGCCAGTAACCCAGTCTGGGAAATGGGGAAACGCCGATGCACACGATTAAAACCACCCACCATGCCCGCCCAACGCGGAGGGCACAGCCCAGTGGCTTGCCTGCTCTATGGCGCGCACACACACACACACACACACACACACACACACACACACACACCCTCACCTATTTTCAGGAACGGCCTCCTCAACCCTGGCTGGAACATTCTTTTCCTAGTGATGAGCTGCCAGCACTGAGTTCGGTTACAACTTGGGGCCATTGTTTACGTCATGTGCATGCCCCATGCTGGCCCCCTTTCTGCTGGGGGACGTTTGGGTCCTTTCATTCAGACGATGACCGACTAGGGGCCACCAGGCATCCAGGGTGGAATGTAGGATGTGAGGTTCTAGAAGGCTATAAAGCCAGAATCATGTTTCCAGGGGATGTGGGGTCCTAAGGGCCCCACATCTAGGGGGCTGGCGGTGGCGGGCTTCTGTGTGGGGCCTAGAATCTTCTGTCTGGCGAAAGGTACTTGGGGGCCCATGGTGGAGGCCCTCACCAGGATTGGAGACCTATAAATGCGGCTCAGCCGGGACAGTTCACTGCAGCTTTCGGTCAGCTCACAAGGCCACAGCCATGACCCTGGGCCCATCCGACCCTCCTCCAGGTAGACGCGGGGACCTACCCGCCTTCCGCTGCACAGGAAATGCAAGCAGTGCTTCAGCAGCCGACATAACAGATGACCAAGAATCAAGAGCAGCAAACGGGGAAAACGACGTCCCTCCCCCCAACCCCCCTCCCCCCCCAGTAGCTCTAGCACGTCTCAATGTCAGCCATACACCGTGAACCCTCTTTCACGGCATGGGGACCAGCCACTCAGAGAGGCGATGGGAAAAAAGCTTCAGTTCCAGGAAGCTATTCTTCATGGATCTGGCACTCAGCACCCGAGAGGAAGCTGAGAGAAGCAGGCTGTGGGGCGGGTTTAGACACGGAGAGGGGCTCAGCCACCCCTGCTCCCTCTTCGGGTGGGGCTGGGACCTGAGACATCCAGGATCTTTCTGGAATAGAGGTCTGAGGTCCCTGAATGCCCATCCTGAGTCCTAGGCTTTTTCTCCCCATTAAAAAATTTTGGGGGGTGGGCCGGAGTGATAGTACAGCGGGTAGGGCATTTGCCTTACGAGGGTTCGATCTCCAGCGTCCCATATGGTCCCCCAAGCACCACCAGGAGTAACTCCTGAGTGCAGAGCTAACCTGTGAGCATTGCTGGGTGTGACCCAAAAAGAAAAAAACAAACCGGGGGGGGGCACAGTATTGTTCAGGGGTTCCTCCTGGCTCTGCACTCGGACATCACTCCTGGCGGTGCTCTGGGGATCATATGGGATGCTGGGGATGGAATCCCGTGGGCCACGTGCAAGACAAACGCCCTCCCCGCTGTCCTGTGACTGAGCCTCGCGGGTCCCCGTTGTTACAGCGCGGAGCTTTAAGACTCCACTGAATCAGCCTCGAGACTCTTTTCATCTCAAGAGCAGGCTGCCGGCAAATGAACCCGGAGAAGCAGAAAAGCAGCCCACGGGCACTCCCCTGTGCCAGGGAAGCTGGGAGGGCTTCCGGCCAGGAGAGCTGGTGGGCACCACTGGAGAAGGGCCAGTCACATCCGCTGCTTCCCCCGGCCAGGACCTGATACGCCATGGAAGTCGGATTATAACAATTCTCTTCGGAAAATAACTACAACAACAGCAAAGACCCAGTCTTATTGTCTGCTCTGGAGACAATCAAATAGAAACAAAATTGTCTAGCCCACGCCTTGCATTTATCTTCTGACCCACTGCTGCATCTCTGCCCCGTGCCATCCCTCCTCCCCCGACAGACCCTGCCCCCCTCCCCCTCCCTCCTCCCCCTAAGGCCTCGTCCCTCTCCTCCCTCCCTCCCACACTTCCTGCCTGGAAGGCTCCATCCACCCCAGGGCTGCTCTCTCCACTCGCTCAGGTGAGCCGCTCTAGGGAGCCTCTGGAAAGGACCAAGATGTGGTTGCGTTCCTCCCTGAGGGCTCCCTGGCCGAGCACCCGCCCTGAGCACTACCACCACTAATTCTGCTATGCATGCCCCGTGCCTGCTAAGGAGGTGGGGTAGGCCCCTGGGGATGGGAAAGTAGCCCCCTCTGCCGGGCCAAGGTGCGAACCAGCTTCTTTGTCCATCCTCCCTACCTTGAATAAATCTTCCCGCTCACCCTGTTTGTGTACTGGCGGTGGCTCACACATGCCTGGGGCTTTAGCGAACATGAACTGCATCGCTGGCATCAATGCGTTAGAGTCATCGTCAGAGGGAACCAGAGAGAGAGAGAGGAAAAGGAGGGAGAGAGAGGAAAAGAGAGGAAGAGGGAGAGAGAGGGAGAAAGAAGGAGAGAGAGAGAGAGAGGGAGAGGGAAGGAGAGGGAGAGAGATTGAATGGGCTGAGCCAGGCTTTGGATGCCGGAGCCCCAGGTTTGATCCGGGCACCGCAGGATCCCTGGACAGCCTGGAGCACAGAGTTAGGAGTCTGCCCCAGAACTAGTGGGCAGGACTCCCGAAGAAACAAAAGTATACGAAAATGAGGTCGCTGTCAGAGAAGTCAGGCCTCCCTCCCTCAGATGAACCAGGCAGGAATGAGTTAAGCAAGGGCCTGCCAGCGAACCTATCCAACTGAGCTGAGCTGGTGGTGGGTTAGGGGTCGGCACCAGTGACTCGGGAGGGTCCGAGCCAAGGGGGCTGATGTGTGACGCCCACTCTCCTGACCCGGCTGGATCTCCTCGTCCTCCAGAGAGCCGCGCACACACGCCCACCTTTACACACTCCTGCTGTACTGTGCGAAGTTGGAACTCAGTTCCACTCTCCATTTCTGAGAACCTTCTTGCATCAACAAATTCTTTTTTTTTTTTTGCGGGGGTGGGGCATACCCAGCAATGCTCAAAGGTTACTCCTGCCTCTGTGCTCAGGGCTCACTCCTGGCAGTGCTCAGGGGGACCATATGGGGCAATGCCGGGGGTCAAACCCGGATCAGTCGTGTGCGAGGCGAGTGCCCCACCCGTCGTACTATCGGTCCAGCCCCGGATACAGCTTTGAGAGGGCTGGAGCGAACCAGGTCCCCTTCTTGGAGCAGTTTTCAAACGTGCTCTTGTTTGAGACGCGTGGAGGCGCAACACATGTTATGGGTTGGGAGCAATTGGGGAAGCAGCAGGAAGGGAACTGGTGAACGGCGGCCCCAAATCCGCGGCTGTGCCCTTGGGAGCCAACCCTGCTGGCGACCGCCCTGGCAAGGCCCAGTCAGGCCAGTCTAAGCTTGGGTGTGGCTCTCCAGCACTCTGGACAGAGGCAGGGATAGGTCCAGCATGGGCCGGAGGGCTTTGGGAACACGAAAGCGTTTTTTTAAAAATTATTATTATTTTTTTGCTTTTTGGGTCACACCCGGCAATACACAGGGGTGACTTCTGGCTCTGCACTCAAGAATTACTCCTGGCAGTGCTCAGGGGACCATATGGATGCTGGGAATCAACCCGGGTCACCTGCGTGCAAGGCAAACACCCTACCCGCTGTGCTCTCTCTCCAGCCCCGGAAGCGTTTTTGTTTTAAACAAACACCCAAGAACTTTCCTGAATGTCCAGCTGTGTGCTACCAACGGAACAGCACCAGCACCCGCCAAAAGTGGTGCTCTGCTGAATCAAGACCTGCGCTCCCAGGAGCTGGCTCAGAGAAAGTGCTGGCTTCACCCAGCGTGGTGCAGGCTTCTGCCCAGCGCCCGGCTCGCCACTCACCACAGGACACGCGGGCAGGGGCTGCCACAGGAGCTTCATGTGGGCCCTCGCCAGGGGCTGTGTCTAATTTGCACTAATTGCTGTCAAATCTGTTTGTTTTCTCCCAGGCCAGCCGGGCTGCTGCTCCCAGTCCCTGCTCTAACGATGCGCCTGCTGGGCTGGCAGAGGGGGGCTGGGATGTGTCCACAGCTACAGCGGGCAGCCGCAGGGCATCTCGGCCCTCCGGTACTGCATAAGGGCATCCGGGCCAGAATTCCTTTGGGGTAAGCTGAGTGTCTCCCCGAGAAGCAGCACAGAGAAGCCAGACTCCAGCCACCAAGGGTGGAGCTGTTCCCCCCACCCCCAACACACTCACAGGAAGAGAGGAGGCTACAGGGGTGGGGTAGCAGGGGAAGGGGGCGGGGGGGGGGGGCATGGGCTCCTGTTAATGGCAGAGTTGTGGCTTTAGACCTCAGGCTTTCCTCGCAACGAAACTCTGAGAATGGCCAGGGACATAGCTCAGTGGAAGAGGACTCGCCTTGTGGGTGCAAAGTCCTAAGTTCAATTTCTGATACTGCTAAGAAAGAGAAGGGGGCTGGCGAGATAGCACAGCGGGTAGGGCGTTTGCCTTGCACGCGGCCGACCCGGGTTCGATTCCCAGCATCCCATATGGTCCCCCAAGCACCGCCAGGAGTAACTCCTGAGTGCAGAGCCAGGAGTAACCCCTGTGCATCGCCAGGTGTGACCCAAAAAGCAAAAAAAAAAAAAAAAAAAGAGAAGGAAGGGAAGAGGGAAGAGAGAAGGAAGGAGGGAGGGAAGGAAGGAAGGAAGGAAAGAAGGAAGGAAGGAAGGAAGGAAGGAAGGAGAAAGGAGGAAGGAAGAGGAAGGAAGGAGGAAGGACGAGGAAGGAAGGAGGAAGGGAGGAAGAAGGAAAAAAACACCACCAAGACTCCAGGCGTAAAGGGAATGATGGGGACTACAAGATGGCCAGGACTGAGTGACACCCAAGAGCCCGGAGCACTGCGCCCATCAGAGGAGCACTCTCCTCCCGCAGGCTCCCCAGTTCGCCTCCAGCCAGAGCAGCCAGGAGCCCGTCTCCCAGTCATCTCCCCTCCGGGGCCCCGGGAAACTTCTTTGCCGACTCGCGCTGACAGATGAGGGCACCCATGCCAGCAAACTGAAAAGCCTCGAAGCCCACGATTCTACTGCTGCTGCTGCTGAGACTAAAACAGCTGGAGGGAGGGTCTGTCTGACGCTCGCACCCGCTCTCATCGCCACCCGCATGCCACTCTGGGTGCCACTCTGCATCCTCCTGCACCCCACAATGGTGTGTGTGTGTCTAGGCTGCAAAGGGACCCCCAGCTTTTCTCAGCACCCTCCCCAGAGACGTATTTCTACACCACGACGCAGTATCGAAACGGAACCAGGGATGCTGTGTGAGGCAGGCGCACGGGCCCCACGCTGTGGCCGCACTGACCGGCGGCCAGAGCCGCAGCACCGGACCATCTGCCCTGTTAGGTCTCAGCCGTTCCTGAGAGCCTGTGGGGCCCAGAGTCCCCCAGAGCTCTGCAGTGCCCGGAGCCCAAGCCCCATGCTGGCGGGACAGGGAGAAGCCAGACCACACAGCAGGCACGGACCAGAGATCTGCGACAGCGCAGAGTGGGCCCACCGGGTGCTGCCCTGATCAGGGACAGACACGGGCACGAGGCCACCAGGGAGCCTCAGCGACAGAAACTAGAAGGGCTGGGCCAGTGTGTGGGGGTCTCCCTCTGCCCCTACTCCGCAAACATTGCAGATCCTGCGAGAGAGAGAGAGAGAGAGAGAGAGAGACAGAGAGAGAGACAGAGAGAGAGAGACAGAGAGACAGAGAAAGACAGAGACAGAGAGAGAGCGGAAGTTCAGCCCTGCTCTCTCTACCTACATGCCTGGGGAACTCTCCCTCCTCCACTCCTCCTCCTCCTCCGAAAGAGGGAAGCCAAGCATCAAGCTCCTCGCAGGACTCAAGGATGCAGCGGGCGGCCTTGGCGTCTCCCTGGTGGTCAGCCCAAGGCCGCCTGGGGTAGGCGCTTCCTGAGACCCGCGTGACGGGCCGGGGCTGGGCTGGGCTGGGCTCTCTACACCGAACTAAAGCTTTGCTCGGGGGGCTGATGGGGGGGTGGCCCAAGCCCAGCGATGCTCAGGGGCTATGCTCAGCTCTGAGTTCAGGGCTGGCTCCCAGCAGGCTCAGGGGACTATGAGGTGCCAGGGATGACTTGGGCCTTCTGCATGCAAAGCCTGCAGTCGGCCCCGTGAACCTTCTCAAGCTGTAAGACAGCTCCTGCGTGATCTGTGCTGAAAGTAGACTAAAGACCAAACGGGACAGCCTCTGAGTATCTGCACTGCAAACCCTAATGCATAGAGAGAGTATGAGGGAAACTGCCATGGAGGCAGGGGGAGGGTTAGAAAGGTGGGGTACACTGGGGACACTGGTGGAGGGATGGGTGTTTGATCACTGCATGACTGAAGCTCAAACATGAAAGCTTTGTAACTGTTGTAATTGTATCTCATGGTGATTCAATAAAAATAAATAAATAAAAGACAGCTCTTGTGGTTCGATCTCGTTCAAGAACACGACACACGGGGAAAAACTCCAACACCCCGGAGAGCTGCAAGAGACAAGAGGCCCCACGCAGGCCTGCAGGATCCCTGCCGCCCTTATCCCAGTCACGTCCAACGGGAGGGCAGCCGGGGCCAGTAGCGGGACTGAGTGGACAGTCCATGCACCCCGCGCCTCACTAGGACCACGGGCCCTCCCCTGCCCGGGCTCCGAGGGCTGGCAAGAACCCAGCAAGGGGCCACAGCTTCGCTCCATCTGGAGGGATGCAAGAGAACCACTATAATTCCAGTGGGCTCTGGGCTTGGATGAGGCTGTGCGCTTGGAGAAAAGCAGGAAGGTATGGGGGGCTGAGGGAGACCCCAGATTCTCCACAGCCCCCAGGCCTGGCCCAGGTTGCGCAATAGAGGGGCAGGAGGAGGGGGAAACAGCCCATGACTGACTCCCCTGGTCAGGTGTGCAGCCGGCACTTGGCCGTGAGGGCCAGGGACCAATCTCTGCAGCCTCAGTTTCCCCTCTGTCTAAGGGACACAAGCGCCCCGTGGCCTTCACCCCATGCTGGGGCGCCTGCGAGACAGGTCCCCATGCAGAATCGCGTGCAGGCTCTGCAGAGCGGCTGGGAGAGGCCAGGACAGAGCGAGCCAAGGGCCACGCTGAGGGTCTGCCTGGGGTTGTGCGGCCAGCACTGAAGTGCCACCCAAGAGCCACCGCCTCCCGCACGAGGGCTCCACTGGAAAGATACGAAGAAGCTGAGGTTGGCAGAGGGGTGACAGGCAAGTGGGATCGGGCCAGTCCTCACTGGCCTGAGGCTCCCCAGCCCAGGCAGGTGTAAGCACTTGGGTCAGCAGCAGGGACACTGGGGACAGCCAACAGAGACAGAGAAGGCAGGGGCCAGCGAGGTGGGCCTGGCCAGCAGGGACACTGGGGGCAGCCCACGGAGACAGCCAAGGGAGGGGCCGGCTAGGCGGGCCTGGTCAGGACGGCGGGAGTGAAGGGTCAACGGCAATGCGGGAGGCCCTGGAAGGAGAGGCCAGCAGGGTGGGCGCTTGTGGCAGCTTCTTCTGCTCAGAGGCACTGCGGGGCTGAGCGGCCAGCGACACCGTGCCCAGGGGGCCTGATTTTGGGAGGACAAGTCTGGACCCAGTCCTTCCCCGGGACCCCTGTTCTGGGCTGAGGGATCCCACTTTCTTGCCCTGGCCCTTCGGCAGGCAAAAGCAGCAACCAGCTGCTCTCTCGCAGCCAGAGCCTCAGTTTACCCCTTAGTGATGAGTGAACCCCGAACCTCAGCTCCCCACAACCGGCCAGCACCACAGGCCTCCCGCACGACACCAGGGAGGCCCATCCTGCTCCCAGTCCTGCGCCCAGACCGCCCCAGAGCTCCGGCTTTTCCTAATGCACACGGCTCCGAGAAGCAGAGAAGAGGCCACCGTGAGGATGGACGTCAGGGACAACACGGCCGGGCCCGGGAGACTCAGACATTCATGAGAGCCTCCTGGGGACAGCTGGGGGGTGGCACGAACAGGGGACTCGACATGCTCTTCCGAGGGAGGGGGCTCTGGGACTCAGACCCTGCAGGTGGGCATGGGCAGCTGCCCCACCTGGTCACCAGCTCGAGGGGGTCTGCTGTTGATTCAGGGGAGACCCTCGGGGCTGGCGCCTGTTCACGTAAGGCAGAGAAATGCCATCTGAAGGGGCCTTCTCTTGATACATGATTCATGCACTCGGGAATTAGCCCTGGCGGTGCTTGAGGGACCTTATGGGATGCTGGGAATCGAACCCGGGTCGGCCGCGTGCAAGGCAAACGCCCTCCCCGCTGTGCGACTGCTTCAGCCCCTCTTGCTACATGATTCAAATGAGCTCAGGGTGGTGGCAGGAAGAGGTGGGGAGCTCTCAGGGAGGTGTGAAGAGGTCAGAGGTAAAGGGTCAGAGGTGAAGGGTGAGAGGTAGATGCAAAAAGGAAAACTGAGGGAAGCCCCAGCTGACTCCCAGTGGGCAAGCCCAGGGCTCCTATCTGCCCAGGAGAAGGTGGGACCCCATGTGACCTTCCCCAGCCTGCGCCCCTGTGGTGTCCGCAGCCTGGGAATCCCTCGAGGTGCCCATGGGAGAGCGTGGGAAGAGGCGGGGGTGCGGGCAATCCCCCAGACCAGGCTGTCACTCTCACTCACCCACGATCTCGTTCTCCTCCAGGTTGATGGTCTCCAGCGCGGGCAGCGTGGTGAGCTGTTCGGGGAAGTCCTGGAACTGGTTCCGGGACAGGTCGATGGCCCTGAGGTGCTGCAGGGTGCTGACCTCATTGGGGAGGCGATGCAGGAGGTTCCCTTCCAGGCGGAGCTCTGCCGGGTGGGGAGGAAGGCGAGGAAGGGTGAGGGGGGTGCAAGAGCCCGGACCTGGGCCAAGACGGCAGCGGCAGCGGAAGGCCACCTTGGGGGCCAGTTCCCCAACTGTGCAGAGGAGAACCCGCATTAGCCATTCCGCCCTTCCAGCGGGCGGCTCTCCCTGCACAACGATGAGAGGCCACAGGCTTGCTGGTAAGCTCAGGATACAGCCCCAGGACTCCCCTTAACCGGCAGTCTGCAGAAGGACACCCCCTGTCACTGGCCCTCTCCCCCGGGGCTGTGGCTGGGCTCGTCTCCCAGGAGAGTAAAGGGTGAGGTTCACCACGGGGGGACGGGGGGCCAGGGCGCTGGGAGCGAAGCAGGAAGGACCCCCATGAGTGAGGCCTGACCTGGCAGAGCCATGAACTTCTCCCCCAAGAAGTCTCCAGGACTTCCTGGGGGTGCTCTGTCATCCCCAAGAAGAAAGAGCCCAGTGAACAGTGTGTGTGTGTGTGTGTGTGTGTGTGTGTGTGTGTGTGTGTGTGCTTGGTTCTTTATTGAATAGAAAGGTGGGGGAAAGGTGAGCACACCCAGGGGACAGGATCGAAAGTGGGGGTGCAGCCGGAGGGTGGTAGGAGAACAGGGGCCTCAGACAGCACCCCCAGCCCTGCAGCCAGTCCCCAGGGCTGCAGACGCCACCCCGTTACCCAAGGCCGGCAGCCCCCAAGGTGCCTAGAGACCGCTAAAGTGAAAAGACAAGTAGCAAAATAATGCTGGCCGAGTTCTATATAGCACAGGCATCAGGACGTGGAGCTTCCCTTCCCTTCCTGCAAGGGACAGAGCAGGGCCTGTCCTGTGACTCACTTCTCATCTGCAGAGACATCCTGCGACCATGGCTCTGTCTGCAGGACCAGCGCTCACACCCACAGACCCAAGGCAGTCAGGTTCTTGCCCGATCCGGACAGCAGGAAAGCAGGTGGAAGGAGGGAGTCAGTGGACGCCCAATACTTCCAAGTAGGCCTTGGCCAGAAAATGTTTCTTCAAACACTCCTAGGTAAGATGCAACCTCAGGATCTTTGAACCTGCAGTTCTTCCCTAGATGGTTCTTGGTTTCTTCCATGTTCTCTTTTGGGCATCTCTCTGTCTCTCTGTCTCTGTCTCTCTCATCTACCTCTCCCACTCCCCAGGTAAACTTCTTTTCAACATAACTATTTATTTCACCATTTCACTTCCTCCTGAAATTCCTTTCTGTGAGGGAAGGTGATGGGCCTGGAATGTCCATGCCAGGTGAGGACTAACTTTCCTGTCCCCCAAAGAGCAACTCCTCGCGCCAGCCTGAATCTGTGGTGGAGATCACCTTCCACTCCATGAGGAATAAGTGGGGCTCGGGTGCAGCTCATGGGGTGGGTGGGACGGGAGCCTCCACGCCTTGGCGACGCTCAGCTGGCCTCAGCAGCACTGGCCCGCACCAGACCTTTCCCAGGTGACTGATGTCGGTCCAGCACAGAGGTGGGAGCGCTGTTTTCTCCAGGCCCCTCACCACGTCTCCCGCACCATTACTGGGAAGCCATTTCAGGAAAAAAGGTCAAGGAACCACAGGAGAAAATCTCCAGCAGGAGGGAAGGAACTTCGTGAAAATCTGCCACGCAGATGATGGTGATGATGATTATGGTGGTGGTGGTGGTGGTGATGGCGATGACGATGATGACGGTGGTGATGACGATGATGATGGTGGTGATGGTGATGATGGTGACGGTGGTGATGGTGGTGATGGTGATGATGGTGATGGTGGTGATGGTGATGATGGTGATGATGATTATGGTGGTGGTGATGGTGATGATGGCGATGATGATGATGACGGTGGTGATGACGATGATGGTGGTGATGGTGATGATGGTGATGATGATGATGACGGTGGTGATGATGATGACGGTGGTGATGATGATGATGATGGTGATGATGATTATGGTGGTGGTGGTGGTGGTGATGGCGATGACGATGATGACGGTGGTGATGATGATGATGGTGGTGGTGGTGATGATGGTGATGATGATGATGGTGATGGTGATGATGGTGATGATGATGACAGTGGTGATGATGATGACGGTGGTGATGATGATGATGGTGATGATGGTGATGATGGTGATGATGATGATGGTGGTGGTGATGATGGTGATGATGGTGATGGTGATGATGGTGATGGTGGTGATGGTGGTGATGGTGATGGTGATGGTGGTGATGGTGATGATGGTGATGGTGGTGATGGTGATGATGGTGATGGTGGTGATGGTGATGGTGGTGATGGTGATGATGGTGATGGTGATGATGGTGATGGTGGTGATGGTGATGGTGATGTGGTGATGGTGATGGTGATGATGGTGATGGTGGTGATGGTGATGGTGGTGATGATGATGATGATGGTGATGACGATGATTGGTTTGGGGGCCAATAATGCTGAGGATTACTCCTGGCTCTGCACTCAGGGGTCATTCTTGGCGGTGCTCAGGGGACCATATGGATGCTGGGGATGGACGCTGGGCAAGCCATATGCAAGGCAAGTGTCCTACATTTTGAACTATCATTCCCGTCCCTACCATGAAGATTTTAACAACACTCCTTTTGATCTATGATCCCCAGCAAACAGAGATAGTCATATCGTGGGTAAAGTGAAACATCTGAATTTTCTCCCTAGTTTAGTTTTTAATTTTTTTTAAAGAAATACTACATGGCAATGTTCATTTGCTCAAATCCAGGAAGAAAAACCTTCCAGAGGCCCGAAAGACAGCACAGCAGTTAAGATGCCTGGCATGTGGCGGACCCGGGCTCATTGCCGGGAATCCCTTATGGCCCATCCCCACGCACTGCCAGGAGTAATTCCTGAGTGCAGAGCTAAGAGTAATCCCTGAGGGTCTCTAGGTGTGACCCAATACCCCTCCCCCAAGAAAGGAATAAGCTAAGCTGTGCAAACCCCAGCGCTCTCTCTCACCTCGCTTTAACACTGCTTCCCCTTCATCACCTGTGACAGTGGGTCTGGACTGGCTTCCATTGCCCCGGTCAGGATGTCAGGCATGGCAGCACCTGCGCTGACCCCAGCCAGCCAGCTACAAGAGCCCACCCTTTAAGCCACTCTACTTAAGGACTCCAGACTCCGAGAAAACAGACTGGGTGGTATAGCTACCACGGAAACCATCTGCACAACCCTCACATCTGCACAACGTGGCCTAAAATGAGATGTTGCTGCTGAAGTGGGATGCCCGAGAGAGATGCTCTATTCTTCTGCCTGTATCTTCCTCTCTGTGCCCACTCCTGGCCCCTGTTTGTGCTAGAACTGTTTCTCAGAACAGGCCGCAGGTGGCCTAGGAGTCAGGCACGAGTGCACCCACACGTGCCAACGCATTGCCAACACTACTGGTGAGCTGAAGGCCCCTAGGAGGTGGCCATGCCACCGTCCAGCTGAAAGCTGCAGGCGAGAAGCATTGGTGGAGGAGGTGGAAGGTAGATCCACCTGTGAGATTCTGGAGAGAGCCCCAGGTAGGGCAGGTGAACGCAGTGCCCAGAGACGGGTGCCAGCTGGGAACTGGCAGAGCCCTAGAGCCCTATAGACGGGAGCACTCAAGGCCTGCGGAGGGGTCACGGCCTCCACCTCCCCCTGGCCTCTGGTCTGTGCCCAGACGTCTGAGAAGGGCTGGAGGAGACTCGACCGAGTACTGCAGAGAGGACACTGTCTGTCTGAGCTCAAGTACGCCTCTCTCCCCTCCGGGGGACCGCAGGAATTGGCCCAGCTATCAGTCAGCTGAAGGAGGAATATCAAGGGGGACATCCAGACCAGCACATGCAGTCACCCTCTTTCCCTCCAGCAGATTTACCGGCCACAGGGGTCCCCTCAGCAGTGGGGGTTCGGGGTGGGACTGAGTCAGGATGGTTGAGAAGCAATCCCTGCTGATCTGTGTGTCTGGAGGGAGAAAAGCAAACTTTGGGCCTTTTAAATATGAGTGGTTTATTTTATTTTATTTTATCATTTGTTGCTGACACACAAGCGATCTGCTCTGAAAAGTGGCTCCACTTTAAATGCATTTTCTCCTTAGAAAAGCATTATCTCAAAATGATGTGCTTAAGAGTCCAAAGCGTTGAAAGGCAAAAGTCCCATGCATTTCCATCCCTCGAAAGGATGACTGGGACGTGTTACGTGCTCTCTGCTCTCTCCGTGTACAGGCGGGCTGACAGGGATTGCTAAGGATAACCAAAAATGGGCCAGGGAGATGGCTCGGAGGCTATAGACTTGCTTTGCATGTGGGAGCCCCGGGTTCAATCCCTGGCACCACGTGGTTCTTCAAGCACAGTCCATACTGGCCCAGGAGCACCTTGCCAGGAGCAGCCTCTGAGCTGTGCCCGTGTGTGTGGTAAGAAAAAGACGGGACAGAGGAAGTGTCTCAAAGGGTATCCAGCCGATGGCTGGCAGGCATGAGGTCTTCGGTCCACCTCCAGTACTATATGGGCCCCCCAAGGCATTGGGGGGTATTGGGTATTGGCCTGGGGGGCCCACAAGTCCCATTAGGAGGTAGCTGCCCCCACAACCATTTTTACAAAGAGAATCAGAGAGGACCTAGTCCTCAAGGCCCGAGGCCTGCATCAGAGAGCTCTGACGTGTGCCCCTGGCTGAGTGTGTGTGTCCCTCCTGGACCGGGCTCCGGCGAGGAAAGGGTTGTGGACACAGACTCAGCTGCTGGCCGCAGCTCATTCCCCAGGGAAGGCCACCTGAGGTGCAGCCTTTCTTTGCGGTGACTCTAGGGAAAGGCTCCCTTGCAAGGGGGTTGATGACTTCTTTGAGAAGCAGAAGGTCCAGGGGAGCAGAAGGTGGACGTTCAGCTCCTTAACTGCATTAGGGAGTCAAAGGGGCTACACTGAAATGGGCAGGTGTGGGGGGACATGTTTGCATTTCAGCATTTCAAAGGGGGCACAGATCTGTTTCTGGTCACTTCTACACACTGAGCTCCTGCTGCCTGATAGTGCTGGGCTGGGAGGGAGAGGGAGGACAGGAGGGAGGGAGGGGGAGAGAGAGAGAGAGAGAGAGAGAGAGAGAGAGAGAGAGAGAGAGAGAGCGCTCTTCTGCTGGGACCAAAACTAGCTTATAGCAAAAGCTAGTCACTATCACTGTCCTCCCATTGTTCACTGATTTGCTCGAGTGGGCCCAGTAACGTCTCCATTGTGACAATATTTATTTTAATTTTTTGGTTTTGGGGCCACACCCGGCTGCGCTCAGGAATCACTCCTGCATATGGGATGCCACAGATTGAACTTGGGGTGACTACATGAAAGGCAAGTTCACCCCCTGAACTATCTCTCCAGCCCCAAGATTATAGCAGACGGTAACAAGGACGGCTGACAGATGCTGTGGATCTAGATGCTTGTGCTAAGGGCTGCATGCAATGACTTTAATTTTCTATTAATCCATTTCCCCAACTCACAGAGAGATGAAGTAGCTTATTCAGGTCAAACACACCCCAAACTCTCCCCCTGAGAGTTGGCTTTGCCTCCCAAACTATGATTTTAAAAAGATGTTTTGTGTGTTTTCTTATAGGGACATGCCCAACAGTGCTCAGAGCTTACTCCTGACTCTGTGCTCAGGGATCACCCCTGAAAAGCTTTGGGGAACTGTATGAGGTGCAAACAAGATGAGAACGCCATTCAGGTCTCCCAAAGAAGAATAGAAAGAGCTATGCTTGGAATATCACGTTTCACTCAAATGAGAGAAAGAATCCGGAGTTCTGACATCCATCGACGATCAAGGATCAGGGATGCTGTCTCATTTGTCAAGGTGTCGAAAATCAGATGGGCTGGTCACGTAATGAGATTTAAAGACGACCGCTGGACTAGAGCTGTTACCGACTGGATTCCACGGAATGTCAAAAGACCGCGTGGCCGCCCACCTTCCAGATGGTCAGAGTTCTTCGTCAAGATCATGAACGATCGGTTTGAGGCCCTTCATGTTCCCGGAGCGAACAGATGCCATTGGGCTACACTAGCACGCGACAGGGACAAATGGAGACGTTACTGGCGCCCGCTCGAGCAAATCGACGACTAACGGGAAGTTAAGTGATTATTTTAAGTGATTAAGTATGAGGTGCCAGCAACTGAACGGGGGTCAACCACCTGCAAGGCAAGTGCCTTAATCCCTGAACTAGTTCTCTAGCTTTTAGACTACAGCAGCCTCTCCAGGGAAAGTGGACCATTCCAGCACCCCAAGTTTTCCAGTCTGCCATCTCTAAGTCATGCAGCACCTGTTCTGAGAGCGGGCATACAGCACGTCCCTACTAATTCATCAATGGATCAATGAAGGGAAAGAACCAGGAACGCCTCTCTCTGGAATGGCTCATCCTATGCCCGTGGCCATCATTCTGACAGTCACTTCACACAAGCACTGTGAGGATGAGTTTTAGAGACAGGACTTGCTGTGATCATTGGAGGTTATTAAACACCTTCAGCCCCATACTTGAACAGGAAAGAACCAAAGCATTCAATCAACACAACTATATCCACCAGAGAGATACAAAACCAGGGCTGGAGCAATAGCACAGCGGGTAGGGCGTTTGCCTTGCACGCGTCCGACCTGGGTTCGATTCCCAGCATCCCATATGCTCCCCTGAGCACCTGAGTGCAGAGCCAGGAAAAACCCCTGTGTATTGCCGGGTGTGACCCAAAAAGTAAAACAACAACAACAACACAAAAAAACAAAAAACAAACAAAAAAAAACAGAGAGATACAAAACCCACACACTTTAACAGTTGGATTATAAAAGATTTTTCTAGAAACCAAACTGAAAGTTAAAGACAAAGACTAGAATCAGAAGGGGAAACTGAGGCTGGAGCCATAGTACAGCGGGTACTGTACTCTTGCCTTGCATGTGGTCAACCCAGGTTCAATTCCTGGTACCCCATGTGGCCCCCCAAGCCTGGCCAGGAATGACCCGAGTACAAAGCCAGGAGTAAGCCCTGAGCACTGCTGGGTGTGCCCCCTCCCACAACAACAACAACAAAGGTAAATCAAGGAAGAGTCATACATCAGTTATGACCTATAGTTTGCAAGAAGGACCATCAGATACAGTAAAACCAATATAGCTACTCTTTCCTCACTCAGCACCAAGCATGGGCAGTCACTGTGGGGTGACGGGGGAATTGTGGCAACAGGAGATCTTTCCATTAACAACCTGGCACACCTTGGGGAGAGAAAGTCATAAAGGAGAGAAGATTACAGCCACTGTTTGGAGGGTTTTTAACGTTAACATAAATGATGGGAAGGAAGTGGACGTGGAGAGTCCTGGGGAAGCCACAGCAGAGAGGCCAATCGGCATCCGAGAGACAGCCAAGAGGCCAACTGGCATCCGAGAGACAGCAAAGAGGCCAATCAGGGTGGCCAAGAGACAGTAAAGAGGCCAGTGGGCATCCAAGAGACAGCAAAGAGGCCAATCAGAGGGTCCAAGAGACAGCAAAGCGGTCAGGTCTGGGTGAGGGAGGGAGGGATGTTGTCGGGCTGGCGCTGGAGGCAGGCTCAGAACTCGGGAAGGCAGGTTCGCTCGAGTGAATCGGGACGGGACGGAGGAAGGCATTCTGAGGATGAACGCTCACGCCCACGGCGGTTCTCTGCTGATCAGCATCCTGGGAACTTGCTCAACATGTTTATTACTTTGGGACTGTTTTGCTAATTTTTTTTAAATTAAAAAATGTTTTGGCGGTTTTTTTTGGGGGGGGGGGGAAGCCACACCTGGCAGTGCTCAGGAACTACTCCTGGCTGTGTGCTCAGGGATCAACCATGGCAGGTGATGGCAACTGACTTTATGGGCTGGCACAGATCAAACCCAGGTCAGCGACACGCGAGGCAAACGCTCTACCCACTGCACTGTCGTCCCAGCCCGCCTTGGAGTTTTCTATATAAACAATTATGTTTCTTATTTGCTCTTTAAGCCTGTTCTCCCTTGAACATCTGTCTTGCTTGCTGGTCTCTGTTTCTTTGCTTGCTTAATTTCTGCTCTGGGAAGCCCGTGTCCTCTCTCAAATATGTACTTCTCTTGTCCTCACATCCATCTTTTTCCAAATGAGTTTCAGTACAAACTGTCTTGCCCTCCCTCCCCCACGGAAACAATTATGTTCCTCTGAAAACATGTCGGGGGGTTGTTTGGTGATGGTGGGGGCGGGGGCGGAGGTTCCCAAGCTGTGCTCGGGAGATTGGGGAAGGGCTGAGGGGGGCTCCAGTAATTCTCAGCTAACCAGGTCCTGAATTCAGTGCCAGGGTCCTAGGACACAAAGCGATGTGGGTGGTCGGAGCCACCCAGCAGTGTTGAGGCCTGGAGGGTTGCACCCATCCATGTTCAGGGGACCAAGTGGCGCGAGGAATCGAACCTGGCACGTGTCCGTGTACTATTTCCCAGCTCCAAGCAGACCGTTTTATTTCTTCCTCTCCAACCTATCTACCTTGTGTTTCTTTTACTCTCCGGTTTTCTTCGACTTTTCACTGGTTCACAGTATCGTGGGATTTCAGGACCTTAGGTTCACAGGCAGGTCTATCACACTCACTCCACCATCACCGAGGTGTCAGTGCCTCCATCACCGGCCACAAAGACCCTCGAACCCTGCTTCCATTCCCTGCTTCCCCTTTCCCTCTTGTAAGCACCAGAGTTTTCACCAAGCCTAGGAGTTATTCGGTCTTGGGGAGAGGGCTCCCAAGCAGTGCTCAGAAGGTCCCCTCCCAAGTGATTCTCAACCTGGTGGGCTGGCGGTTCATTGTGAGGCTTGGGGATGTGGTGCCTCAGGGTCCTTCAGGGTCCTCCGGAGATGCCCAGGCCACCCGAGTGGTGCTCAGGCACCTCCAGGGCTGTACCAGGCAATGCTCAGGGGACCATGTGGTTGCAGGGATCAAGCTGGGGTCCACCACAGGCAAGGCAGATACTACCCCTGTACCGCCTCGCTGGCCCCAGGACTTCGTTTTGTTTTTTTGCCAAATGCACTTGCCAGTTACCTATGTCCCATTCATGAGTGAGACCATCCAGTGACTATCTTAGACTTCCCTCCTTATTTCACTTATTCTAACGATCTCAAGAACCACCTATTCTGAGTCAGGGATGGAGTTCAGGGGTCGCGCATTGCCTTACGTCATACCCAGCATGCTGGGGAGAAAAAATCTATATATTCTTCCCACAATTCTATCTTTAAAATAACAAGTAGAGTAGTATTTCATTGATTATATACTCCACAACTTCCTCCAGTTATCCACTGATGGAATATTTAGGTTGATTGACAATTTTGGATACAAAGAACAATGCTGTGATGAACACAGGAAGCAAATATTCTTTTAAATCAGTATTTTATCCTCTCCAGGTAAATCCTAGGAGTGGTGGGGCTGCAGTGACAGTAAACTGGGTAAGATGCTTGCCATACATGTGGCCGATCTGGAGTCAATCCCTGGCACCCATAAGGTCCCTTGAGCCCTCCGGTAATAATTCCTGAGTCCAGTGTCAAGAGTAACCCCAGAGCAATGCCAGGTGTGGCCCCCAAACAAAAATATTTATTGATATTATTATTATTACTGGGGCTGGAGCTATAGCACAGCGGTAGGGCGTTCGCCTTACAAGCGGCCAACATGGCCGACCCGAGTTCGATTCCTCTGCCCCTCTCGGAGAGCCCGGCAAGCTACCGAGAGTATCTCGCCCGCACGGCAGAGCCTGGCAAGCTCCCCGTGATGTATTCGATATGCCAAACACAGTAACAACAAAGTCTCCAATGGAGACGTTACTGGGCCCGCTCGAGCAAATCGACGATCAACGGGAGGGCCTTTACCTTTACCTTTATTATTACTAGGGGTCATGACACCTGGTGTTTCTTGGAGACTACTCCTGGCTCTCTGCTTGGACATGGTCATTCCTGGAAACACTTGGGGGTGTTTGTGTTGCTGGGACAGAAGCCAGGCCTTTTCAGGCAAAGCCTAAACTCCAGTCCGCTGAGCTAACTCTCCTGTCCTCCTTTTTGAATTTAAAAGGCTCTTCAGACTGATTTCATGACAGAATGTAATTACCAGTTTATACTCTGGTATAAACTGTGCAGCAAAACTTTAAATCTCCACATCCTCACCAAACTTGCTATTTCCACTCTTTTGAATACGGGCCATTGTCACTAATGTGTGGTTATAATTCATTGGTGTGTATATTTTTTTCTCTTTTTCTTGTCTGTTTGAAGTGGTTAGAATTTTCAGGATGAGAATAAATAGCCTTGCCTTGTTCTTAACCTTCCAGGGAAAGTACTTCATCATGAAATCTGAGGTTATTTGTAGAATTTTTATAAATATTCCTTGCTAAATGGAGATAGTTCTCTGTATTCCAGTACTGTTACGTTTGGCCTTTAAAAAAATGATGAATGGACGCTGAGATTTAATTTGCCCAATACTTTTTCTATGTCGATAGATAAAATTGAATGATTTTTCTTTAGTGTTTTGATATGATGTCGGATTCAAATATTGAATCCGACTTGCATATCTTGGAAATTAGACAAATTGACATAGTGATAACATATAACTGTCTTTATACACTGTTGCATCTGATTGCTAATTTTTATGCGAATTTTTCTATCTTGGTCCATCAGACATATTGGTCTATAAATTTTTCTTCTTTTTTTCCCCCTTTATCTGTCTTTACCTGGATTGGAGTAAAAGTAATACGGTTTCAAAGCATGAGTTAAACCTGTGCCCTCCCTCATGAGTTTTCCTGAAAGAGAGCATGTGAAATTGATGTTCAGTCTCCTTTAAATATTTGGTAGGATCACCAGTGAAGTCATGGGGGCATGGAGATTTCTTTGTTTGTTTTTTGAGAACTCTGTACTTATGAATCAAACTTCTTCTGTTGGGTGCAGGACAGTTCCAATGGCCTATTTCAGATTGGTTGAATTTTGGCAGATAGTGATTTTCAAAGAACCGATCCTGTTCTTCTTGTCGAATTTACAAGTGACAAGTTGTTCGCAGTAGAGCTGCTAGGTTTATCCAAACCACGGAGCTGCTTCCAGCCCCTCTCCAGGGGAGGCAAAGAAAGCCAGTTCCCTCTTGGAATTATTCCTGGAGGGCTCGAAGAACCATTTGGGTGCCAGGGATTGAATCCAGGTCGGCCATAGGTATGGACAAGGAGTACAAGGCTGTCCCTGCACCTGTGGAAGTGCCAGTCACACTCAAGTTCTTGCGTGGCTCTAACACCGGTTGACTCTGTCGTTTCTACTTCAGAGGAAGAAGAGAAGCTTGATCAATACCCCTCGCTACCTACGTGGCCAGCCTGCTCAGCTTCTAAATAAACAGTTTCAGCCAGATCCAGCTTTGCTTCTTATCCTCGGGGTTATGATGATAAGCCTTACCTCATTTTCGTTTTGTTTTGTTTTGTTTTGGGGTCACAGCCAGCAGTGCTCAGGGCTTCTCCTGATTCTGTGATCAAGGATCACTCCTGGAGGTGCTTGGGGTACCCTATGGGGTGCCACGCATTAAACCTGGGTTGATAGCATGCAAATCAAGTGCCTAAACCCCTGGATTTGCTCCAGCCTCATAATACAGGCTGGGGCGCTGGGGCAGGGAGGGGGCAATATACCTGGAAGTGCTCACGATCTACTCCTGGTTCTTCGCTCAGGGATCATTTCCGGCTCTGTGCTCAGGGTTCACATCTAGCAGGGCTTGGGGGACCATAGGGCAAGATCCTTACCCAGCATACTATCTCTCTCTGGCCCCTCCGTAACACATTCCTTCTCACTGTTGGAGTCGCAACAAGGCACCATGTCAAGTCGATTCTCGGACAGAGGGCTGGGAGGTGAGCTCAGACTTCCAGAAAGGACAAAACTGTGTTCTCCAGTCAAAATTCAGAGACAAGCAGGGCTCCCAGGACAGATGGAGGCTGTGGAAGATCTTCCTTTCTCTCACTCCCAAGACTGCAACCAGCCTGACATCAGCCCTTCACTGTGACGGCCTTATTCCCACTGGACTGCAGTTTCCGGTATCCCTGAAGCTGACTTCTCCTTCTCCCAGTTCCTCTTATCGCTTCTGCTTCATCTTTATCTTGAACAACTGCCAGGCCTGAGATTGACCTCCGCGGGGGACTGTTGGTTCCCATTAAAGCACAGGCCGGCCTGTAGTAATTAGGTAGCTAGGCTGGGAGACGATGTGTCAGCTCCCAAACTGCCCGTCCACGAGGATCAATCAACACCTCGCCACTATCTTACAGCAATTCAATGAGCAATCATCTTCCCTGCCTGCAACTGTCCCCTGGCCCTCTCCGGGAGGCAGAGTCAGAAAGGGACAATCAGTGTCCTTCAAATGGCCCTTGCTCTGCACTCTGCAAGTATCACACAGAGACGTGGCTCTCAGCGGCCAGAAAGAAGGGTGGGGACAGGAGTGAGTTTCTGGGAGCCACACCCATCCTTGGGTGGACAGAGGAAGTGTGTGAGACAGGCTGAAACGATGCACTAAGCAAATACTCTACGCCCGCGAAAAAGAATCAGGCCACTCGCCCCAGACTGACGTGGACCGATTTCTAAAAAGGCACTGCTAAGTGGAACCAGCATGCAGCAAAATTGCTCATTTCCTCTCCCATCAATCGTTGAAAGAGTTCTGAGCCTGGACACATAGCCCCGGCCCTCTCCTTCTCACTGTGTGATCTCAGGCAAGTTACTGTTTTCTCATCTACATCAACATCATCACAGTTACTGACTTGGCATAATTTTCTGGTTGTCAAATTTTGAGACGCTGCTCTGCCTGCCTGCGGTGGCACTCTGCAGATGCCGTCATCACGGACACAGGTGCATCCCGGCGGGCTGGCTTTAGAACTGCTGAGACAAGTTGCCTCTGGGCAGGGGCACTGGGGATGTGCAGTCAGCAGGAAGAGAGAATTTCTTTCCTTAGCATCCCTTTGGGTGACTATGCTGTGTGCACCTACTATTTATTTGGGGATGGGGTAGAAAATCACCCCCAGTGCGGCTCAGGGGCCACTCCTCGTGGGGCTCAGGGCCCATATGTGGTGCCAGACCTAGAGCCAAGGTCAGCTGTTGCAAGGCTGCACTGAGCCCCTCTGTACTATCTCTCCGCCCACCCCCACCCTCATTGCCTATTTAAAAATAAATCATAGAAACGTGTTTGCAGATGGGAGAGAAACATGGGTAGTGGTACAAGGTTGGACGGCGGATCCTTTCAAATCTCCTCTATGCTTCTGCACCCATCAGTGGAAGAAAAGTGGACGGCCAGGGAACTGGTTCCCAATAGTGGAGCACGCACAAGGCCCAGAGTTTGATCCCTGACACCACATACCCCTCCTTTGCCCAGGCAGTGCCAGTCCCTGCCAGCCTCTTCCCTGGCAGCCTCGGGCCAGCCAGGGAAGAGGCCGACAGGACTAGAGCATATGCTTTGCAAGCAGGAGATCCAGATGCGATCCCTGGCACCACATGATAAAAAAAATAATAAAACCTGAGGGTTGGGGTCACACCCAGCAATGCTCAGAGGGTTACTCATGGCTCTGTGCTCAGAAATCACTTCTGAGGGCTTCAGAGAACCAGATGGGGTGTCAGGGATAAAACCTGGGTCAGGGGCTAGAGCAATAGCACAGCGGGTAGGGCGTTTGCCTTGCACGCGGCCAACCCGGGTTTGATTCCCAGCATCCCATATGGTCCCCTGAGCACGGCCAGGGGTAATTTCTGAATGCAAACCAGGAGTAACCCCTGTGTATTGCCGGGTGTGACCCAAAAAGCAAAAAAAAAAAAAAAAACAAACCGTGGTCAGCTGTGTGTAAGGCAAATGCCCTACCCACTGTACTACTATTCAGTTCCATGTTTCTTTTTTCTTTGTTTCTTTCTTTTAAAGATAGAAAAGGAAAACCTTGGGCTGCAGCAAAGCGGAAGTCGAGGCAGAGCTCTACACGGTGATGCTTCATCTCCAGCTGCTTCTGGCCACTTGCCCAGGCCACTGGCTGCCCTCTCACCCCCCATTATGTTCCTGAGTTCTGGATCATCATCACCACACAGTGCCTGAGATACACTGCCCTCTCTCACCCCTCTCGCTCCCTGCAGTTTTGATGGCCCCGTGGGGACATGGGATCACCCTTCTCCCTCTGCATGGACCATTTCTCCAGAGCAGGGAAGAAGATTCGGGCAGGGGGGCATTACACAGAGGTTTCTTTGAGCCGATCAGAGAGAAAACAAACCAAGCAACTTCATGACTGTGAAGCCCAGGCACAGCACAGCCCCTGGCTGACACGAGATGTGGCCAAGCCTGTGTGACTGGTAAGAGGCTGAGGGAATAACTCCAGGAAGAGGCCTCTTGGTTAGCATTTCCTCACCCCCACAGTTTCTTTCTAATTCATCCAAGGATGCTGGAAACTGACCAGGGCCTACACAGACAAGAGCTTCGTGCCTGACAGTTGAGCATTGCAGGAAGGTTCAGCTGCTGCCAGGGCCAGATCTCTGGAACCTTCACAGGATGGAGGCAGGCAAGTCCCACCCTGCCAAAGGCCCGGCTCTTCACTCACATCTGGCTCCCGCTGCTGCCAGAGAAAAGGCCCAGCGTCAGGACTGATCTCAGATGCCAGAGAGATGCCTGCAGCTGACGTCCCAACTCTGAGGCCCCTGAAGCATGCAGCCACATATGCAGCCACATGATACCTGCAAACATCACAGAAGTGACAGCCCAGCAGAGCAGAAAATTAGATGTGAACATTGTGTAGAAGCCCACTAAGCTCAGAGTGAAAGCAGTAACAAAGGAGGCTCAACTCACAACTCATTAAATCCTAGATAACGACTTTACTAATATATATCGCAACAAACAATGTAAAGCAAATTATTTTGCTAAGTAAATGATCTCTTCTAAGGGAGGAGGCTTGGAGGGAAGGTCACACTGGTGGTCGGATTGGTACTGGAACACTGAATAGCTGAAACAACTGTATTGTGCACAACTTTGTAAATCATGGAGTTTACATAAAGTTTCATTTTAAAAAAACAGACAAAAGCTTGGCCTTTTCTATGAGTTCAAACATCCATTTCTGGTCTACTGAGAATGGTACAAACAGTGTATCAACAGGCTTTTGCTTCGGGAAGCCTGGGGGAGCAGCTCAGCAGAGCGCTCATCGGCTTCTTCCTGCAGGCAACCCCAAACCTTAAACTTTGGAAAGCAACATTTGGTGCTTAGGGACTACTTCCCGCTCCTTGCTGGAGGCATCTCTTGGCCATGCTCAGAGACCAAGTGGTACCAGGGACAGAACCAGGCCTCCTGTTGGCAAAGCCTGTCCCCAGCCTCTGAGTCCTCTCCCCAGCTGATGTTTTACTGCAGTAAACACTGTTTTCCTTTCCCTCTGCTCTCAGGCGCCGTGGAGTTCCACGCAGGGTTGTCTCCGAGAAGAAATGGAGGTTCTGGGAGAAGCATACCCTCCTCCAGATGCCAAGAAAGGAACGGAGGCTGCCCAGATACCCTAGTGGAAGGTCACAGCCATCAAGGGACTGTCAGTACCCCTTCCCCATGTGTCCTGGGGCACATTCTGCTGCTCACACAGCCACTTGAGGCGCGGCTCTGAGGAGAGGCCCCAGCTTCCCGGCAAGGCTGCGAGCTCCTCTAAGACCCCTGGTGCTCTTTACCTCTCATCCTGCCCCAATGCCAGCTGCGGTGAGGACTCAGCTGATGTCTGTAAAGCCCTTCCGGAAGCCAGGACAGCTCTGCCCCCTCTGCTTCGGGCTTCTGTGCGAGCACTCATTGTCTGTGCCCATGGCCTGGCCCACAACAGGTGCTTGTGAAGCATTGCTGAATTGAGCTGAGAGACAGGATGCTGGGAGACCAAACACACACAAAGACGGTATAAAAATAGAACTGGAGCCAGCACACCAAGCCATTAGCCACGGAGAGAGGGGCAGGAAGCTGGGCGCAACTCGTCAGCCTTGGGAAGCAGGTTCTCTCCACACACAATCCATAGGGCCTGTAACAAAGGTGCCCGAAAGGCCTGGACCAGGTTCCAAAGGGCAGTCCCCCTGACCCTGGGCACCTGCCCTCCCCACCCCATCACCCACCACCAACTTAGGACCAAGCAGAAAAAGCAAACTTGCAGCCGAATGAACACAGAGGGTGCTCCCTACCAGCAGCGGGCATCCGTTCCCCTGCCCACACTCAGAAGTCTCTAACTGACTCCATTCTCAGCTACTTCGACTCCAAGGGGCTGAGGGTCCTTGAGCCACTCTTAGCTGGGCAAAGTAGTAGCTGCCACAATTGCAGGGCTGAGGACAACTGGACAGGTCCAAAGTGCCCATTGAACAAGTTTTGCTCTCTGACCTACCACCACCAACACATGCACACACACACATATCAACACATACCACGACATACATACACACACATACATGACACATACATACACACAAACCATGACACACACATGCACATATGTACACATATCATAACACGAATATACACATTACCACAACACACACGGACACATACACACATGCCACAACATATACACACATGCCACGACACACACATGCACACATACATACACATGGCACAACACACAGATACACATGCATATACACACATGCCATGACATACATGCACACATATACACATACATACAGCCACAAAATATCACACACATACACAACATCACACAAACACGATCACAACCACACACAGACACCCCCATCACCCACCCCATCACCATCATGACCACTGCCGCTCAAGTGAAAGTTTCAAGTTTACTTTGACTTTCAGATACAAAGGTGATGAGTTCCACGAGTGTCTCTGAGCAACACCCACACAAATCAGGCCTCCCACCACCCTTCTTTCCTTTCCTTTTCCACACTGGTGCCAGCACTGCACTTTGTGTTTCCTGACATCTGGCAGCTCATGTAAATAAATTCTACTTTCCGCCTCCTCCAGATGGAACCCCGGTGACCAGAAGCCTCTACAAGCATAGCTCGAGTATGCGGGAACTAGGACTTTTCCTCCAAACTGCCGGGACCTTCCCGGCTCCCAGGTAACCTCTGATTCTGGAAGTCATACCCACAACCCACCCCCCAGCACCATCTTAACAGCACACAGTCACACAGTGCCACATCTCCGTATATACAAAGTGATCAATGGAAAGTAAATCATCCAATATTTCTCCCTGAAAATCAGGCTTAACTCTTATACAAAACACAACACACAATAGGAGAGAGAGAACAAAAGGGAATGCCCTGCCACAGAGACAGGGTGGGTTGTGGGGGTGATGGGTAGGAGGAATAATGGGATACGCGGTGGTGGGAAATGGTCACTGGTGGAGGGATGGGTATTCAAAATAAATAAATTATAAAAAAAAAAACTACTTTTTTGAGTAAATACAAATGACAATTCTGTAACTATCAAGACGTAAATCTACTCTTAGCTGTATTGCAGTTCTTTCCCTATTTGCTAAGCCGGTAGCACAGTCTGACCCTTGTGGCATCCCCGTGTGAGCCACTGTGGGCCACAGCATCTCTGAGACCTCCAAGGGTGAGTTACCTGTTGGACACACATACCTGCATCAACATGTTAAAAATTTTAGGGACCATGATTTACAACACTGCTAACAATAGGGTTTTCAGATACATGACGCTCCAAATTCACACTCCACGCTGACGGGTCCCACCCACAAACTATCCCTGTCCTCCATCCTCCTCCACCATGGAAAGGTCAGTTCTGCAGCCCGGTTCTCAGACTTCATTGTCGTTTTCACTTGTTTCCCTCCTTCATTTCTCTCTAGCCCGCATATGAGAGCTCATCCCGGGTCTGTCCCTTTCCTGACTAACCCCACTCAACACGGTTCTCTCCAGATCCATCCACAGAGCGGCAAACTGCATGCTTTTGTCATTTCTTAGAGGATCCTTATAGTATTCCATTGTGGATATTACCCCAACTGGTGGGGTACATATCCACAATGGAATACTATAAGGTCTGTTTATCCATTCGTCTGCTCTTGGGTACTTGGACTGTTTCCAAATTTTGACTATTATGAACAGTGCTACAATAAATACATCAGCTCTTTGGGGCAGATGCCAAAAAGTGGAATTGCTGGATTATGTGGAAGCTTGATTTTTAGCTTTTTGAGAAGTGTCCATATTGTTTTCCCCCAAAAGGCTGAAAACCAGTCAACATTCCTACCAGCAGTGAAAGAGGAACTTTTTACCCCACATCCCCTCCAACACAGATTATTTGCTCCTTGTGATGTGTGTCAGTTCACTAGTATGAGGCGATAGCTTGTTGTTTTGATTTGTATTTCCCTTGATGGTAAGGGATGCAGAGCATTTTCTTTATGTACCTACTGACCATCTGTATCTCTTCTTTTATTTTCCAATTCTTTTTTTTAAAAATAAATTTTTTTCTAGTAAAGTAAAGGCCCTCCCGTTGATCGTCGATTTGCTCGAGCGGGCCCAGTAACGTCTCCATTGGAGACTTTGTTGTTACTGTGTCTGGCATATCGAATACTCTCGGTAGCTTGCCGGGCTCTCCGAGAGGGGCGGAGGAATCGAACTCGGGTCGGCCATGTTGGCCGCTTGTAAGGCGAACGCCCTACCCGCTGTGCTATCGCTCCAGCCCAAATTTTTTTTTTTTCTAAATTTTTTAAAAATAAATTTTCTGCAAGGACTTAATGCAGAACCCGGCAGCTTGGAGCAGAAAAGTGAACGGACTATGCGTTAATCCAGGCCATCAGGTCTGTCCGGAGGGGAAAGGGTGTTGCCCCATTCGCCCTCTCTTCTCTGGAAAGAAGGATGGCGGCCGCATGGGAGCCTTGTGGACAGCAGGTATGAGCCGGGGGTGTGGGGGCGACTAAAACCTCATGGGAAGGGGGGCGTTTCAGTCTGCCCTTCACGCCCTACCGAGGCCACCAGTTGCCCCCCACGAGCGGCTCTCCAGCATGGCCACGACTCCAGAGCACAGAAACCAATTTCTTAACTATCTGACTTTCAGTAGAAATACTTCCAGGGTCAATAAGTAAAATAGCAGAAATCCAAAACCAACAAATAATTCTTGAACACAGCTGTAGAAAGCAAATCACTTCATAATGCTTTGTCAGCATGTCTGATTGGGGGGGAGGGGTAAACTCTAAATAATAGTGGTGAATCTTTTATTGAAACAATGAATCTAATCAAAGCAGATAGAGTGTTAACTAGAATTCATCTGCCCCACAGGGACTGGGAGGGGTGGGGGGTGGGGTTTTATTGGGGTTCTTCATGGTAAAAAATAAGTTTTGGTAAAGGGAAATGTGCTTGATATTTGCATGACTGAGACCTAAACCTGAAAGCTTTGTAACCTTTCCCATGGTGATTCAATAAATAAATAAATAAATTTAAAAAAAAATTTGCTCGAGCGGGCCCAGTAACGTCTCCATTGGAGACTTTGTTGTTACTGTGTCTGGCATATCGAATACTCTCGGTAGCTTGCCGGGCTCTCCGAGAGGGGCGGAGGAATCGAACTCGGGTCGGCCATGTTGGCCGCGTGCAAGGCAAACGCCCTACCCGCTGTGCTATCACTCCAGCATAAAAATAAATAAAAATAAAAATAAATTTATTTATTGAATCACCGTGAGAGCAGTTACAAAGCTTTCAGGTTTAAGTCTCAGTCATACAATGATGAAACACCCAACCCTTCACCAGTCCAAAAGCCCCAGTATACCCCCCCATCCCACCCCTCCCCCTGCCAGTGTGGCAGATGATTTCCACGTTACTCTCTCTCTGCTTTAATTACATTCAACATTCGACACCAAACCCACCATTATTATTTGGGATTTCACCCCAACACTCAGATCTGCTGAAAAGGCAACAGTAGACAATTTGTGTTCTACTGCTGATCATGAATAGCATATGATGTCACGTGGCCGCAGTGGCAGCCGTGCGATTTTGGAATTCTAAAATCTTAATAATTAAATCTGGAGAGATTTCTGCCAAAAGCCGCTGGATTCCGAGATTTGTTTCTGAGTCTCTGGGATCATGCCTTAAGCAGCTTGCTGAGTAGCCGGAGGACCCATTCGTGGGAGGCGACTCCCCATCTGTGTATCCTCTACACTGACATGTTAATGCTTCGTTCTGGGATTATTTTTACTTTATTAAAATGAATCACCATGAATTACAAAGTAACAAAGTCAGTCATGATTGGGTTTTAGGCAGACCCCGTTCCAGCACCCATCCCTCCGCCAGCATCCACTTCCCTCCAACAGTGTCCCAGGTCCCTCCAAGAATGTTCCAGCTTGCCTCTGCAGCAGACAGTATTTTCTTCTCCTGTCTCACCCTTCCCCGTCCCGTTAGGCACTGTGCTCTATAGTACTATTACTGAGAGGGTCTCATGGGCCTCACTTTACCTCCTTTCAGTGCCCCTGTCCTCGTGCATAGTGACCACTTTCCTCTCTCATTGCCGTAGTGCTCCCTTCCCAATCTGTCCCCCCACCTTCCGCCCCTTAGTGGCAAACTTCCCGCTAAGGGTCAGTTCCCCTGCTCTTCATTTCTATTGGACAGTCACCTTCTGTAGTGGAGGTGGGGGTTTAGACCATGTCTGACGATGCTCAGGTCTTGGTTACTCCTGGTTCTGGGCTCGGGAATCACTCCTGGCAGGGCTCTAGGGACCATATGGCGTGGGTGTCAGGGATTGAATCCAGGTCTGATCCATGCAAGGCAAGCACCCTACCCACTGTATTATCACTCTAGCCTCAAGAACAGGCACATTCTTTTAAGTTTGTTATTGTCTTTTGGGTCTCATGCTTGCAATGTTTTTGGCTCTGTTACACACACACACACACACACACACACACACACACACCTGTTAGGTATATACATTTACCTCACCTCACTTCTGCACCACAGTGCCCAGGGGTTCTGCCCTCCACCCATTACCTCCCCCTGCCTCTTTACTTCCTTCCCCACCTTGATTTTTGTCCCTCCGCATTTTTCTCATTTCGAGGGTCCATGGAAATCTAGGTAGCCGCCTCTGATACCTTGTGTTCATTTGTACTGTTATTCTATCTGCCACGAATAAATGAGATCACCCGGTATTTGTCCTTCTTCCGAATTTCTTCACTCAACATGATAAACTACGATGCAGCTGCAAGGAAGGAAGAATCACGCGACTCGCTGCACTCTGGATGTTCGTGCCCTTTGAAAGGTTTCTAGATTGCTTTTCTCTTCTTTTTTTTTTTTTTTGCATTCGCCCCCTTCCCTTGGTTTTGGTTGCTCCCACACAGGGCTTGCTCCCACGCTGCAGATCAGGGGGTGACAGACACGCCTGCTTGCTGTGCTCACAGTTTTGACTTGGGGCACCAAAGATCACTGTGGTAGAATCTGACTCAGTGATGTGGGCAGGTGCCAGGGTGGAACCCGGGGCCTCAATCATGCAAGGCAGGAGCGCTCCCAGGGAGTCCCCTACCCCAAGACTGCTGCCACGTCATATGTCCGTCCCCTGTGGGAACACTGCCCCAAGCCGCCATCTCCTCTGGGAAGTCCAAACATGGCTGGCAGGGAGCTGTTTGCTGGGGTCCCTCAACTCCATTAGTCTCTGTTCTGTTCGACCTGCTGCTAGTTTCTCCAGATAGGCTCTGAGCTCCTTTTGGGGCCCCGATCAGGTAGACATACCAGAGGCTGGTCTCACCTCTCCCGGACCCTTCATCTGCCCCCATTCTCCTGCCCCATCATTCTGCAAACACACACCAAGTGCCCAGCTCCATCATGGGCTGCAGAGGGCAGGGTCCTCACAGACAGATGGAGAACGATAGCTGCTCGCTGGGCAGGGGGCAGGAGAGCCACTGCCTCGGACCCATCAGAAGAGGCCACTTCCCAAAGACCTGCACTGGTCACCTGCTGCCTCCTGCCAGCTCCAAACAAGCACCCTGTGCATGGGCGCCCTGTGCCCAGCAGAGGACACGGCCATGAGCCCGGTGCCTGAACGAGCTGCCCAAGAAAGCAGCAAAGGAGGACAATACTGAACTGCACAGAGTCAGGGGCCAGGAGGTAGCACAGGGCTAAGGCATTTGCCTTGAATGTGGCCCACCCGGGTTTGATACCTGGCACTGGAGAGGGTCTGCTGAGTAACCCCAGGAGTCACTACTGAGCACAGAGTCAGGAGTAACCCAAGCACCAACAGGTGTGCAGGGAAGGAAGAAAGGAGTGAGGAAGGGAGAGCGGAAGGAAGGAAGGAAGGAAGGAAGGAAGGGAGGGAGGGAGGGAGGGAAGGAAGGCTGGCTGTCCCTGGCTCCCACCGAGACCCTGTGTCATCCATGTCATCAGCAGAAGGAATGACATGAAGAGACACCCAGACAAGAGGGAGGAGCTGGGTCGCCCCAGAACCTCGCCGTGGAACTGACTGCAGAGGTCGAGCAAGTCCAGTGAGACTCTGGAGTCGGGCTAGAGCCTGAAGGGCAAGCACTGTTGGCACCTCCCGCCCCGAGCAGACCAGCCTACCTCGAAGCTGGCAGAACGTGGTCATGAACTTGCTGGTGAGGGACTTGAGCTCATTGTTGGCCAGTGTGATGAGATGGATCTGCTCCGTGACATTCCGCAGGACCTTGTAGATGCCGATGGGGAAGGAGACCAGCTTGCACTCAGCCAGGTCTGTGGCCCAAGAGCAGAGACAGACCAGAGTTAGCGGCCAGAGTGCCCAAGGACTAGCCCCAAACCACACGGGTCCTGGCGCCGAGCCTGTCACCGCCCCATGCTGGGCTTCACAAGCTGCCCTTCGCCTCCAAAGCCTTCCTTGTCACTGTCCATTGCATCCGTGTGCACAGAGGAATGGTGGGGATTGTTCTAGCCCCTTCCCCGTAGTCACAGTCTACACCAGAACACAGAGAGCAGAGCTCACCAGCACCACCAGACTGGCATTCACTGCAGCGTTCTTAAAGCTTACAGAGTCCACAGGGGCTACTGCCAGGTGCAGTACCCAAATCAAACGAACAGGAAACAAGCAATAAAAAAAGAATCCACAGGAACTCCTCAAAGAGATCTTTGGGCCAAGCCCTCCTTGACAGTCCACTCCTCAGCTAACAGCAATGCTCAGGGCTGGCGACTCTGGCCTTCCTCCTGTCCTGTCACTCTGAAAGCAAGTCCAGGATGAGACGCAAGGGATGCCCGTGTGGAGACAGGCAGACCCTCCCTCAAATCACTCAATACTTTGGCCCTGGACTGAGGGATCCCCTCCTAGAAACACCTGACTTATAAATGTTCAGAGCCACACTTTTCAGTTGCCACCAAGTGGGAACACACCTGAACGCAACAGTTAATGGAAAAGCAAAATGGTGCAGAAAAAAGTGAGAAAAAAATAAGGAAATGAGTTGAAGCAAAGATACATGATCTGGGGCTGGAGTGATGGCACAGCGGGTAGGGCGTTTGCCTTACACATGGCCTCACCCGGGTTCGATTCCCAGTATCCCATATGCTCCCCTGAGCACCGCCAGGAGTAATTCCTGAGTGCATGAACCAGGAGTAATCCCTTGTGCATCGCTGGGTGTGACCCAAAAAGCAAAAAAAAAAAACCAGAAAAAAAAAAGATACATGATCTAACATACAGCAACCTTGAAAACGCTATGCTAAGTGAAAGAGCCAGTGAGAAAGGGCTCTACACGGCCACCTGAGTCCACTTATATGAACTGGACATGCGGCCAACTTGCAGAGATGGACAGTAGGTTAGTGGCTTCTTGTGCGTGGGGCAGGGGAGGTTAGGGGGTAGCAGGTCAGAGGGGGAATGGGAATGTTCCTAAGTGTGGGGCCAGAGCGATAATTCAGCAGGCAGGGCACTTGCCTAGATGTAGCCAACCCAAGTTGGATCCCTGGTATCCCACATGGTGCCCTGAACACCACCAGACGTGACCCCCTGACACTGGAGTAATCCCTGAGCACTGCTGAGTATGATCCAAAAACAATCAACAAATGTTCCCAAAGGTGACTGTGATTCAGAGCCAAGACTAAGCCCTGAGCATAGCCAGGTGTGGCCCAAAGTCAAAGCAAAAATTGTGACTGTGGTGACAGCTGAGATGCTCTGAATAGAGCTAAACCACCAGACCGTGTTTTTAGGAGGCTGCAACGCTGGTAAGTGAATCCTCTCCCGATAAGGTTGTTGTTTATACATGGCAGCAGGGAGACACTTACAGCAAGTGAGCTCAGGAAGCAGGCCGAGTCACTCCTGTCTCCTAAGCCTTGGTCTCTTCATGCGCAAAATTGGGGTGTCATCATAGACCAAGCAGGGCCGTTAGGAAAATGGAATGTGATGAGCACCAGAGCCCGCTAACAAAACTCCTGACGTCCAGGCAGCGGGAGGGCTGCACGAGTTGCTTCTGTCGGCCCCCACAACTGGTGGCCGCCTCCCATATCCAAACCCTGAGATCACTCTTATTCCAACTCTGACTCATCTCTCAGTAAACTCAGCTCTTCTCAAAAAGCTTTTCTTTTTACTTACCTTTTGATTCGGGGCCATACCCAGCAGTGCTCAGGGCTTATTCTGAGGCTCGGAGGACCACATAAGTGGTGCCAGGATTGAATCCAGGTCAGCCCCTACATGCTCTATTATCTCTCCAGCCCCAAGGCTTTTGACTCATGTTGCAAAATAAACATGCAGGGGTCTGCAGGAATAAGTGGTAGAACACCGGCTTGGCAAGTGAGTGGTCATGAGTCCTCGCCCTGGTGCTGCCGTATGTGTCATGCATGATTCTCTCAGCTCTGCTGTGCGAACCTGGCAGCTCTTCCATCTGGGCTCTCCAGCATAAGCGATTTACTGTCCCACTGAAGCCGGTGTGTGTGTGTGTGTGTGTGTGTGTGTGTGTGTGTGTGTGTGTATGCGCGCGCGTGCACACCGCAACCACGAGTGTGATCCTCTCCCCCCCACCACCAGTGAGCCCCACACCCAGGAAATGCGACCCCTGGCAAACACATGTGTGAGGACCACAGCGACCTCCCTCCCAGAAGCATGGCAGCTGGGCTGTCTGTGAGCACCACAGCTGGGATGTGCTTCTGTGAGCAACCAAAGAAATAAAATGTCCCAGTGCCACAGTTCTAGGAACACAATTCTCGGCAAGGACCGCGGCCAATGGGCAGCACCACCACAGCACCAGCCACACACCTGTGTGCTCAGCCCTAGAACATGCCACACGCATGGCAGGGGAAGGCCAGAATGAACTGATCTGCAAAGGCTCCATCACAGCCCTATGGGCCAGAAAGTAAATCATTTTATTTCTTTGGTAGGTCAGTTTCTGATTTGGGGGCCACACCTGGCTGTGCTCTGAGCTTACCCCTGACTGTGCTCAGGGATCAGGCCTGGCACTGCTCAGGGAACATATCAGGATCAAACCCAGGGGGGCCTCATGCAAGCGCTCTGACCCTTAGACTCTCTGGTCACAGAAAATTTTGCTTTCCCCCCAGAAAATAATGTTTAAAAATCCTATCAGTGGGGCCAGAGAGATAGCTCACTGGGTTGAGCACAGGCTTTTAATCTGTTTGGTTTTGGGCGACGCCCCTGGTGGTGTTCAGGACTTATTCCTGGCTCTGCACCAGGGATCATTTTTGGTGGGCTTGGGATCCTGGGGATCAAACCTAGGTCAGCTGCATGCAAAGTAAGCACCCGACCAGCTGTACGATCACTCTGGCCCATAGCGCGTAATTCGCATTTAGGAGTCCTGTGCCATGGGTGACAAAGTTGAGAGCTGTCCATACACACTGCCAGGTGTGTCCCCAAAACCAAATAAAAAAAAAAGATCTTATTCTGAACAGTAACGATAATGTCAAGTCTATAGAGAGAATTTCAATTGAAGCCCTTCTCCCTCACTCACATAATACATATTCACTGTATCACTGTTATCCTGTTGTTCATCGATTGCCTCGAGCAGGCCCCAGTAACGTCTCCTTCGTCCTAGCCCTGAGATTTTAAAAAGTGCCACATTCGAGGCTCTTTCAGGGTCAGGAGAATGAAACCCATCATTGTTACTGGTTTTTGGCATACTGAATACGCCACGGGGAGTTTGCCAGACTCTGCCGTGTGGGCAGGATACTTTTGGTAGCCTGCCAGGTTCTCCAGAGTAAGAACTAGATAATAAGATGTTGTGTGGTTGCATTCGCATTTTATAGTCTCTGGGTCTTGGCTTCTCAGTGCTGCCATGTTGGTGAAGCCTTCAGGGTCAGGTGAATGAGACCAGTTGTAGTTACTGGTTTTGGCATATCGAATACACAGCGGATAGCTTGCCAGGCTCTTCCGTGTGGGCGGAATACTCTCGGTAGCTTGCCAGTCTTTCCGAGAGGGATAGAGGCTTTTGGGGCGACCTCTAATCACCCTTAACAAGATGAGAACGCTATTCAGGTCTCCCAAAGAAGAATAGAAAGAGCTATGCTTGGAATATCACGTTTCACTCAAATGAGAGAAAGAATCCGTCGACGATCAAGGATCAGGGACGCTGTCTCATTTGCCAAGGTGTCAAAAATCAGATGGGCTGGTCACGTAATGAGATTTAAAGACGACCGCTGGACTAGAGCTGTTACTGACTGGATTCCACGGGATGTCAAGAGACCGCGTGGCCGCCCACCTACCAGATGGTCAGACTTCTTCGTCAAGATCATGAACGATCGGTTTGAGGCCCTTCATGTTCCCGGAGCGAACAGATGCCATTGGGTTACACTAGCACGCGACAGGGACAAATGGAGACGTTACTGGCGCCCGCTCAAGCAAATCGACGACTAACGGGAAGTTAAGTGATTAAGTGATTTAAGTGGGTCTTGGCTGTTGATGGGACTACACGGTGCACTGTGTGTGTGTGTGTGGGGGGGGGAGTTGGTGGGTGTAACGCCTACATACTGGAAGGTGGGGGATCTGGATGGAGGAGGCCCCAGTCCCAATCCGAGCCGGCTTGGAGATCTACGCCCCGGGTCCCATACACCTGGGTTCCTCGGCCAGTTCCTTCATGCGTGAGTCAAATAATAAAACTCTCTACTCTTGTTCAGGGGTTGGAGCGACAGCACAGTGGGTAGGGCGTTTGCCTTGCACGTGGCCGACACGGCCCACCCAGGTTCGATTCCTCCGCCCCTCTCGGAGAGCCCGGCAAGCTACCAAGAATATCTTGCCCACACAGCAAAGCCTGGCAAGCTGCCCGTGACATATTCGATATGCTAAACTCAGTAACAAGTGTCACAATGGAGACATTACTGGGCCTGCTCAAGCAAATTGATGAACAACGGGAGGATAGTGACAGTGACTTGCTCAAACGTCACCTCCTCTGTGAAGCCTTCCTGACTGCCCAAAGCAGTCAGAAAGCTCAGGCAGTGTGAATGGAACTCTGCATTCTGGACTGTATTGATCCCCGTTGTCGTGGAGGACTGAGAAGAAGACGGGTGGGGTACTCGTAGCAATTGAGCTAGTTGGAGGGACAAAGGGAACATGTCCAGATGACAGAATCCACAGGCCCTCAGGGCGCAGCCCATGGTAGAGCCCTGTGTAAGCTCTGTGCAGGGCTGTGCCAGGGGCCCAATTCCTGCTATGACACCCAACTCAGACACACACATGGGGCTGGCACAGGAGAGTAGGGGCTGGACCAGACCAGTTTTGCGGGCTCACAGCTTGGGGTGGGCTGAGGAATCTACAAAGAGCAAAGGCCCATGTTCTGTGCGCGATTACAGAGCTTAAGAGCAATCTTTGTTGTGGATGTTACGGAATCTAATGGTCCCTTTGGGTAAATCAGCCACAAGATCTCAGACATCAAGGAAAACATCAGAAGTTTCCCTAGAGAACAAAGAGTTGAGTCGGGACCTTTCCATCACCAAGTCCCTGAAGATGGCCTTGGAAGTTTTGGCAATGAAAATAGAGAACGTGGACATGGGAAAAAAGACCAAATGATTGTTATGTGCATATGAAATGGCCTCAAAAAAAAAATATCAAAGAAGGCATCAAACTACAGTAAGAGGCAATTCAAAATAAATATGAACAGCTTAATAGCATCCCTATGTGCCAACAATAAAATGTAGCCTTCATGAATTCAATTCCTAACAAGGACAACAAGAGAAAGTACAAAGAAATTATCATAATGGGCAGACGTATCTGAGCACAATTAGGAAAAATATGAGCTCGCAATTGTGTTTTAACAAAACAGATTTGCATGTGTCATGGATATGTCAAACAAGACAGGTTAAAATGCTGAAATAATGTTTGTTGACTTTTATTTGCTCTTGTTGCTGTTTGTTTTGGTTTGGAGCTACATATGGTGGTGCTCAGGGGTTACTCCTGGATCTGTACTCAGGAACCATATGGGATTCTGTGAATTGAACCACCTGGGCCTCATGCAAAGCAAGTGCCTTAACCCCTTTGGCCCCATAATTGATTTTTTTAAAGAAATTAATTTGTGGATTTTTCAATGTTAATTCCTACCCAAATTCCCAAAGATTTTTTTTAACTTGATGAAATAGCTTGGAATTTCATGGAAAGTAATTAAGTCAGGAAAGAGTCTCCACAAGAGAAGGAGGGGTTATTCGCAGTATTATAAGACTATGGCAGTTAAAACAAAGGAAAAGTAGAAAAACAGAAAGCACAATCCCCCAAAACAGATCCAGAAAGAATAGGCCGTGGTTATTTAATAAATGTTAAAGGAACCTTCCAAATAAATTAGGGAAGGGTTAATAAGTGAAGTCAGAATAACTAATGAAGGGGCTAGAGCATTAGCACAGTGGGTAGGGCATTTGCCTTGCATGCGGCCGACCCGGGTTCGATTCCCAGCATCCCATATGGTCCCCCAAGCACCTCCAGGAGTGATTCCTGAGTGCAGAGCCAGGAGTAACCCCTGAGCATCTCCAGGTGTGACCCAAAAAGCCAAAAAAAAAAAAAAAAAGAGTAACCAATGAATACCTTTACTGGGGAAACTCTTAATCTAAGAATGAAAATAGATTCTAAATAGAATTATTCCTTAATTTTTTAAAATTAAACCAAAAAATTCTATTATAACCAGAACTTTAACATTTATGCAATCTCTTACGTGAGAATGACTTTCTAAAACTACAAATCAAAAGAAAAAAAAGACACCCACAACCCAACATAAAGGGACAAACTAACATGTCTGGCTACATTGGAAATATAAAACAGGGGTCAGAGCAATAGACCAGTGAGGGGGTGCTTGATGATCCAGGTTTGATTCCCCCGCACTGCTGGCCCACCCACCAGGTATGATCCCTGGGCACAGAGCAAGTCCTGAGCACGGCCAGGTGTGGCCCCAAAACTAAAATATAATGCTCAAGGCAGGCCGGAGATGACACCAGAGGTACAGCACTTGCCTTTCGCAAGGCTCCAGCAGCTGAAACCCTGATTTAAACCCCGGCACCATATATGATCCCCTGAGCACTGCCGGGGTCACTCTTGAGCACAGAGCCAGGAATAGAGCACACTGGAACATTGCAGGATGTGTCCCAAGAATTCACATTAATTAAAAAATAAAATGCTCAAGGCCAAGGAGATTGCTCAAAGGACTAGATGCATGTTTCACATGCACGAGGTCAGGGTTCAAGCCCCAACATCTCATGCTCACCCAAGCATCACCAGGCGTGACCCCAACCAGAGCAACTGAACCACAAGTAACCCCTGAGCACCACCAGGTGTGTCCCCAAAACAACACGCAATAACAACCACAACAACAAATTAAGGGGCGTGGAGATATAATACAACAGGAAGAGCGTTTGCCTTGCACACAGCTGACTCAGGTTCAATCCCAGCCTCCCCTGTGATCCCTGGGGCATGCCAGGACTGATCCCCGAGTGCAGAGCCACGAGTAAGGCCTGTGCACTGCCTCGTGGTACAACCCTCTCCCCAAATCAAATGTTCAATTATAATTCAGATACGAAAGTTAAGACTCCCCCCAACAAAGAGTGGGGGTAAAGGGAATCAAATGATACTTCTTCGCTTTTTTTTTTATGGGTCACACCCGGCGATGCACAGGGGTTACTCCTGGCTCTGCACTCAGGAATTACCCCTGGCGGTGCTCAGGGGACCATAAGGGATGCTGGGAATCGAACCCGGGTTGGACACGTGCAAGGCAAACGCCTTACCTGCTGTGCTATTGCTCCAGCCCCATCAAATGATACTTTTTTCTTTTTTTTTTTTTGCTTTTTGGGTCACACCCAACAATGCACAGGGGTTACTCCTGGCTCTGCACTCAGGAATTACCCCTGGTGGCGCTCAAGGGGCCATATGGGTTGCTGGGAATCGAACCCGGGTCGGCCACGTGCAAGGCAAATGCCCTACCCGCTGTGCTACTGCTCCAGCCCCATCAAATGATACCTTTTTTTTTTTTTTTTGCTTTTTGGGTCACACCCGGCGATGCTCAGGGGTCACTCCTGGCTCTGAACTCAGGAGTTACTCCTGGCAGTGCTCAGGGGACCATATGGGATGCTGGGAATCAAACCCGGGTCGGCCACATGCAAGGCAAACGCCCTACCCACCGTGCTATCGCTCCGGCCCTCAAAATGATACTTTAAGGGAGAAAATATAATTAGTATTATAAACATACCTCTCCTGGGACCAAATCAATAGTACAGCAGGTAGAGCGCTTGTCATGCAGCTTTAATCCTCGGCATCCCAAATGGTACCCCGTGCACTGCCATGTACTCATGAGTGCAGAGCCAGGAACATCCCCTGAGCATGTCTGGGGGTGGCCCCCAAACAAGCAAAGGAACTTATGTCTCCTGCTACATGTTGCTAAACAGTTTTACAGAATGTCTGTGATAATTTACGTATGTTTGATCCAACAAGAAAGAATCCTCCTTGATTAGCGGAAATGGTGTCCTTGCTCCCAATGAGACAATAATGAGCCTTCATGGTACTTAATCATGATTATGTTTCATGGCTAATTTAGCATCCATAATTCCTGCGTGGAAACCTGCTGGTGTCTCTTGCTACTCTCTATCCAGGATTCAGCATGCCCCTCTGCCCACCTCCCAACTGTCAGCAGAGCTCTCTACAGAGTATTATCAATTCAACCATGTCTGTATATTGTTTTTCTTGTTTAGTAGTTCAGGTTACAGCACTTAGGGTTTTGCTTTTAAAGCAGAATAAATAGTTTTTCTTTAAAGCAGAATGAAGTACATGCTGCAATTTCAAATAGGTAAGAACAAAACACATGCCTCGGAAGGAAGAAAGGAAAGAGCCAGAATGAGACAACGATTTCCGAGGATTTGCGTAATGCATTTATGAAAAAATTGAAGTATCGGTACTGTTTACTTAAAAACACTTTTAGTATATATAGTGAAACTTCAGCTCTAAAATGGAACAGGGAGGCCTGGCGCGATAGTGCAGCAGGGAGGAAACCTGCCCTGCATGTGGCGATCGACATGGGCTTGGTCCCCGGCATCCCATAGGGTCCCCTGAGCCCTGGCAGGAGTGATTCTGGAGTGCAGAGACAGGAGGAAAAACTGAGCACCGCTGGGTATTGCCCCAAAGCTAAATGCAACAAAATAAAGTCTGGGGGTGTTGTTTGATTTTGGTGGGTAGTGCCCCTGGCAGTGCTCAAGTCTTCTCGCCAGCTTGGAGCTCAGGGGCCATGCGACTTGAGGGAGGTGCTGAATCCTCACTACGGCCGGGCTGGGGAAAGAGAGTCTATGTCAAGCCTATCAGTGGGACAGAGGATCTTCGTTCTTCATATGTCACCTCCAGCTCTCAGGAACTTCCTCTCCAGATGAAATTTTGAGGGGGAACCCTTGACCCGCTGTACCCATCTCTGGGAAAGAGAAGCCTCTTGGGCAGAGCTGAGGCAAAGACTGGGCCTGTGAACAGTCAGCAGTGTTTTTTAGAAGTCACAGCCAAGACGTGGCAGGGGCCTGGGCCCACTGTGGAAGGTCAGTGAGAGGCTGTGACCGCCCCAGACGCCGGCCAACCAGAGGTCCCACCACCCCTCAGCTCCCTGCCTCCGTCCTGGCCCACTGGCTCTGCTGGTCTCCCCGCTCCCAGAAGGGACAGCAAAGACAGCCAGGGAGAGGGGCACGTGGTGCCTAGGATACTGGCTGATGAGAACGGACCCAGGGAGGCCTCTGCAGACATAAGCTGAAGCCGGCAGGTGCCGAACTATTCAGCCTGCAGTCCCCCCGGCATGCCGTCTACGTTGCCCTGCTTAGGAACATCTGAATTAGGTGGTCTCCAGCCTCTGACTCTCTTGCTCCTGGTGTCCACAGGCCAGTCTCAAACCAACAATCGGCAGGTCATGCAGAAGACCAAAAAACGGGCCCTGTTGGGCTGAAGCAGCCGTAGAGTGGGTCAGGGTTTGCCTTGCATGCAGCTGGCCTGGGTTCAACTCCTGGCATTCCATATGGTCACCCAAGCACCGCCAGGAGTGATCCCTGAGCTCAGAGCCAGGAGTAAGCCCTGTGCACTATCAGGTGTGGCCCCCAAACCCCAGAAATGAGTCCTGGGTGAGAGGCATGTGAGAGTGGACCCTTGAGGTGGCCAGGGGCCGGGTCTGGAGAGCGGCAGCGCACATGTCAGATGTGGACCAGTGGCTGGCCACAGAATGCTCTGGAACAGTGGCCCACCTACACGCCCATCTGCAGGGCTGCGCACAGGGCACTTGGCAGAGGAGGAGGTGGACACAGTCAACACAGGCTGACCTCTATGGTGGGGGGGGGCAGCTCGGCTGGCCACCAATGCCCAGCTACAGGCTGAGGCGTAGAAGCCAGCCCAGAGAACTGGAGAGCTGAATTCAGCATTAGAATCCAGAAAACCCATGCAGCAGGTTGAGAACGGTCCCTTCTGGTGCTTAAAGGCGAGGAGAGACTTCTCAGAAGCCCAGGCTGGGGACAGTGCTGAGCAGGAGACCTCTTGACCACTGTGTGAGGCCCTGGGTTCCACCTCCAGCACTACAGAAGAATCAAAGAAAGGATGTTTTGTTTTGGAAGCTACCCCCGGTGCTCAGGGGATACTCCTGGCTCTACATTCAGGAATGACTCCTGGGGGACTCAGGGGACTATATGGGGTGCTGGGGATTGAACGCAGGTAGTCTGCAGGCAAGGCAAGCGCCTTACACGCTGCGCTATCAAAAAAATGCCATAGAACTTAGAGTGTTTAACTTGAAAGTTTAAGTTTTTGACTTCAAACTTGAGTGCCAACGGTGCGGAGTGCCAGAAGTGATCCTCCAGCACAGAGCCAGGGGCAGTCCCTCAGCACCCTTGGATGTGGTCCCCCCAGTCCCGCCAGGAGTGATTCCTGAGTGCAAAGCCAGGAGTAACACCTGAGCACTTCGGAGGGTGGCCCCCAAACAAACAAACAAAAAATAAAAGAAATATCTAAACATTTAGGACGCAAGAGCGATAGTCCAGTGAGGAGGGTGCTTGCCTTACAGCTGGTCTTTCCAGTTTCCATCCCTGGTGTCCCATAAGGTCCTCCAAGCCCTACCAGGAGGACTATTGAGCAGAGAAAGGAGTGAGCCCTGAGCACAGGCTGAGTGTGACCTCAAAAAAAAAAACCCGAATTTTTTTAACTTAAAATTTAAAAAGAAATAAAAATAATAAAATTTAAAAAATAAGCCCGGAGAGATAGAACAGCAGGCTGGGCATTTCCTTGCACACAATCAATTCAAGTTCAGTTCCAGGCATCCCAAATACTCCTCCACGTCCACCAGGAGTGTGGCACCCCCGCCTCCCCCAAATTAAAAGGAAACCTTTATTTGTAGTTACAGGATAAGCACCTTAGGAGATCAGCCCAGAGGAAGTTCACATATCACCCTGGCACATCCCAGTCTATACTCGCCCCTCCCTAAAAACTCTCAGCATCCCAGTGAAATTTGCTTCTTAGAGACCTTGCAGGTAAGGGTGTTTGCCCATTTGTCTGAAGGGGAAGGGGATGAGTCCATGTTCATCTCAGGTTGTTGGCCCCTCAATAAACCTCCTCTTCTCCCATCAACTCTTCTTCTTCTTCCTTTTTTTTTTTTTGCTTTTTGGGTCAGGTTGGGTTGGAGCGATGATAGCACAGTAGGTAGGGCATTTGCCTTGCACGTGGCCAACCTGGGTTGGCCTCTGTACCGATCCCTCTGTACCTCTAGGAGAGCCCAGCAAGCTACCAAGAGTATCACGCCTGCATGGCAGAGCCTGGCAAGCTCCCCGTGGTGCATCCAATATGCCAAAAACAGAAACAAGTCTCACAATGGAGACAGTGCTTTTTGGGTCGCACCCAGCGATGCACAGGGGTTCCTCCTGGCTCATGCACTCAGGAATTACTCTGTGCTCAGGGGGCCATAAGGGATGCTGGGAATCGAACCCAGGTTGGTCGTGTGCAAGGCAAACGCCCTCCCCGCTGTGCTATCGCTCCAGCCCCTCATCAACTCTTCTTGAGCACGGACCTCCAAGCGGCGGGCACATGAGCCCAGGAGAGGTTGTAGCTTGAGAGCGGAGAGAAGAATGGTGAGGAGAGGACTGGCTCAGCCCACCGCTTTGCTGAGCTGGGGCTTCCCGGTGCTGTTCTGCACAGCTCAGGGGCTCCGCTGTTTTGTGCTGGGGTGCCAGTGCTAGCATTCAACGTGATTGGGCCAGGAAGGGAGGCGCAGTTACAAGGCTTTGCGGGGAGCCAGGCCCTAAAACAAAGGAAACGTTTAAGGAGCAATTACCCTAAAACGTCAGATGATTGAGAAAACTCGTGGGAGAAAACCCTTCTCTCTCAGTGCCTGTCTTTGAAATGCAAATACCCCAGCAGGTAACTAAAGATCGGCCCACACAGACTAGGAAAAAAAAAGAGGGGGAAATTTTCCTTCTGTACTGGAACTTGTTATTGTATTGCGTAAACTTAACTCAATTTGGCAATTCAACTGTTTGCAATTTGGACCCAACTGTTACTTGATCAGTGATTTCTGGATTTTTATTCAATATTGACTCATGGTTGACCTTTGCAACAAACGCCACGGAGTCGGAGTCCTTGCATCAACGTGAATACTTTTCTACTTCTTAGGGTGTCGCCAAAATTAATTTGTAAAAGAGATCTATTTATGGGGCTGGAGAGACAGTACAAAGGCAGAGGTCAACTGGGACTAGACCCCAGGCATCCCATATGGCGCCCCGAGTATTGCCAGGAGTGATTCCTGAGAGCAGAGCCAGGAGTAACCTCTCAGCATCCCATAAGGTCCCCTGAGCACTCCCCCAAAATCTAGTTTTTTAAAAAAATAAACTTACTTTAGTTATTGTGACGTAGGCAGGTAGATAGGGAAAGGCCCTTTGCAATGAAACAAAGTTTCCTGGAAGAAGAATTCTAGGAATGACCCACCTTACGGATACAGAAAACAAAGGCCTGATAAGACCATCCGCAGACAGGATATAGGCCTCCCCTTGAAATTCCTCTTTTTGGACCTCCCTGGTAACCTCCTTAGCAACGGGACATTTACCTGGGAAGAAGCCCCATGTGGGGGCAGGTTGGAGGAACCCTATAAAGGCCACCTGGAACAAAGGAAGCGCGCGCATTAGCTGCCCGAGCCCATGTGCTGCTTGCGCCCACGTGGCCGAGCACATGTGGTTCCCGAGCACATGTGTTGCCCGCATCTCCCCTCTTGAGATGTGTACTTTCATGCTTTCGTGTCTAGCTTTTCTCTCTCTCTCTCTCTCTCTCTCTCTCTCTCTCTCTCTCTCTCTCTCTCTCTCGCCCTCCGCACCTAAAAATCCTCCAAATAAAATCTATTTGTTTCACTGCTTGTCTACTCCTGAAATTCCTTTCTGTGAGGCGAGACAAGAACCCAGCAACCCTGGTTCTGAGTGGCAGAGGCGGGTAGGGAGAAAGTGACCGTCTTTCTCCTCCCCGCTTCACATAAGTCACCCGTGGGGTCACCGACATCAATTGCTGTTTGGTTTCTGGCAGAGAAACAGGTTTTTATGTACTTAAGTAAAACTAAAAGTTTTCTTTCGGTTTCATGGACAAAGTTTTCTCAGACCCACTGTTCTCTCTCTCTCTCTCTCTCTCTCTCTCTCTCTCTCTCTCTCTCTCCCTCCCCCCCTCCCTCTCTCCCTCTCTCTCTCTCTCTCCCTCCCTCCTTCCCTCTCCTGTTTAGTCTGTCTAGAATACAGATTTTGTGTTTATTAGGGGCTTCATCTCCCCATAATTCCACAATCAGCAGGGTGGATAAAAGGGACAACAAATGCATACCTATGAACCAGCAGATAAAATGACTTAATAGTTAAAACCACCTTGGGCTGGGTGGACTCAAGTTTTGTGGACTAAGGGAGTGGAAGGAAGACTTAAATACCTTTGAATGATCAACCAATAACAGAGCCAGACTCGGGCCCAAATATCCAATCACATAAGCATATGGCGGCACCTCTGCCACCCCTGGCCTGCTGCTGCGACACAGGGGTCCGACCATGCCACACAACTGTCACTGCCGTACTTCACAAGAAGGCGACCAGCAGGACCAGTGATGACCTTTACTCCGGAATGAGGAGAAATGACTTGATCACACTGGATCCTGCCGACCGGTAGCAAGTGGGATCTACTGAGATGCACCAGGCAGCACTCAGGGCAGCGAGGGAGGAGAGAAGGCAGGATCCTGGTCTGGGACGTGCTGGCCCATGTCTACCTCCTCACACCGGACAGAGCCCAGTGGGGTTCTCAAGCTGTCGCTCCTGCTCTCCTGATTTCTACAGCAGAGTCACTGGGTCACTACTACCTGGTCCCGTCCATCTGTAGGCTGGAAGGCTGTTTCAGCACAGAAAGAATTCATTTATGAAATTCACGCGGCTGGCCTTAAGGGACAGCCCACACACTGTCCTTAACAAACCCCGTTGGAGCAATAGCACAGTAGGAAGGGTATTTGCCTTGCATGCAGCAGACCCGGGTTCGATCCTCGGCATCCCATATGGTCCCCTGAGCACTGCCAGGAGGAATTCCTGAGTGCAGAGCTAGGAGTGACCCCTGAGTATCGCCAGGTATGCCCCAAAGAGCAAACAAACAAACAAACCAAAAAAACCTGACATCTCTAACGAGAAAGTCTGGTCTCCGGGACATTACTGCCTCAAAAGGGGCATCTGTGCCATTGTGCCATTACGTGGAGTGCTTGTACCTGTGGGTTGGCTGCACTCATCACACACACACACACACACACACACACCCTGCGGGTCTTTGTCCACCAGTGGTTCGGATCATGGGGTTTCAGGAATCCCTGCCAGAATTGGTGCTTTTTCTTTGTTTTGCTTCTTTGGGGGCTATACCTGGCGATGCCCAGGCGTTGCTCCTGGCTCTGCACTCAGGAATCGCTCCTGACAGTGTTTGTGGAACCAAGTGGGGTGCTGGGGATAGAGCCCGGTTTGATGTGTACAAGGCAAACGCTCTCCCCGTTATAGTATTGTTCTGGCCCTCTGCTTTCTCAAGCTTGTGCCTCTCTTGCGACTGTGGCATCTTCCCCAGTGTAGCCGCACACCCACCCAAGGAGACGCCCCATGCTTGTGGCGCCCCCTGCTGACGGCTTAAGGCACCTGTGGAAGATGGGGGGTGAGAAACTGGCTAGAGCGGACTGCTGTGGGGGAGATCAGAGATGCTCACTCAGAAGATGGGACGGCCCTGGAGCTCCCTGAGAGCGAGGAGCCAGGCCCAGGCCATCGAGCCGCCTCCTCCCTGTCCTCTCCTCAGGCGGAAACTTTCCTGCGTCCAGAAGCGGCCCAAGGGCCACAACCCTGAGATTCGACTCTGGCTTTCAGCACCAGAAGGATAACGTGCTCCTGATCCCAGTGAAGCCTCTCCACAAACTCTCTTTTGTTGGTTGGTTTTTGTTTTGGAGGCCACATCTGGCTGTGCTCAAGAATCACTCATGGCGGGGGCTGAAGAGACCATATATGGTTCCAGGGACTGAGCCCAGGTCGGCTGCATGTAAGGCAAGTGCCCTTTCCACCGCGCCATCTCTCCATAAATGTTTCTTTTTTTGTTTTGTTTTTGTTTTTGGCCTTGCTCAGGGGTTACTCCTGGCTCTGCACTCAGGAGTTACTCCTGGCGGTGCTGAGGGGACCATAGGGGATGCTGGGAATCGAACCCGGGTCGACCACGTGCAAGGCAAACGCCCTACCCGCTGTGCTATCACTCCAGCCCCCACCACAAACTTTTTGTCTTTTCTTTTTGGGCCACACCTGCCAGTGCTCAGGGGTTACTCCTGGCCCTGTGCTCAGGAATCACTCCTGGAGTGCTTGGGGGACCATATGGGATGCTGGGGATCAAACCCGGGTTTCCTAGGTGCAAGGCACGCACCCTCCCCACTGTACTATCCCTCCAGACCCTCCAAAAATCCTTAAGCTTAGGAAGCTGAGTTCCCTGCTGTCTGTGGCCACCAAAACCAAGCTCTCCAGTAGGTCCTCCTACCTATCAAGACGACCACCATACTTCTGGGGAGACTGGCTGGTGCCTAAGTTTCCCCGGCCCTGGGTCCCAGGAGCCAGTTCACCAATGGATGCAACTAAGAAAGGGACCCTCCACCTGGGCTGCAGCAGTCCTCAGAGCCAGGGAGGGCCTCAATGCAGGGGCCCACTGTCCAGGAGTGCTCAGAGCTGAGTCCAGGGCACAGGGCAATAGTACTGTGGGAAGACTCTGCTGTGGCAGAGAGCACTGCACCCTGCGGCTGAGCGAGCAGATCACAGAGAGAGCGTTACTGAATCAATCGAGAAGTAGAGCCAGGGGGCCCGAAGGTCTCCTTCAATTCAATAAAGCAAACATAATGACCATCATACATAGTTTATACTATGCCAGGCCTAGTGCTGGGCACTTACAACCACACACACACACACACACACACACACACACACACTTAAATATTTTTAAATTTTGTTATTGGGGGGCCATGCTCACCCATGTCAGGGTCTACCCCCAGCTCTGTACTCAAGGGTCACTTCCCTTGAGGAAGTGGTGCTCAAAGAACCAGATGCGGTTTCCGGGGATCAAACCAGGGTAATGCAAACTAGGCACTTTAACCCCTGACCTATCTCTCGGGTTCTAAATGAGTTTTAATTGAGGTATCAGGTTCCAATAGACTCAAAATCACTGTTATTGTACCCAAAGCACTTCTGCATCCATCCCTCCACCGGTACCTCAAGATCCTTCCTCCCTTACTCTCCTTAGCTCCCAGTTCCATTGATCATGTCTTGGTATCTGTTTCCTAAATACATATATTAGTTCGTTGAATTCCTGTAACAACTCTGAGTGTCTCTCCTAGGAAGAAAAGGAGGCCCACGATGCTGAGAGGGTGGAGGCGGAAGAATTGAAATTCCAGGAAGGGGATCGACTTGTCCCAGATGGCCCAGGGCATGCCCCAATTTTCACACTCAAAATCCCACATCCTGGGGGAACCTTCATTAGCCAGAGGTGTTAGGACAGGTGCTCGGGCTACAGCTGCCGGGTGAGAGAAGAGTGGGAAAGTGTGGGGGGCAGGGGGTGGGCCAGGCGGTGGCCACGGGCTGTGCAAAGCTCAGGGGTTCTCTCTGGGACCCCACCTCCGAGCTCTGCTTCCTCCTCCAGCTCCGGACCCTCCTGCTTGTGCAGGCTCCAGCACCGGCCCCACTTCCCATGATGTCCGGAGATCCCCCTGGGGGTGGGGGATGGAGGGACAGTGATGATGACGATGGGCTGCTTCAGCGGCCCCTCCGCCAGCAACAAGGTGGCAGCTGGCCTCGAGTCCTACTTCCCCAGCCCCCTGGGCCGCCACAATAGCAGAGACACCGAGGAAGCGTGTTAATAAGCCTCCGACTTCTAATTTATTCTAAGAGTAATGATCCTCCGACTTCTATTTATTCTATTAAGAAGGCCAAACTGCATGTCCCCAAGCCTCTAATTAGGGCAGCGCTCTGTTAATGGGGAAGCTTTTTATTGTGCACACGCATGGGCCTCTCATTAAAGGCTATCTCATTAATTCTACCGAATGCCTGGTGAAAAGGAATGGGGAGGGCAGAACCAGGGCAATGCAAACAGTCACGAAGCCAGCAGAGAGCTCTGCGAGGTCAGAGGGGCCGGGCTGGGCTTGCAGTGTTCAAGGAAACCTACAACCTTGATCAACGCCTATGGAGATGACGTGCCCAGTGCAGGATCCTAAAGGGGACTGAAGCGGGTCACGGAGCCCTGCCAGCCAAGTCACAGGGCCAGAAGAGCGCTTCCATGACTCAGGCTGGCACAGGGCTCTCAGGCTGACAACTGTCCCCAGCCTGCCCCACACCTGCCTTCACTCTTGTCTTCTAACACTTTCATAACAAACAAACAAACAAAAAACACTGTCCTCTCACGCCCTACCGAGGTCACCAGTCGCTCCCCGCGAGCGGCTCTCCAGCACAGCCACGGCCCCAGAAGCACAAGGACTTAATGCAGAACCCGGCAGCTTGGAGCAGAAAAGTGAACGGACTATGCGTTGATCCAGGCCATCAAGTCTGCCGGAGGGGAAAGGGTGTTGCCCCATTCGCCCTCTCCTCTCTGGAAAGAAAGATGGCGGCCACATGGGAGCCTTGTGGACAGCAGGTATGAGCCGGGAGTGTGGGGGCGACTAAAACCTCATGGGAAGGGGGGCGTTTCGCTCCGCCCTTCACGCCCTACCGAGGCCACCGGTTGCCCCCCGCGAGCAGCTCTCCAGCACGGCCACGACTCCAGAACAGAGAAACCAATTTCTTAACTATCTGACTTTCAGTAGAAATACTTCCAGGGTCAATAGGTAAAATAGCAGAAATCCAAAACCAACATTTAATTCTTGAACCCAGCTGTAGAAAGCAAATCACTTCACAATGCTTTTTCAGCATGTCTGATTTGGGGGGGGGGGTAAACTCTAAATAATAGTGGTGAATCTTTTATTGAAACAATGAATCTAATCAAAGCAGATAGAGTGTTAACTAGAATTCATCTGCCCCACAGGGACTGGGAGGGGTGGGGGGTGGGGTTTTATTGGGGTTCTTCATGGTAAAAAATAAGTATTGGTAAAGGGAAATGTGTTTGATATTTGCATGACTGAGACATAAACCTGAAAGCTTTGTAACCTTTCCCACAGTGATTCAATAAATAAATTTAAAAAAAAAAAACAAAAAACCACTGTCCTCCTGTTGTTCGTCGTTTTGCTCGAGCAGGCCCAGTGACCTCTCCATTTTGAGACTTGTTGTTACTGTGTTTGGCACATCGAATACGTCACAGGGAGCTTGCCAGACTCTGCTGTGTGGGCGAGATACTCTCGGTAGCTTGCTGGGGTCTCCGAGAGGGGTGGAGGAATCAAACCTGGCTCGGCCGGGCTGGCTGCACACAAGGCAAACGCCCTACTGCTGTGCTATAGGTTGTTAGATGTCATCCATTCTCTCCAAACTTTCTATAAGAACCATCTATAGACGCTCGTCCTGGGTCCCTCCCCAAGATTCTGCTTCAGTTTCTGGGACAGAGCCAGGAAATCTTAACAAGGGTCACCAGGGAACTCTTATTAATAAGGAAATCTGGGGAACGCCAAGCAATGCAACCTCCCGGCTCAGGCCTGAGCTCCCTCCATGCCACCGCCGGAGGGCACAGTTCTCCTTGAATTCCTCCCTGGACGTGCAGCTCACCTCCCCTTCTACGGAATCAATGGTCCTCAAATCCTTTGATTTGATGACCCACATGGTAACTGCTTCCTGCCTCTGGGATCAAGCGGGATACATCTTCCCCCTCTGTCCTCTTAGCATGTACCAGGATAAAACTAATGGCTTTTCTCCAGCCAAAACGTACCAGAACCTCCAGCTCCCGTAGTCTCAGACGTTTTGAAGGAGAGACACTCAGCCTCTGGCCCAGTCAGACATCCTCCTGTGCACGTCTTCTGTCTCAGACACATGCCAGCAATGCCCCTCCACTGACCTACAAACTGATTTGTCCTCACTTCTGCCCCGGAAGCTCATTCAAGAGCTTAGTTCAGGAAGTGTTCAGGGCTTACTCCTACCTCTGTGCCAAGGGATCGCTCCTGGTGGTGCTCAGGGGGGCATAGAGGGTGCCAAGGCTCGAACTTGAGCTGGTCGCGTGCAAATTAAGTTCCCTATCCCTGCACTCTCTCTCTCTCTCCAGCCCTAGGCCCGCCCACTGGATGGAGAAGAGAGTGAATTTGGAGAGTTTGCTCAAGGGATCTCATCGTTTCAAGGCATGTGGCCTGTCCAAAGGCACCCAAAGAACGAATTAACATTTATAAGGTGCTTCCTGTGTATGAGGGACTGGTCCCTGCTCCATCCTGTGCTCGGGGTCCTTACAGAGGAGAATGAACACTTTTAGCACAGACTCTGCTTTTAGAGAAAAGAGCTGGCATTCAGAGCCCACCCCATAGCTCATGCTGCCAGCCTGCCACGGGCAACTCCCGCAGATGGGCAGCTATCACAAACAAAGCAGTGGTTTGCTGGTCTGCAGCCCAGTCAAATGCTAGGCTCAGAGCTAATTTCTCCAAGTGAGCGACCTCCCTCCAGCTGCCATGGAGGACCAGGGCTGGGCGGGGGAGGGGGGGTGTCACTGACCACACACAGAATTACGCTAAGAGCACTAGAGATGCATGGGGCCAGAGACTGAGTCTAGTTTAACTCCTCCTGAGCAGAGGCTTAGTTCAGTCTCCTCGAAAGATTCTAACATGCGGCCTGGGTGTTAGCCTAACTGTTGGGTACCCGCACTTCACAACCCACACTGTGCAAACAGCTCCCGAGGGGCGTCTGCAAAAGCCACAGGAGGCCACAGGTCTGCACGCAGGCTGAAACTCTGCACTTCCAACAGGCGGGTGGCAAGGCACACTCAGTAGGTACGCGCTGATCCTGGGGTATACCACTCGAGCAGCCCTCAGACTCCTTAGACACACACACACACCCCACCCCACAGACGTGCAGAATCCAAAGCCTGGAGTGCAGGTCGTCTGTGCTTTGCCAGCTCTGACCTAGAGGGTTGTTTGGTTTCGGAGTGGCTGGCCCAGAGCGAGGCCTCCTGCCAGCGGTGGCTCTGGGGGCTGACAGATAACGCTAATGGAACAGTAATGACAGGATCTCACACTTCCCCAGCGGTGGCTGCCCCGGCCTTCACATTTATTCGCAAATGGAAAGTCATTTTACCTTGCACACGCTCCCAGCTCCCCTCAGGTCAAGCCGACTGGAGACAGACAGAGACGCAGGCTCTCCTGTTGCCCGTGTCCCTGGCCAGCCTCGGTGTGGAAGCAGCCCTGGCCCCTCGGCTCTCGCCCACGGGGTCTCAGGAACCTCGTCTCCCCTTCTGTAAAGTAAGGTCTAGACTGGAAGTTCCCAAATTATTTGCCCTACTGCCCCCTTTACAGAGAAAAAAAAAATCACGCAGCATCCCCCCGCCCCATGAAAACCATCCTTCTTTAAGCAAACAGCCCCTCCATCATTCCAGCACCCCCAGGAGGCAGTATCAACCGCTTAGTAAACTGGTTTCCATGATGAGTTTGGAAAGGAGAAATCTCAACTAGACTGGACATTTTGTGTTTCTGGACCTATGTCCCTACTAATTTTTTTTTTTAACCAGAGCCCTTGTCATAGACGAGAAGCATTCATACAATTTGGAATCACTAGAACATGCCAGAACATGTACTCTAAGGAGATCACTCTGAAGTCAGAGAAGCTGGGGGCCTACGTTTCACACTGCTGGTGAGTATAGAGCCAGGATTCGGGTTCAAAATGCCCAAATCCAGGGCAGTGACTGTGATTTCAGAACCCCCTTCCTGGAACCAGTCATGGCCAGGCCAAATGCACAGATACGCTCATCGCTTCCGTTGTGCCTGAGCCTATTCCAGAAACACATCACAACGTCCCTCTGTCAGGTTGGCAGAACTAAGTTCTTCCCTACTTCCTCACTGTGAAAACTAAGGGACACTGGATAAACAAATGGGATGTCATTCAAACCCCAGGTAGTCTATCTCACCCCTAGATAGCTCAGTTTGGTCAGGTAAGAATGAAGATGAAGGACAGTGGAGCTACAGTACAGAGAGGAGGGCACCTGCCATGCATGCGGCTAATGAGGTCAATCCCTGGCACCCCAGAACACTGCCAAGAGTGACAGTTGAGCACAGTGCCAGGAGTGATCCCTGAGCACCTTTGGATGTGGCCCAAAATCAAACAAACAAATGAAGATGTAAATAAAAATGAGATTTAGGGGCCAAGGAGACAACTCAAAGGGCTGGAGCATAGTTCTGGCATATGGAAGCTCCATATTTGATCCTCATACCTGTGGTCTCCCCAGCACAACTAGGTGAATCCTTGGTGCCCCCTCTGGGGCGTCTTCATGCCCCCCAAAATCAAGAGATAGTATATGAATGAGACTAAGAATAGAAATAAGAGAAAGTGGAGGTTCAATTCCTAGCACCCCATATAGTCCCCTGAGCACTGCCAGGAGTAATTCCTGAGTGCAGAGTCAGAAGTAACCTCTGAGCATCACAGGATGTGCCCAAAGCAAACACACAAAAAAGAAATAAGGGAAAGTGTGTGAAGGCCTAAGAACTGTGGAGCTGGACGTGCAAAAAAGTGGGCTCAGATCTCTACCTAACACCATGTACAAAAGTAAGATCAAAATGGATTAAAGACCTCAACATCAGACCGGAATCTATAAGGTACATTGAAGACAACGTTGGCAAAACCCTCCACGACATTGAAGCTAAAGGTATCTTCAAAGGTGACACACCACTGGCCAAGCAAGTGAAAACAGAGATACACAGATAAAAGGGACTATCTTAAACTAAGAAGCTTCTGCACCTCCAAAGAAACAGTGACCAAAATACAAAGACAGTCTACAGAATGGGAAAGGATATTCGCCCAATACCCATCTGACAAGAGGTTGATATCAAGGATATACAAAGCACTGGTTGAACTCCACAAGAAGAAAACATCCATCCCCATCAAAAATGGGGCGATGATGGGGGTATGGTGCTGCCAGCAGGTCAATCTGTACCTGTGAGGCGAGTGCATCAGGAGCCTGATGGTGTCTTCAGACTTCCAGTTACCCCAAAATTGCTGCTGTGCCTTTGGCCAGAGCCCAAAAACTTGGAGCAAAGTTTACCAAGAAAGTAAACGGCCAAAAGTTAGGGATGTGGGAAACACACCCACAAACTACCTCCGGCTCAGCTATATAATTGGAGGCATGGCCTCTCTGGTTCCTGATTGAACTGCTTAATGGCCTTGATCCCAGAAACTCAGAAACAAATCTCGAAACCCAACGGCTTTTGGCAGAAATGCGTCCGGACTACGCAGTAGGTTACTATTGCCAGGACACCCCAGGTGGGAAAGGGCATTGTCACTCCACCTGCTTCCCCCTGGTGGCCTGGTGGCCGCCATCCTCCAGAGACCACTGGACAGTCAGGTTTGGGCCCACAGTGACAAGACACACAGGGCCTCATGGGATGGGGGTGGAGCCGGGCCTGTCCTCCCCACCTCAATGAGACCCCAAGTCATTGCCCACGAACGGCCTCTCTGGCTCCTGATCAAGCTGCTTAATGGCCATGATCCCAGAGACTCAGAAACAAATCTCGAAACCCACCGGCTTTTGGCAGAAATGCGTCTGGACTCCACAGTAGATTACTGTTGCTGGGACACCCCAGGGGGGAAAGGCTGTTGTCCCTCTGACTGCTCCCCCTTGGCGGCTCAGTGGCTATCATCCTCCAGAGGCCATTGGACAGTCCGGCTTGGGCCCGCAGTGACAAAACTTGTTGGGCCTCACAGGATGGGGGTGGAGCCGGTCCTGTCCTCCCCACTCCAACAAGACCCCAAGTCATCGCCCACGAGCGGCCTCTCTGGCTCCTGATCAAGCTGCTTAACAGCCATGATTCCAGAGACTCAGAAACAAATCTCGAAACCCAGCGGCTTTTGGCAGAAATGCGTCTGGACCACGCAGTAGGTTACTGTCGCCGGGACACCCCAAAGGGGAAAGGGTGTTGTCCCTCCGCCTGCTTCCCCCAGGTGGCTCGGTGGCCGCCATCCTCCAGAGACCATTGGACAGTGAGGTTTGGGCCCACAGTGACGAGACATTTTGGGCCTCACGGGATGGGGGTGGAGCCGGTCCTTTCCTCCCCACCCCAACGAGACCCCAAGTCATCGCCCACGAATGGCCTCTCTGGCTCCTGATCAAGCTGCTTAACGGCCATGATCCCAGAGACTCAGGAGCAAATCTCAGAACCCAGCAGGTTTTGGCAGAAATCCCTCCAGATTTAAGCGTTAAAATTTCGGAATTTCAAAATCACGCAGCCACTACTGCAGCCACGCAACATCATATGTTATTCATAACCAGCAATAGAAAACAAATTGTCTACAGTTGCCTTTTCAGCAGATCTGAGTGTTGGGGTAAAATCTCAAATAATAATGGTGGGTCTGGTGTCAAAATATTGAATGTGATCAAAGTAGAGAGAGAGTAATGTGGAAATCATCTGCCCCACAGGTAGGGGGAGGGTGTGGGATGGGGGTATACTGAGGTTGTTGGGGGTGGAGAATGGGCACTGGTGAAGGTATGGGTGTTTCACTGTATGACCGAGACTAGACCCGAAAGTTTTGTAACTGCTCTCACTGTGATTCAATAAATAAAATTATAAAAAAATGGGGGAAAATGGGGCGATGAACAGAAATTTTCTCAAGAAATTCGAATGGCAAAAAGGCACATGAGAAAATGCTCTACATCATTAATCATCAGGGAGACGCAGATCAAAACAACAATGGGATATCTTCTCACACCACAGAGACTGTCCCACATCCAAAAGAACAAAAGCAACCGGTGTTGGCGCGGATGTGGGGAGAAAGGGACCCTCCTTCACTGCTGGTGGGAATGCCAACTGGTTCTGCCCTTCTGGAAAACAGTATGGACGATTCTCAAAAAATTAGAAACTGAGCTCCCACTTGACCCAGCAATACCACTCCTGGGAATATATCCCGGAGAGGCAAATGACAAAGCACAGTCGAAATGGCATCTGGCACTTCTATGTTGATTGCTGCACTGTTCACAATAGCCAAAATTTGGAAAAAAATCCGAGTACCTGAGAACAGATGACTGGTTAAAGAAACTTTGGTACATCTACACAATGGAATACTATGCAGCTGTTAGAAAAGATGAAGTCATGAAATTTACATACAAGTGGTTCTACATGGAAAGTATCATGCTAAGTGAAATGAGCCAGAAAGAGAGGGACAGACATAGAAAGACCGCACTCATCTGGGGAATATATAGTAACGGAATGAGAGTCAAACATCCAAGAAGAGTTGAGATAAGTACCAGGAGGTCTGCTCCAGGGTTTGGAAGCCAGCAGCACTTGTTGGGGGAAAGGCAGCTCAGACAGAGTGAGCAAAAGGGAATGCCCTGCCACAGAGGCAGGGTGAGGTGGGCGGATGGGGTGTGGAGGTGTGGGGGCTACTACGATCACTGGTGGTAGAGAATAGCCACTGGTGGAGGGATGGGCACTCGATCATTGTACGACTGAAACCCAAGCATGAAAGTCTGTAAGTCTGCAACTGTACCTCATGGTGTTTCACTAACAAAAAAATAAAAAAGAACTGTGGAGCTGGGAGAGATGGGCTCACATTAAGAGAATGAAAGAAGATATACTTTCTTGGAACAGGAAAACGAAAATTGATAAGAACAGCCAGCACTGTGTGTGTCGGAGAAGATCAAACTCCCAGTACATGCACGACTCTGCGAGTGAGGGACTGGCTGCTGGGACAAGAAGCAAACCTGGAAAGAGCCGACAGCAGTGCCCGGATGCTGCCTACCCCCCATGCTGGGAGCACAGAGCAGAAGCACAGCAGGCCAGTCTGGCCCAGGGTCGGGCCACGCGTCAGGGCACCAGGGACCAGCGCATGCTCACAGGGCTGTTCGCACACAGCTGCGAACAGCTCCCTCTCTACCCTGCCATGCTCAGGGCAGACTCCTGCTTCTGCGCTCAGGGATACTTCTAGCTGGCTCTGGGGACTACTCTGGGTGCTGGGGGACAAGCCTGAGTCAGTCACCTGCTGGACTACCACTCAAACCCCGCTAACCTGCTCCAGGCAAGTCAAGGGCAAAGGAACCCGGGTAGGCACCCTCCTGACAAACCCCTGACCCAGAGACAGTGACGTTAGGGTCTTCCCAGAGACTCTGTGCCACTTCCCTCCCAATCTCCGGAGCTACCTCGCCCAAAGCAGGGCCCAGCTGGAGAGCAAAGGCATCAGAGTGCACGGCAGAAGTTCGAGTCCCCTAAGATCTCATCGGGACTCGAAGAGAACATGGTCATTAGCGCTGGGAAGATGAACATTGGGTCTTCTGGTCCCCTCAAGAACATGTTACCCCATAAAAGAAGTCAGTCCCTGAAGGCCATTCATCCTACAATTCCATTGACAGGAAGCGTGGAGGGTCTCGAATCCATCGAGAAGCAGATCACAGAAGCTGGGGGAAGGCGCAAACAGGGGGTGAGTGGGTCCTTCACATCAGGGGTTCCTTTGGGGTGAGGCTCAAACCTGGTGCTGGTCACTCGGCCTCAGAACACTAAAGCCACAGAATGTTACGCTTCGAGACAGGGTTTGTGCTGGTGTGTGAATTATTCTCAACTTAAACAAAGGAAGGGTGAAAGTGGCTCTGAGCAAGGATGAAGCGTACAATAAAGGGCTCGGCGTGGCGTGCATCTGGCCGGCGGCCAGCTCACGGTTCCACCACAGAGACCGTGTTTGTACTTGAGAACTCGTAAGACGGATGCCTGGCAGGAACTCCCTCCGACCTTCTCTCCATGAGGCAACAGCTGTGTGTTACTGTGGAAACGGCCACTCGCAGAAATGGCCCCTCCTTGTTCTTGGCAAGTAAAACCGCCTTCAAGAAGACAGGGCTGGAGCAATACGACAGTGGGTAGGGCATCTGCCTTGCCCACAACTGACTGGGATTCAATTCCTAGATTCCATATGGTCTTGGGGCCTGCCAGAAATGATCCCCAGGAATAAGCCCCTGAGTTCTCCCCAACTCTCCCGACCCCCCCCCCCAAAAAAAACGGGCAATAGGCTTTGGCTCATGGGAAAGCACTTGCCTTGCAACTGTGAGGCTCTGGGTTCAACTCCTGGCACCGTCAAACAAACAAAAACAAAAGTGGGGGGGGGCGGAGCGATAGCACAGCTGGAAGGGCGATTGCCTTGCACACAGTCGACCTGGGTTCGATCCTGGGCATCCCATATGGTCCCCCAAGCACTGCCAGGAGTAATTCCTGAGTGCAGAGCCAGGACTAAGCATCGCTGGGTGTGACCCAAAAAGTAAAAAAAAAAAAGTGGGTTGGGGAACTGGCTCAAAGGGCCCCACGTTTGATCCCAATACCATATAGCTGTCTCCTGGCTCTGCCCTCACAGATCATGCTTGGTGGGCGCAGGGGATCATATGGGATGCTGGGGGTCAAACCCAGTTCGGCCATGTGCCAGGCACACACTCTACCTGCTGTAAACATTGCTCCAGCCCCCAAATAAAGACATTTTGAAATAATAAACAGAGTGAAACATAACCGCCACTTGTCCACGGCCCTCACTCACTCCTGTCCTCACTGAATGTCACCACTCGCAGCCAGGGATCCCTGCCCAAGTCTGTTCTGCTGGGGGCCCATCTGGGTCTCAGGGCCAGTAACTAATGTGTGTGTCTCATCCTTACTGGCAAGGGCAGGCACTATGGTGGCGGGCCTGTTACCTACAACACTGATAGACGAGTTCATGCCAGCAGAGGGGCGAGCTGAGAGCACAGGCTGACCAGCACTGTGGCCTCACAGAACCCTGTCTTCCCCTCCTCGAGCAGGGTGGACACCCCGCCCACCAGAGGCCACCACTCACCCAACAAACACCTCCGGAGCACCAGCAGATGCCAACAGAGTCGGGGGATGGCACGTCCCTGACTTCCTCTTTTGGGAGGGGGGCAGAGAGGAGCAGCAAAAAAAACTGACACAGACCCCAGGACGGCCTCACGCAGACATCCCGTCCTTCCCCAGATAAAACCATGTCCTGGAAGAGCAGGAAACGGAGGCAGGGCAGGGAGACTCTCACTTAGGGTGGCCGAGGAGGGATTCCTGGAGGAAGCGCATTTAACTGAGAAAAGAATAAAAAGACAGGTTGGGGAGATCGCTCAGAGGGCTGAGCACACGCTTTGCAAGTAGGGATTTTGCAGGCAAGGTTCGCTCTCCAGTACCACATGGTTTCCGAGCACTGTGGGGAGAACAACCAGCAAGCTTTTGGCCAAGTAAAAAAACTCTTTTTCCAGTTTTTGCTGAGCCCCCCACCCCCACCTCCAGCAAAACAGAAAGAATAAAAAGCACCGGGTCTGCAAGTATCTTAACGAAGGACAATCCAGGCAGAGACATGGTTCAGTACCGATGACAGCAGCCCAATGGGACGCCCGCGGGAGCAGGGCGAGCTCCGTGACCAGCCCCCACCCGCCTCTCCTTCATCCTCCACAGTGTGCACCTCAGTCTGACACGCACAGTGACTGCTGCTGCCTTGCTGGAACGAACTTGACACAATGAGGGATTCTGGTGACAAATTGGAACACAACAAGCGTCTTCATCTTAGTGAAATACAGTCGGCTGAGACTAGACAGGTGACAATTAAGGAAGGATTAAATTCAGCACTTTCCAGAGAATCAGAGCCGCTGCCACAGCTGTCTCAGGGCAAACCCCACTCCGGGCTGGGTCGGGGTGCCAGGGGCTCCAGCAGGTGTCTGTCACCCGCTCCATCCCCAGCCACACCCCCAGCCTGCACAGCCACTTTTGGCTCTGAAAGCACCAGCTTTGCCTATACCGCCCAGCCCAGCCTCGCTGAGTCCCTCCCTCACCCGCCTCCCGGGCAGGCTAACTCTTTCAGACTCAAGCAGAAGGCTTTAGAGACTGCGAAATTATCCATCTGGTTAATTCTCCGAAGCAGAACCTTTCCATTCTTCTGACAGTTCCTTCTTGAAGCTGAATAAGTATCCACGTGGTTGCAAATTTTTTTCCTTCTTCCTTTCAAAAACGCTGTTCTAAGTGCCAGTGACTTAAAGGATAGTCAGGTGCCCTGGGGGCTGGGGGTGCGGCAGGGGCTGTTGAAGCAGTTTCTTGGCGTATCAGCTGATCTGTGTTGACTGGAGTGAGGATGGGCAGATGGGTCAAAGGACTGGAGTATACGCTCTGCATGAGGGAAGCCAGGGTTTGATCACTGGCACTGCATGGTCCCTCAAACACCACTGAGAGCTTGCAAGACCCATTGGGTGGCATGACCAAAAATGGAAGGAAGGAGGGAGGGAGGGGAGGGCAGAATGAAGGGGGGAGGGGAGAGGAGGAGAACGAAGAGGAGGGCAGCAAGATGGAGAAAGGCGGAGAAGGGTGCAACAGGGAAAAAGAGGGGAGTGTATGGGAGAGAGGAGGGGAGGGGAAGAAAAGGAGGGAAGGGGGGAGGAGGGGAGAAGACAGGTGGGGAGGGGATGGGAGGGAAGGGGAAGGACCCGAACAGCCCGGACCTCCTCAAGTCTGCTGCCTTCCGACAGGCTCCAGACTGCACAACTGCCCCCACCCCCACTCCATCACGTCTCCTCTGGTGTGTCCCTGGGGACATGGTTCTGCCACACCTGCCTGGCAGCACCACTGGCCTGGTGGCACCAGGCACAAGGCCAGCAGCTGGAGGGTGCAAGCTCCAGAGCACTGGTCCAGGGCAGGGGGAGCAACGGTTGCCAGGGGCCATCTGAAGCTCAGGATGGGGACTCACAGACGGACGCTACCCATCAAAAGACACAGAGCGGTGGAGTTCAGGCCCAATTCAATCAGCCTAATCAATGGCTGAATAAATAGCAATAAAAAGACACAGAGCAGCCGTTGCAAAGGAGAGAAGGACAACAGCAAGGAGCTGGGAACGCCGGCCCCACCCAGGGAAATACCAACACCCCGAGGAGAAAAGCCTCCAACAAGGGCTAGGGGTGAGATGACCGATACGTCCTGACTCCAGGACCCCTATCACAGAGACCTATTGACCAGGGCCACATGCAGCAGGGCACTGCATGTGCGTGCGTGTGTGGGAGCGCGCTCAAAAGGAACTGGGGCAGTCTCCTGGTACCCCGAGAAAGGAGCCGCAGAATCGGGCACCAAGAGGTCGGCAGTGATGCTGAGGCAGGAAGGACAGAGCTAAGCCCCAGTACACGCTGCAGTGATTTCAGATGGTATCTCTATTGCCAGGCTCTTCCGTAGGGGTGTGACTAAGGCAAGTGACCCATCCATCAGCCAGAATGTCAAAGCAGGACGGGAGCTGGACTTGAGGGGAAGTCCTTGTCAGTGGGGGGGGGGGGGGGGGGGGGTCGCGAGCACCTTCAAACAGCCGGATCCAGCAGCTGTCATTGATGGGCCAGCAAGGGCGCCACCTGCTGGTGACTATGGAGGAAGGCACTGAGCCACAGCGCAGGTGAATCCCAGGAGAGAGCAAATGGCTTCAGTAGCCTTGGCCTCTCCCTACATCATTCCAGGGTCCAGTTCAGGGGCCCAGTGCCCTGAGGTAGGTCATGTTCATTCACACAGTCATATTCTCTTTTCCTCCCTCTCTCTCCCTCTCTCTTTCCTTCTCTCTCTCTCTCTCTCTCTCTCTCTGTGTCTCACACACGCACACACAGAGCTTGACCAAACACCTTCCCCTGAAGTCACCCGAAGGAGGTTCTATATTAGGTTCTATATTTAGTACATGTTCGCTTCGGCAGCACATGTACTAAAATTGGAACGACACAGAAGATTAGCATGGCCCCTGAGCAAGGATGACACGCAAATTCGTGGAGCGTTCCATTTAAAAAAAAAAAAAGAAGAAGAAATAATCAGTCAGTGATTCTCAAAGTCCAAGGCAGTGCTGAGGGCCAGGGAGACCAGGGTGGAAGCTCATGCGTTGCAGGCAGGAACCCGGGGTTCAATGCCCACACTGCATGGTCCCTCAAGCACCAACAGGGAGTGATGCTCCCCCCAAAAAAGGAGAAAAAGTTCAACTTTTCAATGTGCAAAAACTCTGAAAAGACAGATGTCAAATAAGCACCTGGAAATTTCGTTGTTCCAGTTATGAGTAGCCCTCCCTAGTCATTAGAGAAGAAAAGTGAAAGCAACAGTGACAGTGACACACTCACCCAGGAGAGAGGGAACCTCTCCGTCTCGCTGTGGGACAGTGTGGGGGTTTCTCCCATGGTTAAACACGTGTGATACATACAGTCCAGCAATCCTTGGAGAAATTCAGTCACTGGTACCACCCCACACATGAGTGCAAGATCCCCAAGGCTCTGCTCTCTGGGGTCCCTGGAAGGCTGTGACACAGGTATTTTCCAGAACAGCACAGCCAAAGGTAAAACCCTGGTGTGAACATCACAATGAAAAAGCCTTTTTAGGAGGGATGGGTGTTTGATTATTGTGTGATTGTAACCCAAACATGAAAGCCTGTAACCATCTCATGGTGATTCAATAAAATTGAAAAAATAAAAAAAGAGAGACAAAGAATGCTGGCAATACATAGTACATTAAAAAAAAGGAAAAAAGCCTATGAACACCACAGCCAAGTTTAAATTGTGTACATCCTCCACTGAGCAACAAACCAGCCCCAGACATCACAGAAATGATGGTGCAGGGACAGGCAGGTGAGGAATCAAACCTTGTGATGGCGCCTGACCAGGAATAAATGGGAGCCCTATGGCAAAGAGCCTCAGAATAGAGCAGATGGATCCCAACAGAAACCTCCACACAGGCGCAGGAAAGGAACTCCAGATAGGAGACTCTAGGGAACGAGGGAGCACATGCCAGACAAGAACTGAGAGCTCAGAATTTTCTGGAAACGCGTGCAGATGGGAATCCCCAGAGTCAGGAAGTGGAGTCTGGTAGTGTCACTTCGCAACTTTTTGGTTCGTGCCAGACCGCCACCAGCTGGCTCTCCTACAGCCTGAGTGTCGCAGTCTCAGGGGTGGAACAGGCCACAGCACCGACATTCACGCACTGACACCCATGATGTATGCCCAAAGACCAACGACCAGTCACCCAACGCAGCTCAGAAGGAATCTTTAGTGGTGGGTGAGAGCGGACTGTACAAAAGGCCATGAAAAGAAGCCACCACGTTGGTGCGGGCAGCAGGCTCCCTCCCTGCACCCGGCCCAGCCCTTCCAAGCCCTCTCCTCCACAGTAATGGCCGTTCCATTAAAGCCCCCCATAGGCACGCATCAACCAGGCACTAGCCACAGAGCAGCACAATCTGACGACCACCCGCTGCCATGTGAGAGCAGGAGAGAAGGACGTGGCCTTCGGGGATGAGAACTCCAAGGACACTCAGCTGGCAGGAAGGTTTGGGAGTTTTCGTTGTGATTCTTTTTCTCAGAATGTTTTGGTTTTTGGGTCACAGCCGGTGACACTCAGATGTGGGGCTTGGGGGACCAAGAGGGATGTCAGGGATCAAACCTGGGTCAGCCACATGCAAGGCAGGTGCCCTACCTGCTGTAATGTCTCTCTCCACCCCCGGGCATAAAGTTGAACAAGGAGAAAAGAGTTTGCGTGGTCGGGCATGGGGTGGCTGGAGAAGCAAGCCTGGTTCGGGGCAATGTGCAATCTCCAACCCTCAGTCAGCCTCTAGGAAGGGTCTAGAACCTCAATCGTGACTGAAGGAAGGAGCCCCAGCTCCAGCAAAGGACAGGTGGAATGAAGTCCACTTCCTGGAGGTGAGGCGGTCCGAAGCAGAGGGCCAGGGCTGGGATCCAGGGCTCGGGATCAGGCCCAGCTCCACATAGTGCCCAAGAGGCCTGGGCTAGGGTGAGCCTTGGCAGGGGATGGATCTGAGTAAGGTGAGAGCCCGGCTGTAACTGAGCTCTGCCACCTTGTGCCGCCCATCGCCTGAAGCTTTCTCCCTGCCTGGCACAGGGAGGCAGGGGGGTGGGTGGCAGAAAAGAGCTGTGAGCCAAGTCTGTGCCACTCCTCCCAGGGCAGGACCTAGGAAGCAGCGTGGCCATCACCCAGCCGCTGGTGGAACTCTGCTTGTCCCCTCGCCCCAGATGACAAGGACATGCACGCCATTCAGTGTGTTCATCATCGTTCTAGGAAACACAGAACTAGGGCCAGAGAGGCATCACAGTGGGAGAGGTGCTTGCTCTGTGTATGGCTGACCCCAGTTCCATTCCCACCATCGCATATGGTCCCCTGAGGACAGCCCAGTGTGGCCCCAAAACAAAACAGAAAACAACTCACAAACTGTATTTTCTGCGCTTAGGGATCACTCCTGGCAGGCTCAGAGAAATGTGTGGGATTTCCTTTGAATTCACAGTGCACACGGGAATCAGCCAGGCTTCATCCAGACGATGGAATTTTATAGCACAGCGGGTAGGGCGTCTGCCTTGCACGCAGCCAACACGGCCGACCCGAGTTCGATTCCTCCGCCACTCTCGGAGAGCCCGGCAAGCTACCGAGAGTATTCGATATGCCAGACACAGTAACAACAAAGTCTCCAATGGAGACGTTACTGGGCCCGCTCGAGCAAATCGATGATCAACGGGAGGGCCTTTTACTTTCTACTTTACTTTACAGTTAATGCATTATATAGAAGAATGTCTGGGGGCTGAAGATATGGCTCAGTGACAGCACTTGCTTTGCATGTATTAGGCCCTGGTGTAATTCCAAGAACTACCCCCACCCCACCCCCTGAAAAACAAAAATCAACTTTGGGCGAAGAGAGAGAGTACAGGGTTTTAAGGCACTTGCCTTGCATGTGGCCAACTCTGGATTCAATTTCCAGCATGGTCCTCTTAGCGGGCCACAGCTGCCCACTGCCAGCTCAGACTCAGCCCCTCCCAGGCTGCTGACCAGCAAATCTTGCCAAGGGCAGGCACTTCAGGGGCCGTTGCTGCAGTGCCGGGTCTGATAATCAGCCTCCTCTGGGCCCTGAAGAGGTCAGAAGCCCTCTTAGTTCTGTCCTAATTTTACTTTATTTTGTTTATCTTGGCAGAGCTACGAATCAAACCCAAGGCCTCAACAAAACAGGCAAGTTCTCTACTGGGCCGTCCGGACCCCCGGCCCTGCAAAACTACCTTTATAGACCCAGGGAACTTCAGGAGACACTCTTTCTGTCTGTTTGCTTCGGGGGCCACACCCAGCAGCTTATTCCTGGCTCTGTATTCAGGGATTACTTCTAGTGGGATTTGGGGGACCATATGGGATTTTGGAGATCGAACCCAAGTCAGCCAGCACCCTACCCACTGTACTACTGCTCTGGTCCTTTTTTGTCTGTTTCTTTGAGGGGGGGTAGGTAGAGAGGGGGCACAGATGATGGAGTGAGGGCTTACACCTGGCTTGGTGCTAAGGGATCACTCCTGGCAGGACTCAGGTGACTATCTGAGGCGCCGGGGATCAGAAGGTTGGCTGTATACTAGGCAGGCACCCTACCCGCTGGACCGTCGCTCCAATTTGAGACAGGCCTGCACTGTGGCCATGGCTGCAAAGACTGAGGGTTTAATGAACTCCTCTCCCCTGCTGCCCAGAGGATGGGGTGGAGGGGGGAGCACAGGCTCGGGGCCAGAGAGTCAGGGTGTGGTCAGCCAGAGGCCGGACAGGGTCCTGCAGGGCAGAGGGCTGGCTTCAACAACCCTCGATGCCCAGCATCTCCCAGGCATGGTGTCCAGTCCTAGACCCCGCCTGGCTGTGGGGGCAGCAAAGCTTCTGGCACTCTTGACACACACACACACACCCCACATACACAGATATATCCGGGCTCTCCACCTGCCAGGCTATCCCTGGGAGCACAGCGGAACACTCCCTTGCAGGGGTGAGGTTCCCCCACTGCTGGGATTCCCACTTCCCCACTACTGCCTCCGAGACGCCCTTTTCAGCAGTACCTGATCAGGAAGACTGGGTTCTGCACCCCTTGCTTCACCCTGAGTCCACGTATGCAAGTGGTGGGCTTCGGAGGTGCCCCTCACCCCAGGGAGGCGTGTCTGGCAATCCTGAGCACCCCCCTCCCCCCAGCCCTGGCTGGAGGAGGCAGGGGTATGAGGGCAGGCCCTGGGTCCCCAGCCTTGTGGGATGGGAAATAATCAAACCTAATAGCCGACATGTACTGAGCTACTCACATCCTGAGCATCTGCCTGCAGGGACAATTGCTCCTAACTACCGTGATGAGGAAGGCAGGTCATCCTCCCATTTTCTCACACATGTTGCTTCAGGGAGTGAAGAAACGTGTTCAGAAAGCAGGCGAGGTGGTCAGACAGGAATAGCGATCTGGGCAGTGGACACGAACCTTGAGCACGGGCTCAGGCGGTGTGACCAGTGCCCTGGAGAGGACTCAGGAATTCCCAGACTGTAGGCCCATCACTCACAGCTCTCCCCCAGACTCCCCCTAAAAAACGATCTTCAAGTTTGCTGATTAGCTGCTGCCCCACCCCCACCCAGACTCCGAGCTTAGTGGAGGACACTGGGCCGCACGCTTACAAGGGGCCTGGTGCTGCTCTGACTTTGGGGCAGGGGTGTGAAGGACAAAAGACGGGCAGTCTCTGCTCTCTTGGGACACCAAAAGAGTGAGCTCTGAGGAGGCAGAAGCAGAGGGTGGGTGAGAGTAGGGCTGAGGGCTTCCTGGAAGAGGTGGTAACCAAGCTCTTCTCAAAAGCTGAGAATCCCTCCACCTCCCCAGCCACAAACTCTAAAAGCCTCCATTCCAGACATACCTGACTCATTCACCAACTACCTTCCCAGACTCCGGCTGGAGCCTCCACGAAAATGCTCCTGCCTGAGTCAGACAAAAACAGAGACATCAGAGCACACTCTCACACAGCCCTGTGCATGGACTTCCTCTCCTGTGCCAAAGGCCCAGTGTGGCGGTGCTCCCCAGAGCCCAGGCTGTGCTCCCTGTCCTGGGTCCTCCTGGAGCATCCAGGCTCCACGGTGGCACTCAGACAGCATGGGACACACAGCAGGGAGGCACTGCCTGAGGTCCCGCCACGGTCACACAGGCAGTGCTGCCACTGCAGAGCCACACAGGTAAAGCCATGGGACACTTGGCTTACAAACCTGCAGCCCTGGGACCGTGGCCTGGGCGGAAAGGCGACGGCCGGTGACAGCCGACAGGGAGTGAGCAACTGAAGGACAGCGGCAAATGGGGTTTCCTGAAGCAGAGACAGGAGAAGGCCCACTCCACCCTCCAACTCCTCCTCTGCAGGCTGAGCAGAATCCTGCCTGCAAGAAGCTCCAGCCCATGACGGTGCAGCAAGCTCTCCTGAGGCAGCCTGCCAACTCAGGTGCTTCTTTGCCAGCCAGCTCTCCTCACCTGGTTCTCACACACACACACACACACACACACACACACACACACACACACTGATACCCAGCTTTCCTCTCCTGGTCCCAGGACACACACACTCACACTCACACTCTGACACTGAGCTCTTCTCACTTGGTCTCAGGGCATACTCACACACTGACATGCTCACACACTCATATGTATACATGCTCACACACACTCTCACACATATACACACACGTTCATTCACATACTCACACACGCACGCTTGCACACACACATACTCACACATGCTTACACACACATGCTTACACAGGGACACATAAACACCCACAACCACACATTCACACACACACTCATACATTCTTTCACTCACACATGGTTTCTCCAAGGCACACACAAATACACGGTGACACATAACACACACACAGGGCTTATCTGAAGCACATATAAATACACTTGCACAGTCACACATACAGGGCTAATCTGCGGTGCGCGCACGCACACACACACACGCACACACACACACACACACACACACACACCTTGTTTGCAGCCCAGAGGCAGCCTGGCAGGCTCCTGGAGGGTGGAGCCATCACTCAGACTTTTCCAAACCTCCTCAGCTGAGCCAGAGGAAGAAGCAAACTTCCAGCAGACCACAGACCAACTTAACCCAGCTCCACAGAAGGCAGATCGGCAGGCACAGCTGCTGTCCCCTCCTGTCTAGGGTGTTCCATGCCCAGCCCTGACTGCACTCACCCAGGGTGTCCGAGCCGCTCTCCACCGTCTCGTTGACCTTCCTCGCAACTCTGGCCACTGCCTCGCCCATCTTCTTCAGCATGCAGACGCGGGTATCCTGTCGCCAGCCACCAGGCTGGACTGCTGCTCATACGGGCACCTGGAGAAGACAGGCCCTCAAGTGCCCGCCTACCAGCAAGGGACCAAGCCCAGGGTCCGCCCTCCCCAAGGGCCTGGGCTGCAGAAGCATGGGTGGGGACCAGCTCCCCACGGACTCAGCCTATGAGGGATGCTCTGCCCTTGAGCGGTGGCACAAGCCGGCCCTCCTGCTCTCTGGGCTGGTCAAGCCCAGCGAGTGACCTGAGCAACTGGCAGCAGTAAGGCAGCAGGTGATTCACTCGACAGGTGGGGCAGGAGGTGTGGCTGGTTACAGGAAGGGCGCGTGCCCTCCACCCGCCCCTCACACCTTCAGCATCTCGGTCACCCCCACCTGAGCCAGGTCTCCTCTCGGTGCCAGGAACGGAGCCAGAAAGCTGCATGAGAGGGGGCACTGTCTGCTCCGAGCTCCCTGGTGGCAGCTGGGTGGTCTTAGGACCTCCCTCCCACTCTCAGGAGAGGCAGAGGGGCAGATTTCCCTGCAGACCCCATTACAGCCTGAGCTCATCTGCAAGATCCCAGAGAAAGGTTCGGGGAGGGAGGCAGGCGTGGAAGTGAGAGAAGGGAAACGGGATCACGGGGAGAAGAGGCTTGAAGGGGCCCCAGGGCTGTGAAAAGCACGTGCCTGGCACATCGAAGGCCCTTTTTACCAGAAGGGAAAAAATGAGGGAGGCAGCAAGCAGTCAAAATGGTGAGGTACCGGGGTCAGGGGGATAGCTCAGCAGAAGGGGCGCATCATGGCACACGCGAGGACCTGAATTCAAACCCACAAGGGCCCCGCAGCTCTGACAGATGTGACCCCGCAGCTCCCCAGGCGAGGCCCCTGTGGCCCTGGTGACATCAACACAGTAGGGCAGTGCCGCATCCTTGGGTCCGAGTTATTCATTCAGACCAGGTGGCCAAATAATGCCAGAACCCCTGAACATTGATTAGGAGGTACAAACCACCCACTTTTGACTTTAGGTGTCGAAGATTTCAGTGATCTAGAAGTATTTCCAACTGTTATTACAGAGGAGGAAACTGAGGCAAAGAGAAGACAAAATGACCTAGCCAAGATCAGAGAGTGAGCGGCACTAATGCCATCATCCCCTCTCCACACCTGGTGCTCACTGTTTCACAAAAGTCATCCCCAATGCCGATGCAGCTCCTCACCAAGAGGTCAGGCAGCCGGAGGTCAAGGTCAGTAGTGGCCTTCTTGGCCCCACAGCCCCAATTCCAATCTCCCAAATGCCTCAGGTAGCTCCAACGGACTCACTCACTCTGAAGGTCAAAGGCAGAAAAAAGTGGTGCATGTGTGTGTTTGCCACTAGAAGATACCCAAGAAGACAAGTCTGATCGCCAGACTGCACTTGCTCACTCAGAAGCCCTAGGAAAGGTTATTTTTGCTTTGCGGGCCACACCTGGCTTACTTCTAGCTCTGTGCTCAGGGTTCTCTCCTGGCAGGGGCCGGGGACCATCCAGGCCAGCAAGGCAAGCATCCTACCCACTGTACTATCTCTCCAGCCCCAGCGGGAAAGATTCTTGACCTCTCTGAGCCCCGGTCTTTGTCTTTGTACACTGTGTAATATCCATTCCCATGGGTTCCTATGAGGACTGAACAAAATATATGACACGGAGAGACTCAGTGAAAACTAGTTGGGAGGATGCGAGTATGTACATGTGATGCCAGCATCGAATGCCAGTTTCAAGTCCTTCTGACTCTGAACAAACAACTTGGTGGAACTCATCTTTGAGGAAGGAGTAGAATTTCCATCTCTCCACCTTCAGGAAGTTTTCCCTGATTGCCTCAGCCTCCCAGGTTTTCTCCTCCCTCGGATTTTCAGAGGCACCTAATATCTCGGCACAAGCCAGTTGGGTGTGTGAGCTTTCATGGTGTATCTTGTTGGCTTGTTCTGTTGCACACCCAGAGATGCTCTCAAGGGTTACTCCTAGCTAGGAGCTCAGGTGTCATTCTTGGCAGTGTTCAGTGTTCGTATGGTGTCAGGAATTGAACCCAGGGCGCCCACATGCAAAATGTACACTTCAACCCTTTGCGCAATCTTCCAGACGCTGTTTCTGAGCTTTTAAAAATATTCATTCTTGGGGCTGGAGCAAAAGCACAGCGGGTAAGGCCTTGCACGCCTTGCACGCGGCAGACCCAGGTTCGATTTCCAGCACCCCATACGGTCCCCTGAGCACTGCCAGGAGTAATTCCTGAGTGCATAAGCCAGGAGTAACCTGAGTATTGCCAGGTGTGGCCCAAAAAGCAAAAAAAAAAAAAGAAAAAGAAAAAAAATTCATTCTTGTCTCCCCAGTTGGCCCGAAGGCAACTTGAGGCAAGGAGCAGACCTGGACTGTGCTTTGTTCCTGCATTTTCTGGAAATGACAGTAACCAACTGCCACCATTTGGATTTTAAATCTACATCTAGTTCCGCTGCCTAGATGAGAAGGGCCATGGAATGCAAATGCCTAACAGGGCCAGGTGGGCCACACGTATAAGACAGCAAGGAACAGCGAGGACTCTGCCAAACTGTGCCCAACACTCGGGCCGTGTTGGCCGGCTTTGGGGTGGTACTGAGAGCCGAGTACTCAGATAGATGTTTAACAGTCGTTCCCAGCAGTGCTCAAAGGACCCTAACACAGTAGTGCCAGGGATCAAACCCAGATCCTCTTGCGTGGGAGGGAAGTGAACTTGGGACCACACCCACCCAGGGTGTGCGCTCAGGGCTCACTCCTGGGACCCGAGGGAGTGCCAGGGATCGGACCTGGGTGGGCTGCATGCAAACCTTTGAGCCAGGTCCAACCCGAAGCATTCCCAGCAAGTGACCAGTCGGGTGCAGACTGCAAATAAGAGAATGAATGGGTGGGGGGGGGGATGCTGGCCGCTGGGCTGTCCCTCCCGCGCGCATCCATCGCCTGCTTCCACGGGGCCCCGGGCTGGCATGGGTCGCACCCGGACCCCGACTTCTCCCTCCGCTGCGGCTCCCGGGCCCTTGGCATCCTCCACCCTCGCTCTCATCTGCAGCTCCGCGATCCGCGCGGCCGCCCGGGCTGCGCCTATATTTAGCCCCCGCCGCGGCGGCCGGGGAACCCTAGAGCCTGGCAGCGGCGGCGACGGGCAACCGGAGCTCGCTGGGTGCAAAGCGAGCGGCCGCCCCTGACCCACTTCCCCGCGCCCGGGGCTCCGCCCCCCCGCCGCCCGCGACCCCGCGACCCCGCAGCCCGCGCCCGCCGCGCCGGGTCCCCGCCTCGGAGGACGCGCGCGCGGCGGGCGGGGACGCGGGGCCGGACTCCCGCGGGCCGAGGGGCGGCCGCTGCGGCCGGGCGGGAGCTGGACGCCCCCGGAGGCGCCTCCCGCGGGAAACTGAGGCCCGCCCGCTGCCCGCCCCCCGGGCCCGCCGCCCGCCGCGGGGTGTCCTTGGGGGGGGGGAGGGGACGCGGGGCCCCGCTCCGGGCCGCTGCTCGGCTCCACTTACGGCGACAAAAGCCTCCCAGCGCCCAGCGCGGCGGCGCAGTCCCGCTCCCGCAGCCACCGCCGCGCGTCGGGGACCGCCCCCTCCCCCCCCCGCTTGAGCGCGCGCCCGCGCAGCCAATCGGCGCGCCGCCCTGGGCCCCCGGGGCGGGAGCAGGCGGCGCGCGGCCAATCAGCGCGCCCGCCGGCCCCGGAGAGCGGCGCGCGCGGAAAGGCGATCCCCGCGCTGGCCCGGCGGGTCCGCTTTGTGCGCGCGGCCCCCGGAGGGCGCAGGTGTAGGCGGGAGCGGGCGGCGGCGGACCCCCGGGCTAACCGGCTCCGGATCCGTTCTTGTCGAGGAAGTGAGGCGTCGTGGAGCAAACCGAGGACGGTCTGGAGAACCCGGAAGATGGGACGCTTTCCCCGGGCCGCCTCAGGCCCCGTGCTGGCGCGGCGAGGGGAGGATTCGGCCGCCCCGAGTCAGTCAGCCCTCGAAACGCCCGCGTCAAGTCAGTCAGCCCTCGAAACGCCCGCCTCAAGTAAGTCAGCCCTCGAAACGCCCGCCTCAAGTCAGTCAGCCCTCGAAACGCCCGTGCTCTCCGCCGGGATGAAGAAGGCCCGTGAATTCCCGCCTCCCAGGACCCTCGCGGACGGTGCAGGAAACGTTTGACCCCGGGCCACACAGCCGCCGCCGGAAGCCAGTTACCGAGTCACCGTGGACCCCTCTGAGTCCACCCGTGAACAGACAGGCAGGCACTTGGCACGCGGGACTCCTCACGGGAGAAGAGCATTTAGTCAGCCTCGTCAGCTGAGAGAGTCACGTTGGCCCGGGTCTTGAAGGATAAGAGTTTGAATCGCGCGCACCTCTCTCTCTCTCTCTCTCTCTCTCTCTCTGACGCCTTTTAGGGGGCGAGTGTTGTACCAGAGCTGGCGGTGCTCGGGGCTTACTCCTCGCTCTGCTTTCAGGGATCACTTTTGACTGGGTCCCCGGGGACCGAATGGGATGCTGGAGATCCAGCCCAGGTGAGCAGGGTACCAGGCAAGCACCTTTACCTCCCTTTGGCCCAGGCGTTGGACTCTTTACCTCAAGTACCTCAGACTCTAATGTTATTTGGAAATTACAGATGTTATTATTAAAGTCCTATTGGTTTGACTGGGCAGGAGGAGTGACTGAACAGGGGTAAGGTGCTTGCCGTGCACGGGCTGACCTGAGGACAATTCCTGCCATCCCATATCCCTGAGCCTGCCAGCAGTGATCCCCGGGTTCAGAGCCAGGAGTATACCCTGAGCCCTGCCAGATGTGGTCCCCAAACAAAACATGTATTTTTTTTTTAATGAATTGAGTCTGTTCTGACCAAGTCAAGCTTCTTATTGCTCTTGACAAAGAAAATCCTGCTACTTTGGTTTCATGTAAAACCAGGACTCAGAGGAGCCTGGAGATCACTCAAGGGGCTAGGGGCATTCCTTCATCCAGGAGCTCTGGTGTTGATATTCATCACAGCGTGAGCCCCCAGTCACCACCAGGATCGACCTCCAAGTACCGAGCCAGGAGCAGCCCATGAGCGCCACTGGGTGTGATCCAAAACTTGAAGATGGAGCGATAGTAGAGCTGGCAGACAGCTGACCCAGGTTCAATCCCTGTCTCCTCATCTGTTCCCCTGAATCCCACCAGAAGTGATCCCTGAGCACAGAGCCAAGAGTCAGCTCTGAGCATAGCCAGATGTGACCCCTTCTTCCCCAAAAGAGAAGAAAACCAAAAGAAAATAATAGCTTTCCATTTTTTAAAAAAGCTTATTTATTTATTTTTTGCTTTTTGGGTCACACCGGCAATGCACAGGGGTTAATCCTGGCTCTGCACTCAGGAGTTACTCCTGGCGGTACTCAGGGGACCATATGGGATGCTGGGAATCGAATCCAGGTCGGCCGTGTGCAAGGCAAACGCCCTACCCTACCAAATGCCCTACCCTACCGCTGTGCTATCTCTCCAGCTCCTACCTTTCCATTTTTAGCCAACTCCCTCTCAAGGATGTGTTCTCTTCCCTGAGGTCTGAAACATCTCAGGCCTTCCATATGCAGAGTCCAGTCACAGAAGATGTAATTGGATCCACTTCCCATTCATACCCATTCACCTGACTCAGTCCTATCTGCTGGGATCTTCTCTTCTTTGGTTTTCTCATTTTGGTTTGGGAGGGGCCACACCTGGCGGTGCTCAAGGCCTACCCCTTGCTGAGTACTGGTAGAACTATGAGGTGCCAAGGATCAAAGTCGGGCCTCCCACATGCAAAGCATGCATGCCAGCTTTTTGAGATATCTCCTTGTTCCCTCTCCTAGGAATTTCATCCTGAGATCACCACTTCTACATGAGCAAGGCTCTTGCTTAAATAGACCAGATCTTGTTACCTGGTACGTGTTTGCATTAAAAAATATATAAGTATATTTAATATACTATACTGTCCTCCCGTTGTGCATCAATTTGCTCAAGCGGGCCCAGTAACATCTCCATTTTGAGACTTGTTACTGTGTCTGTCTGGCATATTGGATATGTCATGGGTAGCTTGTCAGGCTTTTCCATGCGAGCGAGATACTCTCGGTAGCTTGCTGGGCTCTCCGAGAGGGGCGGAGGAATCGAACCCGGCTCGGCTGGGCTGGCTGCGCGCAAGGCGAACGCCCTACCGCTGTGCTATCACTCCAGCCGTATTTGATATACATATGTTATAAACATATATACATATATGTTTGTTTTGGGGGCTACACCAGGTAGTGTCAGCGTTCACTCCTGGTTCTTTGCTCAAGGATTACTCCTACTGGGACTCAGGAGAACATATGGGGTGCCAGGGATCAAACGGAAGTCTGCCTTTTGCAAGGAAAACACTTTACCTGCTGTATTATCCAATACTCTGGCTCTATTAGATAATTTTTCCCCCGTATATTGAAATACCCCCCCCAAACTCAGAAGTTACCTAAAACAACAGTTAGTTGGGGTTTCTTTCTGTTGTTGTTTTGGAGCCATATCCAACAGTACTTAGGACTTACTTCTGACTCCATATCACTCCCGAGAGGCTCAGGGAACCATCTGGGATTCTGGGGATTAAATCCAGATTGACTGCATGCAAGGCCAGTGCCCTGCTCACTGTGTTATTGCTCAAGGCCAAGAGTTATTTGTCCAGTTCATGATTTTATGGATCAACTTTTGCGTTCCCTCACACATTTGAAGTCTGTTGTTCAGCCACCAGACACCTCTGTTTCTGGGAGTGGCTGGCTGCTGACTGGAATCACTAGGACACATAGTTCTCATTTACTAACAAGTTTGCCACCCCAGTAAGACTCATGCTATTTTTAATCGCTACCATTAAGTGTTGCTCAAGTTTCTGACCTTCCTGAACCACCTTCCTGATTTTTACTGTGTTAGCCCCACCCAGTGGTCAGCTTGAGTCACTGTTATCAGTGCTGGCGTTCCGACTATAAGTACCTTGCCCATGCTAAATTCAGCTTTGTAACTGCTTTTGGGAAACAGTTCATGGTGGGAGAATTTACACCAGTGGTTTTCAACCACCATTGTAGACCAGTGTGCCAGCTCACAAGTGGAAAGAGGTTGAAAAGCACGGGTTATTGTTGTGGTTGTCAGCCACCAATCTATGGACTTTTGTGCCGGTCAGTGTTGCCCACAGGTATAAAAAGATTGAAAATCATGGATTTATATGACGTGGAAGTCATAGCATACTATAAACCAGATCATGTATGTGTAAAGAGTTTATCAGAATGCTATAGCATTACATTTTCCTTAAACTGGACTTGTTCTATTGATTGAAAATGTTTGTTTCCGGGCAAGACAGATTGCTCAATGGACTGCATGTGTGCATTGCATGCAGGAGGCCCAGGTTCAGTCTCTGGTACTGCCCTGACCACTGCCAAGAGTGACATTGAAGCACAAAGCTTACAGCAGCCCCCAAGCACTGCCAGATATGACCCCCAAACTAATAGATAAACACATCTAAGTGCGAGAAGTGGGTGAGGTGTTGCCAGCAGGTCAACCTGTACCTACAGAGCAAGTGCATCAGCAGCCGGATGGTGCCTTCAGGCTTCCTTATACCCCAAAATTGCTGCTGTGCCTCTGACCAACAACTGGGGACCAAGTTTCCTGAGAAATTACACAGCCAAAAGTTAGATAGGTGGGAGCCACGCCCACAGACTACCACTGGCTCAGTCATACAAGCTTATTTATCGGCCTTGCTTCAGAGACCCATAAATGAATCTGAAAAAGATCAAAAGCTGCAGTTAATCTCAGACCCGTGCAGGACTGAACAGATCTCATCACTGACCATGACCCCAGAGACTATAAACTAAAGCTCCCTGAAGGGAGCGCCACAGAATGTCCTGACCCCGTGCCAGGTTGTCTTCGCCGGGGCACCTCGGTGGGTTGAGTCTCTCTTCCTGCTCCAAACAGAACCCCAGCAGCTGAAAACCTCCAGAACCCAACCGCCATCATGTGCAAGGCGGTTAGGTTCCACAAGCTCGGACAAGCCTCACCCAAGAGTGGACGAGCCTCAACCAAGATGGGATGAACCTCACTGAATAGTGGACCGGCAGGAAAACGCAGATATGCAGAAACTCATGACTGAGATCTTCAAGCCCGCTCAGATCAGGGCTGGGCCTCCTCCCCCCAGGTCCCCAGCTTTCCAGTAGCTTGGTAGTCACACCCACAAATTGCTCCCGGCACCATGTAATCTCATCAACAGCCAAGACCCAGAGACTATAAACTAAAGCTCTGGAAGAGAACAACACGGAATTTTCTGGACATTATATTCTATCCATAACAAGCAATACAAAACAAATCATCCAGCATTGCTTTTTTGGCAAGTTTGAGTGGTGGTGAGACCAGTGTCAAAATATTGACTGTAACCAAAGTAGAGAGAGAGTATGGGGGAAATTGTCTGCCACACAGGCAGGAGAGGGGTTGGAATGGGGGTTGGTGGGGGAATACTGGGGGTTTTGGTGGTGGAAAATGTGCACTGGTGAAGGGATGGGTGTTTGATGATTGTATGACCTAAGCTCAAACATGAAAGCTTTGTAACAGTATCTCACTATGAATCAAAAAAAATGGGGGGAGTAATAATAATAAAATAAATTTAACATTCAGAATAGAATTTTAAAAAAGTAATGTGGAGTTTATGCCCAATTCAGTCAGCTTAATCAATGGCTGAATAAATAGCAGTACTCCTACAGATAAATCTACAGGTAAATCAGAGGGGGGCAGGTTTGCCTGGTGCCTTCCCAAGCAGAGCCCCTGGCAGCCACTTGCTCCCACAGTCCAAAATCACTGCCATGCCCCTCACCGGACTCCACCATCTCAGGACAGACCTCACAGAGATATAATCTGCTGAAAATTTGGATATGCAGGTTTTGTGACTGAATTCCAGGCTTTCTCAGAGTTGGGTTAGGCTACCTCCTTGTACTTCCCTATACTCTGGGAGCATCAGCAGTCACCCCACAAAACCAACTCCAGGGCCACCATCTAAGCTCTTCTCCAGGGCCACCATCTAAGCTCCAGGGCCATCATCTAAGCTCTTCTTGCTTCCACAATCCAAAATTACCTCTCCCCCGGCCGAACTCCACCTCCCTATACTTCCAGAAGCCTCAGCAGTCATGGCAACACCCCAAAGTTGCCACCCAGTTTAAAACAGCTACTCCAGCTTACCTTCCACTCCACCCCAAAACACACTGTGACGGAAACTTGCATTCAGATAGATAGCGTGTAAAGAGCCGAGCCAGTGTATTAGTGAGTACTGGAGACAGATTCTTCAGATGTTCAGATCTGACCTGTCTGGACCGGGTGCTGTATGCTTCTTTACCGACGAAATGGCGTGTCGGATTTCAGGAGGGAGAACAGTAGGAATGACATATCCATCCTGTGGAATTGGTATATGGGCAGGTGGACATGGCTATTGAAGAGATCCGAATAGAAGTCATGGATAACCTTCTCCATTGCCCTTCTGGAAGATGTGATAGATCCATCAGGACGTTGGAGGGCAGTCATCTTGGTCTTATAGTAGGCGAAGGACAGGTGGGCATTGCAAATACTTTTCCCAGCTTCTGCCGCATCAGCCAACCCTGCTGCTTTTCTCTCTTTGAGATCTTTCTTTACTGCTTCTCTACACAGCTTTGTGAGCTTGGACATTACCTTGTGATTGCCTGAGGCTCACACCAAACCACATTGGTAATGAGCCCGAGAGTTTCTGAAGACAGGTGTCTTTTTGTGGCTTTCCCACTCTCGGCATTCCTCGCACAGTCACGGAGGTGCTGAACCAGTCGATCTTATTCCTCATCGATGTTGTCAATCAATAACGGCATCTTCCCATATTGCCGCAATAGTGCCAAGGAGTTCCCAGTTGGTGGTCATTCTGGGAATTCTCTTTTTAAACTTTGCAGCCCTTTCTCCCCACTCCGTGAAGTAGAATTTCTCATGAAGGAGACAGAGGTCTGATTCTATTTGGAATTTTGGGACAACAGCAACATCAATCAGGCAAAACTGTCAGTTGAATATGATGTGGTCAGTTTTGTTGTGGAACTGTCCACCGGGAGACTCCCATGTTCAACGTTTATATTCGGCCTTCTGGAACTGCGAGTTACCGTGGATGGTCTTGGTTAACATGATGAACTCAGACAGTCTCTCATCCTGTTTGTTTCATTCTAGACCATGGGTCCCAAGATGGAGTTTTTCAGGGGACCTTCTTGGTCCTATCTTGGCATTAAAATCACTGACAATGACCTTGTAGGAGGTGTGGTCTTCTTTATAGAAAACCAGCAGGACTGTTCTGTTGTACAAGATGAGAGACATCCATGACATTGGCAACTATCGCCTGATCTGCCTGTTGTCCATAGACTACAAGTTGTTCACTCGAGTCATCCTGAATAGGATTGGCAGAACACTAGACAAAGGACAACCATGCAAGCAAGCTAGGTTATGAAAAGGATTCAGCATAATCAACCATATCCACACCGTGACCAAGCTCATTGAGGTTTCGCGAGAGTTCAAGATGCAGCTCTGTCTAATATTCATTGCTTTAAAGAAGGCCTTTGATTCTGTTGAGACTGAAGCGGTCATCCAAGCCCTAGCCAAACAGGGCATTCAAAGTCAGGATCCTCCATGAGCTGCGTTATGGCTTCACTACCAGGATCTCACCATTCTACAAGAAAGTGATCATCCATGTCAAGAGAGGGGTTCAGCAGGGTGATACCATTTCACCAAAACCTTTTAGTGCCACCCTAGAGAACGTCATGAAACAACTGGAATGGGAAGGAATGGGAGTGAAAATAGACAGTCAGCAACTACACCACCTCTGCTTCACTGATGACATCATTCTACTAACACCAAACACTAGCCAAGTGGCACGAATGCTGGCCGACTTCGACCATGAGTGTAGAAAGGTCGGACTGCAGCTGAATCTCACGAAGACAATGTTCATGAGTAACAAACTAGTCCCTGATGTTCCATTTACTCTCAATGGAACAAACATCTCTGAATGCAACAGTTATGTTTACCTGGGTGGAGAACTCGACATGACAAATGACTTGGTGCCAGAACTGTGCAGGAGGAAGAGAGCAATGTGGAATGCCTTCAAGAGCGTCAAAGAAGTTAAGAGGAAGAAGTACTTCCGGCTCCGGGCACATCTTTTTGACTCCACCGTTCTTCCTGCACTAACATACACTTCAGAGACCTAGGCCCTATGAAAACAGGATGAGAACGCTATTTGGGTCTCCCAAAGAGGACTCGAAAGAGCTATACTTGGAGTATCATGCTTCACTCAAGTGAGAGAAGGAATCTGGAGTTTCAACCTCCATTGATGATCAAGGATCAGGGATGCTATCTTGTTTGCCAATATGTCGAAAATCAGATGGGCCGGACACGTAATGTGATTTGGAAATAACCACTGGACTAGAGCCATTACCAACTGGATTCCACAGGACGTCAAAAGAATTTCTTGGCCACCCACCTACGAGATTCGTCAAGACCCTGAATGAACGGTTTGATCCCTTCGTGTTCCTGGAGCGAGCAGACGCTATTGGGCTACACTATCATGCGACATGGACGAATGGAGATGTTACTGACACCCGCTCGAGCAAATCGATGAGCAACGGATGACAAGTGATACAAGTGATGTGTATTGCAAACTATAACTCACAAAAGGAGAGAGAGAAAGAAGAAAAGTGCCTGACATAGAGGCAAGCTTGGGAAGGGGGACAGTGGGGGATGATGGGAGGGAAACGGGGAACACTGGTGGTAGGAAATGAACTTTGGTGGAGGAATGGGTATTTGGAATCATTGTATGATTGAAACCCAATCATGGACAGCTTTGGAATGGTCTCGCGGATATTCAATTAAATTTTTTTTAAATGCAAGGAGGGGGCCTGGAGAAATAGCACAGAGGGTAGGGCATTGCACGCGGCCGACCCGGGTTCGATTCCCAGTGTCCCATATGGTCCCCTGAGCAATGGCAGGAGTAATTCCTGAGTAGATGAGCCAGGAGTAACCCCTATGCATTGCCAGGTGTGACCCAAAAAGCAAAAAAAATAGCAAGGAGGCCTAGGGATGCAGCTCATCTAGAGTACTTACATGGCATGTATGAGGACCTGGTTCGCTCCCCAGCACTATAAAAAAGTAAATCACGATCGATTGCCTCCGAGCAGGCCCCAGTAACGTCTCCTTCGTCCTAGCCCTGAGATTTTAAAAAGTGCCATATTCGAGGCTCTTTCAGGGTTAGGAGAATGAGACCCAACATTGTTACTGGTATTTGGCATATTGGGTACGCCACGGGGAGTTTGCCAGACTCTGCCGTGTGGGCAGGTTACATTCGGTAGCCTGCCAGTTTGTCCAAAGTAGGAGTGAGATAATAAGATGTCGCACGGCCGCAAATTCGGCCTCACACTTCCAGAAGCTGGGTTTTATAGTCTCTGGGTCTTGGCTGTTGAGGGATTATACGATGCGGGGGAGGGGCGGGTGTGACCCCTGCCTACTGGAAGATGGACGATCTGGGTGGAGGATGCTCAGCCCCGATCTGAGCAGGCTTGGAGATCTCAGCCCCAGGACCCGCATGCACAGGCATGCGGTTCCTCTGCCGGTACCTTCACGCGTGTGGAGAATGGTCTCAGCATGGTTGTGGCTGGTTCTGGAGGTCTTCAGCTGCCGGAGCTCTGCTCAGGGCGGGGAGAGAGACTCAGCCCATCCCCCTCCAAGGGGCCCTGGCGAGGACAGTCACCTGCGGGGGGAAGGAGAGTACATGAACTAGGAGTAACCCCTGTGCATCGCCAGATGTGACCCAAAAAGCAAAAAAAAAAAGCCAGGAGGCCTAGGGATGCAGATCATCTACAGAGTACTTATGTGGCGTGTATGAGGACCTGGTTCACTCCCCAGCACTATAAAAAAGTAAATATATAATAAAATAAATGAAGCATTTTAAAGTAAGCGAAAATAAAACCAGGGGAAACAATAAGGGTTGGGGTCAGAGAGAGAGCATGGAGCACCTACCTTTGCAACAGCAGGCTCCAGTTTAATCCCCAATACCATGTATCGTCGCCTAGGCAACACCAGGAGTGATCCCCGAACACAGAGACAGGAGTAAACCGTGAACCAAATATGACCCAAAGCAAACCAATGAAAAATATTAAGGAGGACTGCAGTGATAGTACAGCAGGGAGCACACTTGCCTTGCAGGCTGCCATCACAGGTTCTACCCTAGCATTCCATATGGTCGCCTGAGCCCCACCAGGATTGATCCCTGAATACAGAGCCAGGACTAAGCCTTAAGCAACACCGTGGCCCCCAAGCAAAAAATAAATAAGGACTGGTAGATAGTTCAAAGGACTGAGTGCATACTTTGTATGCAAGAGGCCCCATTTTGTTCCTCAGCACCACACGGTCTCCTGAGCACCACTAGGAGTGACTAGGAGTACAGAGCTGGAAATAAGTGTGCCCTAAGTGTGCCCCCCAAACAAAATGTTAATAAAAAAATTAAAATTAATGAATACAATGGCAGCTTATAGCACAGAAATTCATGGCCAGATAGTATAGGGGTTAAGGCACTTCCTTTGCACTCAGACAACCTGGGTTCAATTCCCAGTACCACATACGGTCCCTTAAGTTCCATCAGGAATGATCCCTGAGCACCACCAAGTGGTCCAAAAGAATCAAACAACAAATACTGGAGTGTTCTGCTGCAATGGATACTCACCAAGGACCACCAGGTGTCTCTCCGGGGAGGCCTCACACTGCTGGGTCCCAGCAGCACCTAAACGTCAGGCTGCAGGGCCAGGTGTCACCACGAGTGGCCCTCAGGACTCTGAGCACTGCTTGGGAGGCCAATAAAGAAACAAATACCTTATGCCAATGATGTTGCTGAAAAATGAGGGCAGATGACAATTCAGTGTAGGACCCAGGCTGGATGGCTCAGGGGCAAAAGTGCCTGCCTTGCAAATGTGAGACCTTAAGTTAGATCCCCCATGCTGCCTGTATGCTCTGAGCACAGTCCTGGCATCCCCAGATTCAATGGAGTGTGTGGTCTTCAGAATACAGCCATCTGCATGCAGAAAATGCAGTGACCTGTGTGTGTGTGTGTGTGTGTGTGTGTGTGTGTGTGTGTGTGTGTCCACACCTGCACATGCTTGGTATACTTGCTCAGTTACCACAACAAAAGGGAAGGGGGAAAAATAGTAAAAAGCAAACCAAATTATTTTATTACTTTGTGGACTGGAGACAGGGATCAAACCCAGGGCGTCATGCATGTTACTCACATGCTCTATACCTGGACAATGTTATTAAATTATTAAATTATTATTATTAAATTCTAGCAAATTACTATAGACAAAAAAGCACTGCCAGGGATCAAATCTGGGTCGGCCACAGGTAAAGCAAGAACCTTGCTTGCTGTATTTTTTCTGCTGTACTTTCTCTTGGGCCCTTCTATACTTGTGTGTGTGTGTGTGTGAGTGTGTGTGTGTTTTATTCCTGTTTGAGGGATCACACCTGTTGGTGCTCAGGGTTCACTCCTGGCTCTGTGCTCAGGAATCACTTCTGGTGCAACCAGGGAACCAGATGGTATGCTGGGGATTGAACAAGTCTGCAAGGCAAGTACCCTACTAGCTGTACTATTTCTCCAACCCTTTGTTTTCCATTTTTGTGATTCCAGGGATTGAACCCAGATCTTCCACACACTATATATTTTCAAGAAAACGACCATTTTGCACATCTGGTTTAAAAAACTGTTTATTGGGGCTGGAGCAACAGCACAGCAGGTAGGGCGTTTGCCTTGCATGCGGCCGACCCGGGTTTGTTTCCCAGCATCCCATATGGTCCCCTGAGCACCGCCAGGGGTAATTCCTGAGCGCAGAGAAAGAAAAAACTGTTTATTCCCTTAGAATAATTTTCTTACTTTCTTTTTTTTTTTAAAAAAAAAGCATATCTTTTATTTATTTTAAAATTTGGGGGGTTTTGTTTTTAAGGAGGAGGGTCACACCCAGTGATGCTCAGAGGATACTTCTTTTGGTGCTCAGGGGAGGGGACCTATAGGATGCCAGAGATGGAACCCAGGTCAGCCATGTTCAAGGTGAACATCCTTCCCACTGTACTGTCGCTCTGACCCTACCCCATAGGATGATTTTCTATCAGGTAGAAGAGCAGACATTGTTCTTAAGTCTTTGTGAAAATGCTATGGCATTTGGCAGAGAAGGGAGAAGTTTCAGAGGCTCCCAGGGTTTAAACTTGAAGGAGTTACTTGCTCTCTACTGCTGATATGTGCACTCAGAGCCTCTAAGTGCCCCTTAGGCCTGGACTCACCTCAGTCCACCTGGAAAGAAAGTGAAACACACAGACACACCACTGGGAAACTAAGCCCGTGTAGAGTGTGTCAAGGAGGAGAGAATTATCCTTAAAAGTGTTGGAAGAGGGGCTGGAGTGATAGCACAGCGGGGAGGGTGTTTGCCTTGCACACGGCCGACCCGGGTTCAATTCCCAGCGTCCCATATGGTCCCCTGAGCACCGCGAGGGGTAATTCCTGAGCGCAGAGCCAGGACTAACCCCTGTGCATTGCCAAGTGTGACCCAAAAAGCAAAAAAAAAAAAAAAAATTGGGCCGGAGTGATAGCACAGTGGGTGGGGTGTTTGCCTTGCACACGGCCGACCTGGGTTCAATCCCCGGCATCCCATATGGTCCCCCAAGCACCGCCAGGAGTAATTCCTGAGCGCAGAGCCAGGAATAACCCCTGAGCATCACTGGGTGTGATCCAAAAAGCAAAAAAAAAAAAAGTGTTGGAAGATAGCCATGCCTGCAAGGACACATGGGAGACCTTAACAACAAAATGCCTTAAACAAAGAGCTTGCTTTTCTCCTATGAAACAGGCAGTCTAGGGAAGAGTACAGCTCAGCTCCTACCAGGTTAACTAAAACCACTAAGGCCAGTTAAATCTGTCCCATTCAGTGTGTTCCTCCCATCTCTGGGCAAAAGCTGTTCATTGCTGAGCCGGAGGAAAAGGGAGGAAAGAGCCACTTTGCCTTTAAGAAGATGACCCAGAAATTGCAGCATCACTTTCTTTCAGAGCTTAAGGCCGGAAGTCATGTGACCACGTATACCTGCAAGGAATGCTGGGTAATGTCCTCTCTACCTGAGTAGTCACATGCTCTGCTAATGAGTCTGGTTTTACTGAGACTACTGGGGAAATGGATCCTGGGGAACAGTGGTCTCTGCCACGGGAGAGATTGAGTGGAGGGAATTTCTACAGGTCAGGAGGTGGAGACGAAATACAGGCAGTTTTCATGTTCTGACTCTTGAACTTAGTAGAGTTCTGGGAACTGTAGTTTATGAATCTTACAGCCACTTTCTAACTATCAACTGCTTGAGAGGGAGCCTGATTCTCTCCATGGCTTAGACCAAAATCCCTAGTTGTTAGGAAGTGTTTGTTGATTAGTTGTTTAGTTATCAATTCGTCGATTGCCTCGAGCAGGCCCCAGTAACGTCTCCTTCATCCTAGCCCTGAGATTATATTCAAGGCTCTTTAGGAGACTGAGACCCATCATTGTTACTGGTATTTGGCATATTGGGTACGCCGCGGGGAGTTTGCCAGACTCTGCCATATGGGCAGGTTACATTTGGCAGCCTGCCAGTTTGGACAAACTGGCAGTTATCAAGAGACTAGGGAAATGTGAATTCATCCATCGGCCTTTCTTGTAGCTCAGCTTTGCTCTATGCATTGCTGCTGTTCCAATCCATCCAGCCCTTCTTTTTTCTCATCCATAAAATCGCATTTTGTTTTTCAGTCTGTTGTGTTGGGGCTACATCCAGCAGTGCTCAGGGATCAGTCCTGATGGGGTGGGGATACCATACGGGGTGTTAAGGTTCAAACCCAGGTCAGTCATGTGCAAGGCAAGTGCCCTACCCAATGTACTATCGCTCCAGCCTCAGAATCCCATTTTGTTTGGGTATACTAACAAAACACTCACTTCCCTGCATCTACTGAAACTAATGTAAGCCATGGGTCATCATAGGGTCAGTCATACTCATTTCCCGAGACCCCATAATAAAGTACCACAATTGGGGCACAGAGACTATTGAAGTTATTGTCGAGGCCTTCTGAAAGTCTGAAATCAAGGTCTCGGTGAGGTTAGTCCTCTGTAGGAGAATCTGTTCCAGCCTCAGCCCTTGGTCTGTTTGTCTCAATGTTGCTTCACGTTGCCTAGCCTCTGCACAAGTCTATCTTTGTGTCCACATGTCCCATTTTATATGGGCACCAGTCAATAGAACCCGCCCAGATGATTTCATTTAAACTTGATTGCCTCTTTAGACAAGTTAGAACCTCCAGCACATCTTGCTTGGGAGGACATGATTCAACCCATAACACCAGTGAAATAAAATCAGGGACCTCGAGGATAGCTCAGTGCTTAGAGCCCCTGCCTTGCAAACATAAGGCCTCAAGTTCAAGCCCTGCCACTGCTGCTGGTACTTGACACGATCCTGATGGTTCCACTGTTTGTGACCCTCATGACCCCTGCCCATGCCACGAGTAATTTCTGGCCGTACCGCCTAGTGCCAGCAAACACTATGACTGATGGATTGCAGCCCTCACTGAGCACTGTGCTCTGGGACGGGGGGCCCTGGAGAGCACCACAGTGGCCCCATAAACACTGCAACCAGAACGTCAGAATGTGGAGCTGGACTGTGGCACTGAGGTGGAGCACGCGCCCTGTGTATAATCAGAGTGACATCCTTTAACATTGGTTACATTCTCTCGGTTGGAAAGAAGACGTGGTCAACACACACAAACACAAACACAGCACAGGCAGGGGTCCTGTGACAGAAAGGAGCCCTGGATTCCATCCCTGGCAGTGGAGTGAGAGTACAGCACATAGGGCACTTGCCCTGCATGCAGCTGACCTGGGCTCAATCTCTGATGTCCCATGTAGTCCTCTGAGCATCGCCAGGAGTAATTCCTGAGCACAGAGTAACCCCTGAGTATCCCCAGGTGTGATCTGAAAACAAAACAAACAAAAAGCACAACTGGTATAGAATGTCAGAATTTGTATGAACACTTGGAACTAAAGGAACCAAAGGCCTGAGATCTCCTGCAAGCACCACAGCTAAATGTGTGTGAGCATCACAATCAGATGTGTGTGTGTTTGTGTGTGTGTGTGTGTGTGTGAGAGAGAGAGAGAGAGAGAGAGAGCACTTTCAGGGATCAAACCCAGAGCCTCACATGTGCCAGGCATAAGCCCTACCACTAATCTACCCCCATCCCCAACCCTTCCACACACGGCTTTGTTTTAAAAACAACCAATTTAATGACTTCAAACAATACAGTCATTATCTCACAGCTTCTATGAGTCAGGCATCCTGGCACAGCTTAGCTGTACGTCTGCAAGCCTGCAATCAAGGTGTGGTGAAGGGCTGTGTTCTCACCTGGACACCTGACTCAAGATGGGTCCACCTCCAGGCTGGCTCAGGCTCTGGCAGGCTCCATTTCCTTGTGGTGGCTGGACTCTTGCACCATCTTGATTCTGAAAAGCCAGCAAAGACTGGGGTCACAGGGTGCTCTGAGAGCATCCGCTGGAACTTCACATGACCACAGAGTGATATCCCCATCCCCTCTGCCATATTCTGTTGGTTGGAAGCAAGACGCAGGTTTTCCCAAACACACTCAAGCAGGTAAGGTTTAGAGGGGGGGTCACCTTAAAGCTTGTTCACCATGGAGACTCTGCAGGCGAAGGGGATCATTGCAGAGGCCTGCAATGGGAGCATGCTTCACGTGAAGATGGCAGAGGGGGAGGTGGAGGATAAGATCTTAGACAGGAGTTCATGCATGCTGTGGAACTATGAGAGAGAAGGTGGTGATGTGATCCATCCATACATGATGCTACTGTGATACCTGAATTGAGTCTGAGCTTGTCTCAGTGTAAATGGGTAAAGAAATTCCCCTATATGTCCTAGATTCAGGGTTTTGCCACCAGAGAGGCTGAATCTGTTGTCTAGGTGAAAACTCCAGCAGGTCTTCCCTGTTACCTAGAATTCAAAGCTGAGCCATTCTGGGAGTTTCTAGAGATTTCAGAATGAATGAATTGATAGAGAGATGGAAGCCAGGTAGCTGAGCCAAAGAGGCTGCAGGGAGACTCATCTCCCCTGTAAATGAGGCAGATTCCTTCACCCTAAACCCAAGTCATGATAAACAGATTCCCATGGAAAACTCTAGGCCTCGCCCTTAAGCAGGCAGAGGCTTCCCAAGGCAGAACCCTCTTGCCTTATCTTGGGGGAGCACCCACTCTTGTCTCCAGGATTCCAACACCCTGCGCCTTTCCTTGGGGCTGGGGCTAAGACAGGGTAGGACACAGTCCTCATAGTTTGACAAGTGAACCTTTCTACTGCAAAGTGACCTCTGGAGGAAGATGTCAAAGGATTGTGGTGGAAGACTGTCTGGTGCTGGGTACACAACAGGTAACCCTAAAACAGTTAAGCAAGCCCATGTACTAAGCTGCAGGATGACTAATGCAATCTCTATTTGAAAAACAAAAAAGAAGAAGAAGAAGAAACCTATTGACTTGAACATTTCAGAATGAATGAATTGATAGAGAGATGGAAGCCAGGCAACTGAGCCAAAGAGGCTGCAGGGAGACTCATCTCCCCCGTAAATGAGTCAGATTCCTTCACCCTAAACTCAAGTCATGATCAACGGATTCCCATGGAAAACTCTAGGCCTTGCCCTTAAGTGGGCAGAGGCTCCCCAGGGCAGTGGGGAAGGTGCCTATCTTACACACAACTGGTCTGGTTTGATCCTGGGCACCAACTTGAGTAACACATGAGCACAGAGCCAGAAGTAATCTCTGAGCATAGCTGTTATGTAGGAAAGGAAGGGAGGAAGGGAGGGAGGAAGGGAGGGAAGGAGGAAGGGAAGGAGGAAGGAAGGAAAAAAGGAGGGAAGGAGGGTTTGACCAAACTGAGGCCGGCTGTGTGTAAGGCCTTATTACCCTATATAATCTCGCTAGCACTCTCTTGGTCTGCTGGGTGCCCAGCCTTCATCCCCACCAGCCAGTCTCTGCTGGGGCTGCCATTTCCTCCAGAGCAGAACCTACAACCCTCAGAGAATGCTCCTTGTCTTCACCTAAGGGAACAGGTTCAGCGGCCACACACGAACACATGAATAGCAGGGGGCAGAGCCAGCCTTTCAAAAGAGGCAAGCCCATGCACGGAGACTGTTCTCAACCACCATGGGAGGCTAGAAATTTCTAGAACTGCCACAGGTGACTGTAGGCATACATGCTAACTTTTCTGAGGCTGCTTCCTCACCTGTGAAGCCTCGTAATGATAGCCCCCTTACCCAGCAGGGTTAGAGATAAGATCTCCAGAAGGCCTAGGATAACCTGACTCAGCCTAGATACCTGGAGAAGTGATCTTTGATGGTTATCAGCTTCCCAAGTCTCTCTGTCTTTTGGGTTTCTGGAGCTCTGGAAATGGGTGCGGCTCATGCCCCTGGCAGATGCAAAGATAAGGAGGGGGTACCCCAGGTCACCTTGTAGGAGCGTGGGCAGAGGAAGAGCTGCTCCAAGCCTGAGCATTGATCCGGGCTCCCCTGGACCTGGCAGTGTGACCTCGGAGAAGTCACCTCCCTGGGAGCTTCTGTTTTCCTTATCTGGGAAATTAGAATAATAATTCTAATTATTACTGCCCATCACAGGGCTGTGTCGGGGCATAAGTGATAAGGGCCAGAAAGTGCTTGGCAAAGTGGAACAGGGTTCTCCAAAGGAAGGGGCGGGTCTGCACAGGATGATACGGATCTAGGTGGGTGGCTTCATTACAGAGGGCGTCACCAGCATCCCCTTGTCCCTGGGAAAGACAGAACCTGAGGGAATAGAGGCATCCGGTGAGCGCAGCAAGGTCAAAGGCATGCATCTGGATGAGCCTGGGTGCCCAGCACTGATATAGGAGACCCCATCTGCCCCAGTCATTGCTACTGTTTGAAAGTTCAATTGTAATAATAGACGTTAAAATGTCAAGAAGGGGTTGTCTGGATAGTGTAGGGAGATAGTCCAGGGCTGAAAGAACTTGCCATGGATGCGGTTGAGTCAGGTTCAATCCCCAGCACCACGTACGACCACCCCCTGGGCACTGCCAGTAGTGAGCACACAACCAGTAGTAAGTCCTGGTCATCTCAAGGCATGACCCAAACTCTGCTCCCCCCCACCACCACACACACACACACACACACACACACACACACACACACACACACAGGAGTTGTTCAGATATAGTGTATTCTGCCAACCCTGGTAACACATACATAAGCTCACTCAGTTTTCCTAGAGTTGCCCAATCTATACCATTGAGGCCACTCTGGACACTGCAAGTCCCCCTGATAGACCACATAGGAAGCATAGGAAGGGCATCACTTGTTTTTAAACACTTCTCTGAGTCTGATCATTTGTAAATAGAATGTGAGTCAGTCAGCAGAAAGAACACACTGCAGAGACAAGCGACTCACTAGGCCATGTAAAGGAAGAGGAATATAAGAGCACACTTCGTATGATTGCATTTGAGTAAGGTTTTAGGGCTGGCCAGGCCCACCTGTAAGGACTGGAGACAGATCAATGATAGCTGGAAGTCAGGGCAGGAAACATTGCCTGATAAGTGGCACAAGGAAAGTTTTGGGTGTGACGAGAAGTGATCTTGATTGTGGTGGTGTTTACAAGGATGTGAGCATTTGTCAAGACTCACACTCTGGCACACTCAAAAGAGATAAACTGATAAATGTTCTTTGAATTTTGTGGGAGTCACACCCCGCAATACTCAGGGACCACTTCTAGTGGGACTTGAGGGATCATACGGGGTGCCAGAGATTCAACCCAGGTTGGTCATGTACAAGGCAAGCACCCTACCCGCTATATTCTCTTTCCAGCCCTCCAGTGTTTTCTCTTGAATACAAGCCCTAAGATGTCTCTGGCTACCCCACACTTGTCTCCCCTCTACAGTGTCTGATGTGTGTGTGTTCCAGTCTCTACAAAGGCACCCTGGAGTCAGTTCTTCACACAGGACTACAGGCTGGTTCTGCTCCAGACTCCAGGGAGGCAAGGAGGCGAGGGAAGAAGGCCAGCCCAGGGGAGATCCAGGAGCACAAGGAAGACAGGCACAGCATAGGAAGGAAGACATTAGCACACACAGAGCTGTTAACTCCCAGGATGGGAACCAACTGGGCAGAAGAAAGCCAAAAGTCCACCCGAACAGATTCCGAAATTGGAAGGAACATGGTGTCAGACACAAGGAGAGGAAAGCCTTGGGCATAACGCACACTCCACTGGGCACTCCTGTTCATGTCTGTGAGCTCCATACCCTGGCAACACAGTCAGTGCTCATTAAGTGCTGGGTTTTTGTTTGGTGCTGGTTTGGGGGTGACACGCAGCAGTGCTCAGGGCTTACTCCTGGCTCCGTGCTCAGGGATCACTCCTGGTGGAACTCTCGGTACCATATTTGGTGCCAGGATCACACACATTGAAGGCCAGTGCCTTAACCCAGTACAATCTCTTTAGCCCCAAAGTGCTTGTTAAGCTCATACAGAGACAGTATGACAAAGGCAGGGGCCTGCAAGTCAGAAGCCAGACCCGGCTGGCAGTTTTGTAAAAGCACCCATATGTTGCTTGTTGCTTGGTCAGTGATGGAACATGCAATGACTGTCCCCAGGTGTGTCACAGGCTGGGTCATCCAGACTATGCCACTGCACTCCCTGGTGTTTGCACAATGAAGGATCCTCGAAGTTCGCATTCTGCAAAACGATCCTTCTCGTTAGGGATCACTGGCTGACGTCTTAAGTCCACAGCTGCTTTCTTACACACACAAGGTTGAAAAGTCACAATAGAAACTGTTGTGTGGCTTGCAACAGAGAAGCTGGAACCGTGGAACTGCTCTGGCCTATTAGAAGGTTTGCTGTGAAAAGCCAAAGAGTCTGTGGGCCAGAGTGATAGTACAGCGGGTAGGGCACTTGCTTTGCATAAGGCCGACCTTGGTTTAATCTTTGGCATCAGATGTGGTAGCAACTACCAGGAGTGATTCCTGAGTACAGGGACAGGAGTAGACCCTGAGTTTCTCTGGGTGTGGCCCTGCCACAAAACAAAACAAAAAAGAAAGGGGTAGGGGGAAGTATCACTCCTAAAAACTAGCACTGTAGTACTGTCCTTCCATTGTTCATTGATTTGTTCGAGCGGGCACCAGAAATGTCTACATTGTGAGACTTGTTGTTACTGCTTTTGGCATATCACATACTCCACTGGGAGCTTGCCAGGCTCTGCCCTGAAGGCGGGATACTCTCGGTAGCTTGCCGGGCTCTCAAAGAGGGATGGAGGAATCGAACCTGCGTCGGCCGCATACAAGGCAAATGCCCTACCCGCTGCACTCTCACTCCAGCTCAAAGTAGCCTAAAAACTAGAAGGAAGGAAAAGAGATGAGAAGGGAATTGGGGCCAGGAATGTGGGTGAATGCAGGGCTCATGGGTTTGAGGTCTTGGTTTGATTCCCAGAACTCTGAAGGAGAGAGATAGAAACAGATCGAGGGTGGGGGGGTGGGGGGGATAGTGGGACGTTGGGGAAGAAGGAGAGGAAAGGAAGGGAAAGAAAAGAAAAAAGGACAGTAGGAATGAATTCTTACTATACTATGATGAACGGCATGCTTTTTTTTTTTTTTTTGCTTTTTGGGTCACCCTGGCGATGCACAGGGGTTACTCCTGGCTCTGCACTCAGGAGTTACTCCTGGTGGTGCTCAGTGGACCACATGGGATGCTGGGAATCAAACCCGGGTAGGTCGCATGCAAGGCAAACACCCTACCCGCTGTGCTATCTCTCCAGCCCCGAACAGCACTCATTTGCGGTGGGTTCGTGATTGGTGCACATAACCAGCCCCAGTGTCCATTTTGCACTGTAGAGGCGGAAAACTGAAAAAGAGCGTCTTCCGCAGTCCCTGGGAGCAAGACTTGTGATTTGGATCACACGGGTCAGATGCAAGGATCTGCATCTCAACCAAGCAAAGTAGGGGAGAGCAGCATTCTCCAAGCGGCCCTTTCGCTGAGGGGCTCTAGCAGGCTCTGTTCAATCTGAAGCTGATGGTCTGGCCGGAGCTCCTCACTCTGCACCATAGCCAAGGTAGGACCAGAGCTGGGACCAAGCTAGTTATTCCTTTTTCTTTTAAACTTTATTTAAACCCCGTGGTTTACAAAGTTGTTCATAATACAGTTGTTTCTGGCATTCAACGTCCCAACATCAATCTTGCCACCAGTGTGATCTTACCCTCCATCATTGCCCCCAAGTTTCCCATCTCTCAAATCTGACAATTTAGCAGGCACAAAAATAATTCTGTTTATATTGCTTGTTACAAATAAATGGTAAGTAGCACTGTAGCACTGTCCTCCCATTGTTCATCGATTGAGTGGGCATCAGTAATGTCCCCATTGTGAGACTTGTTGTTACTGTTTTTGGCATATCTAATACATCATAGGTAGCTTGCCAGGCTTTGCCATGTGAGCAGAATACTCTCAGTAGCTTTCCGGGCTCTCCTAGAGGGGCGGAGGAATCAAAGCCGGATCGGCCATATGCAAGGCTAATGCCTTACCCTTTATGCTATCGCTCCGGCCTATCCCAATATAATTGCTAGCAGTGCCTACTTTCATTCTATAAAACCCCTGGGAAATTTTGGTTTTTCTAAGTATAATCAATGATAGAACAATTATTCTGGGACAGAAAATGCTACTATCACTGAAATCTGGAAAATCATATTATCACAGTATTTACTGTCCAATAATTTAAATAATTTTCTATCACTGGAAATCAAAATACCTTGATTTGAGAAGTACTAAAAAGGAGCCGGCGCCATAAAGTTTTCAGATGATGCTAAAATATTCAAGAATACAAATTATTGATAAGGAGACCTCAAAATTATACAAGGAGATGCCCTAACAAAGGATAAAAGGTACCAAGAGGAATAGGAAAGAGATGTATGCTTGAATACTCCCTCAGATATGGGAATTTGTAGTAAGGAAATAATAAAAAATCCAGGGCCAAGACTGGAGTGATTAGTACGGCAGGGTAAGTAGAATGATTTTTTTTAAAAATTCAGTAAAAGCAAGTTTGTGAAAATTGTTGTATCTCACAGTGGTGTTATTAAAGTCACTGTCTGAAGATTTACTGAGCTGTTTGGTTAGTCTCTAGATGAGCCTTCTGTGTTATTGATTTTGCTTATTGAGCTTAGTGGTATTTCATGCTATTTTCCCATCTAATTTGCTGTATTCCTACTGAGCTGTCAGTATTGTGGAATCTGGAGGTGCTGTGTGACTTTATATGTGTCCAGGAGTTGCAAAATCTGTGTTCCTGGGAGTTTCGTCAGCTCAGTGTCTCCTCAGAGATTAGCTGTGAAACTGTGAAGCTGGGTCATTCATACGGCAGCAGCTGTGGGGTGTGGGTGTTGTGCCAGTACTCAAACTACCCTACTTTCAAGGGCACCCCAGATTTTTTCAGCTGGAAGTCCAGTGTGCCCATGAGTTCCATCAGCTGGGCTTGCATCTCTTCCGAGATGAGTGGTGAAGTTATGAAGCTGGACCATATACATGTGGCGACTGTGCAATCGAAAAGTCTTTTTTTTTTTTTTGCTTTTTGGGTCACACCTGGCGATGCACAGGGGTTCCTCCTGGCTCTGCACTCAGGAGTTACTCCTGGCGGTGCTCAGGGGACCATATTGGATGCTGGGAATCGAACCTGGGTCAGTCACATGCAAGGCAAATGCCCTACCCACTATGCTATCTCTCCAGCCCCCAAAAACTCTTTCTCAATTCCTTCACTCTGGTCCAGATGCTCTCTCCTAGGCGTTATTTCCACAGTACTCTGAGGGCCATTTGGAGCTTTCACCTGGAACCCATTCCTCACGTAGATCCAGGTGTGGGGGTTCTGGTCACCTGTTGGTTTGTTTGTTTGTTTGTGAGGGCCAGGGTACACACACACAGCAGTGATGGGTGCTACTCCTACCTCAGGAATAGGAGGTTGCTTGCTCAAATCTCCAACATGCAAACCGTGTACTGTAGCCCTTGATGGCTGGTGTCTCTGGTCTCTGGCCAACGTTGTTTTAAGCACATACTTCTGTGAAGAAGCCCGCTCTGCTATTGCAACGGATTCCAGACTGATATACTATGTAAGAACATGATGTGTACTTTAAGTGAAACAAGATAGTTACATGGAGCTGGAGTGATCACACAGGGGGCAGGGCATGGTCAACCTGTATTCAGTCCTTGGCATCCCAGATGGTCCCCCAAGCACTATCAGGAGTGGGCCCTGAGTGCAGTACCAGTAGTAAGCCCTGAGCAGTTGGTTGTGATCCAAAATAAAACAAACCAACAAAAAATTGAGGATAGTTACATCTTGTGTTTTTTTTCTTTTTTCTTTATAATTTTATTTTCATAAAGTTGTGCACAATAATTGATTCCATTCACTATTTCAACACCAAGCCCACCACCTTTATTTCATACGTCTTGTTTTTGACAGTTCTTTCATATTAGACAACTCTCTTCCTTCAACATAAAGTGAGAGCCAAGGAGGATTTTTAAGAGCTGAGAGCTGGAAGGATGAAGAAGCCAGGAAAGGACAGGGCTGGGGACTAGGGAGGGCAAAAACATTTTGGAAGCTGGAAAGCAAAGAGATGAGTGAGTGGGGAAATGAAGGCAGAGGAGCTAACGCGAAGAGAAGTCAGAACACAGCCCTCCCGGAAGGCTTCTGGAAACTTCTGTAGTCAGGTGTGCAGGGTGGGGCTGAAAAGAGACTCATTTAAAATCTTCAAGAGGCTGGGGCTGGGATTGGAGAGATAGTACAGCAGGTGTATGCTTGCACACAACCAGCCCAACCCAAGCACACCATATGGTCCCCCGACCTTGCCAAGAGTGAGCCCTTAGCACCAACGGTTATGGTCCTTCCAAAACACAACAAAAATCAAAAAACAAAAGAAGGTTGGGACTGGAGAGATTGTACCGGGCTTAAAGTGCTTGTGTTGCATGCTAGACGGACACAGGTTCAATTTCTGGTATAACACGCCCGTAGTGCTTCTGAGTACTGAACTGTGAGTAGCCCTTGAGCATGACTGGGTACAGCCCAGAACCCCAAAGGTAATAATACATTAAAATCTTCAAAAGTTCAGCTGGCTGGGGCTGGGGAGAGAGCTCAAAGGGCTGAGCACATGATTGTGTGGTAGGAGGCCCCGGCTCCATCCCCAACCCTGCCTGGTCCCCCAAGCATCACTGGGCGTAACCCCAAGTATAGAACCAGGAGTGTCCAGAGCACCACTGGGTGTGGCCCCCAAATCAAGATACCTAAGTACATCAATAAAAGGAGAGCTGGAACGCCTCCATCCCCTTCACCGTCCCTTCCCAACATGTGCAGATGAGATGGGAAGTTTGCCTGCAGATAGGGCTCCTCTCAGAGACACCTGTGTCTTCAGAGGCACACCCTGGGCGTGGCCTGGGAAGGTATACTGAGAACACAGGAGTCCACGATACCTTGTGCTCTGTTTGGGGCTTTGGGTTTTGGCAGCAGAGTTGAAACGAAGAGGTTCAACCAGCACCCACCTGTGCATGGCATGTGCTCTAGTACCCTGGCCCATCTCAGGCCCAGCATCTGTATTCAGAGTTCTGCCTCAGGGGCCAGAGAGATAGTACAGTGGGTAGGGCATGTGCCTTGCACACCACCCTTGCTTAATCCCTGGCATTCCGTATGGTCCCCTGAGCACCATCAGGAGTAAACGCCTGAGTGCAGAGCCATGAGTAATCCGTCAGCATTGCCAGGTGTGGCTTTAAAACAAAACAAAACCCCATAAATCAAAAACCTAAGTCTTGCCTCAGGGCCCAAGCAACAGTACAGCAGGTAGAGCACTTGATTTCCGGAACCCCATACCGTCTCCTGAACCTTGCCAGGAGTGATCCTTGAGCAAAGCACCAGAAATCAGCCCTGAGCAGCACTGGTGTGTCCCCACCCCCCAAAATCAAACATACAAAACCCCCAATGTTTGGCTTCACTGCCCAGCCCTAGCCTGTGGCTCAGAACTCTCAAAACTAGAGCATTCTTCTTGGGAATGTTCTAGAGCAATGTTCTTGGGGAACATTAACCAGCAAAAGATAAAGCCTCTATAGATATTGACATTTGGGGCTTCCCAAATGACCGACTTGAATCTGATGATCCTCCAAAGAAGCCCATATTGAGACAATCCCTACTAGCTCTCTCTCCCACTCAAAACTTCCTTTCAGTATTTCACTGATGCAGATTGTCACCCCTTCCCTCCACGCACTGGGGTCACGCTGAGGGTATATGGTCTGATGTGGGGATTGAACTCTTGGCTTTATATTTGCAAGTAGGCATTTTGCCACTAAACTACCTCCAGGTCCAGTCCCTTCCCTTATGAATATTTATCCATGAATGGAGAAATGTCAAGCATGTGAAGAAAGTGTCTTACAAAAGAAAAAAAAAAACAGGCATAAAGACAGGTAGGAAAAAAATAAGCCTATAGGAAAGAGAAGCAACGTAAGTTGCAAAAGACAGTTTCGAAAATAATCAGCATTGGGGCTGGAGCAATAGCACAGCAGGTAGGGCATTTGCCTTGCACACGGCCGACCCAGGTTCGATTCCCAGCATCCCATATGGTCCCCCGAGCACCGCCAGGAGTGATTCCTGAGTGTATGAACCAGGAGTAACGCCTGTGTATTGCTGGGTGTGACCCAAAAATGCAAAAAAAAAAAAAATAATCAGCATTTCAGGGAGATCAAAGTTTACTGCAGTTGGGAAGACTGTAGTACCAGCGGTTCTCAATGAATACTGACTCCTGGCTTACAGACTCTTGTCACCTTTCACATTGATTTGGGGCATGCTCATGTGACTTGTATTGACGAAAGTGACACAAACAAGTGTAATACAAGCAGGAACTTATCAGACTTGTGTACTGGGCTTCTCCTATTAAATGCTTTCAGTCTTCCTGACCTGTAGTAATGTGTGGTTTTATTCATTTAATTTTCAGAGGGGCCACACTAGCAGTGCTCAGTGTGCTACTCCTGAGTCTGTGCTCTGCAGTCAGTCCTGGAAGTGCACAGGGGACCATATTCAGGGTCAGAGATCAAACTGGGGTAGGTGGTTTTAAACTGTGTTCACAAATTCTCTGTGAAGCAACCTATATTGCCTTGCCACGGAACGTCAGTAGTGCTCAATGACTTGATTTCAAGAAATAGAATGTGGTATATGACTTACCAGGTTAGGTCCAGAGTCTTGTAGCTTATTATTCTTCCTTTTTTAACTTTTGTGCCCAAGCAGTGCTCACAAGAGACAGGACAATTCCCAGCAATGCTCAACCTGTACAGGTTGGATGGTTCTATGCTTGAGCCTGGCAATAAGGTGCTTGAGTCCAGCTATGCAGAGCGTCACCTGGGACACCCAAGAAGTGCTTGGAAAGAATATGTGTTTCCAGGATTGAGCTCTGGGCTTCACACAGGTGAGCTATGTACCCCAATCCTTTGAACTAGGTGCCCAGCGCCAGTACCTTCCTCCCTCGTTCCTGCTCCTGGATCGATCATTCTGAAAGGAGGAGTCAGCTACCATGTGACACCGGAAGACACTCAAATAGTAATATGGAGAAGTTTCCAACATAGAGAGAGACTGAGCCTCTGTGAGAAATACAGGCACATGTGCCAGCCACAGTTAGGCTTTCAGATGACTGCCAGCCTGGCAAGCCTCAGGGAGCAGCATTCATGTTCCTGACCCCCAGCACTGGAGCACTGTCCTCCTGTTGTTCATCGATCTGCTCGAGTGGGCACCAGTAACGTCTCCATTGTGAGAGACACCCTCCCCCCCGCCCATTGTGAGACTTGTTACTGTTTTTGGCATATTGAATACGACCTCCAGAAATGGGAGAAATAGCTTTTTACTGCTTTAACTGTTCGGAGAAAATCTGTGACATAGGGAAGTCTAATTCATTTGTCCACTTCTCTCCTTATTGAAAAAAAAAGGGGAGGGGCGAGGAATAGAATAAATATTAGTGCATAGGGGTTTTGTAAGATCTTTTTACTTTTTCCCTGTTCCTGGGTTTATCTGAGATACTATTCATCCTTGTGGTTAGGGGGATAGCATGGATTCCTTTCTTTTTGCGTTCCTATGTTGCATTATGTCCCTATTACGTATATGGGGACAATCTCTGGAAGGATGCGCTATAAACCGTGGCGTGGTTTCCTCTGGAAGGGGAAACCGGGTGAGATAAACTTTCTATTTAAAAAAAAAATACACCGAGGGGCTGGAGCGATAGCACAGCGGGTAGGGCATTTGCCTTGCACGCGGCCGACCCGGGTTCGAGTCCCAGCATCCCATAGGGTCCCCTGAGCACCTCCAGGAGTAACTCCTGAGTGCAGAGCCAGGAGTAACCCCTGTCCATCGCCGGGTGTGACCCAAAAAGCAAAAAAAAAAAAAAAAAAAAAAAAACCACCGAGCATACATTGCCTATATGTAAAACCAAGCAACTAAACCTAAGAATCACACTTTTGCTTAGGACGGGGAGCAGGAACAACCAAAAACAAAACCCGAAACCCCCAGCTTTCCCCGCCCTCCTTGGGCCCGGCTCGCTCACACGTGGTTGCAGGGTCCCCGCCTCTCGAGTCCCCCCCTCCGGGGGCGGGCGGCCCGCCCCGCCCACTGGAGCCCCGCCCACCCACCCAACGCCCCGCCCCTCGCCGCCGACCGGCCCCGCCCGCCCCACGTCACTTCCGGGCGGCCCGCCCCCGGCCTCCCAGTGGCTCCCGCCTTCGGCCGCTTCCGGCCGTCGTCGTCGTCGCCGCTGCCGCTGCTGCTGCTGCTGCTCCTGCTGCTGCTGCTCCTGCTCGTGCTGCTGGCGCTGCTGGAGGCCCGAGGCTGGGCGGTGGCGGCGGCGGCGGCGGCGGCGGGCGCGCAGCGGGGCCGGGGAGCGAGAGCCGGGGAGCGAGGAGCGAGCGCAGCACGCCCGGGCCCGCCTTCGCCTTCGCCGCCGCCGCCCGCGTCCCCCGCGCCGGACAAAGCCCCGCCGCCCGCGCCCGGACGGAGCCATGTCCTCGTCGGCCGGCAGCGGCCACCAGCCCAGCCAGAGCCGCGCCATCCCCACGCGCACCGTGGCCATCAGCGACGCCGCGCAGCTACCTCAGGACTATTGCACCACGCCCGGGGGGACCCTCTTCTCCACCACGCCCGGGGGTGAGTGCCCGGGGGGCTCCCTCCCGCGTGCTCCGCTCCGCTCTGCACCGCTCGGCTCCGCTCTGCTCTGCGGGCGCTGCCTCCCGGCCCCGCCGCCGCCCGCTCGATACAAAATAACAAAAAGTATCCGCGTTCGGAAGGAAGTCGGGGCGGGGGGGCGGGAGGATGACGCGCCCCGCGGCCGGGGCCCGTTTGGCTTGACAGCGGCGCCGATCGGGCCGGCGGGGCCCGGGGCTGCAGGAGCCCTGGCGGGGGTCGCGCCTTGCCCGGGCAGGCCGGAGGGTGGGCGTTGGCGCGCGCCCCCCTCCCCACCCCACCCCGCACGCGCACACACCCTGCTGCGGGCCTGGAGAAGAAGGGGACCCCGCTCCCAGGGAGGGTCCCGGCCGGGGCTGGTCGACGTCAACGCACCGCCGGGAACTAACTGTCGCACTGGGCGAGAGGTGAAGCTTGTTGTGCAGGGGAAAGGGAGCTCAAAGGTTGCTCCCCGGCGGGCGGGCGGGCGGGCACCGCTCCCGAGGGAGGAGGCCCGAGCCGCCTGGAGGGACCGCGCGCGAGGACACGGCCGCCTGGCCCGCGACTTCCCCGTTTGGCCTCCTTTGGGTGCCCGGGGTTGCCCGGGCTGCCCCCGTGCCTGTGCTTGGTTCCAGCCAGCTGGGTGCAGGTTGGCCCCCGGGGATCCTCTGAACCGGTTGCACAACGGATAACGAGGCCTCCTGGCCGACAGACGAGGCGCAGACGTCTAGGAGAGAGGTCAGCGGAAATCTTGAGAGTTCTGCGAGTCTGGGAGAGGGGACTTTGGAGCGACCAGGGAGTGACCCAGGCAGGAGCGAGCGGGATCTCCGTTGTGTGCATTGGGACTGGGGGTGGGGGGGAGTTTGAACCCCAAGCAGCAGCCGCTCCTGGGCACCTCCAGGACCCCGCTGGGTTTGTCATCTGCACAAGTCGCAGCACACCGGTTGTACCTGCTGCAGACCAGTTGTCTTGAGCTTGACCTGGTGGCTTCTTAGACATGACGATGGTGAAGGCGGAAGTCTCTTTCCAACAGGACAGAACGGGATTTGTGACTTCCCGGGCTCTCTGCGGGCAGCATGTGGCCCAGTACCAGATGCACTCTGCTCCTTAGCTGAGGAAGGGAACTCCGTGTCCTTTTACCTACCGTTGGAGTGACCAGGTTGCCCCTGGTAGGGAGGGTCCCCTTTGGGGCTTGTGTCAAACAGCCAAGCTCCCCAGCTTTTTAAAGTCTGGCCAGTCTCCACGCATTGCTGCTTTAAAAAGATAGAAGTCTGTCTGGTAGTCTGCACTAGTTCCTAAAATGCTTGGAAAGCTTCTGCCAGAAATAACAGTTCCTTTGCCCTCCTCCCCACACACCCAGTCACCACTGCATTCTCAGATATCACTTAACCTGTCTCAGCTTCCACACACACCGTTTTGTTTCAGGCTTGAATATTTGTCATCTCAGCACACCTGTTCCGTGGGGCCTAGTGGACGAGCACTTTGTAATCTTGGGTTTTTAAGCACCGAGTCTTGCATAATCTGTTTATGGGAGGCAGCCCAGCCGTTGGATTTAATCACTATTTTCACTGATGTTCAGTTCTTGTCGGTTTCCCCACGTGGGAATTTTCCATCCACTTAGGGTTTGTTACAAGTCACAAATCTCTCTGCTCTCACCGTCGGATTTCATTTCCCAAAGAGAAGTACATTTGTCATTTGCTCACCTCCAGGCACCTGAATGAATGTGCTTAGACGCTGTGAGTGAGGTTTGTGGGTCTGGCACAGGTCTTTGCTGGAAAGGTGACCACAGACCGAAGGAGGAAGTGCACTCCTCTGGCGGGTCTAAAAACCATGGGGGGAGGCTCTACGTGGAGAAGCTTTTTAGCTCTGGAACACAAAGCCATGGGCTCAGGTGCCCATTTCAGACATGCCCATTTCAGACATGGAAACGTTCAAAAAAACGATTGAAGGCTTTTATGGGAAATCTGTTTACTGGGAAGGAAGGGGAGTTGCTTTTCCTGCCTGAGACTTCTGGAAACGTTCTGGAGTGTCATGCACATGTCAGCCTTCCAGGATCACGGTTGACTGCTGAATGCCCTGAGTGGTCAGACCAGGCCTAGAAAGTCACACAGCATCGCCAGTTCAGGACTCTTCTCCGCCTCCCCCACCTTTTTTTGGGGGGAGGGGGTCTATTTGGGTCACACCCCACAGTTCTCAGGGATTACTCCTGATGGTGACCATATGGATGCTGAGGATCAAACCCAGGTCAGCCCTGCACAAGGCAAATGTCCTACTTGCTATACTGCTGCTCCACCCCCCACCTTTTTGGTTTGGTTTGTTTTGGGGACACACCTGGTGATGTTCAGGGATTACTCCTGGCTCTGCACTCAGGAATTGCTCCTGGCAGTCCTCGGAGAACCATATAGGATGCTGGGATTGAACCAGGGCCAGCTTCTTGCAAGGCAAGTGCCCTCCCCGGCTGTGCTATGGCTCCAGCCCCGGATTTAACCTCCTTGAGAGGCCTTTGCTTGGAATCAGATTCAGTTCACCCTTGAAGAGGCTTCTCAAATTTGGCTTCCTCCAGTTTGGGAAGTAAGCGAACTTAGAAAGAAAATTGCTGTAATGTCTTAGATTTCTTTTTTGGGGTCACACCTGGCAATGCCCAGGGCTTGCTCCTGGTTCTGCACTCAGAAATCATATTTCTCCTTTGGTGCTTGGGGGGCCATATGGAAAGCTGGGATAGAACCGGGGTTGGCTGAATGCAAGCCACGTGCCCTACCTGCTGTGCTGTGGATCTGCCCCATGCCTTGGATTTCTTGTATCGTTGTGTTTGTAACGGAGGGAAGTGATGGTTGATGTTAATTCAAGGCCCAAATCAAAATCCCCTTAATTTTGTTTTGTTTTCTTCGCCTGTGGAGGAGTTGAGATGATTGGTTTATCCCTTGAGAAACTATTTCTACCCTCCTTGAAGGGAAAGTTACTGTAGGCGGCATCACTTTATTGACACACTGCGTGCGGCTGGCCCAGATCTAATGCTTTCACTTTATAAACCAGAAGCTAAGAATTTAAAATTAACTTGTTAATGTCCTCCCTTTAGTTACTATCAGTGAGTGATCTCAAGTTTAGCATCCTGATCCTTTGCGGTTTTTGCCTCTCTTCACTCTTTCCTTTTGTCTTTGCTTTTTTTTTTTTTTCTTTTGAGTCACACTGTGTGGTGCTCAGAGACTCCTCCTGGCTCTGCATGGCGGTGTGTTGTGCTGATGATCAGACTGGCCTTCTGCAGCGCTTGCTGTCGGCCCCCTGAGCTCCCCTGAGCTCTCTCTTCAGCCTCTCTTTCTCTTCAGGGGAGCAATTATTGGAGAACAGGGATTTGAGCATCAGGGTTCACAGCTCCGCTCATCCGGTTTGAGGAGTAGGGAGGTTTTTCTCTCCATTATCTTAAGCAGAACCCCCCAAAAAAGAGGTTACTTTGCTAGGAAAGGAGTTTGCAGATAGTTAAAGAAATGTTTTTTAAATGTCGGGACATCCCTATCTCTGGAATGCTAGCTTGCTGTGATTCTGATGCCTTAGTTCTTAGTTCCGAACCGCCTTCCTTCTGGGAGAGTGGTTCTCTGGGGAAAGGCGGAAGCACGGAGGCCTCTTTCAGCCGCTTCCCTGCATCACATTCCCTTCAGCTGTGTGAAGTATGCTGTTGCCATAACAAGAGCCCAGGAGGGGAGCGGCCGATGGGCTGAAGCCTTGTTCGGCCTGGCTGTCCTCTTGTCAGCGGGGGAGTGGCTCTGGTGGCTCACTCGGGCAGTTCTTTGAGGGCGTTGGAAGGGTCTGCAGAAACGGGAGAGAATGCAGGAAGAAGGGAAGTAACCTGCTCCGAGTGAGCAGTAGTAAAACAAGTGTCTTGAGGGAGTCCCGAGTTTTCCACTGGATTCGTTTTGGGGGGAAATGAATAGATGATACGGGGAAAGACAGTCAGTTTCTGCCTATAGAATTTCTAGGTCAGTGACTTTGGATGAATTTTGTTCTAGGCCACACTGAATCAACAAGTGGACTCATTTGATTCTTGGCTACAGTTTTAACCAGGGAACTCTATTATATGTGAGAAGCATGTGAAAAACACAGAGGTATTCACTTGCTTTGCATTTTGTTTTCTTATCTCAGATTAGTAGGAGTAAACATACACGCTGTCATTCCTTAGGAGATTCGGCTTTAAGTCTCTGTCAGGTGCGTGTGTGTGTGTGTGTGTGTGTGTGTCCAGGCAGAAACTTTTTTGTGGGGTGAGGGGAAGTCCTTATCCAGGGGTGCTCAGGGATCACCCTTGACAGGGTTTGGGAGACCATATGAAGTGCTGGGGATTGAATCCAGGGTGGGCTGCCGGCAAGCCAAGCACCCTGCCTGCTGTGTTATCACTCCAGCCCATAGAACTTTTTCTTGGCTCTTAAGTTTAAAGTTTTGGGTTGGGGGGTGTTCTTTAGAGTAATATTGAAATTAATGTGGGAAGAGTGGTGAAGAGATAGGACAGGGCTGTAGGCACGTCGCCTGACATGCGATGGCTTTAGATCAGTCCTGGCACCACCGACTTCCCCCATTGCCCATCAGGAGTGATCCCTGCACGTAGCTGGCTGTAGCCTCCAAACCAAACCAAAACAAATATTTGGGGAGGCTGAAGAGATGGTACAAGGGTTAAAGCAAGCGCCTGGCATACACTGCCCTGAGCACCACTGGGTGCAGCCCTGGACCATAGTGCCTGAGCAGCTCGTTCTGAGTCTGACATTGAACTTGACCTCCTGAGCATTGCTTGGGAGCCCCCCCCCCCAACACCCCACCCGCTGCCGAAAAGATTTTGGGGTTCTGATTGAACAAAAGTTTGTTGAGGTTGGCCCTTCCTCTGTTTATTAAGTAGGTAAGGCCTAGGTTACCATTTAGAAATCTAATCAAGGACTTTGCCTTGTGATGACCTCTCGTTTTGGTTATTGAGCCTCACCCACTGGGGCATGGGGGTGTTCCTGGCGCAGTGCTCAGGGATTGCTCCCAGCAGTGCCTGGGATCAGCCCAGGTCTCCGGCATGCAAAACATGCAGCCCTGTTTTCTGAGCTATACCCCCGTGAAAGCCTCATAAAGGCTGAATGTGCACCCAGCAGCTGACTGTCTGGCATGTGGCTAGATTTGAAGGCCCTCCTTCATCTGCTTCTCAACCACACTGGGGACCAAGAGCTCAGAAGTCTTTTTCTGGGGGGGCTCACACCCGGCCAGCGATGCTCAGGGGTTATTCCTGGCTTTGCACCACTCAGGAATTACTCCTGGCTGTGCTCATGGGACCATATGGGATGCTGGAATTCAAACCCGGGTCAGCCATGTGCAAGGCAAACGCCCTACCCACTGTGCTATCACTACAGCCCCGAGCTCAGAAGTCTTAGACATCTAAAATAATGATTGTTGGTATATCTAGGACAAAAGTCCTGACAAACTCAAGGTGTCCCTTTCACTGGAGAGAGAAAGAGAGAGAGAGAGAGAGAGAGAGAGACCCCTTATAACAAGGAAAGGTAAGTTAACTGGCAAATACACAAATACAATTTTTTTTTTTTTTTACAGAGCCCTTGAGTTTATCAGGTGCATGAGGCCATGTCATCTGTCATCTGTGGATTGAGATGGCTCAGGATCTTTCTTAGCAATGTGGGCCCGTGCTATTTCTCCATTGTCCTGGCTGGAACTTTCAGTGTTGCACAGAATGACAAGATAGTGACGTACTTCCTTGGCTTGTGCTCAGCATCAGGATGAAAAAAATATCCATTCTTAGGCCATAGCTGAGGTGTTGGATGCTTTTCATAGATGCCCTTGATCCGATTGAAAAGGTTCCCTTTTGTACTGGGGAGTGGCCCCTGACTGCCCCTCGGTGTGCTCCCCGCACCCCAGTTGGCAGGGGAGGTAGCCCAAAGACTGAGCAGATGCCAAGTGTGCAGAGGCCCTGGGCTCCATTCCTGGCTGTGGTCCCAGGTATTGCCAGGAGGCACCCCCAGACCTCCTGAGTACTGCCTGGGAGATCCCATCTCCAGTGGTTTTTGTTTTTTCAGTTAAAAAGAGATAATGAAGATTATCCTTAATAGTGTGGGCCTTAGGGAAGAGATCATCTCATCACCCTAAATTATGCTGGCGTTGGAAGTTCTTAAAATCATTATGAGTAGGGAGCCAGGGAGAGCCCGTAGGTTGAGTGAGCGCCTGCTCTGCATGCCGGAGGCCTGGGTTTAATCCCCAGCACCATATAGTCCCCAAACACTTCAGGGAGCGAGCATGGAATTGGGAGTAGCACCACCCGGTGTGGCACAAAGCCAGAAAACCAAAGCAAGCAAGCTAACATGAGGGGCCAGGGCAGGAATACAGCCGGTAAGGTGCTGGCCTTGTGCATGCCCAGCCCAAGTTTCATTCCCCGGCATCCCATACGGGCCCCTGAGCACTGCCAGGACTGATTCCTGAGTGCAGAGCCAGGAGTAAGCCCTGACTTCCACTGGCTGGGGCCCAGACACATAGCTGTCCCCCACCCCACAATGAGGGCCGGGGTGAGTGAGTTTGGGGAGAAAGCCAAGTGTGAGTCTGAATCTTCACCGCTTCTCAGTAGCAGTTACCCTTCATTAATTGTTCTCGTTACTGACAGAGGCTGAACCACATCTTCCAAAGCATGGATCCAGCTTACAGTTGTGAGTGAACTGGAACCTCCAGCCTGCATTTCCTTGGAATGAGAGCCCGGGATTGCTTGGGAAGGAAATTTATTTCACGGTGAGGGTTTAAGCCCAGACAAAAATGAACTTATTTGATGGACTTTTTTTTTTTTTTTAGATCCAGATTTTCTGGTGGTGAAGGCCACATAAATGTAAAATCAGAAGGCATGTTTTTGCATCCTATTTTGGTCCTAGTAAAGATGGTCTGTTTATAAGCTTGTTGTGTCTGTTTAAACTTTGGAGCTGATACACGAGAACCAGACTTGCTTTAAGTACCTAGCTTGTTTGTGTTGGTCTCTAACTGTGTGGCTTTTCACTGGCACTGTTCTTACAGCTTCTTTCTTTCTTTGTAAAATGAAAGGCTTCTGCCTGGTGCTTTCTATGGCCTGTTTTAATGCTGGCTCTTTTGAAGAGGTACATGGTCATTTTCAATTTCCCTTTCAGCTAGCGTGTGTGTGTGTGTGTGTGTGTGTGTGTGTGTGTGTGTGTGTGTATTGCTTTATGGCTATATATTCTCTCTCTCTCTCTCTCTCTCACACACACACACACACACACACACACACACATACACACCAGGCAGTGCTCAGGGATTACTTTACTCCCGGCTCTGCACTCAGGAATTACTCCTAGCGGTGCTCGGCGGGACCATATGGGGAGCTAGGGATCGGAGCTGGGTCGGCCAAGAGCAAGGCAAAGGCCTTCCCCACTGTGCTGTTGCTCCGGCCCCACTTTATGGCAGTCGTCTAAGAGTTGGCCAGGAGTCGTCCTTTGCCTTAGATCTTTGCTCCTAGTTAATGAGACTTGGAATTCATAGAGGACGGTAGGGCCGGTTCACAAGCCCTGGGTACTTTCCACTTGTCGTAATAGTTTTACCACACTGCGTTACAAGATCCTGAGGCTCCAGTTGTGCCTTTTTGTTGATGGACAAGCTATTCCGCTCTGGGTTTCCTTAGCCTTTCAGGGTTTGACGACTGTACTTCACCAGATCTGTGAGTCGGCCACGTCCTCCTCCTGGAGGAGGTAGGCTTCAGAAGGCTTCTGGTTTCCTCTGTGTAGTGTGACATTGAACTTTCGAGGAGGCTGCCGGTTTGGCCACAGCCTCCATAAAGAGGGGGCAGCTGGATTTCAAAGTGAGGTGCAGGGCCAGAGAGATGGCAGCCCAACAGACCAAGCCTGCTTTGTATGTGGGAGTCCCAGGTTTGGTCACTTCACCCCAGAATCTGCAAGTGTGACCCAAAATCAAACACAAATACCAATGGGATAAAAGTAGAGCTTATCCAGGAGTGTTCTTCTTTTTTTTTTTCTTTTTTCTTTTTGGGTCACACCCGGCGACGCTCAGGGGTTACTCCTGGCTCTGCACTCAGGAATTACTCCTGGTGGTGCTCAGGGGACCATATGGGATGCTGGGAATCGAACCCGGGCTGGCCGCGTGCAAGGCACACGCCCTACCCGCTGTGCTATTGCTCCAGCCCTATCCAGTAATGTTCTTTAATCCATTCTAACAGACCTTGTTATACCCTTCTCAGGTTGAAGTTTAAAAAACCAAAACCACCCTTAAGTTCTTTCTATAATTTTGTTTCTCATGTTCTTATTTTTGAGGGGGATGGAAGGATCAAGGGGGGCAAGGGCTGGCTTTCTTCCTGAGCAGATAAGACCAGAAGTTGCCAGATTTATTCGGTCTTCTGTCCCCTTTTCTGGGGAGGGGGGAACTCAGGCAGCACTCTCCCCAAGACACCCCCCACTCCCCTGATTTACCTTCTTCAAGCAGGCATGCAGAAAGTGCTGTCTCGTTGCCCCCTGGCTGGTCCCTGCAGCCCCCTCCCTGCAGTGTCCTGCAGTGTCCCCTGCTTTGGGACACGCTGAGGAGTCTGTTCATCTGGTCTATTTTTTTTTTTCTTTTTGGGTCACACCCGGTGATGCTCAGGGGTTACTCCTGGCTCATGCACTCAGGAATCACTCCTGGCGGTGCTCGGGGGACCATATGGGATGCTGGGAATCGAACCTGGGTCGACCATGTTGGCTGTGTGCGAGGCAAACGCCCTAGCCGCTGTGCTGTCGCTCCAGCCCATTCAGCTGGTGTATTTCTGACCTGTGTTTGAGGCACAGAGGGTGAGCTGTCAGGGTCCTAATGAATCACAAGGGGTAACCACATACTTTCTCCACTTTTGGGGTGGTGCTCGGGTCTAACTTGTGGCTCTAAGTACAGGGATCCCCCCTGGCGGTGCTCTGGGGGCTCCACGAACAGTATGGGGTGGAATCCGGGGCAGCTGTGTGCAAGATAGAGCTCTCCGGCCCCGATGTTCTTCCACTATTTAATTCCATCTCTGGCGTTGAAAATCCCCTTCTTCCTTTCTTGTCATTTGAGAAATACCTAGTATTTAGACAGAAGTTACAAGCTCCCCCTCACCCCACCATTCCCCGTCAGGTGAACTCAGTCACTAATACCAGCGTCTAGAAAATGGCTGGGCCATGGAAGTAGATCGATCCCCCTGTCTGGTCACTACGGGAGGGAAAGGGTTTATAAATAACCCAGTGTTCACCTAGATCTATGGTCTCGATTTCAAAACAAAATAGAGAAAGAGTACAGAGTGGTAAAATGCTAAGAAACACTTAATTGTGTTTCTCTGTATATAGGGTGGGTAGCTTTTTATTTTTTCATTTTTTGTTCACACTGTTGCTGTCAGTATATGTGTGCCAGAATTTCTTGATTTCTTTTTGCTTTTGAGTGACACCCGACAGTGCTCAGGGCTTATTCCGGCTCTGCTGTCAGGGGCCACTCCTGGTGGGCCCAGAGGACCACTGGGGTTCCAGGGGTCAGCAGCATGCAACGCAAGTGGCCTGCCCATTGTACTATTGCTCCAGCCCTCTTGGTTTCTTTATATCAATATTGTTGACTTCCTGCTATGAACGATGAGGAATGTAGGACAGTTTACTTTCTCTCTGGCTTCTCTTCATTTCCCAGTCTGTGTATTGTGTTACCTTACTTGGTTCTTTTGGCAGTTAACTCAAGCAATAATTCAGCGTTTGAGCACATGCTTTGCATGCTGCAGGCCTGGGTTCAGTCCCCAGAACTCCATGTCCCTTAAACACCACCAGAAGCAGCTCCCAAGCACAGAGTACTCCCAAGCATCCGAAAAATGGGACTCCCAAAACAGTGAATTGGGCCAGAGAGTACAAAGGTTAAGGCACGTGCCTTGCTCACAGCCAACTTGGGTCTTATCCTCCTCAGCACCACCAGGTCTGACCCCCCCGAATGCAAAGCCAGAAATGAGCCCTGAGCACTGCTGGGTATGGTGCAAAACCAAAAACATACAAAAAAGTGTGGTCTGCCTGTTGACTCTCTACTTCCTTCATTTTACAATATCAGACTTTATTCAGTTTCTTAACAGTGACTCTTTGTTTTGGATTTTTTGGGGGGAGATGGGTGGGGCGCAGTGCGGAGGAAGTCAACCACAGAGATGCTTCGGAATGGTTCTTGGCTGTGCTCAGGGCACCATCTAGTACTGGGGGGTAGAACCAGCGTCAGCCGCATGCAAGGGACGTGCTTCAACTCCCTACTGTCCGCTTTGGGTTTTATTGTATTTTGATTGTAAACATTGAGAACTGTATGGTACTCTAATCTTTATAGCCTCCTGGTATAAAAACAGTTATGATTACTTTCTCTGTATATGTATTTATTTCTGTTTTTGCACTCGAGGGTAGAACCTATAGCAAGGCACAGCAAAACGCCCTGCCCACTCTGACTCCCAGTGTTCTCAGAGTGAAGGAAATAGACTCACCGGAAGGAAAGTGTTTCCATGTGAATGTCGATGGATTTTTCTGTTTTGGAACCACGTCCTATGGGGCCAGGTGGGGGCTCTGCGCCTGGCTCTGTGCCTCGGGGTTGCTTCTGGTGGTGCTGGGATCTGGAGGGATCTGGGGTCAGCTGTGCTCAAGGCAAGCACCTTAACTCCTTCCTGTGCGTCTCTCTGGCCCTCCTTGTTGTTTAGGCCTGACGGGTCAGACTCCAGAATCCTCTTCCCTTGCCCAGGTCTGGAGTTGGGGTCCAGCCACAGAGAGAGGGCCTGACGTCCACTCTCGTCACGTGCTTGGTTCTCCAAACCCCCATCCCTCCTTCTCTGGTGCTTCCAAAAGCCATCACATCTCAGAAGGCAGCTTTTGTAGTTTTTCTTTGAATCCCCCACCGTTGTTGATGTTGTGGGTGTGGTGACTGCGGCTTATATCACAGGCCTGGCTGTCGTGGAGCCAGAAATCACCTTGGTGCAGGGAGTTCACAGAGCCCAACTTGGGAGGCTGAACCCGTGACCATAAGTCATGCTGTATGTGACAGTTTATAGCAGTGCCAGATAACCCATCACTCTTCTAGGGTTTTGGTAAAAGGTGATGTTGTGTTCTTTCATGAATAAAACAGTGACCTGGGAGCTTTTTAAAAATGCATTTTAGGGGACTGGAGTGATAGCACAGCAGGTAGGGCATTTGCCTTGCACAAGGCCAACCCCGGTTCGAATCCCAGCATTCCATATGGTCCCCTGAGCACCGCCAGGGGTGATTTCTGAGTGCAGAGCCAGGAGCAACCCCTGTGCATTGCCGGGTGTGACCCAAAAAGGGAAAAAAATGCATTTTAAGGTTCTTTCTTTCCCTTAGAATATTTCTAAACAGTTACCTTTGGTCATTCTGACAAAGATATCCACAACTTTCCAAAGTAGATGTTTCGGGGCCAGAGAGGTAGTAGAGTGGGTAGGGCACATAATGGCCTTGCTCATGGGCGATTTGGCTTCTATCCCCTGAGATCACCAAGGTTGGCCCCAAAACCTAAAAGATCCCGCAGGGGTTTTTTTGGGGTGGGCGTCTCATCCCACAGTGCTCAGGGGCTGGTCCTAGCTCTGTGCTCAGGAGTGACCCCCGGGGAGTTTGAGGGACTCTAGGATCAAACCAGGTAGTTCACCTGCACTTTTTTTTTTCTTTTTGGGTCACACCCGGTGATGCACAGGGCTTACTCCTGGCTCTGCACTCAGGAGTTACTCCTGGCGGTGCGCAGGGGCCCATAGGGGATGCTGGGAATCGAACCCGGGTCGGCCGCGTGCAAGGCAAACGCCCTACCCGCTGGGCTATCTCTCCAGCCCCCACCTGCACCTTCTTAACCCCCTGTACTATTTCTTCAGCCCCTGAAGAAAAGATAGAACTGGATTCCAAGGGTGGCACAGAGTGTCCTGGTAGTCTGCTGTGAGCGAGTTGAGAGCCAGATACTTTGTTTTCCTTTCTCATAAACTGAACGTGGTCCCATCTGTAGCCGTAGTGGCAGCAGAAAGAAAGAATGTAAACCAAAAATTGCTCTCTTTCCAGTTGTCTTAAAGGCCTTGAAGGATTTGCGTGGAATGCCTTTGTGCTAGTCGATGCCTTTCTGAGCGTTCTTCCAGGATGAGACGGCATCTCGTCAACAGGAAACCAGCACCTCGGAGTTCAGTAGCAAGAAAACTCTGTGTAGCTCATTTGCCAGTGATTGAACCTAGAGTTGGTGTGATTTGCTTAGATGATCTTTTTGGCCTCATTGTCCCCCCCACCCCTTTTGGGAACACTCAAGCCTGCTCCTTTCATAGTCGTGCTTTTGTTTTGGGACCCCTGGCAGGCACAGCTTGTCAGCCTGCTGGGCGAGCCTGCTCCGGATCCCGCAGAAACGCTTCTGTGCCAGGAGCCTCTCACGTGGCAGATTCTCCATGCTGTGTCTAGCCCTCACGTTTTATTTGTGGAACTCTGCCTGCTTTCCTGCTTCCTTTTGTGACGAAGTTGGGAGGCGCTGCCACTCCCTCCCCCCCCCCCCCCTTTCCTGCAGAATGTCTGAGTGCCTGCTGCATTCTCTCTGGTGCCTGGAAGCCGCGGGGCGCCAGTGTCCCGCTGCATGAAGGCAGCCTCAGCGTCACCTTCATGTAAGGGGCTGGTGGGGCCACACCTCAGCGTGCTCAGGTATCACTCCTGTGGGAGTGCTGGGGGCAGAACCTGGCTTGGCCACGGGTAGGGTAAATGCCCTGCCTACTATTCCTGTACCCTTGGCCCCTTTTGCTGAGGTTTAAGTTGGGTTTGTTTGTTTTTAATTTTTTTTTCCAATAGCCATTCGTATCTTGGAAAGATAACAGAAGGAATATCAGCCGGGTTCTCTGAACTGTTCCTGAGGTGGATTTTTTTTTGGTTTGCTTTTGGGTTTGTTTATTTTATTTATTTTTTATTTATTTATTTATTTTTTTGCTTTTTGGGTCACACCTGGCTATGCACAGGGGTTACTCCTGGCTCTGTACTCAGGAGTTACTCCTGGCGGTGCTCATGAGATGCTGGGAATCGAACCCGGGTCGGCTGCATGCAAGGCAAACGCCCTAGCCGCTGTGCTATTGCTCCAGCCCCTTGGTTTGCGTTTGGACCATGACAGTGCTGGAGAGTGAGCCTGGGCCTCCTGCCTGCAGAGCCTGTGCTCCAGCGGGAGGCTTCTCCCAAGAAGTCTGTCAGCTGTTCGTGAAGGACCTGTGTAGTGTTAGGTAGGACCTAGACCGGGGTGGGGGTGGGGCACAGTCCTGGCTTAAACTCAGTCTGGGGGCTGGAGCACAGGACAGGGCTTGAGGTAGCTGTCTTGCACACAGCTCACCCCCCACCCAGAACCGGGCACTCTGTACACATACTTCTCCTGAGCAGAGCCAGCAGAGTCAGCCCTGAGCACCACTGAGTATGACATGAAAACCCAAAAAGAGAAAACGCAGTCCCTAGAGAGAAACGTCCAGACAGTGGAGCCCTGTAATAACGGTTCGTTTTGAGTAAGGTGTGGGAGGAGGGTAGTGAGGTTTGTTGAGGGGATTTTGGGAGCAGGTTTTTTGTTTTTTGGTTTTTTTTTTTAGTATGGTTTAAGGGAAGTGGTGTTGGAGCTGAAACTTAATGCATGAACAAGTTTTGCCAGTAGAAGAGGAAGAGGTGTTTCAGATGACGGAGAGGCCTGGCCCCAGAAGGGGAGTAGGCGCATTGGTGTTTTCATTGAACTGTAATTCATGGCGTAGGAGCAAATGGCATTGGTTGATTTGCGTTTCTTTCTGTGGTGCCAAGCACCGAGCCCAGGGCCTCGCACATGCAAGAGACCAGCTCGGCCCCTGAGCCACGTCTCTGGCCCTCAGGTGGGATTCAGTGAAATCACGGGTAGGGCTGGCTGTGGAAAACTCTTCCTACTCTCTTTTCCAGGCACCCGGATCATTTATGACCGCAAGTTTCTTCTGGATCGTCGCAATTCTCCGATGGCTCAGACTCCGCCCTGCCACCTGCCCAATATCCCGGGAGTCACTAGCCCTGGCACCTTAATCGAGGACTCCAAAGTAGAAGTAAACAATTTGAACAACTTGAACAATCATGACAGGAAGCATGCAGTTGGTAAGAGAGTGTTGGTATTGGGCATCAGGAGGTGGGCGGCGGGGGCGGTTAGGGAGGATTGTGGGTTGAAAATGCCGATGTTTCTGTTATAAGTGACGTTTCTATGCTTGTAAGCTTCCCTCCTTCCACAACTCCTTCACTAAGGAATGATCTAGAAACACCTGAGGTCTAGATTGTAAACAAATCTAGTAGGTGTGGGGGGAAATACAAAATCAGGGAGTGAGGACTGGACTGGAGCAACAGTCCAGCAGGTAAGGCGCTTGCCTTGCCCACGGCTAACCCAAGTTCAATCACTGCACCCCATATGGTCCCCGGAGCCATGCCAGGGGTGATCCCTGAGCACAGAGCCAGGAGTAAGCCCTGAGCACCGCTGGGTGTGGCGCTCCCCCCCAAAAAGAAGAATGTCACTTTTACGGATTTCCCCCTTGTTTTCTGGGATGGCCTACGGTTGTTCACTGAGCACTGCGCCGTTCACACACACTTTTGCGAAGAGTGCTCTGTCCCAGAAGCAGAGGGGGAGATGGAAGTGGCCTGCTCCTTGGCTTCGTGCTCTACCCTTGCCCAGGTACAAAGCAAGTGCCTTATCTGCTGTCCTATCTCTCCCGCCCCTCCAAGTGAGTTTTCACTTGTTTACATTTTGGCTATTCTCAGGGCATATCGGTGGCTCTGCACTCAGACCTAACTCCTGGCGGGGCTCCAGGGACCATCTGGGATGCTGGGGTTGCACCCGGGCAGGCGCGGACGCTCTGGCCCTCGGAGTTTCAAACGGACAGCATGTTGGTCAGAGCCAGGCCCGAGCCCAGCGTCTCAGGGTGTGCTGACCTGATGGGCAGCAGGCGAGCTTGTCACCAGGGGAGCCGGGACACTGGGGAGGCTTCCATGGTCTCCGTTCCCCCAGATGCTCCTGCCGTGGCGACTTGACTGCTGTGCCCGCCTGGGCGATTAAGACCAGCTTAATGAAAAGTGCAGAACACGCTTAATAAAAAGACCTTCCCGAGAAAGAAGACTTTGCCAGCGCCAGGCAGAAGGCGGCAGTTGGCGTTCTGTTTGGACCCTCTCCCTGCAGAGGCAGAGTGGCTGGGGCCCGACCCTCTGAGCTGACCCTTTCCGTTGCTTCGTTCTAGGGGATGACGCTCAGTTCGAGATGGACATCTGACTGGCCTGCACGTCTCGGCAGGAGAGCAGCAGCAGCACCTGCGTGAGCCTGCCCTGGCCTCCGGCTCGCGGGGAGCACAGAGCAGTGCCAGCCGTCCTCCCCGCGGCCCCCTCCTCCTCCTCCTCCTCCTCCTCCAGTGCCAAACCGTGCGAGGATGAGCTTCAGCCGACCCCTCCCTGCCCCTCTTCCCTGCTTCCCTTCCCAGTTTGCTCGGGTGGAAGACCCTCAGCCCGTTCCGAAGAACCGAGCAGCCCGCAGTGGGAACAGTTCAGTTCTGCCCATCCCCTCTGAGAAGCATGTTTCTCCTCGTTCTTTTTATGAGAAGCATCATTTGATGACAAGCTTTTTTTTTTTTTGAATCCCAAATGAATTCATGACTGACCCGCCCAGCGTCTGCTGCCTGGACTGTCTGGAGGGGCAGGACAGAGGCCGGTGGGTTCGGTGTTTGTGTTCTCTCCCCACTGTCCTCTGCCTCCCGGCCGCCTCTGGGTTTGCACGAGTCTCCTGATGTACCGGAGGTGCTGGACACAGGAAGAGAGGTGCTTTCCCCCTGGTGACAGCACGCCCCGTGGCTCCCTGTGACGCTGTCTAGAGGTGGACTTGGGACCAGTGTCTTTGCCTTGGGCTCTTGGACTGCTCTTCCCAGTCCTTAACGAGCGCATCAGTACCAGAACGCACTCAGTACCTGGCAGAGCGCCGGTCTCTGTGCTCCCTCCGTTCCCAGCTGCTTTCAGCCCTCAGCTGCCCAGGTGGGCTCACCTGTGCCCAGAGCCTGCTCATTCCCGTGGAAGCACTCTGGGGGGAGGCCTGACCTACAGGCTCCTGTCAGAGTGGCCGAGGGGAGCCCTGGGAGAGACCGAGTCGCTGGCACGCCCAGTCTCTGCAGTCATTTTTCAGTCCAATGAGCTTTGGACGTTCGCTATCCCAGATTGCGGTCTATATGAGTTTAAAGCTGACTTTAAGAATTTTTGAACTGAACTTTTTTTTTTTCCCCCCTGTGTGGACTTGCTTTGTTTGGCTGCTGAGTTGGATAAGCACGGGCTTTTTTAAAAAAGGAGAGAGAAAAGTTCTCCCACTTTTCCTGCCTTTTCTGTCCTCTGAACCTCCCTGCCCCCCCCCCCCCGGCCTTCCTTGTTTTCTGCCAGGCCATTTTTCATATATACATCAAAGATACCTCAGGTGTTGGTATCTGATAATATCTGCCACTCCTCCAAGCCGAGGAACGGCCTTTTATTTTTAAGATGACTACAGACCTATTTTTCGATATGCTTTCCGCACGACTTTGAGCGGCAACTTTTTACTCCCACGTCTTCCTGTGTCAGGGAGGCAGGCCACGTCCGCAGGCCAGTCTGCTGTTCTGTGTCCCCCTCCTGTGTTCCCCGAGCCCCTCACGAGCACTGTCTCCCTCCTGGTCGCGGGTGTGTGCATGTTTGGACTTTGTCCTGGGTGGTTTATAAAACTGGACCATTCTGCCTTGCTGTGGGTCATTGATGAAAGCCTCGTTCTTTCCCTGCCCCCTCCTGTGATGGTTGGCTGGTGCGCGACCCCCTCACAGACTTAAAGAGGAGAAACCGCCCCCCAGAGGATGTCAGGGTGCTGCTGGCTGGATTCGGTGCCCTGGCCGCTTCCAGGAGATCAGATTTCTGGGGTGAGAGTGACAGCCAGTTGGCCCAGTAAGAAAGCGGTTGGTGTATCTTTGGAACTCTGAGAAGATCCTGTTTGTGAAGAGAGGAAGGATGTTCGAGGAACGTCGTCCCGTTTCCTGCTACAGAATATGAATGGTGGGAGCAGGACACCGTCCGTGGTGGTCCGTGTCTCAGGAATACACTGGGTCGCCAGTGGTGTAGGGACACCTTCCACTTCAAGAGTCGATGATCAGAAAATATTTGGTTGTTTCAGCATCTCCCTGTTCTGATTTTCACGAAACTCCACATTCTGCTGACAGGCCCTTGGGGGAACTTTGGTTGCGCTGTGCCCCGCGTTAAGAACCGTGCTTGGGACATGCCTGTCGGGGCGCGAGTCTCCGGGACTGAAGCTTGTGTTTGTTCCCTCCCTTGCAGCCTGTCCTTGGCCCCCTGTGCACCTGCCCCCAGCTCTGACAGCACATGACCATGGGTCCTCTGGGTCTCTGTCACCAAACGGGAGAACTGGGACGGGCTCACCAGCCACTGGGGAAGGAGTTGGGAACGTGCCGTCTCACGTGAGAGCGCGGCACGTCATCCTTTTTGGAGTCTGTCTGGGGTTCCTCGAGTCAGGCCACGTTTCTTGTTTTTCCTGGGCCCCGTCCACTGTCACGCAGCGTTACCCATCCCTGCTCCTTACTGTAAGGCCGGCGCGGTTCTGCTGGGGGTGGCCCAGGAGGATTGTTTTCAGGGCAGGCCAGAATTCACCGAATGCCTTCTGGTTGTTTGAAAGAAAACCCCCAGATAAAACTGAAGTGCGGAGATGATCTGTCTTGGGCGGGGAGCAGCTTCACCGTTCCGTTGTAGAATGAGACCATTCTTGGACGTTGGTGCGTTCACCTGTGCTTTCTTCTCAGTGAGGAGACCACGTTCTGTTCTTCCGGCACAGTCCAGCTTCTCGAGGGTCCCTTCCCCCGGCAGAGCCCAGCGGTCCTGGCAGGGACACGCATTGCCGTGGGCCTGCCTTCTCAGCTCACTGCTTCCTCAGGGTCCATTTCAGTTGCTTCTCCGCAGGAGCACAGGGTGAGAAAGGCAACTCCTAGGGGCCGGAACTATAGCACAGCGGGGAGGGCGTTTGCCTTGCACGTGGCCAACCCGGGTTCGATTCCCAGCATCCCATAGGGTCCCCCGAGCACCGCCAGGAGTGATACCTGAGTGCCTGAACCAGGAGTAACTGCATCACTAGGTGTGACCCAAAAAGCAAAGAAAAAAAAAGGCAACTCCTAGTGCCCCCGAGGGTTTGTCGTCCTGCCTGTATTGCCTGTAGCCGTGAAGTGGATGTCTCTCGATCTCCCGCAGTGCCAGAGTTGTCTGTCGGCCTGGTGCCACTTGGAACCAGCTCAGCTTCGTGGGGTGAGACCCACTGAGGCAGGGGGTCTGCCTTAGTGGGGGAGGGGTGAGGAGGTGGGGGCTGGAGAATCCACTTCCAAGCTCTCCGCGGCTCTTGCCAAGAAGCCTCAGTTTCTCCCCGTGTGGGTTTCTCTCTGGGGCTGGTTGACACCGCGGCAGCTGGTCCCCCTGCGCAAGAGACAGGTGAATAGAGGAATGGGGAGGACACTTTGGCTCTGCTCGCCCCCGACAGGCTCTGAAGGCACAAGCCATCCCAGCTCCTCTTCCTTAGTTACAGCCACCCAGGCAGCATGCCCAGCTGCACCGACCCTTGAAGCAGCGTTAGAACTGCGGGCACTGCCCTAAGCCTTCCCACCCCGGCAGAGAAGGGTCCCACGCTACAGGGGGCTGGTTCGAAGGAGAGGATACCGTGCAGAGATAATGTGTGTGGCTACTGAGAACAACCCCGAGACCTCACCAGATTGGGGGAGCACACGGACGCCGTCTCCTCCTGAAGCTGCTCGTGGCTTCTGGTGTTGCCAGGCGGCAACTTCCAGAAACGTCTGTCTGTCCTCCTGACTGCCCGTAGCTCAGATGTGTCTCACTGTCTCCATTAACCTGTTGCCCCCTCAGCCCTGAATTAACGATGAAAGGGAACTGGAGCTGGGGTCCCGGGAGCTGAGCTTACCTAGTTGGGGTCAGCGTTGTCCAACAAGGGGAGCAAACGTGACTTAGATATGCGGTTACTGAGCTGGCCGTTCAGGGATGGAGCCAGCGCCCCTCCCAGCCACTGCTTAGTACCAAATGTCCATGGATTAGAAATCATGTTTTTGGGGGGCCGGAGAGTACAGTGGGGAAGCGTTTGCCCTGTATGTAGCTGGCCCGGTACATGCAGTCCCATGCAACCCCGCCCCCACCCCACCCCAGGAGTGGCTTCCCCAGAGCAGAGCCAAGAAGAGAGACGGAAGAAGGCAGCAGGTGATTGCCTGATGGCACCGTTGAGCCCAGAGTGCAGGTCAGCCTTGCCTGTCCTGGGGGTGTGTTCTCAGAGCATCTGCCCCAGTATCCCCCAGAGAACTTCGCTGAGGTCTGTAAGTTCAGCATGTTCTTGGTGATTGGGTTTCGGCTGCCCAGACCCATCCAAGTTTTGGGAGATGTTCCAGGCATTGTTGAGGTGCAGGTCCGGTCTGTCTTGGGCGCGGCCGCTGCCCAGTGTCCTCTCTACCCCTGCTTGCTTTGGAGTGGGCCTGCCGATGGAGCAGAAGCAGGGGACTGGGCTTCCAGTGCCCTTGGGGGAATCGCAGTTGGCCTTCAGCTTTTGAGAGGAAAGTGATGCCTGGACATTAGCCTGCTGCCTCTGGGTTGCTGTCCCTGGGGGATTCTCACTTATTATCTCCCAGTTGTGCAATCTCCACCTTGAATTGCAGCTCCCCTGAAGATGTGGGTTTCATCCCTCTGAGTTCACAGGTTAGTGAGTGTGTAGTGTTGCCTGCTGGGAACCAAGGCCACTAGTGGAAGGGGCTGGTGTCAGCAGCAGTGCCCTGGAGACAGGCCCCTCCGCCTTCCCCTTCAGCTGGCCCAGCCTCTCTGAGGGGTCGAGGCGCCGTGCTCACGGCCCGCTTTACCTGCAGAACCCAGTCTGACTCCTGACATCTGCCAAGTGGGGAGTGCTGGTTTAGAGAAACCCTGTTTCTGGACCAGAGAAAGGGCTTCAAGGGCTGAGCACGTAGTGTGACTTCCAAAGCAAAAACAAGAAACCCCTTTGGAAGGATCGTTTTCTTTCCAAAGAGGACAGCCCCACCTCGTGCTGCCTTGCATCTCTTGGGAGGCGGGCTGGGACCTCCAGCTCTCTTCAGAGTGCTCATTCCAGAGGGGCCTTGCCTGTTCCACTGTTTTCTGTTCCATCCCTCTCTGAGGACTCTGAGGCTGGGTGGTGCTGGGCCGCTCCCCTCACTCTTCTTGGGTCCCCATCCTGGCCGCCCTCTGGAGGGAGTCGGCATCTTTCTCTGGGCTGGCCTGGGAGTCGGTGACTTGGGAACACGTAGGTTTAGGATAGATAAGTCTGACAGGGACTCCGGGTGTCGGTGTGCAATGTGCCTGGGTCCTGGCCGACCACCGTGGATGCCTCTGGGAAAGGCCCCCCAGCCAAGGCCCCCTTCCCGGCGCGGAGATGCCGCGATGCTTGATAATCATTTGGCCACAGGGACCTTTTCCAGGGAGCTCTTGCCAGTGCTTGAAACCAAAATCCCTCAAAAACCTCAAATCTGGGGGAGCCCATGAATCTAGCTCAGAATATTCGTACTTGCCCCAGTGTGTATCCTCTTCCTCTCTGTGTCAATCTGTTTTAGAAATTGTAAGAAAGGGGAAAAAAAAAAAACCAGCCCTGAGCAAGGGTGATTTTTACTTGAAGCCCAGTGGGATAGGGCGGGGGCATGGACGCCGGAGACAGGGTGCGTCTGTGCCACCAAGCAGAGCTGGTGTCTGTCCACGTCGCTGAGTAGCCGTAGCCCGTGCCTTCCCTCCGTCTAAGGACGGAGCCCACTGCTGCCCCCGGCAGGCCGGAAACAAGCGTCTTGGACAGCACAGAGAACACCCTTGGTGTCCATTTTAAGCATCTTTCAGATATTTTGTGTATTTCAAATTGCCCTTCCTTTGTCGTAATGCCACTGGCTGCCGGTTCCATTCGTCCAGACGGGAAAGTGGGGCCTCCCTTCCGCTCCCCTGATGGGGGCTGGCCCCCTGACCCCTGCCAGGGTGCTGGCCCGGTGGAGAGCAGGGACCAGGCATCCTGAGGCAGTCCCCGGGATTCCGTGATGTGTGTGTTGCTGAGTGATTTTTGTAACTGTCCTCACAGACCAGCAAGTGTTTTTTTTTGCATACTAGGAAAAAGAACAACAAATCTCACCAATGGCTGCTGTTAACAGTGAATAACTCAAATAAAGATCTTGAGTAAAACTGGCTGTCTGAATTTCTGGGAGAGGTTCAGGTGAAATCAGAAAACACCCTCTTTTGGGATCCTGTGGGGCGGTGAGCAGACGCCATTGGCCTCTTCATCTGGGTTCTCCATCCTTGGTGGAGCGCAGCCCTGCACGGGGGGAGAGGGGGCGGCTTGCTGGGCCCAGGGGTGCTCAGGGGAGCACACACAACTGGGTTATTTTGTTTTCCTGGTTTTGGACCACACCCAAAACCAGACTTCTCAGGCTCAGGGCTGGGGGACCTTGCGACTCCTGAGCATCGATGAGCAAGTCAGGCTTTAGGCCTTCAGTCAGCCTCCTGGTAGCATGCATGCCTCAGGAGTCACTCCTGGTGGTGCTCAGTGGACCACATGGGATGCTGGGAATCAAACCCGGGTCGGCCGCATGCAAGGCAGACACCCTACCCGCTGCGCTCTCTCTCCAGCCCCGAACAGCACGCATTTGTGGTGGGTTCATGATGGGTGCGCATAACCAGCCCCAGTGTCCATTTTGCATTCCTTGGGTTTGATCCTCACCGTTTATGACCTTAAAGTCCCCACCAGAACAACCAAAGGATACACGCGGCTTTACTCTGTGTGCTTCCTTGCTGTGAATTTAGAGCCCTGTGTTCAGAGCTGAGAATCCTTGGTGTTTTGGGTGTCGTCAGTCGCAGCCCATGCAGTAAAACTGGGCTTGGGAGGGTTTGCCGTCAGCTCAGTGTCCGGGGCAGGGCAGTGGCGTGGGGTGAGGCAGGCCTGAACCCCAGCCGTGCTGCCCGGGAGCCACCACGCCTCACCAGGTCTCACGACTCTTAAGAAAGCAGATAGGGCTAGGCTTGAACCCGGGGTCTCTAAGGAAGGGGGAGGTAAGTCACTTTGAAAGACTTGACATCCTGGGGCAGTGATAGTACAGTGGGGAGAGGGAGGACATTTGCCTTGTACAACCTGGGTTCGATCCCCGGCATCCCATATGGTCCCCAAAGCACCGCCAGGAGTAATTCCTGAGTGCAGAGCCAGGAGTGACCCCTGAGTGTCACTGGGTGTGACCCAAAGACTGACATTCTTTCCTCAGCCCCCCGAAGGCTGGAGGATATTAAATTTGAAAGACATCTGATTGCAGGCAGGACTGTGCCCTCCCACCCCCCTGCCCCAGCACTGCCAGAAGATGTGACCAAAAATTAAAGCAATGGCGGAACCAGTTAACTACATCTCATTTTTGGTAGATTAGACCCCAAAAATCTCAGCTCACCCTGCTGCTGAACTCCAGGCCCTGAACCCCCATCAGAGAGCCAGGGGGGCTTCCTGTAGTGAGGGTCTGCTGTGACCGGAACCCGCCGTGGGAGAATCTGCCCTGAGTCAGACCAACAGCTGACTGTGAACACTCCACGAGCAGCCGTCATCCGGGCCCCGGACGGCAGAGCAGAGCAGGCACTGCTGAGTCTAGGGGAGCATTACTTCTTTGGTTTGGGGGCCACACCCAGCGTCACTCAGGCTGCCTCCTGGCTTTATGCTCAGGAATTACTCCTGCTGGGTCTTGGGGACACTATGGGGTACAGAGGATCAGGCCCTCCTCAGCCACGTGGGGGCCAAGCACCCTGTCCAGCTGTACTATTGAGCCGGCCCCAGAGGGCAGCATTTAACCATCGGACCGTAAGGCCAGAGGCCACTGCTGACTATGGGTTTGGAAAGAAGGTTGAAACCACCGGTCTGCCACCTTGGTTACACGGGACAATTTGTTACACAGGACCAGTGTGAAGCCACAGTTGTTAGGGGAAGCTTGCCCCAGGGACCTGGGGGGCGTTCAGTGGTAGGTACCTGCCTTGCTGGCATGCGAGGAAGATCCCAGAGCAGTGCTCTGTGATGCCCTGCACCATGCCACATGTGTGTTCAGCACAAGTCAAGTCTTAAGGCACGGACCCCTGTATGAGGTTTGGGTCAGTGCTACCACTGAAATGTGACCCTGGGCATCCATAGCGGAGGGGTCTAGGGCGGGGGGTGTAGTGGGGGGTGGTGCTTTAAAGCCCTGGGCTGGAATTTTCAGTCCGTTTGGTGGTGGGATGAGAATCCCAAGATGTTCTTCCAAAATCCTGGCTTCGAAGTTCCGTGGACGAAACCCCGCAGATGCTGTTTAAACAGTGCCACTGTGGGGAGGACACCCCGTCCCAGAGCCTGGCTTGTAGCGTCCATGTTCCCTAGTTCTGCAGCAGTGTGCAGGGCCAGCACAGGACCCGACACCAGCCCCACGCTGCAAGGCTGAGCATTCCAGGCGGGCCTCACTAGCAAAACCACAGTGCTCCTAGGGCCCAAGACCACAGCTCAGCTCTCGGCTTTGCTCCTCCTCACTGGGGTCACCCTTAGAAGAAGCAGGACCAAGACCACTGACTGTGCAGTCAGAGGCAGGATTTGCTGCGGCTCTCACTCAGGTGTGGTTAGGAGAGGAAGTTTCCTCTCGGGAAGTGGAAACAGTGGAAACTGAATGCACTTTGGGTCTCGTTTTGCTTGTTTCCTGGGTCATACCCAGTGGTGCTCAGAGCACTTTCTTGTGTGCTGGGGAGTGGACCTGGGGTCCCCACATGCAAGGTAGAAACTCCAACCCTTGAACCATTCCCCTGCTCCTGGGTCAGTGTTGCTGCCAAGTCAGGCCACTGGGTTTTTTTTTTACAAGCCCACCTAGCCAACCCCCCCACCCCCCACCACTTAACCAAGATTGAGTTGAGTCACATCTAACCTGCAGAGCTTTCTCCAGATTGGAATCTCGTCCCCAACATCTCGGGCACCCACCGGTGGGGTTCTTGGGAATACAGGAGAGGGGATACTAACAGAGCAGACCCCTTGCCCTGCCCTGCCAAATCCCTGTTACTGCAATGTTCCACAGGGTCATCTGCTAAGCCGAGGTATTTTCGGTGGGAGTTCCGGTAGTCAGGGACACAGTATATAAGACACGAAACTGCAGCCAAGCTCAGGGCCCTTTAATAAAGTTGATGCGTTTCAGTTGCCCATCACTGGCGGGAAAAGGTTGATATCCAGTAGTACTGAGACCCAAGCACACAGCTGAGCGGCAATAATGCTTTGAATCCCAGCACTGCATACAGTTGGCCCCCTGAGGACTGGCAGGTGTAGGCCCCCCCAAAAAGGAAACAAAACCAGTAACCTCTGGCAGTGCTTAGTCAAGTGGGTAGTTCCAGTCCTCAGGTGTGCCAAGGTTAAAAGCCTCAGCTGTGGGCGAGGAAGAGGCCGTGAAGGCTCAGCCTTTCGGGACAGTTCAACGGGCTGAGCACATGCTGTCTGCAGATGGTCTGGGTTCAATCCTGACACCGCCTGGTTCCCCAACGTACTCCACGAGTGACCCCCAAGCACAGAGCTGGGAGAAGCCCCCAAAACAAAATCATATATAAATAAAGGAGATCTGGCAGAGCCCGAGGTTCGCAGGCTTTCCGAGGTTTAGAGGAAGATGGGGAGAAGGCCCAGCAGACTGGACTGTCCATCCATGGTTGAAAACTCCGAACTCTTCCAGGCTAGCAGGCCGCAGGAACACTCAGGATCCAGGCTGGCATGTCCCAGGAGGCTGAGCGCTGCGTTACGGGGTCTTGGTGGCTGAGCGAGCGGTCACCCAAACACAAGCCTCCACCCAGAGCAGGGCCTTTGCCAGCCCTTGGGAGCTCACGACACAACACTGTGATGGACGTGAGCTGTCACGACTTTAATAGTCACGGGCGGCGTCTGCCAAGCACAGCGCAAACGCACGAGGGCTCAGCTCCCATGGGCTGCCGTGACCACCCTCGGGTGCGTTCCCGCCTCTCCCTTCAAGGGCACCGGCCGGGCAAGGCGGAGGCGCAGGGAAGGTATTGTTCGTACCACGTGTAGGCAGAGGCCCACCGGACAAGAGAAACAGTCGTTACCTGCCAGCCAAAAAGATATGGGGGCGCCGATCACCCAGCCCGAGGCCATGAGGAACCCCCAGTCTGACTTGACCTCTACACAGTGCTACTTGGTGTGGGAGGCAATGGCCAAAGACCACCCTGGACTTCAGTCCTGGGGTAGCTGAGGACCTATGAAGTCTACCGTCTCGCCTCACCTCAAAAGAAGGTCACAGATGCCCCCCGGTGCCCCGGCGCAACCAGCCATGAAGGGAAAGAGCGTTTGTGCCTGATTGTCACCTACCTGGTGGGCTCAGGGGGGTGGCACCCCTGGGGCCCCCTTCCAGGCCCCCTGTGTTCGCGCCTGACAGTGACCCGTGTTGAGCCAGACTCCGCACGCCGGCGCTGGCAGGGTGCAGCCCTTCCTCCTCAGGTCTGAGGACAGGGAAGCCTCCCGCTCCTTGTCTCTCCTTTGGAGTAGATGGTTCTCGTGCCTTCTGGGGGCTTCCTGCCCCATCCAGGGCTCAGGCCAATCCAGCCCCTCCGGGCGCCCCTCAGAGACACCCACATTCCTCCACGATCATGTCTTTGTGGTGGTCAAGGAGGACTCGGCCATTGTCCACATACAGCATGCTCAGGGGCTTTGTCTTCACTGGCGCGCAGCACGTGGACGGGACTCGGTGCGGCTGGTACCGTTTCAGCAGACTCTGCAAGGGAGAGGACAGCTCAGTGGTCAGGGCAGGCAGGGCGGCATCATTTTGGGAGAAAGGAGGGAAAGTTGCCAAGAGTTAAAACCAGTTTCTGGGGACAAAAATAAGAGGAAATTGGGGGCTGGAGCAATAGCACAGTGGGTAGGGCGTTTGCCTTGCATGCGGCCAACCCAGGTTCGATTCCCAGCATCCCCTGAGCACCACCAGGAATGATTCCTGAGTGCAGAGCCAGGAGTGACCCCTGTGCAACGCCGGGTGTGACGCAAAAAAAAAAAAAGAGGAAATTAGGCATGCCAATATGTCGACTTGACTTGAATTTTAAGTTTTGCATGTGTTTGGTTGGGTGTTAGGCCTCCCAGTGCCCGGGGGCCATGCAGTGTCAGAAATCAAACCCAAGCTTCCTGCATGCAAATAGTCTGTAGACCAAGAAGATTTTAATCTGGTTTGTTTTTGTTTGGGGGAGCACACCTTGGAAGGCAAGGGGCTTACTCCTGGCTCTTTGCTGAGGGATCGCTTCAGGCAGTGCCCTGGGAACTGTACACCATGCTGGGACAGAACCCAGGTCAGTGCATGAAAGACAAGCACCTTCCCTGCTGTCCTCTCTCCCACCCTTAATATCCGGGCTGGGCAGTGGAAACCTTTCCAGTCACCCCTAACTAGATAAAAGACTAGGAAGGGGGCAGGAGGGCAGCTCAGGAGGACAGATTACACTGTGACGTTGGAGGCCCTGAACCAGATGGTCCTCCCAGCACCAAGCCGGATGTAGCCCTTAACTTTTGTTGGTTTTTTTTTTTTTTTTTGCTTTTTGGGTCACACCCGGCGATGCTCAGGGGTCAGGGGTTTACTCCTGGCTCTGAACTCAGGAATTACCCCTGGCGGTGCTCAAGGGACCATATGGGATGCTGGGAATCGAACCTGGGTCGGCCGCGTACAAGGCAAACGCCCTACCCACTGTGCTATCACTCCAGCCCAGCCCCTAACTTTTGGAGGGCCGCTATTTGTGCTCCAAATCCCTCCCGCAAAGTAATATTAATTTAAAAACAAAGTGGCCAGAGCAACAGTACAGCAGTTAGGGTGCTTGCCCTGCACACGGCCGATGCAGGTTTGACCCCCGGCATTCCACGAACACTGACAGGAATGATTCCTGAGTGCAGAGCCAGGAATGACCCCTGAGCAGCACTGGGTGTGGCCCCCAAACCAAAAATAGATGGATAAGAATCTATAATGAAAGGAAGAAGGGCCCATTCCCCGGGGACCCACCTGGATATAGGCGTGGTTGGTGGGATGGAACTCCTCCCCCACAGGGTTCGGGCACTCGCCCTCGCAGCGATAGGCATTGTACTGCTTGGGGTAGATGATCCAGGACCCCCAGCCGATCAGGTTGAAGTCCACCTGGAACTTGACCTTGCGACAGAGCTGGCTCCTGTCGGGCAGGTGATAGCGCCGCTGTCTCCGGCCCTTCTCCCGCGACAGCTGTCCCTCCTGGACCCGCCAGGAGCTCTCGGCTTCCCAGAGCAGGGTGGAGCTCCCCAGCCGCTTCTGCTCGGGGGACAGGTTGGAGTAGAGCAAGAGGACCACATCACCAGCCGTGGCGTTGGGGACAGCAAGAGAGGGCGGCTGTGGCCGACACTCTCCAGCCAGGCTGGACACCTGCGCCTCCAGCTCCCTCGGGTGCTTCAGCCACTTGGAGAGCGGCCTGGTCACCTCCAGGACCAGGCTGTTGGAGACATAGGTCACCTGGGACAGGGGGACGGTGAACAGGTCCATGTGGTGGCGTCGCGGGCAGCCGGCAGGGGCCCGGCCCTCGGCCAGCTTGGGCTGGTGGAAGAGCTCAACGGAGAGTGGACCGTGGGCCGGGAGTGGGAGGGGCCACGCCAGCTGCAGCCGGAGCTCGGCCCACTCCAGCTCCTCCTCTTGGCTCAGGAAGGAGAAGTCAAAGGCGAAGGCCCAGCGCTGCCCGTCCACCTGCACATCTGGGTGGGGAGAGACAGGAAGGAGGCAGGTCAGTGCAGCCCTGCCGCCTCTGCTAGCGGGACAGGCACCACCGTCGCTCACCTGGAGCCCCTTTCTTTACACCTGGTCCTCGCACCCTGACCCTAAGCGCCGCCGGAAGGCTTCTGGAGTCTGTTTTGACTTTGCTGTGGCTGTTTTGGGACACCCCCAGCGGTGCTCAGGGCTCACTCCTGCCTCTGCATTCAGGGATCACTCCTGGTGGGGCTCAGGGGACCGGATGGGGTGCTGAGATGGACTGAACCTGAGTTGGCCACGTGCAAGGCAAGCACCCTGCCCCGCGGTACTACGGCTCTAGCCCCTGAGTCCATTTGTCAGAGGGGAGGAGAATGCAAGCCCAGGCGTGGCAAGAAGCCAGCCAAGGTGTGATTCCGAGGTCAGAGCTGAAGATGCATCTGGATCGTCTGCAAAGCCCAGCGCCAGACCTCTGCTCAGCTGACTCCCGCTGCAAACGGTCAGCCCGTGGAAGGAACCGTGCAGAACGTTCAGGACGGGCTGGGGACACTCATCTCCCCTCATGCAGCTCAAGCCAAACCGGTGGCTTTCTGTTGTTTCGTTTTGTTTTGGGGACCACAACCAGCAGTGCTTAGGGATGACTCCTGACTCTGCATTCAGGAATCCTGGTGGTGCTCAGGGGGCTGTATGGATGTTGGGGCTTGGACTTCTGGGTCAGCCACATGCAAGGCAAATGCCCCACCCACTGTACTGTCTCTTTGGCTCCAAAAACCCAGAACTTTCTGCCCCAAGTCCTGGGATTCTGCTCCCCCGTGAGCCTGCAGGTAGCCCCTGCCAGCCCCTTCCCTCTGAGAAGAATGTCCCGGCTCAGACCCAGGGAAATGGACGCAGCTTCCAGGAGAGGTCCCGAGAGCTCAGTGCTCCCCGGTCACAGAAGCCAGGATGGCTGACCATGTCCTAGCCGTGTCCTGGTCTACCAACACACAGAGACGCATGATGGTACAAGCTTTGCACATTAACACCCAGACCCTGTCCTGAGGGGTGCTCGCCCTACCATCCTGGCTAATCCACATACCTGGGCACACATCCCCATGTCTGCATGCGCACACACACGCACACACACACACGCACACACACACACACACACACACACACCACACATACACTCTCGGGCTCTCTCTCACACATGCACACACACAAACTCCCCCCTCACACACCTCACACACCACACATTCTTTCTTTCTGTATCTCTCTCTGTCTCTCTCTCTCTCTCTCTCTCTCTCTCTCTCACACACACACACACACACACACACACACACACACACCAACCTTTCTCTCCCACCCAGACCACCAAGTCCAGACAAGGGAGGGAATGGGGGTGGACAGATGCTTTATTTCACTGTCGGACAAAGGGGTGTGAGATTTGGGAATAGCACACAGGGTGGAGGGAAAAGTGACCTTCGGGGTCAGGAATGTGGCTCAAGCAGGAGGGCCTTGGGTTGGATCTCGGGCACTGCCTAGGCCTCGAGCACTGCAGGGTGAGGTCCCAACAATAGAGAAACACACACAAATGAATGGCTTTTAGGGGCCCCGATGTGGTTCAGGGACCGAGAGAGCCGCAACCAACTGCATCTATTCCCAAACACCAATAGAGACCAAGATGGGAGGGAACCAAAGTCCTCTGGAGTTTTGCCCTCCCGCTACAATGGAAATAGTAATGCGGTTACAAAAGGGGGTACAAAGGTGTGAAGGGGGTCGAGTGCACAGTGAGTGGGGCATGTGCTTTGCATGCAGCCAACTGGGTTCTGTCACCCCAAACCAGGTTCTGTCTCCTGGCTTCTGTCACTCCACAAAGCCAGGAGCAAGTTCCGAGCACTGCTGCTTGAGGCCCCTGACACAACCAGACCGAACAAACAAAAAAGAAAATGAGCGAGCTGTGCCTGGCTTGGAGGAAGGCAGTTCACTCAGTTCATTCAGTACCTAAGCACTTGGTGGGCTTGGTGGCTCTGGGGATGGTTGGATCTGCTTCAGGCTGTCCAATACGTGGGTTCCTTTCCTTCTTTGGACCTCAGTTTCCCCTCATTGTAAGAGAGAGATGGGGGTCGGGAGGGACTGCAGTTTCCTGAGATACTGATGTAAGAGTCTGACTTTCTCAGCCGTGTCACGACAATATCTTCCATCACGCCTCCAAATTCTGAATCCTGAATCCTGGCCAGGTCCTTGGGTAGAAGTGGGTGAAGGACCGGGGCAGGGGAAGGAAGTGGAGAGTCCCAGGGGGTGGGGCGCTATAGGATGAAAATAGGTCCTGTCCCCACACACACCGCAGGACTCCCTAAGTCTGACTTATCATGCCACTGGGGCTGCCCAGTATTTTGAAAGGTCACCGAAGACTTACAGACTTTAAGAATACTCACTCCAGATCACCCTTGACCCCAGAGCTAAAGGAGGAGAAGGAAAGACATGCAGGGAAAAAGAAAGAAGATGAGAGGGGCTGGAGCAGTAGCACAGCGGGTAGGGCATTTGCCTTGCACGCAGCCAACCCAGGTTTGATTCCCAGCATCCCACATGGTCCCCCGAGAACCACCAGGAGTAATTCCTGAGTGCATGAGCCAGGAGTAAACCCCGTGCAATGTCAGGTGTGACCCCCCCCAAAAAAAAAAGATGAGAAAGGGAAGTAAAGGGTGAACAGGGGGCCAGGACTTGAGGTATGCCAGTGATGTGAGAGAGTGGTACAGATCCAACTACACTGAAAACATGTTTGGAAACACTTTGTAATGTGTCTGGCAAAGTGGGGGGGTGGTTGGGGATGGAGCATGCGAACACAGTGGGGGGGAGTTAACACTGGTGGTAGGGTTGGTGTTGAAATAGTATTGTTGAGCCTAAAACTCAGCTATCAATAGGTAAATCATGGTTCTGTAAATATATATATATATATATATATATATATATATATTGGGGACTGGAGAAATAGCAGGTAAGGTGCTTATTCGGTCTCTCCCCACACCATGAGCTACCAGGAGTGATTCCTGAGTGAAGAGCCAACAACCCCTGAGCCAAGAACAAACCACTGTGGTCTGTGACCCCAAAACAAACAGAAAGGACGCTCACCCTGGTAGTGGGGGGAAGCCAAGTCAGCATCTTCCACGCAGGCCACAAATGTGACCCCTCCATGCCCTGAATGCAGAATGCCACACAGGCCTGGTGTAATCCAGATTTCCCGTCCCCCCCTCCGCAACTCGGCACATGGGGGACCATAAGGGGAGCCTGGGATTCAATCTGCATGGCTGTGTGCAAGCTGTCTGTATCCAAGCCTGACACAGTTCTCCTGGCTGTCCTTTCTCTCCCACCCAGCGGCACAGCACTTGACTTGAATTTGTCTGGCCCTGGGTTCTACCAAGACACTGCCAAGAAAAGGGGAGGGGGGGCAGAAAGGGCTGGACAGAGGGTGGTGGGGAGGGGTGGGGGTGCTATAAACCGAAGGACCATCACCCCAAGCCAGTGCTGAGGGTCCAACCAGCACTCCTGGAACCCTGGCTCCCACCCCCTACGACTGCATGAGGAAATGAATGGAAGGTTCAGATAACGGGGGGCCCAAGGGGGTCAGAAGCGAACCCCAGGTCCGGCGGCTCACAGAACTAGGAGCTGAGCAGAGCAGTGCTGGCACCAGGTAGCCCCTCCCTGCCAGTTAAGAACAAAGAGAACGCTCCAGGGCGCATTACGCAGGACAATAGCCCAGTGGCAAATATTGTTATGCATTTTCCTGGCCTGCCCCAGATCTTCCACAGGAGAACTGCAAGAAATCCACATTTCAGGGACCAGAACCCTGATTTCCAAACTGCCTTATGATTAATCAGTGCCACAAACCTCCCGGAATTTTCTAGGAAAAGAGAGTGACCTGGCAAAGTCCTGAGCACACCCCTAACCTTCTGCCCCAACCCTCCAGCCTGGAGCTTTCTGGAAGTCCAGTAATTTAAACTGCTCCCCCCATTACACTTCCTCTAGTCTGGTCCCCTGATGACCCTTCCGGAGAAGGTCATCAACGGTTTGACCCCAGACAGGACAGACCGAGAGCTGGGAGCTGCTGTCGGGCGTCCCCTGCACCCCCCACCCCAGATCACAGGGGGCCAGCGGGTGGCCAGAGAGGTCAGACTGCTGATGTGGATTGCACGCTGGGCGCGGGAGGGCCGTCTGGCCCCCGCAGACAGGGGCAGGCAGTGGTGACCGGGATCTGCTCCCCGACTCAGGATTCCGGATGTGACTTGCCTGGGGGAAGGGGGAAGGGACCCCGAGCAGAACCTACCTGCCTCGCCCACTGCCCAGATGCCAGTACTCAAGGGAAATACTCTCCTGACACCCCTACTTCCCCCGCAGCCCCCAAATCTAGGCGACCCTGCTTGGCCTGGGGTCTGCCTCCCTGCCCCATTTCTGGGCACCTCCCGTCTAATTCCAGATCTCTGAATCCTGAACCCCAGTGCTACACGCTTGGTACCCGAGTCCTAAATTGGTGACCAGCTGGAAACATTTGCAACGTTGCACCCAGGGACGACCCGCTGTGCCCCCAAAGAAAAGATTGCACAAAATGCGCTAGCGACAGCAACTGTCTTGATTGTGACTGAACCGAGTGTTGGGCTGAGTTTTACTTTGTGTGCGTGTTCACCTACGCCTTGCCACGCATTATATAGGACAGTGACACACACACACACACACACACACACACACACACACACACACACACACACACACACTCCTGCACAGACGTGCCAACTTTGGCGCCCAGGTGGCTTCCCTAGGCCACCCGGATAAGCGCTGCCATCAGGCTCAGGCCTCCCGTGCCGCGTCCTGCCCGCCCAGACGCAGATCCCGGGCGCCCGGGTGCCCTTCGGGCGTGGGGCGCCCCGAGGGGCGTGCGGGGCGCGGGGGGCGCCTACCTTGGGCTTGCAGGCTGCGGACGATGTCAGCCCGCGGGAGCGGGGCGCGGTACAGGCTCAGCATATAGGCCAGCGGGTTCGCCGACGGCTGTCCCTGCGTCTCGAGGGGCCCCGGGGCCAGCGTGGCGGCGCCGGCGTGGACCAGCGCGCAGCAGGCGTGCAGGAGGAGGCTGGGGAGGCGGTGGGCGTGCATGGTGGGCTGGACGGGCCGGGGGGCGCACCTCCGCCTCTTTTATCCCCAACCTGCGCCCCGCCCCGCCCCTGCCCGGCTCCCTGGGTGGATGCTGGAATCTCTTATGATCCCCCCAGGGGGTGGCCTCCCCGAGACCCCCAACAGTGGGCAGGCGGGAGCCGAGTGTCCCGGAGCCCCCGCCGGCCGGGGAGTCGATAGGACCGGCTCTGTTTGGCCTGACCTGGGCGCCCTGGCATGCTCTCTGCCCATTTCGAGACCCCCGACTCCCAGCTCAGAATCGACGCTGCCTCCATCCCAGGATCCAAAGGGCTTTCTGGAGCAACAGGGAGAGTCTGGATCTTAGAAGGGGCACAGACGCCCACTGGCCCAGGGTACTGCAGCCTAGCCTGACCTGGACACTGTCTGGGTGGCTTCTGGGCACTGCCTGGAGTCTGGAGGGCCAGTCTGGACAGCTAATCCTAGGCACTGACCAGGGTTCGCCCCAATAAAGAAGGCGGATGGCAGGTACAGCTCCCCAGGACTTGCCTCAATGTTGGGTGTTCCCCTGGGCAGTGGGCAGGAAGGGCCAGGACTGCTTGCTCAGTCAGGCAGGGAAGGGGAGAGAGAGTTCAGCAGAAACAGGATCCCTGCACTCGGCTGACCAGTGACCCAGCCACCCACTTCCCGCATGAGCCCAGAGATTTCAGGAACATGCTTTCAGGGCCTGAGCTGCCCGCATTCCCCACTCTGCAGTCCCGGTCAGCTTCGCACTTCCCACTAGCCGCTCCCGGGGCCCTGCCGTCCTCATCTGCACAAGAGTGAACCCGGCCAGGCCTCCCGTTCAGGTGCAAAGTCTGGTCGGTGCAGGAATCACCTTTAAAGAAATGTAAATCCCAGCCCGAGTCAGCCCCCACTGTTTCCCTCCCCACCGGAGGAGACACTTTCCGCCCACCCCCACCCCGAGACTCCCACCGGCTCTCAGCCCCCAGCTCCTTCCCGCCTCCCGGCTTTAGCAGCCGGCTTGCAAATACAGAAATCGGCCTAAGGGTCCGACCCCTGGGTTTCTCTCTCAGGACCCCCTTCTCACTTCTTAGGAAAGGAGGAAGGCCCAGCCCCAAAGCGTGTCCCGAAGTGGCCCTTTCGACAGGAAGGAACTTCACCTAGGACAGAGTGGCTGCAGAACCAGCTCTGACCAGGGGACCCTGGTGATCCACGCCCGGGAGCAAGCCGGGCTTCTCGCATATCAGGCATTGGTCATTGGGACCCAAAACTAAGGAAGTCAATGTGACACATCTCCAGCAGGAGATAAATATCACCGTCTTTCTTATCCCCCTTTTCTTGGCAGTGTCTTGGTAGAACCCAGGGCCAGACAAATTCAAGTCTGGGTGGGAGAGACAGGCAGTCAGGAGAGCTAGCCGCACAAGACTTGGCTACAGCTTGCACAAAGCAATTCGGATTCAATCCCAGGCACCCCGTATGGTCCCCCAAGCACTGCCCGGAGTGATCCCTGAGTGCAGCGCCAAAACTAAGCCCTGGGCACAGCAGGGTGTGGCTCTCAAAGCAAGCACCCCTCCCCCCCCATTGAGAAAGAAACCCACTACCACCGAGCCACATCCCAGTTGGAAGGACTGAGTTCCCAGTTCTAATCTAGACTTCAGAATGGAGGTTTGCTGAGAGGGCTTGATCACCTCCAGAGCTGGCAGGCGCCTTCGTTCATTGATTCTTATCCAGTGGCTTGAAGTTCTACTTGCAGTTGGGAACTCACTTCCAGGCTTCAGTTTTCTGTCACACCTAACAGTCAGAGACAGTCCTTTCCATTCAGCATAAATGATACAAATGCAAAAATGCTTTCTGTTCTCCCTAGGGGTGGGGGGAGGTTGTAAAGCTTTGTGCAGATGAATAGAAGTGCTCCGGGGAATATTTGTAAGACCTTGTGCTTGTAAATGCTCAGTGCTTGTCACCTGACTTCTACAGTTTGGGCCCTGCTAGCTCCTAAGAGTTAGGAAGAGTTAGTTTCACCGGGTCTGGAGCCAGAGCACAGCGGGGAGGGCGTTTGTCTTGCACGTGGCCGACCTGGGTTCGAGTCCCAGCATCCCTTATGGTTCCCTGAGCACCACCAGGAGTGATTCCTGAGTGCATGGGGAGTAACCCCTGTGCATTGCCGGGTGTCACCCAAAAAGCAAAAGAAAGAAAGAGTTAGCCTCACCTTTCTGCATCAGAAACCTTATCCCCCACCTTCACTCCCATAGAAGGCACCCACATCCAGGTTATGAATGCCTAATCAAAAATCATGGAGGGGCCAAGGGATAATACAGTGAGGAGGGGGCTTATTTTGCAGAAGGTATACCCAGGTTCAGTTCCTGGCACCTCATATGGTCTTTTGAGTCTGCCAGGAGTGAGTCTGAGTGAAGAGCCAGGAGCAACCCTGAGCACCGTTGGGTGTCAAAAAAAAAAAAAAAACAGCAATGAATGTGGGTGAGGCCTGGGAACCCAAAAAAGGAGCACAGGAGAGACAGACACCTATCAAAGGTATGAAGACTCCAGGAGCCCCCAATCCACACAAGTCCCAGAATCCATGTGGCCCCTCTTTATTTATTTTTCTTGGTCACACCCGAAGACGCTCAGGGGTTACTCCTGGCTCTGCACTCAGGAATTACTCCTGGCAGGATTCAAGGGACCAATTGGGATGCCAGGGATTGAACCCAGGTTGGCCACATGCAAGGCAAACACCCTTCCTGCTGTACTGTCGCTCCGGCCCCCTGAGTGGCCCCTCTTTAAATCAGGACATTGGGACCCAAGATGTCTTATTCCCAAGATGTGGGGTGAAGGGACCAGGAAAAGGCTTAGTCATCTGGAGTATTAACTTTTGTTTGTTTGGGGGCCACATCCAGTGATGCTCAGGGTTTACTCCTGGCTCTGTGCTCAGGAATCATTCCTGGTGGTGCTCGGTGACCATCTGGGATGTGGGGAATTGAACCCGGGCTGGCCTTGTGCAAGGCAAGCACCCTACCCACTGTACTATTGCTCCAGCCTCTGGACCACGTGTTGTATATGCACCTGACCCAGTTTCGACTCCAAGTACCATAAGGTTTCCCAGCACTGGAGGCCCCTGAGCCCTGCTGGAGTGGCCCTGCTTTGTCCAGCAGCAAAAGGTCTGGGCAACACCACATCCCTGGGCCCTGGCATTGAACTGCCAGCCAGATTAGCTAGCTGAGAATTGGCAGGAGGGGTCCTTGGTTTGAGTCCTCCTCCACCAAACAGCAGTGAGAATAAAGTAGGATGCTGCATCTCCTTTCATCTCAGCCCAGCTGCTTCTTGCCATCTTGGATGGTTTTGCGGCCAGAGAGAGAGGACAATGGGGAAGGTGCTTGTCTGGTATGTGCCCAAGCCCCTCTCAATCCCCAGAACTCCATATGGTCCCCCAGGCACTGCCAGAAATGATCTCTGAGCACAGAGCCTGAGCACCTCTGGGTGCAGCCCCAAAACCCTGCTCCCCCGTTATAAGGATATCTGTACTCATCCTGTATGCGTCCTACTGCGTGGCACACAGTAGGTGCCCCCAAATGTGCTTGTTCAAATGAATGAGGGGAAAAACCAGAGGGTGTTCTGCACACTTAATGAGCGCCACACAGTGACTAGTAGAAATAGCTGTGGGTGACAGGGCAGGTTCACTTGTCACCCATTTGTCCACTCCTGCCCCCCTGGCTGCCACAGCTACCAGAAGGTGCCCGTCTGTGTGCCTGAACTCTGACCTTTAAAAACCCACCATGGGGGCCAGAGCGATAGTACAGCAGGGAGGGTGTTTGCCTTGCACGCGGCCGACCTGGGTTTGATCCCCGGCATCCCATATGATCCCCCAAGCACTGCCAGGAGTAATTCCTGAGCACAGAGCCGGGAGTAACCCCTGAGCATCACTGGGTGTGACTCAAAAAGCAAATAATAATAATAATAAATCACAAGTGGTATCACGGTCCTCCCGTTGTTCATCGATTTGCTCGAGCGGACCCAGTAACGTCTCCGTCATGAGACTTGTTACTGTGTTTGGCATATCGAATACGTCACAGGTAGCTTGCGAGAGACTCTCAGTAGCATTGCTGGTGTGACCCTCAAACAAAAACAAATAGACAAACAAAAACTCGCCAAGTCCAGTGGGAGCTGTAGACAGAGCTGGTTTCTGATGTGAATTGGCCCGGAATTGGCCTGGAACTGCTCTCACAGCTGCAACACATCTGTCACTGAACTTTCTCAGGGGCTGATGCCCCAGAAGGGAAGAACCCTCATGGCCGCCATCTCCTGGGGACCACGGCAGACAGCCCCTCTGTCCTTAATACAGACACTCATCAGTTCAGCCTGTTTTGACATGAAGGACTGGAAGTAGTCTGGCCCCCTTCTCTCCCTCTGCCCCAGACACACTGACCTGCAGCTTACCCGACCTCAGAGATAACCTCTGAGGGAGGGCCCTGCCAGCTGGCGGGAGAGGGTGAGCAAAGTCCCCCCACGCTCCGGCTGGCTTTTCTGCACACACACACACACACACACACACACACACACACACACACACACACCCGTCGCCCTGAGCAGTGGCAGGCAGCTTTTTTGAGTGCTGAACTCTGAGGTTAGGCTGCCAGCAACCAGAATCTGGAGTCTCCTCGCTCACTGCCTGGGAATCTCGAACTAATCACAGCCTTGAAGCTGCTGCTCCCCTGCTAAGAACTGGGGCAGAAGAGATGATCCAAGGCTCATGGCCCTTGCCTGCATGCAGCCAACCCTGGTTTCTTCCCTGGAACTGCAGATGATCCCATGAACCCTGCCAGGAGTGAGCCCTGAGCACAGAGCAGGGAATGAGTCCTGAAACCAGAGCCGGGAGTGAGCTCAGAGCACAGCCAGGAGTTAGACCAGAGCACAAAGCCGGGAGTGAACCCTGAGCAGAGCCGGGAGTGAGCCCTGAGCACAGAGCCAGGAGTGAGCCCTGAGCACAAGAGCCAGGAACAAGCTCGGAGCACTGAGAAGGGAGTAAGCCCTGAGTACCTCCAGATGTGACTCAATGCCCCCACCTGCCCACCCCCCCCCAAAAAAATCTGCTTGATAGAAAGTAATCTCTTAATCACACTTAACTTCCCGTTAGTCGTCGATTTGTTCGAGCGGGCGCCAGTAACGTCTCCATTTGTCCCTGTCGCGTGCTAGTGTAGCCCAATAGAAAGTAATGAATAAGTGCAAAGAGCACTATGCAGGAGACCTTGATCTTTTGTTCATTAGTTCATCTAACAGACCTGCCTGGCTACTGGGTTTCTGGCAGGCTGATCTTCTCCCATTTCCTTCTTGGTTTTGTTTTAGTTTGGGGGACATACCCCACAGTGCTCAGAGCTAGCAGTGCTCAGGGATCACCTCTGGTGGGCCTCAGAGGGACCACATGGGGTGCCAGGGATGGAGCCCGGTCGACCACGTACAAGGCAAGCCCCCTGCCCGCTGTTTTATCTCTCCAGCCCCGACTCCTGACAAACTACTGTTCACTTATCTAGACATAGCTAAAGGGGCCAGGGAGACAGTATAGTGGGCAAGGCCTTTGCCTTGCTGCTGACCCAGTTCAAGCCCTGGTAAGGGTTGATAAGGGTCCTTGTACTGCTCCAAGAGCAATTTCTTTCTTTTTTATTTTTTTAATTAATTAATTAATTTATATATATATATATATATTTTGCTTTTTGGGTCACACCCAGCGATGCACAGAGGTTACTCCTGGCTCTGCACTCAGGAGTTACTCCTGGAGGTGCTCAGGGGACCATATGGGATGCTGGGAATCGAACCCGGGTCAGCCGCATGCAAGGCAAACGCCCTACCCACTGTGCTATCTCTCCAGCCCTTTTTTTTTTTTAATTTTTATTAGTGAGACGCCATGAGGTACAGTTGTAGACTTACAATTTTTTGTGCTTGGGTTTCAATTTTACAATGATCAAATACTCATCCCTCCACCAGTGCCCATTTCCCACCACCACAGATCCCAGTATCCCTACCACCCCCCATCCCCTCCATCCCATCCTGCCTCTGTGGCAGGGCATTCTCCAGGAGCAATTTCTGAGCACAGTTTGGGGCTAGTCCCCCTGATGACTGCTGGGTGTGGCCCCAAACTTACCCCAGCCCCCAGAGACACTATATAAAAATCTCTTCCTCAGTGATGTTATACAGCCGGTAGGGTACGTCTTGACCCCTGTTTAATCTCGGGCATCCCATAAGGTCTCCTGAGCACCAGCAGGAGTAACCTTGAACAGAGAACTGGAGTAAAGACGGAGCACCAGCCACTGTGACCAAAAAAACAAAAACAATTGTATGACCAACCGAGACTTGAACTGAAAGGCTTTGTTACTGTTCTCATGGTGATTCAACAAATAAATTTAAAAAATATATTAAAAAAAAACAATGGGCCCGAGTGACAGTGCAGTGGGCAGGGTGTTTGTCTTGCAAAAGGCCAACCTGAGTTTGATCCCTGGCATCTCATGTAGTCCCTTGAGCACTGCCAGGAGTAATTCCTGAGTGCAGAGCCAGGAGTAACTCCTGAGCATCACGGAGTATGACCCAAAAAGCCAAAACAAATAAACAAACAAACAAACAAAAACCTCAAAAGAACAAAAATCTCACATTCCTTTGTCACTTTGTCACCCAGCCCCTGTCTTCCACAGCACGTCCATGCTTGGAAAGTAGCTTGTTTGATTTGGTATTGTTTGGTTTTTGTCCACCTTCCCCAGCACTGGGCTCAAAGCCAGATTCTTTGTTGTACTGCCCCCTTTCAGCTATCCTGTCCTGTATTCAGAAGAGACTTCCAGGGCCTGGAGGGACAGTGCAGCAGAGAGGACATTTGCCTTGCATGTGGCCGACATGGGTTTGATCCCTGGCATTCCATATGGTTCCCCAAGCACCACCCAGAGTAATTCCTGAGAGCAGAGCCAGGAGTAACCTCTGAGCATCGCCGGGTGTGACCCATAAGAAACAAAACAAAACAAAAAAAGAACAGCCTTTTACAAGAACAAGTACTCGGTACCTCTGTGTTGAGTGAATATGTTTGTTTAAACCAGTGTCTAGGGGCTGGAGCAATAGCACAGTGGGTAGGACGTTTGCCTTGCACGCCGCCGACCCGGGTTTGATTCCCAGCATCCCATATGGTCCCCTGAGCACTGTCAGGGGTGATTCCTGAGTGCAGAGCCAGGAGAAACCCCTGTGCATTGCTGGGTGTGACCCAAAAAGCAAAAAAAAAAAAAACAAAAACAAAAAACAAGGGCGGGAGAGGCTTCCACATCCAGGATCCCAGGTCATCAGCTCCTCTCTTCCGAGCAGAGGGATGGGTGCATGGCAGGTGCTCAGGGAGTGCATGTCCAGGGAGCCCCCACACTCCTGGCTTCTCTCAAGCTCACTCGGGTGCTGTCCTCTGTGCGCTCAGCCTCTGCCTTCTTCCTCCCCCTTCGAGCAGGAGCTGCGAGGCCTGGCCAGGGTAACTGGCCCACGAGAGAAGCAGCCAAAGTTAGGCCTGTCCCCTCTGAATGCCCCCACCCTCCAACCTCTGCTCCACTCCGAATGCCCCCCAAAGGCCATCCGCTGTTCCACCCTGAAGCCACCCACCCTCCATCCGCTGTGATCAGCTCCCTTCCCAGCCCGCCCAGGGGGAGCTCAGGCCTGATTCCCACAGGGTCAGGAGGTGAGGGCTCAGCCCACCCTGGGAAACAAACAGAGACCACCAGGAGGGCGTCCCAGAAGCTTCTGAGCCATTCCCACAGCCCAGCCCCGTCAGGGCCCTCCCCGCCGTCTCTCCATTTCCCTCGTGAACCACTGGGGTTGAGATTGAGCTGGACTTGATGATACAACAGAGGTGTGGTCCAGTGCCTGAGAGAGAGAGAGAGAGAGAGAGAGAGAGAGAGAGAGAGAGAGAGAATGTCTATGTGAACCTGTGAAGGTATATGTGTGTGTGTGTGTGTGTGTGTGTGTTCATAGGTCTAAGTGTACATCTAGGGAGGAGGAGGAGAAACAGTTAAAGGAAGCTGATACTTAAATAGCAATACTCCTACAAAATTCTTTTTTTTTTTTTAAAAAGGAAGCTGATACGTGTGAATCACCCATCCATTATTTCCTATGTATCTTCAACAGGTACAATGTGTACTGTGAATAGTATATTGATACAATGTACAGTACAAAGATACATGTATAATGCCCCCACTCTCACCCCCATTTCTGGGCTCTGAGTGGCGCCAGTTGAGTCACTCCCAGCCCTGAGCCTTGCTACCGGGAGTGCGAGCTTCTTTGGTGCCATCATCAACCAAACCACAAGATGTAGGTGTACTACTAGCTCAGTGTCACCTCAAATTGTTAACCACTATAACCCCCTGGGATACCTATGAAAGACAACGGGAAAGGCTGGAGATATACAGGGATACAGGGGCTAAGACACTTGTCTTGTGTATGGCTGACTCCAGTTCAATGCCCGGCACCACATATGATCCCCCTTAGCAATACGAGGACTGGCCACTGAGCACAGAGCCAGGAGTCAGCTCTGAGCACTGTCAGCTGTCACCCAACACTGCCCCCACCCCCAGCACACACAAAAAAAAAGCAATAGAGGAAGGGGCAGGGACTCACATGACTAGTTACAAATTAAAAAAAAAAATTGGTGGCATCCATATCAGGAGGTGCTTAGGTACTATCGTGGCTGTACTCAGGGCACTGGGTATCAAACTAGGGCCTTCTGCATGAAAAACATGCTCTCAAGCCCATTGGACTTTCTTTCCAGCCCCTATATATATTTTTATTTTTATTTTTTAAATTTTTTTTTGCTTTTTGGGTCACACCCGGCGATGCTCAGGGGTTACTCCTGGCTCATGCACTCAGGAATTACTCCTGGAGGTGCTCGGGGGACCATCTGGGATGCTGGGAATCGAACCTGGGTCGGCCATGTTGGCTGTGTGCAAGGCAGACGCCCTTCCCGCTGTGCTATCGCTCCAGCCCCTCCAGCCCCTGCATATATTTTTAGAGCGAGAGAGACAGCACAGGGGCTAGGTGCCTGCCTTGTGCTACGCTAAACACAGTTCAATCCCCAGCACTACATACGGTCCCCTGAACACCACCAGGAGCGACCTCTGAACCAGGAGAAAGCCCTGAGCTTACTCCTGAGATGTGACTGCCTCAAATATGTTCAAATTAAATTGGGGGGGAAAAAGAAAATTCTAAAAGTTGCAGAGTACTTTATTGTTCTATTAAGCTTTAATGACTTCAAAAGTAGAAAGAGAACCATAAGGAAAACATTATTTGGTACTTTGTTTAAATTACTTTTATAGTCATTTGATTTTGTGAATTTTGAATTGTCTGCTTCATAACTTCTTTTGTTTCAGTCAACATTTACTATTTAAAAAATATGAAAACTTTTAAAAAATTCTTTTTCAGGGCTGGGAGAAAGCTTAAAGGGCAAAGGGCATGGTTTACATGAAGGGCACCCTGACTTGTTCCTCTGGAGCACAGGGGTCCCCCAACTACTACCAGGAGCAATCCCCAAGCAGTGCACCCCAAACATAGCTCCCAAACAAATAAATGAAGAATTGGTATTCAGCATTCAGAGCAATCCAAATACCCATCAGCAGTGATTGGGTAAATTGTGGTCTATTCATGTTTTTTTTTTTTTTTTTGCTTTTTGGGTCACACCTGGCGATGCACAGGGGTTACTCCTGGCTCTGCACTCAGGAGTTACTCCTGGCGGTGCTCAGGGACCATATGGGATGCTGGGAATCGAACCCAGGTCGGCCGCGTGCAAGGCAAACGCCCTACCCGCTGTGCTATCGCTCCAGCCCCTGTGGTCTATTCATGACCTGGAAAGCGACTTCACAATAAAAAAGAGTAAACTATTGATTTGTGCAAGTCTGCATTTCAAATTTATGAAGTGGGGGCTGAAGACATAGTACAGGGGGTAGGGCACTTGCCTTGCATGAGACCGACTCTGGTTCAATCCCTGCCAGGAGTGATTCCTGAATGCAGAGCCCCGAGTTATCTCTGAAAACCTGCCAGGTGTGACCCCAAAACAAACAAACAAACAAAAACCACGGATGAGACTTCGATCATTAAACTTTCATGTGCTTTGTAAGTTTATAGCTTTTATACTTCTGAATTCCTTCAACAAAATAGGCTCTGATAGGGGCTGGAGTGATAGCACAGCGGGTAGGGCATTTGCCTTGCACGCGGCCGACCCGGGTTCGATTCCCAGCATCCCATATGGTCCCTTGAGCACCACCAGGAGTAATTCCTGAGTGCAGAGCTAGAAGTAACCCCTGTGCATTGCCGGGTGTGACCCCAAAAGCAAATTAATCAATTAATTAATTAATTTTAAAAAATAGGCTCTGATAAAAGTTCGAAACTGAGCTCCCGGGACCAGAGAAAATGCAGTGGTTTGGGAACTGTCCTTCCAAGCAGCTGTCCCTGGTTCAGTCCCTGGCAATCCCTGTGATTCCCCCCAACATCACCAGGGGTCACTTCTGAGTACAGAGCCAGGAAGATCCCCACTGGGGTAGAGGAAAAAACCAAAAATAAATGAAGAAAGAGGAACCGGAAAGGTGGTACAGCAGGCAGGGAGCTTTTATGCAAGCCGACCCGGGTTCAAGATCCCTGTGGCATGCCAAGAGTGGCCCCTGAGTACAAGGTAAGTACCCTCCCCAGTGTACTCTCTCTGGGCCCTAGACAGTTTATGAAAATCAGTGCTGGAGAAGACTGAAAGGCTGGAGCACGTGCTTCCCTCCTTGGCAACGCATGGTCACCCAAGCTGCCAGGAGGGTCCCATCCCCACTCCTCACCTTGCAAAGAATCTGGGCTTTGGGCCCAGGCAATCTGACCCCTGGCCAGCCCTGGGGGAGCTCATGGCAGGCAGTTGCTCTCAATCCCAGCAGCCTGGGCCCTGGAGGCCACTGAAGCACAGGACAGGCAGGATCTGGGTGATGCATCCCCCACTCACATCAAAGGGTCCCGACTTCAAAGGCAGCAGCACATACCTGGCTGAGGATGCAGGGAAGCCTGGGAGAGCTAATATGATTACCCCCAGGGCCAGTGGGGCAGGAAGTATCTTCAAGGACCTGAATTCAAGGCCAGCAAATCCATTCTCACCTGGCCCCTCCTTCCAGGCCTCCTATACCTCTACCCAGGGCTTCTGTGGACAGTGATGGAGATGATGTAGGCATCAACCTTCTTGTTTTATTGATGAGAATACTGAGTCATGGATTGCTTATTATTTATTTATTTGCTTTTTGGGTCACACCCGGTGATGCACAGAGGTTACTCCTTGTGGTGCTCGGGGGACCATATGGGATCTGGGAATTGAAGTCGGGTCGGCCGTGTACAAGGCAAACACCCTACCTGCTGTGCTATTGCTCCAGCCCCATCCTGGGTTGCTTAAATATCTGCTGAGATCAAGTTGGTCTTCAGTGGCTGAGCTGGAACTGAAGCAGGACTGTGTTTTTTGTTTGTTTGTTTGTTTTTTGGGCCATACCTGGGGATCGAACCTGGGTTGGCTGTGTGCAAGGCAAATGTCCTACCAGCTGTACTATCACTGTGCCTCCATGTTTGTATTTCTGGGGCTCTGGGGCGGGACAGGGCCACACCTGGCAGAGCTCAGAGGCTACTTCTTATACTCCTGACCATTCCTGGCAGCTCGGGGTACTGTGCAATGCTGGGGGATCGAACTAGGCTTGGCTGCGTGCAAGGCAGGCACCCCACCTGCTGTGCTAAGACCCCCCAAGCACATTTCTTCTATTTCTGTCTCATTTCCCACTCGGGCTGGAGTGATAGCACAGCGGTAAGTCGTTTGCCTTGCGCGCAGCCAGCCTGGCTGAGCCGGGTTCGATTCCTCCACCCCTCTAGGAGAGCCTGGCAAGCTACCAAGAGTATTCCATACGCCAAACACAGTAACAAGAAGTTTCACGATGGAGACGTTACTGGGCCCGCTCGAGCAAATCGATGAACAACGGGACAGACAGTGTTCCCACTCAGGAGGTCTCATTTTCCAGTCTGGCCTCACCAGCACTCAGGAGGGACAAAGAGTCAAAACGTCAGAGCTGAGGATGAGAGTGGAGACTCAGGACGTGAGAACCGCTGGCTTTACGGCTTCTCAGGAATCCACTCGGGGAACAGAACCGGCACAGGAGATGCCTGTGACTGCACAAGCCTGCCCGCCCCTGGTCTCGGCCCTGCGCCCTCACCTACCCTCTGCCTGCACACATTCTCCCAACAGCTGCTGGCAACATCTGGGTCAGAGCCAGGAGGCGGGGCCACTTCCCCGCAACCCCCTTCCAGGATCTAAGATCTAAGATCACAGGCCCCTGCCTCTGCCGGGACCTGTCTTGGGAGCAGCCCAGGCAGGTCCAGGTCGGCAGAAGCAGTTCCAGAGAATCCTGGGGCCCTGCCCTCCCGCACAGAGAATTCCCCGGGGGCAGAGGCTAGGGAGAGAGCTTGGATTTCAATGCTCAGGCCTTCCTCGTGACTTTGCACTGGGGGATCACTCCTGGAGGTGCTCTGGAGACCATGTGGAATGCCGGAGATCAAGCCCAGGTCAGCTGTGAGCAAGGCAAGTGCTCTGCTCCAGGAGAGTTCGGATTGAAGCTGGAACCCGCGGGGGAGTTGAAATTAGTGCCAGTTGGACTTGCCTTGCCCGGGAGGGGACACAGGGCCTGGGCTGCGTGCGGAACCTTAGTTCTTAGCTCAGCCTGACAGGCCCTCAGGGAGCCTGTCTCCTCATCTGGAAGGATTCTGGTTCTGCCCCAACCCGGGGCCGTCTGGGTCCAGCAGGCAAGTGCTTTAACACATTCAGCCGCGGAACCCACGGGCTTTGCAACTGCATGTCCATCCCTTTGAGTAAGTTCATTTCCCTTCATTTCTTCTGCATTGTGCTTTGCTGAGTGCCATTAGCATGCACTCACAGGAGGAAAAAGTCAGAATCTGTGAGGGTGCAGAGAGAAAGAGGGCAAGCACTCTAATTCCTTGATTTCTGTGTCCCCAAGGCTAACAGTGTGGGTCTTGTCCTTCCTATTTTCCTCCTCTCTACTCTGTGCACGCATCTATCTTTGACTTCAGAGAATCACGGGGCGTGAATCGTTCTGTGATTCTGGGTTTCACATTATCTGACCATATTTCCAGCATCCTCCTTCACTGCCATCTCAAAGTAAGTATGTGAGGCCGGAGCGATAGTACAGCAGTAGGGCGTTTGCCTTGCACGCGGCCGACCCGGGTTCGATTCCCAGCATCCCATATGGTCTCCCGAGCACCACCAGGAGTGATTCCTAAGGGCAAAGCCAGGAGTAACCCCTGTGCATCGCCGGCTGTGACCCAAAAAGCAAAATAAATAAATAAATAAATAAATGGAAATATGTAAAATTTAAAATATGTGCTTTGGGAGCCAGAGTTGTAGTACAGTGGGCAGGGTGTTTGCCTTGCCTATGGCTGACCTGGGTTCGACCTCCGACATCCCATATGGTCCCCTGAGCACTGTCAGGAGTGATTCCTGAGTGCCAAGCCAGGAGTTACTCTTGAGCACCTATGGCTGTGATCCCAAAACAAAAACAAATGTTTTTTTTCCAAGCCCCTGTGCTCTCTCTCCCTCCCTCCCTCCCTCTCTCTCTCTACTCTTTTGCTCTCTCTCTTTCTCTCTTCAATAAAAATAATTTTGTTTCACTAAAAAATAAAGACATAAGGACTGGAGTGATAGCACAGCGGGTAGGGCGTTTGCCTTGCACGCGGCCGACCCGGGTTCGGTTCCCAGCATCCCATATGGTCCCCTGAGCACCGCCAGGAGTAATTTCTGAGTGTAGAGCCAGGAGTAACCCTGTGTATCGCCGGGTGTGACCCAAAAAGCAAATAAATAAATAAATAAATAAATAAATAAATAAAAATAAAGACATAAATAAATAAAAATAAATGCTGTGACCTCTAAAGATCTCCTCCTCCGTGGGGCTGGGTGATAGTGCAGTGGGAAAACATTTGCCTTGCATATGGCCACCCAGGGTTTGATCCCCAGCACCCCACATAGTCCCTCAGCCTCGCCAGGAGTGATTCCTGCGCACAGAACCAGAAGCAAGCCCTGAGCACTGCTGGCTGTAACCCGACAAAAAACTATATGGACTTCGGAGCCATGGGGGAGTCACAAACATTATCACCTCCTTTCTGTCCCCGCTGCAGAGAACAGAGGCTCCTCACCTGCCTGTCGGTCAGACGCCCCAAACACAGCGTCTCGTCCCTCAGTGCTCTCAGCTCCCTGGTGGCTCCCGAGAGGACAGACAGCATGACCCCTTGTTTGTTTGGAGGTCACACCCTCCTGGCCCTCAGGGGCTACTTGCTCCTGGCTGGGCACTGTGGGCTGATGGGCAGTCCACTCTCAGAGCTGGGGAGAGGGTGGAAAAGCGTGTGGTGCTGGGGACAGAGCCCAGGGGTCCTGTGTGCAGAGCTCTCGCGTGTGCGTGCATGTGTGCGTGCGTGCGTGCGTGTGTGTGTGTGTGTGTGTGTGTGTGTCCTTTTATAGCCCCTAGTTCCTGGACCAGAGTGATAATGCAGGAGTTAAGGCACTTGCCTAGCACATAGCTGACCCCAGTTCTGTTCCTGTACCCCGCACGATCCTCTAAGCAGTGCTAGGAGTGATCCCTGTGCACAGAGCCAGAAAAAGCCTCTGAGCACCTCTCGGTGTGTACACTCCTCCCGGACCCTCCAAAATTCCAAACCAAGTCAGGAGATATAGTATAGGTGATAAGGCACTTATCTTGTACGCAGCGGACCTGAGTTTGATCCCTGGCACCCTACATGGTCCCCTGAGCCCCGCCAGGAGTGATCCCTGAGTACAGAGCTGGGTGTAAGCCCTGAGCATCACTAGGTATGACCCCAAAAACAACAGGCAGAGCCTCTCTCCGTGTAGTGTGAGACTTGCGCCCCATAACAGGTGATGTCTCCCGGTCACCTGGTCTAGCTGCTGACCTTGGTCACCCCACCCAGGGTGGACAGCAGCTCTGTCAGGGACACCATCCAGAGAGATAGAGGGGCAGGGTACTGAAGTATGGAAGGAACCACAGACCCTCCTGGGCCTCCAGCCCATCTCTGGGACTCAGTTTCCCTTACTAGAAGAAGGGCGGGTCATCGCAGGGGCGACTGTAGAAACTTGGGTAAAAGTGGAAGCCACCAAGGAGACTTGGGAGAGCAGCTGGACGCCCCTTTCCTCTCCCTGCCGCCCCCCCTCTTTGACAGTGCCCCCCACCCCATTCCCGGCTAGCCTCTGCGTCTCTGCCTCAGAGCTGAGCTGTCCAAGGTGCTGCCCCCCACTCCCCACCTAGGGGTCACTCCCAACAGCACCTTCTGCTCTGTGCCCCCTGAACTCACCCCTGTTCAGGCCACTCCAGAGACCGAGTCCCAGTGCTCCCGAGTCACTCCCATTCCTCTGTTTATCTGTAAACTCTTCTCTGTCCTCTCCTCCCCAGCCAGTTAATCACCTTTTCTCCCTAATCAGATTTTGCTAGCTTGTAAGATCAGATCCTTCTAAGGACACTGAACTTGTATTGTAAATTATGTCTTTTGCATCGTTTACCTTAAAGCAATGTCCTTTCTGTATGGACACAGGGAGACAGTTAATATTATGCCTTGTAACTTGGGAGTTGATTGACTCCGAATAATATTTACTCCTGGGCATCTGCTTTCTTGACTCAGTTGCCCTTAGTTCCTAGCACCCCAGAAGAAGGGTCCCAAGGAGGGACTGAATGGACCTAGGACAAGCTGTGAGCTACCCTGGCATCGAAATGGGTCAGGCCAAAGTGCCACAGTACTCAACTCTAAGTTGAGGGCAGGATCATGGACATATATATACCCCCACTGTTGATTGCAAGGACTCCTGGGCAGGGGGTTCTCTGCTTCCCAAGGCCTTAGATCCCCCCCGTCTCTGCAGCAGACCCCTCCCCGACTGCCTTGGCCATTGGCTTCTCCCAGAGGACCTCACTGTCCACAGCTAGGCAGCTGGCGTGCTCCAGGCCCCTTCCTGCTCTGCTCAACCAGACTCCCCGATTCCTTCCTCTCCATCCAAGCCCTGAGCACCTCCAGAATCAGACTGGACACTGCCACCTTTCTCCCCCCTGACCCCCCCCTGCCTGGGATCAAACATCAGCCCCTCACCCTCGCAGCCCTGGTCTGGGGTCACCCGTGTCTCCTGCCTCGTGGTTGTGTCTGGCACACCCCTCAGCCGGGGTGGTCTATCCCCGACTCTGCCCGGCCGCCTCCTGGCCTTCTCCTCCTGTGTCCCCCTCGAGTGACCTCCTTCTCCCACACAATCTGAAGATGAGCCTCGCTTATGCCTCTGTGGATCACCCTGTGCTTTTCCTTCCCCAAAACCTGTGACTTTGCTAGCTCTCAGTTCACGGATGCCTCCTCCATCAGACCGTGAGCTCCCCGACACTCACTGGATTGACTCTGTTCCTGGATCTCAGCTGCTCACTGGGCTCCCCATGGGCCCCCAGGAAATTCCTTCCAAGGGAGCAGGGGGCGGGTAGGCTGTCCTGCTGCCATCTGTCCAGCAGGGGGCCTTGCAGGGCTGAACTTCACCTTGAAAGATGGGTCCATCTTTGGGTGCAGGACTGTTCCAGCCCCCACAGTGGGAGACACCAGATGGCACGTCTTCTTCCTGCCCTGGGGTGCTCGGCACTTCTCACACTTCTTTGGGCTTGTGGCTCTGCCTGGGGGAATTTTACCAGAGTCACCTGCAGATGCAGTTGCCGCTTGTAGCCAGATCTAAGCTTACACCCGTTTTTTTTTTTTTTTTTTTTTTTGTCCTCGGTGCCCTGAACACTCAGGGACCTGCAAGGCCAAGGGGAGTGACAGGAGCAGACCCCGTGGAAAGGGGGCCTTTCTGGTGGTCAGTAGGAAAGCTTCAGAGGCCTATTACCTGGGTCCTAATCCTGACTGTGCCTTATTGGCTGTGACACTTTGTCTCTCTCTTTTTTTTTTTTTTTTTTGCTTTTTGGGTCACACCTGGCGATGCACAGGGGTTACTCCTGGCTCTGCACTCAGGAATCACCCCTGGCAGTGCTCAGGGGACCATATGGGATGCTGGGAATCGAACCCCGGTCGGCCGCGTGCAAGGCAAACGCCCTACCCGCTGTGCTATCTCTCCAGCCCCTGTTTCTTCTTTTTTGGGGGTGGGGGTGGGGGCTACTGGTGGGGTTTAGGGGACCCTATGGCATGCAGGGGATTGAACCCGGGTTGCAAGGCAAACACACTACCTGTTGTATTATTGCTCTGGTCTGTGGGCATGTTTCAACTTGTGCCTAGTTTTCCTCCTTGAAAGTGGAAATAATACCTGTGACATGGAGTTGTCTTGGAATTAGAATGAGGAAATACGCTAAAAGTATATATTGCAGAAGGCACCTGTGTGTCGATGAAGCTCTGAATAGCGGTTTTTATATTAATGAGCATTCACCCCCATCGGGAACCCCCAGTCCCAGATATGGAGAAACTGTCCACTGTTGCATTCATGTGTTCGCCTTTGTTTCCTCTTTCTCTCTCACATTCAGCTCTCTCCCCCCTCCTCACACAAATCCTGTTCTCTTTCACACATACAATCATACTTCTCCCTCTCTCTCACACAGAGAGCCACTCCCTCTTTCTCTCTTTCACTCTCTCTCACAGACACACACACACAAACCCATTTTCTTCTTCATACAACATAGAACCATTCTTTCTCTTTTTCTCTCTTTCACACACAGACACACACATGTAGACCTATTCTCTCCTTCATACGCTGTTCACTGTTATCTTTGTGTCTCTACGTGTCTCTGTCTCTCTCTCTCACACACATAAATCCATTCTCTTCTTCACACTGTTCTTTCTGTTTCTCTGTATGTCTCTGTTTCTCTCTCTCTCTCACACACACACACACACACACACATACACATAGTTCTATTCTCTTCTTCACTGTTCTCTCTCTCCATGTGTGTGTCTGTGTGTCTGTCTCTCTCTCTTTCACACACGCACACAACCACAACCACAGGGGAAAGTGCAGGGACCGCACAGACTCCCCAGCTCTGGCTCTGGCCAGCTGAGGTGCCCGGGGAGCGGGCAGCTGCCCTTGGCCTTCCTGGCTCTGGCTTCAGTGCTGCTGGCCCGGCAGGACAGGTCGCCATGGCAGTGGGTGACCCGGTGGGCAGGCGGGCATGGCTGCTGCCCTTGGCTGAGCTCTGCTCTGGGGAAGGGCTGGCTTCCCGCCCAGTGCAGGCCCTCCTGCTGCCCACACGTCCAGCAGGCCTGGCAGCATGGCTGTCCCGAGCCCAGCGCGGTCTGTCCGTCCAGGGAGCGGAAGGCTGGGCCAGCTGCTGGAAAGGTTTGGCCTGGGCTCCTCCCACACGCACTCACACGGACCCCGAGAGAATCTGGGTTGTGCCCGCCCTGGAAAAACAAAACAAACCTGGAATTCCTTTTTTCTCACCTTGAAGGTGCTGAGCAGCACGATCGGACCTGTTCCTCAGTGGACCGGAGAGACAGGATGGCAGGGAGGGCGTTTGCCTTGCAGGCATCCGACCCGGGTTTCTTCTCCAGAACCCGTAGATTCCCCATGTCCTGCCAGGAGTAAGCCCTGAGCACTGCCAGTTGTGGCCTCAAAACAAACAGACCTGCTCTCCCGATGGCCGCTCTGCCGGACAAGTCTTTATTTAGCACCTACTGTGTGCCAGACAGGATTCGAATGGAGTCAAGACTGGCTGCGAGGGGGCAAGTTCCTGCTTTGATGGGCCGATACCCCGGTGGGGCAGACGGTCAGTAAATAAGCAAATGGAGCAGGAGCAGATAAGGACGGTGAGAATCACATCGGCCCTAACACGGAGAGTGAGGACAGCAGGGAAGGTGGGGCGGGGGCAGGAACGGCCCCTCCAGGGAGTCTCAGCAAAGATCTCACTGGGAGGAAGAGCGATCCAGAGCACGGAGGATGCTCCTTCTCCTAGCCAGCACGTGCAAAGGCCCTGAGGAGGGGTCCTGGGCCAGTTTGAGGAACTGAGAGCTGCTGGGCATAATCTGCTGTGAGATTCCAATGTGACACATTTTCCCTGATCTCTTTGTTGCCCCTTTACTCAGATCAAATTCTAGAATATTTGGCCAGACAGCCGCCTCGATGGCTAAGCACACCCTTTACATGCAGGCGGCCTGGGTTTGATCCCCAGTACCGCGTGGGCCTCTAAGCACTGCAGAAAGTGCTCCCACTACAGACCTGGGAGTAGCAAACCAGCCGAGTGCCACCAGGTGTGACCCCCAAACACAGGGCACTGAAGAGTCCCAGCACCTCCCACCCTTGCTTGTTGCTCCTCCCCAAGGGTGAGCTTCTCACTGTAGCTCATGATCACCTCTGCCTGCCTGGGGCCGCCTCCCTGCCTGCCCTGCAGCTCAGCCCCTGGCATTCAGTGGCTGTGCTCAGGGCTCTGCTCCTGTTGTCGGGGAAGCCCTTCCAGGGACGCCTCCGCCAGTCGGTGTCTCCCGCTCCCCTTGACTGACATCTGAACTCCTTCCAAGTTTCTAGCTGTTGAATAAAGCTACCGGGGACTTCCTGGCACTTGGCATGGCCCACAGAGTCAGGGGTCTGAGCCTTCGTGCCAGGCAGAGGCTCTGGGTCCCGGGAGGGAGAGGAGGGGCCCTCCCTGGTGCTGTGTCACTCCCATAATCCTTATCACCCCACAAGGAGCCCAGCAGGGGCTAGGCCCACTTTGCGGACAGGAGCGAGGATTGAGCGACATGCAGCCACATAGGGCAGGGCTGGGAGTGGCCAGCTGGGCCAGGCGGGGCATGGAACCATGGGCAGTGGCAACCTGGGTGGCTCCTGGTGGGACAGGTTCCTAGGGGAGCTGGCCCCAGCAGGGAGGAACGTTCGGCCTGGCCATGCTGTGTGGGGTGCCTCCTGGGTCCCTGGTGGCCGGGCTGGGTGGCCTCCCTGGGCTCCAGGTCCAGACTGTCTCTAACTTGCCGTGTGACCTGGACCAGGGGGCCTCGGGGACTCTCTAGCACTGGAGCCCATGGGTGCCCCTTGTTCCAGGCTGCTCCCCAGAGGCAAGGAGGTGGCTTTGAGACTCCCCCCAGACCTTCATAGCAGGTCTGCTCGGGCGGGACGTCAGGCCAACGCTGAACTCCTGGGCAGACTGTCCATGTCAACGGTTACTTTTCCCCCTCTGTGGATGATTTGGGGGTTTTGTTGGTTTGTTTTGGGGCCACACCCAGCAGGGTTCAGGGCTCTCCCTGGCTCTGCACTCAGGAATCACTCCTGGCAGTGCTCCCAGACCACCTGGGATGCCCGGGGATCAAACCTGGGTCAGCCGCGTGCAAGGCAAATGCCCTCCTCGCTGTCCCATCTCTCTGGACCCCCAATCGTTTTTGTTTTTGTTTGTTTGTTTTACTGTGGCAAAATCTATGGAGCATGAAGCTGACTGTTTAGCTTTCTTTCAAGTATGGGTCCAGGGGCTGGAGTGATAGCACAGCGGGTAGGGCGTTTGCCTTGCGTGTGGCCGACCTGGGTTCGATTCCCAGCATCCCATATGGTCCCCTGAGCCCCGCCAGGAGTAATTCCTGAGTGCATGAGCCAGGAGTAACCCCTGTGCAAAGCCGGGTGTGACCCAAAAAGAAAAAAAATCAAGTATGGGTCCAGGATGGTACTGTTAGGTCCAGTTTTAGTGCTGGGTGACCATCACCTCTCAGCCTTTCCTCCTTTGCCAGCGGGAATTCGTTTAAGAATGTTCTGCTTTCAGGGCTGGAGCGATAGCACAGCGGGTAGGGCGTTTGCCTTGCACGCAGCTGACCCGGGTTCGATTCCCAGCATCCCATGTGGTCCCCCAAGCATCACCAGGAGTAATTTCTGAGTGCATGAGCCAGGAGTAACCCCTGAGCATCGAGGGGTGTGACCCAAAAAGAAAAAAAATATGTTCTGCTTTCCCTGAGACGCCTGAAGAAGTGGAGAGAGGAGCGAGAGAGTGGGATCTGTGTGAGAGACAGGGTCCCCTGGACAGGATGCGAAGGGAAAGGGAGGGAATGGTCTCCTCCCTCCCAAACCCGCCTCTGCCACCTCTCTAAACAGCCCCAACCCCACCCCAGCCCCACATGCTGCCCTCTCCTCTCACCCACTTCAGGACAGTGGGCCCCTCTCAGAATCCTGCCCAGCTCCGCACTGCACCCCCCTCAGAGGCAAGAAAGTGGGCGGCGGCGGGGGGCCTCACAAGGGCTCTTGTCCACAGGCCCAGAGACTCAGGCGTCAGCTGGGTGTGAAGTCAGGCCGAGACCCACTTCCCAGGGAGACGGAGCCTGCCGAGTGGGAAAGGAAGGAGCGTTTGCTCTTGGCTCCAGCCCCCCGAGTGTGTGGGGTCTGGAGGGAGAACAACAGCCCGAGACCCCCCACCCCCTCAGTCTTGGAGGTTCCCACCAGCCTGTCCCACTGTGATGCTGAGGGGCAGCGAGGTAGCATTTCCCACGAGTGGGAAGGTGCCGATGCCCCCACGACAGGAAGGAGGAGAGGAGGGACTGTGCTCTCCAAGACAGGAAGGAGGAGAGGAGGGACTGTGCTCTGGTGGTCTCGGGATGTGGGGGAGGGGAGGTAGTCAGGTCCGCCAGCCCCTCATCCAGCCCGGAGCTCCAAGCTCCGTGTCGCCCGCCGCTCCTCCACCTCTCTGCGGCCCGATGTGTTCACTCACTGTAGAAGCAAGGGGGGCTGCTGCCGAGGCGAGGGAGGGCCCCGCGGCTGTGACCTCTGGCCTCAGCCTCAGTCAGCACCCAGGAGAGGCAGGGTCCTGGGGGGCGTTCCCACCGAGAGCCGTCCCACACTGATCTTCTGGGGCCTCACTCTGATGGCACCCAGGGGGGCGGACTGATCCCATTCTGCAGACCAGGAGATGAGGCGAAGGGACAAGGGGTAGGGCACTTGCCCTGTACACTGACCCGGGTTCGATCTCCAGCACTACAAGATCCCCAGAGCATGCCTGGAGTGATCCTTGAGTAAGTCCTGAGCACTGCTAGTGAGGCCTCCAAAACAGAACAAAACAAAGAAACAAAACACTCCTTGAGTGTTAGTGCAGCGGGTAGGGCGTTCGCCTTGCACGCGGCCAACCCGGGTTCGATTCCCAGCATCCCATATGGTCCCCGGAGCACCGCCAGGAGGAATTCCTGAGTGCAAAGCCAGGAGTAACCCCTGTGCATCGCAGGGCATGGCCCAAAAAGCAAACAAGCAAACAAAACACTCCAAAGGGACGAGGAGACTGAAGCTCAAGGAGGTGCCCTTCCAGGCGCTGTGTAGTCAGGATGAGGCAGGAAGTGGATCAGGACGTGGGTTTCTGGACGCCAATTTGCTTTCTCTTGCCTGGCGCCTCCCCTCTAAATTTCTTACACCGCTCGCTTGGCTCAGGCCCTGCCTTCCAGAGGGTCGGGAGTGGGATGTGGCTGCAAGGGATGTAAGAAGTGGATGGGGGCACCCAGTTTTCCCGAGCAGAGCCTGCTGGCTACATGGGGCAGCACAGAGGGCGGGTGGATGCTTCGCTCTTGCCCGTGCTCGGGGCAGCTAAGCCTGGCGGGGAGGCAGCTGAGCTCGGGAGTCAGGGTCCTGGTGGGGGCTGCATTTCCCCCTTCCCTGCTTCTTATGAAAGAGCATGGAAGAAATGCTCCTTATTTGAGCTGGCCACTGGGGGTAGCCCTGGCCAATCCCAGAACTGGCAGAGTAGCCCCTACAAAAATAACGAATAGGGGGAGCTTGAGCGATAGCATAGCAGGTAGGGTGTTTGCCTTGCACGCGGCCGAGTTGGGTTCGATTCCCAGCATCCCATATGGTCCCCCGAACACCGCCGGGAGTAATTCCTGAGTGCATGAGCCAGGAGTAACCGCTGTGCATCGCTGGATGTGACCCAAAAAGGAAAAAAAAATGAATAAGGGATTGGAGCGGTAGTACAGCGGGTAGGATGTTTGCCTTGCGATGGCCAAGCCGGTTTTGATTCGCGGCACCCCATATGGCCCCCCAAGTCCTGCTAGGAGTAATTCCTGAGTGCAGAGCCAGGAGTAAGCCTTGAGCTCTGCTGGCTGTGGCTCAAACCCCCCCTCCAAAAAAAAAAAAGAACAAAAAAAGGAATCTTATGGTGGAACACGGAGACACCGAGTGAGTAAATGAACTAAAACTGAGCCCCCCTGTGAATTCTCATCTCAGTGCTTGGTCCCTGCGGAACAGGCAAGTGAGGCCTCACTCTGCCTTGCACGCAGCTGACCCGGGTTCGGGTCTGAGACTCTCTGCGATTGTTCCTCTCCCTTCGCTGTATGAGGGAGCCCTGGCAGCAGTCAAGGCCAGCTGCCCTCTCTCCATGCCCAGGCTCTGTACTAGACAGGACCCTGGGTGGCTGGGCATCCTCTAGGCCCGGCCAGCACCCTCTCCTTGTTGGGGGGCCCCCATCGAGCACCCATGCCTTCTACACTCAAGGCCTGTGTGCTGTCGGTGTCTGTGCCCACCCATCTCTCCCTGTTGTTATTTTTGTGATGAGAGGCGCTGCCTGTACTTGGTTTTGTTGTTTACTGGGGGGGCGGGTCTCTTTGGCACTGGTGCCCGCAAGCACTTCGTATGATGTGTCCCAAATGGCAGGACTGCGCTTGGCCTGGGGGGCGGTGTCAGGGATCACACAGGGCCCCAGCTCTCCACCACAGTGCCACCCCAGGACATCCCCAGCCTGGCTTCCAACACTCTTGTTGTGTTTTGTGTTTGCTTGTTTTTGTTTTGTTTTGAGGTCACATCCAGTGGTGTTCAGGGTTTACTCCTGGCTTTGTGCTCAGGGATCATTTCTGGGGGTGTCTGGGGGAGCCCTGTGAAAGTGCTGGGGATAGAACCCAGCTCAGCTGAGAGCAAGACAGGTGCTTAATCTGCTGCACTATCTGAGTCCCTGTATGTTTGTCTAATAAAATTTTATTTTGCAGGGGCTGGAGCGATAGCACAGCGGTTAGGGCATTTGCCTTGCACACGGCCAACCCGGGTTCGATTCCCAGCATCCCCTATGGTCCCCTGAGCACCGCCAGGAGTAATTCCTGAGTGCAGAGCCAGGAGGAACCCCTGAGCATCGCCAGGGATGACCCAAAAAGAAAAAAAAATGCAGCAAAATTTACATTTATTACATGGTCATCTTAAGCTACAAACTAACATGTAGATTATCCTGCAAATCACATCACATGCCTGCTGAAATTTTTGAGCCACACCTGGAAGTGCTCTGGTGACGAAGCAGAGCTGGGAACCGAACCCGTCTTGCACGCAGGGCATGCACACGAGCCCTCTGCATCTTCTGTCCCAGCTTCGGGTACCCTCCGATGAGGCGTTGGCATTGGGGGCCTGGGAGGGGGCATTGGAGGGAGCAGTGTCATGGCACAAGGGTGAGGTGCTAGAGGCAGACAGACCTGTGCATGCAGAAGGGGCCTTGGAGTCTCCAGGAAGGGACGCGAAGGGGGGGGAGGAGGCGGGGGACTTGTGCCCTTCCCAAACACAGACACTCCATGACCTGCCTTTAGAAGCACCCACGCGGCTGTCCCAGGCTCCAACACTGGACATTTTGCCTTCAGAGGGTTGGAGAGAATCCAGGGAATCTGTCTGGAGCCCGTCCCCCTGGCAATACCAACATGTGGGCCGGGGGAGGGCTGGGGGGCAGGAACAAATGCCCAGACTTGGCCCGCATTTTACCCCAATGCCAGGACAGTGAATGCCTGTGTGAGGTGGTTGGGGGCGGGCGTCCCTGAATGGGCCTTCCAAGCAAACGAAGCTTCTTCCTGGCTCTCTTTGTGTGAATGTGTTTTCCTGCCTGGGAGTTTGCTTTGCAGAGGGACAGTGCTCATAAGCCTCCCCTGCCCCCCCACGCCCCTCCACTGCTGGGACACAGAGACGGCTGAGCAAGGGGCCTGTGGTCTCCCGTGGCAGCCACTGTGGAGAGAGTGCAGGGGTCAAGACGCTTGCCTTGCACGGAGCCCACCCAAAACTCTGGCTTTGCAAAGGCCCCCAGGACGGCCAGGAAGGATCCCTAAGCTCCAGCAGGTGTGACCCCAAAGCCCTCCCAAAGCAGAGAACAAGGAAGCGGCTGCACAGTGCTCCCTAGTTTAAGCTGCCAGTCTTCTCTCGCACAGTCTCTCACCACCGCTGACCTCACCAGCCCGGCAGGATCTGTGCTTGGCCGAACAGCTCCAGGCCACTGTGCTATAAGTGGGCTGCCGGCGCCGGAAGCGTCTGTCTGTCTGTCTGTCTGTTTCTCGTTTGGCTGGACCCTGCGCCAAGAGTGGGCAGCCCCTTCCAGCCCTCATCAAAGCCTTCCTCTATCACTACCGAGGCTGCAGAGGGTGAGTGGGGGAGGGGGGCTGGCAGGGAATCACAGGGCCTGCGAGTGCTGACACCGAGACCGGGACTCAGGAGGCTGGGCCTGGACCGAGTGACCTTTCCCAGGCACTGACCGGTTCCACTTTCTCACGCTGCGGGGCCCCTCCTGGAATGTTCCAGGCCAGCAGGCGCGCCCGGTGCGCGGCTGCCTGGGGAGGGCGCTGTGCTCCTGGGGGGCCTGAGCTCCCCGTGGTCCGGAAGAGGCCGCCTGGACCTTCCCGCCCCCTGCCCGCCGGCCCCTGCCCTGCCCCCAGCTCCCAGCCGCATCCTCCCCAGCGCGGGTCGCAGAGAAACACCCTCGCGCGCCAGAGTGGGGTTGCCTGGAGACTGGGGGCGACGGATCTGGGTGATTTAAAAGGCGAGGAAGGGAAAGAGGGGAGGGACGGCAGCCCAGCCGCCTGTTCAGGGACCAGGGATGGAGGGGCTGGGGGGCGCCGACACCCCCGCGGCCCCTCCCCCACTCGCTGGTTCCCAGGAAGGGGGGCGGGCTGAGATTCTGCGGTGGCCGGTGGTGACAGCAGGACAGTGGGTAGTGGGGCTCCGGAAGGAGTGTGGAGGCCCTGAGAAGGGGAGCCCAGAGGAAGGGGCCCCTGGAGGGCGCCCAGAAGGCCCCCCCCCTCCCGGTCAAGGTGCTGCGTTTCCTGCGGACCCAGATTCCATCTCTGGTACCAAGGGTGACGCCCTGAGTCAGGAATAGCCTCTAGGCAGGCTAGTGGCCTACCCTTCCCTGCAAGCGCACACAGACACACACACCACACACATATGCATACACACACATCATACTACACCCAACACATACACACCACACATATATACACAGACACGCACAACACATATCACACCAGACATACATACAACACACACAGTATATATACACACAAACACACCACACACATACCATGGACGCAAAAAACTCATACACACACAGAGGACTTTTTTTTTTTTTTTTTTTTTTTGCTTTTTGGGTCACACCCGGCAATGCACATGGGGTTCCTCCTGGCTCTGCACTCAGGAGTTACTCCTGGCGGTGCTCAGGGGACCATATGGGAAGCTGGGAATCGAACCCCGGTCGGCCGCGTGCAAGGCAAACGCCCTACCCACTGTGCTATCGCTCCAGCCCCCCCCTTTTTTTGTTGTTGTTGTTTTGAGGCCTGGGATGGAGCCCCTGGGGTGGGGGAGGGGAGGCACAGCCCTGCACCCACATGGCCCATGGAGCCAGCCCAGCGGAGGGGACCTGAAGAGACGCATCCTGCTCGGTGTCCCTGCCCTCCCCTCATGCCCCCTCCCCCCACACCTGCTTGTCGAGAGTTTGACATTCCTTCCTTTCCTTCTTCCTTTATCTCCTTTATCTCGGAGGAGGGCTCCCAGGGGTGAGCGCCTTGCTTGAGAGGAGGCACGAACAGTGAGTGCTCAGGTCTGTCTGCTGTGTCTCTCTGCTGCCGGAGCAGGAAGCAGATCACCCGGACAGGCCGTGGGGACATCAGGCATGTCACAGTGCTGCACACCCCTCCCCACTCCCTGGCTGTGCCTACCCCAGACCTCTCTCTGCAGTGCTCAGTCTGTGAGCACTGAGGGCCGCTGGCGGAGGTCTTGCTCACCTCCGCACCCTCCTTGCACCCAGGATCAGGCGGTGCCCCTTGAAGTGTTTTCTTTTCTTTAGTTTTGGGGTCACTCCCCGAGATGCTCAGGGGTTACTCCTGGCTTTGCACTCAGAAATTATACTCCTGGTGGTGCTTGGGGGACGCTATGGGATGCTGGGATTCGAACTTGGATCAGCAGTGTGCAAGGCAAGAGCTCTACCCTTTCTTTGCCTCTCTCTCCAGCCGCCTTGAAGTTTTTGTTTTGGGGACACACCTGGTAATACTCAGGGCCTACACCCAGCACAGTGCTCAGGACAGGGTTGTTTCGGGGGCCGTGCGGTTCCGGGATGAAACCCAGAGCTCCTGCATGCAAAGCCTGAGCTCAGCCTTCTGAGTCACCTCCCCACCCTACCCTTCATCTTTTCGCTAGGGCAGATGTTGCGACACTTGCTGGCTGGTTGGGAGTCAGGGCCTGGATTCCTGAGCAGGTATACCCTACCAGCTGAGAGTTCAACAAGGGGCACTAAGTGGGTGGGCTAGGGAGGGCTGCAGGGTGTGAAGGCATGGGGTTTCTGACCTCATGGAGTCTGGGATGCCCCTCGGAGGAAGGTAATTCTTTGGTGGTGTGGCTTTTGTTTTGTTTTGTTTTGGGGTCACATCTGGTGGTGCTCAGGACTTAATCCTGGCTCTGTGCCCTGGGTTCATGCTTGGCATACAGAACAGGCACTATACCTGCTGTACTAGGGCTCCGGCCTGTGTCTTCAAGCCCTGAATTGAACTCCAGGCACCTCATGAAGAGGGGACTGGATCGGAGGCGGAGCAGTGGAGTGGAGGGGCAGCAGGAAGTAGGCGGCAGGTCAGAGGTCATGTGGCTTGGGAGAGACTGACTCCCAGACACCCTCTCAGGAGGGACTACGTGGACCCATGTCCACGGCAGCTCTATGGCCATCAGAGCAAGGCCAGGCCGGGTTCCCGTCCTTATGTCAATTGCTTGGACGTAGGGTCCCTAGGCCTGTGTGTGGCTTGGCACAGAGCGAGGAGCAGAGAAGAACACTAGGCCTGTTTCTTGGCTTTTTTGATCCTGGGGTCAAGAATCTTCTTTTTTCTAATTTAATTTTAATTTTTTGTTTTTAATTTTTGTGCTATACCTGGCAATGCTCAGAGTTTACCGCTGGCTCAGAAATTGCTCCTGGTGGTTCAGGGGACCACATGGGATGCTGGGGATTGAACCTAGGTCGACCGCATGCAAGGCAAATGCCCCCCACACTGAAAAACCTCCCCAGCCCTTCAAATTACCTTTTGTACTGCCTTGAACCTGCATCTTTGCCTCATGTGTGCCTGTTGGATACTGATTTTCAGCCTGAGTGTCCCGGAAGGGCTTGGGGCTTCCCTCTGCTTCTGAACTTGGGGTTCTTGCCCAAGAACACCAGCGTTGCTTGCTCTGGCGGAGAAGGCAAAGGACAGACTTGGGTCATGATTCTGGAAGTGCACAGTGGGGGTTTTGGGAGCGTTGGTGGCTGCTCCCCTGGTGTGGTGCTGTGGCTGGTTGTGTGTGCCACTCAGACACACACCGTCCCCCTTGCCGACTCGCACACACACTCTGATGTTCTCAGCAAACACGAGCTCACACACACCACACACACATCTGGGTACCAGGCCCTGACATTCTTTTTTTTTTTGCCTTTTTTTGGGGGGCGGGGGGAGGGTCACACCCAGCAATGCACAGGGGTTACTTCTGGCTCTGCACTCTGGAGTCACGCCTGGCGGTGCTCAGGGACCATATGGGATGCTGGGAATTGAACCCGGTTGACCGCTTGCAAGGCAAACGCCCTACCCGCTGTGCTATCGCTCCAGCCCCAAGGCCCTGTCATTCTTGAGAAGAGAAGGTGGTGTCTCAGGTGCTTGGGTGTTGGGGATGTGGGGTGGCAATGTGGCACTGGTGTGGGTACGGGGAGAGAGGCTGGTACTGAACCCTCTAGATTCATGGATCCTGTTTTCGGGGGCTTCTGTAAGGCATTCTTTCATTCTTTTCAGTGTATTCCCCTTCCAGGGGTGCTGGGGTTGGTGTTGGAATATTGAATGCCTGTAACAAATGATCATGAACAACTTTGTAAACCAGAGCGTTTAAATCAAGAAGGGGGGAAATAAATGTATTCCCCTTCCTTTTTTTTTCTTTGTTTTTTTTTTTTCCTTTTTGGGTCACAACCAGCGATGCTCAGGGGTCACTCCTGGCTCATGCACTCAGGAATTACTCCTGGTGGTGCTCAGGGGACCATATGGGATGCTGAGAATCGAACCTGGGTTGGCCATGTTGGCTGCGTGCAAGGCAAACGCCCTACCCGCTGTGCTATCGCTCCAGCTGCTCTTTTTTTTTTTTCTTTGGAGGGGAGGGTCTGGACCACATTTGGCAGTGCTCAGAGCTTACTCCTGGCACTCTGCTCAGGGGTCACTCGTGGCAGTGCTCAGGGAACCATTCGTGGTGCTGAGGACTGACCTGGGTTGGCTACGTGAAAGACAAGCATCCTACCCTCTGACTATCTCTCGGCTGTTTGGTCCCTTGTTATTATTTTTCGATCACACCTGGTGGCACTTGGGAACCACCTCCAGCTCCCTGCGTGGGGATCACTCGCAGACTTCCGGTGGTGTCTGGGGGATCATGCAGGGTGGGATGGAACCCAGACCTCTTGCATGCAAGGCATGTGCTCCAGCCCCAAACTCTTTTTCTCTCTTTTTCTCTGGGCCTTTTGTCATTGCTGTAACTTAAACACTTGGTTGTGGTTGTGGAGCCTTGGAGCAGTGCTGGGTGTTGAACTTGAGACTTGAGGTTGCAGGCTTGGAAAGCCATTGCTGTGCCACTGAAGGAGTCCCTTGAAGGTATTTATGTTTGACAGGGGACCCAAGCCCTGGGCCTGCAGACAGCCGGAAATGCAGGACTTGCTGTTAGAGGGACCCCAGGGTGCTGGTGATGGATGGGTGATGTTCAGGACAGGTGGGGTGCTGGTCTGGCTGGGGTCTGTGGCCTGTCCCGAGACATCTTCAAGTCCAGATGAGACGGCCAGTGGATAGAGCCTGTGTCCAGTGCCACCCAAGACTGTGGGCCCTGTCCTTCCTCGGCAGTGTTGGGTGCAGGAGGAAGAACCTGCTGTTCTGGGCTGTTTCCTCATCCAGGGACACCCTGAAGGCCTCTTGTCATTGTTCTTGGGGATCAGGAGGGGTATGTGGGGAGGGTGCTCGCCCACTCTGGACAGAGAAGAGGCTGCTCACTCCCCCTGCAGCCCTGCCTGCGGGCAGGCGGTAACAGGTGAGGAAGGATTTCCCCAGAGTGGAAGGAAATGACTCACCAAACTCAGCCAAGCGAGGAAGCCGCCGTGGCGGGGGGCCCTGGATATCCGCACGTGCGTGGTGCCGGGGAGCGAGCCATGTGGTTCAGGGGCCACCCCCGGGGGCCAGCCCAGCTCTGCCAAGGTGCGGGCACAGGGCGTGAGCGCATTACCCAGGGCCAAGGGAGCGGGGGATCCGTCCCCTTTCCAACGAACTTGCTACTGTTCGCCTCCCGCGGCTGAGAAGCGCTTTGGGGGCGCGCGGGGCCCAGTCTGCCCACGCACGCACGCAGCCCTGCCCGGGGCCCAGCGGAAGCCCTGCAGGCCAGGTGGAGCAGCGGCTTCTTGCAACCTGAGCCCGGGTGCAGGTTCGGGTCCCGCCGGGGCCAGGCCGGGCTGATTTAAAAGGCGCAGGGGCCAGGGAGCCGGGGCCGGGGGCGGGCGTGGGCGGCGCTGGACTCCCTTCTCCCGTGCCGGAGGCTGGCTGCAGGGTTTGGGTGGCTTCCAGAAGGCTCCGGACCAGGGAAGAGGAACTGGCTTCCCAGGCGGTCTCCCCCGCCCCCGAGTTTTCCTCCTCGCGGAGGGCGGAAACGAGCCGGGGAAGGTGGGGCCAGCCCGTCCCTCCCCGCGCCGCCGCTCGGGATCGGGGGTGCCCACCGGGGCGCGGCTGGGGTGAGTGCGTGTGCCTTTAAACCCGAGCCCCCCGCCCCCCAGAGCGGCCCGGGCCGGGGCTCGGGCGGGCCGGGCGGGCCCTGGCGCGGTGATTGGCGGCCCGGCGGGGTCCGCCCCTCGGGTGGGGGACGCGGGGCGCGGCGGGCGCGGGCTCCTGCTGCCGTGGCCTCGCGGCGCCGCCTGCCCGGCCCCCGGACGGGCCGCGGAGTCGGGAGGAGCGCGGATGCCCCTCGGAGCGAGGGGCGGCCAGGTACCGGGGCCGGCGAGGGGAGGGCGGGACCGGGGTCCCCGCCGCGCGCGCCCACCGCCCACCCACGTCCGCTCCCGGAGGAGAGGTCCTGGGCCGCGGCGGTGGTACCCGGGAGAGGAGCGGGACGCACGCCTGCAGGCGCGGGTGGTCGCCCGTGGCTCGGTGTCCCTCGGGCTGCAGGACGCCGCACTGGCCACTGCCCCTTCTTCGTGGCCGGGCCTGGGGCGCGGCTTCCTGGAAGCTGGAGGGGGTCGGAGGCGCCGCTTCAGCGCACGGGGGGCCCCTCCGGGATTGAGGCCCCTGGATCGATCCGATCCGTCGGTGGCGGAGGAGCGCGGAGATCCCAGCGTGCGCAAACTTCGTGCGCGCGCCGGTTCCCTCCCGCGCTAGGTTGGAGACCCCCGGGGGAAACTCCCTTCCAGCTTCGAGGGGCAGTGACCCATCAGAAAGCAAACTGGTGGGAGGCAGGAGGCTCCCCCACCCCCTGCGCGCGCTTATTTGGGGTGTTTGTTGATTTGGGCTGCATGGGGTGTACTCAGCGGCTGCTCCTGGTGCGTGGGTGGGGGTGGGGGTGGGGGGCGGTCGCTCCCCACCTGTCTGTCTGGGACCTAAGGGGCCGCCGGATGCAAAGCATGCCCACTAGCTGGCCCTCTGGGCCACCGCCTCCCACGCCGGCAGCTCAGTCTTTAAAATGGCCAGGGCGGTTGAACCATTTTTTTTTTTTTTGTTCTGTTCTGTGGGCTACAGCCGGCCTTGGTCAGGGCTTACTCCTGGCTCAGTGCTCAGGGATCACTCCTATGGGGCTGACTCGAAGGACTCATGAGATGCCGGGGATCAGACCCGGGTCAGCCACATGCATCTTAACCCCCGTACTATGTCTCTGCCCCCGATGAGCCATTTTCCTAGCTTTGGGGAGTCAGAGGTGGAAGCAGAAGTCCTGCCTTCACATAGCTTCCAGCGTCCAGCCATGCCTTGGCTCTCAACCAGGGGACAAACACCTCTTCAAAGCCAGGCACTGGACCTTGGTGGGAGGGTTCTCTCCTAAGGTAGCTGTCCCAGTGGTAAAGACCAGACATATGCACCCAGAAAGTTTGTGGGTGAGTCCTGAACTGCTTGGCAGTAGTGGCACAGATGCTAGGAGGAGACGCTTTGCCAGACAGAGGCTTCCTTTGCTAGGGTTGCAGACCCAGTTCTTCAGTGACTGTGTTTAAAACGTTTCCTCTCAGGGGCTGGAGCAATAGCACAGCAGGTAGGGCATTTGCCTTGCATGCGGCCGACCCGGGTTCGGTTCCCAGCATCCCATATTTATGGTCCCCTGAGCATCGCCAGGGGTAATTCCTGAGGTATTACCAGAGTACAGAGCCAGGAGTAACCCCTGTGCATCGCTGGGTGTGACCCAAAAAAGGAAAAAATAAAATAAAACGTTTCCTCCCAGGATCACTCAGTATCATGGGCTGAGACCCTCATGTGTGTGTGTGTGCGTGTGTGTGTGCGTGCGTGTGCTTGTTCCAGCTGCTGTATTTTGGGAGGAACCCATCTGTCTGGGTCAGGCAGATCATAGACCTCTTCCGGTGGCCCCAGGACTCCTGAGGTTTGGGGGCTCCTTTCAGCCTTTCGGAGGAAGCTGTTACTTCCTTTCCGGAGAGCCTGTCACTGGGGGTTGGGGGGAATTTGGGAGGCTGGAGGCCACGGGCCTGACCGTTTCCTGTCTGCGCAGCGGGCGCTGTCCCCTTTGCTGGGCCTGGGTATTGATGGTGCACGTGTGAGACAGAACAGGGTGATCAGAGGTGGGTGATACCTGGGGCAGTCCTGAGCTCTGCTCTGTGACTCTGAGGTGGTGGGGACTCTGCCTGTCCTCTGCCACCTCCACGAGCTTCACTTGTCTGGCACACTTTGTGGAGGTGGCCCAGTGCTCAGGCCTGGAGCCGCCCTGGGCGTGGTGGGCAGTGCTGAGCTCAATTCTCAGCCCTTGGCCAGCTCTGTGAGTGGTGGATACCCCCACCTGTTGATCAGGTGTCTCGCAGTTTGCCATCCAGGCGCTGAGGGGGAGGCGGGTGTGGGCAGACACGCCCACTGGTGGGCATACCCACAGTTCCAGCCAAGAGGAAGTGGTTATAGCCATGGGCAGACAGACAGAGGAAACCCACAGCCACATAGGAGCCTGTCTATGGGGACCCCAACTCGGGTCACCCCCGAGACAGCCACACCGTCCCCGGGTCTGATATTCCCACACAGATGGGGAACACGTGGCTGTGGTCAGACATGGGCCCCCTGAGGTCTAAACACAGATGGGAAATGGTTCTCACGGGACCGAGACCTGGAGTCCCTAGGATGTGGCTGTGTACCTGAGAGGCCATGAAGTGGATGGAGTGGGCGGGTCTGGGGGGACACAGGCCACTTCATGGAGTCAGGTCACCTGAGTGCAGTGCCCCCAAGTGTGCGGGGTGCTGTGTGCGTCTGAGGGACCCACCGCTCGCTCTCCTGATCCTCGGGCATCCAAGGGGCTCTCCTGCTTGCAGGAGGGTGCAGCCCTTCATTTCTCCTACTCTGGAGGTGAAGACCTCGGGGCCCAGGGTCCTGTTACTTCCTCAGAGATGAACCCTCTGACCGCACCCTCCCTGCCACCTGGAATCTTGGGGTCTCCAGAGCTTCCTCAGTGAGGAAGGGAGTTACTGGGGTGCATTCTTTCTGGCAGGTCCCAGCCCGGGGTTAGAGAAGGAGCTGTTGGATAGTGGGGTCCTTTTTTTTTTTTTTTCAGTGTTACAACTCTTTTATTTGCAGCTTGCAAGAGATCTACAGCAGCATATGTTTAGAACAGGAACCCGGCAGTAACTTTCCAGCAATCTCCTCCTGCAGATTTCTTTTTTAAATTGAATCACTGTGAGATAGACCCTTACAAAGCTGTTCACGATCGGGTTCCAGTCATATAGTGTTCCAACACCCGTCCCTCCACCAGTGCACATTTCCCAGCACCAGTGTCCCCAGGTTCCCTCCGCCCCACCATATCCTCCCCCCAGCCTGCCTCTATGGCAGGCACTTCTCTCTCTCTCTCTCTCTCTCTCTCTCTCTCTCTCTCTCTCTCTCTCTCTCTCCTTTCTCTCCTTTTGGGCATTGTGGTTTGTAATATAGATACTGAGAGCTTATCATGTAGATCCCTTTACCTGCTTTCAACACTCTGGACAGTGTGACAGTGGGGTCTTGACATGACCATTATTCCTCATCCCGAATCCTGGGCCTTAGAACAAGAAGTACTTCTGGTTGTTGTTTTGGTGCCCCATGCAGTGATGCTCAGGGATTTCTCCTGGCTCTGTGCTCAGGAATCACTCCAGGTGGTGCAAAGGGACCTTATGGAGTACAGGGGATTGAACCTGGGTCAGCTTCGTGCAAGGCAGACAACTTCCCTGCTGTGCCATTACTCTGGCCACTGGGCCATTTTCTTTTGTCCTGGTGCCCAGGGCCTTTTCCTGACTCTGCTCAGAAGTGACCCCTGGCCGTGCTTTGGACCATATTGGGTGCCGGGGATCGAGTCTGAGAAGCCAGGTGCGAATCTGGTGCCTTGAGCCTTCCCCTCGCTCTCCGACCCCTGAGCAATCCGCCTGCTCCTGAAGTTCATCTTTAAAACAGGGCTAGGTGGGGCTGGAGTGATAACACAGCGGGTAGGGCGTTTGCCTTGCACGTGGTCGACCCGGGTTCGATTCCCAGCATCCCATAGGGTCCCCTGAACACTGCCAGGAGTAATTCCTGAGTGCAGAGGGCCAGGAGTGACCCCTGTGCATTGCTGGGTGTGACCCAAAAAGCAAAAAACAACAAAAAATAAATAAAAGACCAGGGCTAGGAATTTTGGGCGCGATGGAGTGTCATGGGGGTTAAGTGTGAGGTCCGCAGGGCCAGCTGCCTTGGCTCCTCCGGGGGGGGGCTGTCCCATGTCCAGCTCTCCAGCTCTGCAGCTGCCTCGACAGCCAAGCGGGCACCTCCAGTTTGAGAGGTGGGGGGCTCTTTGTCCTCTCCCGCCACTCACTAGTCACTCCTTGGTCTCCAGGGGCCTCCACACACAGGGTGGGAGTGGCGGGCATTGGAGGCCAGGCCGGCTGCTGGAGGGCCTCTGGGAGGGGAGCCAGTGGTTTGCTAAGAATAGCCCCAAATCATGGCTCTGCTTCCCCCCTGGGCAGCGTTTCTTCCCTGCCAAGCCCAGGCACTTGCCGAGGGGCCTTTCATGTGTCCCGCACTCAGCAGGGCTGGGCCTGGACACTGCAGGCTGGGCTGGGAGGTCGCTTGCCTCCTGGCCTCGGGTCCTGGCAGAGCCCCGGGAGCCAGCAGGCCCGGAAGCCTGGCCCTGGGGTCTCCGAGTTCCTCTTTTGCTCAGAGCAGCTTTTGACAACTGCTCCCTTGCCCAGCTCTTGCCTATGGACCTGCAAAATGAAGAAGAGCATCCTGCTGGAGCCAGAGAGGGAGGACAGAGGGCAGGACATAGGCCTGGCACGCAGTGGACCCTGGTTCCATCCCTGGAACTGCATATGGTTCTCTGAGCCTTGCCAGGAGCAAGATTTGAGCACTGCCGGCTATGAACCCAACCCCCAAACAAACAAAATAAAACCAACCCCCCAACACCACCTCACCCCACCCCTGCCAAAGTCGCTCTGCCAGGGGCTGCAGAGCTCACTCCTTGGGCCGAGCACGTTTTTGTTTTTCTTTCTTTTTTTTTTTTTTTTTGCGTTTTGGGTCACACCTGGCGATGCACAGGGGTTACTCCCGGCTCTGCACTCAGGAGTTACTCCTGGCGGTGCTCAGGGGACCCTATGGGATATGGGGGGATACTGGGAGTCGAACCCGGGTCGGCCGCGTGCAAGGCAAATGCCCTACCCGCTGTGCTATCTCTCCAGCCCCTTAGCACATGTTTTACATGCAGACGGCACAGGTTCTGTTCTTGACACCGTCTGGTTCCTTGAGCACCACCAGGAGGTTACCTAGCGCTGTGGCCACCAAACCAACGCACTGCAAAGCCCCCCTACCCCCACGACTAGAAACTGAATCGCAGCTCTGGCTTCCTTCACTAGCTCCGTGCCTCTGGCGGGTCCCCTGGCTTTCTGTCCCGGAGTTATGTGGCTGAGCAGTCTCTCCTTAGAGGGCTGTGGCGAGGATGGAAGGTGGGGTGTGCGAGTGCCCATGTGTTTGGGAAGCAGTTGGCACCCTGCTTGGCATTCCCTGGCAGAGGGAGGTGGTGTGGGCGCAGGGCGGGCCTCGTGATCTGAAGGCACTCGAGGCATGTGGATTTCGTCCCGGGCCTTCCGTGGCCCTGGGTTCAGTAGGAGGTACAGGTAACCACAGACTTGCTTGGGTCCCACACCCACGTGTACATTCCACATGAGCCCCGGTGCCCTCTGAAGTGGGCCTGGAGGGGTGGGGCTCTGGGGGGGACCGGGAGTTTGCAAGAATGGGCTTCCCGGGCAGAAGGACCCCCATGGAGGTGTGGGATCTGGCTGAGTCCACGGATCTGGGGCGTCGGGCATGGCATTCCCGGCTTATGGAGAGAGTCTCGGACCTCCTGTCCATCCCGGCTGGGGTCCTGGGAGTCCTGGGTACATACACATGAAGGTTCAAGAAATCGGGGCCCCTCACTCTGCTTTTAAGAGACTCGTTCTCAGTGCGCCATTGTCTGTGCTGCCTGGATTTTCCTGGGGCGACTTTTCTTTTTTCAGCTTGGAGGCCCTGCCCAATGCTGCTCTGGGCTTGCTTCTGGCTCTGTGTTTAAGGATCACTCCTAGGGAGACTCAGGGGGACCTTAGGGGATAGACCCTGGGTTGACTGTGTGCCAGGCAAACTCCTTAACCCTTGTACTATCTCTCTGTCTCTCTGTTCCCATTTATTTCTTTTTTGGGGGGGGGGGTTTGTAGAGCCTGGGACTCCAGACTGCTTGTTTTGGTTTTGGTTTTTTGGGTCACACCTGGGGATGCTTAGTGGTTACTCCTGGCTCTGCACTCAGGAATTAACTCCTGGCGGTGCTGGGGAGGGGTGGGGGTGGACGGCATGTGGGATTCTGGGGATTGAACCTGGGTCAGCCACGTGCAAGGCAAATGCCCTCCACACTGCTGTCGCTCCTGCCCCTCCAGCCTGCTCTGTCCAGGCTGTTCCTGGCGCTTCCAGCTGCTCTTTGAGTTCTTGCCTGTCTTTGTTCTCAGCCTGTGGGGCAGCAGGTCCCCCTCAGGAGAATCCTTTCCTAAGGAGTGAGTGGTGAAGAGGTCGCCCCGGACCAGAAGGTGTCTTTTTTTCAGCTCCTGTAATGGAGGGACGGACTGGCTTCATTTCCCAGGGGTGACCCTGCTGGGGGTTGCTGGGGACTCTGCCTAGTGAGGTTGGGGAGGCCGTTCACCTGCGTGCCTAGGGCCTACGTGTGTCAGCCAGCCCTGCGGCTCTCATCGGAAATGCCAGAAGGGGGTGTGGTGCCAATGGGCAGTTTATGGCCCCGCTTCCTGGCCCAGGCCCGCTGGGGGGGGGTATGGGAGAAAGGTGGGTGTCCTTAGGTGACCTCGCACCTTGCCAGCCGGCAGACTTCCTGGTTCTCTCCAGGCTTTGGGGGTTTCTGTTCAGAAATCAGAGGGGGAAACTCCCGTTTCCTTTTACTTTTCCTGAATCTGTGGGCCCCCTGGAGGAGTCAACTCCTTTCCCGCTGGTCACAAAGTCGCCAGTGGATGTGTCCCCTTTGACTGCAGCTCAGTAGTGACTAAGTGCTTCTTCCTGGGTCCCCAAGGTTGGTGCTGTCACCCCTGTTCCCCAGGGTCCTGCTCGGGAGGGACCTCATTCCACCTGGCTCTGACAACGCCCCTTTTCATCTGCCTCCCTATCCAGTGGTTTTTGGTTGACCCTTTCTCCTGGGTGCCCAGTCTCTGACCCCCAAGGCTGCCCATCCCGACGAAGCCTGTGGCAGGCTCCCTGGAGGCCTGTTGGGAAGCTCTGGTTTTCCGATGTCCGAGAGAAGGGTCTAGTGCCCTGCCTGGCCGCGGCCCGCCTGCTGCTCTCTCCTCCACTGGCTCCAGTCAGGTTGGAGGTATGCAGCCTGACTGAAGCAACATTTTTTGCGGGGGCCGGGGAGGGGGGCGTTACACCTGATGGTGCTCACTCGTAATGATGTTCCGGGGACCATGTGTAGAGCTGGGGATCAAACTGGGGTCGGCAGCGTATAAGGCCAGTGTCTTACCCCCTGTGCTCTCTCTCTTGCCCTTTGGGCTGAGTTTCCTCATCTGCAAAATGGGTGTGATGATTTTCTGAAACTTCTATAACTTAAAGTTTAAAACAAAATGGGAATCTGGGGGTCAGAGTAACAGCACAGTGGGTAGGATGTTTGCTTGTCTTGCACACGGCCACCGGGTTCGATGCCTGGCATCCCATATGGTCCCCCAAGCATCGCCAGGGAGTAGTTCCTGAGTGCAGAGCCAGGGGCATCACTGGGTGTCACCCAAAACAAACCAGAACAAAAATTGGTGGTCCAGAGCTCTAGCTGAAAGGACTGAGCATGGGCTTTCGCAGGCAGGAGACTCAAGTTTGCTCCCTAGCACTGCATGGTCCCCTGAGTACTGCCAGGAGCAACCCCAGGCTCAGAGCTAAAAGTAGACTTGAACACTGCCGGGTGTGCCCTGGTGGTGCCGAGCACTGCTGGGCTGAGCCGCACTGCCCCGCCCACATTGCAGGCCCAAACATGCTCTTCAGGCCTGTACCCCTGGGCCTGGAGTCACAGGGACGGCCCCAGGGCTCCTGAGCACTGCTGAGGAAGACCAAAGGAGAAACAAAAAGCTCATTTCTTTTTCTTCTTCTGTTTTTCGGCCACCCCTTGTAGTGCTCATGGTTACTCCTGGCTCTGGGGGATCACTGCTGGTGTGGCTCAGGGGACCAGGTGGGGAGCCAGGGATTGAACCCGGGTCGGCCACGTGCAAGGAAAGCGCCTTACCTGCTGTACTGTCTCTCCGGCTCACAAAAAGTGTTTTCTCTATCCCCCATCCCTTGCTTTTGTTGTTTGAGGGGCTGTTGGTCACACGCGCTTGGCCAGAGTGTCAGCATGTGTTCACTAGGACGCCTGCATTGGCTGTTGGTGCCGTGTGCCCCCTGGGGGCCCGAGCGTGGCTGTGATGATGGTTGTGGTTTGAGGAATCCCAAGTGGCAGGACTGCCAGATCAGACGCGAGGGAGGTGATGCTGGGACTGAACTTGGGGCCTCCAACTTTGCAAGGCAGGTGCTTTGCCACCGAACTAGCTTGTTCCCTGCCACCCCCAATTCTTTACCAAAAAAACGTATTTAGGGGCTGGAGCGATAACACAGCAGGGAGGGCGTTTGCCTTGCATGCGGCCGACCCAGGTTTGATTCCCAGCGACCCATACTGTCCTCTGAGCACCGCCAGGAGTGATTCCTGAGTGCAGAGCCAGGAGTAACCCCTGTGCATCGCCGGGTGTGAACCAAAAAGCAAAAAAAAAAAAAAAGTATATATACATGTATATTTGTATGGGTTTTATGTCCGTATTCATACCCACACACACATATATGTATGTATATTGCTGTGGGTCACACCCAGTGCCACTCAGTGGTAACTCCTGGGTCTGTGCTCCAACATCACTCCTGACAAGTTCGGGGGACCATATCGGATGCCAGGGAACAAACTGGGGTCAGCTACACGCCAGGCGAAAGCCTCCTGCACTGTCCATTTCTCCAGCTCCCCTCCCTCACCCCACCCCTGCTCCCCATTGATTTGTAAATATTCACCCATGCCAAGTGTCCAACTGGTGGGTTTGGGCAAAGGTCTCTCCCAGGCAGGTTGGCAAACGTGTCCCCGGGCTCTGGGCTCTGTGGCACTCAGTGCCCTCCCGTGCCTGTCCCGCCTGGTCCCGGCCCATCTGCTGCTGCTTGCCTCACTGTCACTTTCGTCTTCTTCCATTTCCCCAGGGGTGGACATGCAGAAGGCGGAGGCGGGCGGCTCCCCTGGGTAGCAGCAGTGCTTGGCCCAGTGATGTGGAAGCGTGTGGAAGGCCTTCAGCTCATTCTGAATTCTCACATGATTTCATGGTGTGGTTCTGGGAAATGTTTCTAATGTAACAACAACAATAAAAGTGCGGGTCCAGAGACATATGACAGCGGGTAATGTGCTTGCCTTGCACGCGGCTGACCCGGGTTCAATCCCTAGAACCCCAAAGGGCCCCCTGAGCCCTGGTCTCCTGAACTCAGAGCTGGGAGTAAGCCCAGAGCACCAGTATGGGCTAAAAACCAGCAAAAAACAAACAAAAAAGAAGTACCCAACTTTCAGGAAAGAATGTCATTAGAGTGTCATTGCTGGCCCCTCTCTACTGCGTCTGTCCTTCCCTCCTTCCCAGAGCTGGTGCTGGCTGCAGCCTCTGCCTGCTGGTCCTTCTCCATCAGCTTTGTGTGACTTGGATGCGGGGATGCCCAGGGGCTCAGGCGTGGCTGGTGACTCAGGGACCAGCTTTTCCCTTCACCTTGGTGGCGGGCACGTCTCCCGCATGGCAGCAACAAGCACCTTTCTGGGGCACTGTCTCCCCGAGATGTGGGGGGAAGCCGGGCTTAGGGCTGGGGCTCAGGGAGGCTTCAGGAGAGACTGGGGGTGTTCCGTTCAGAGCAGGTGTCAGGAGTAGAGGGACGCTGGCACAGAGGGGCCTGCCTCTCTGAGGGGTGGTGCACAAGTTGAGGGGTCTGGGTGCACCCCACTTCCACCCAAGCTGGGCTTCCTTCTGTCTGCGGAGGGATGCACAAGTGAGCCCTCCCCGTGATGGTGCCGCTGCCCTGTCCAGGCTGTGGGTCCGGGCACTCAGGCTGGTTTTGTCTCTGCTGTGGGGTTGGGGGAACCCGCCACGTCCTGAGGAAGGGTCTGTGATGCTCTGAGTTTCCTGCATCCCGCTCCGATGGCTGTGGTCAGCGTCTTTCCCGGCCAGTGACTCACTTCCCCACAGGGGTGCTGACGGTCGAGCAGTTCAGTGTCTTTGCTCTTCCTGCGGCCCAGAGAGGGCTTTGCGGCACTCAGTGTCTTGGACAGACACCTTTATCCTCCGTGGGGCGGATTGGAGACGGATGGGTTCATTTTTTATTTGTTTGGGGCCATGTCTGTGGTCCGTAGTGGCTAACCATGGTACTGTACTTGGACGTTCTGGGGACGTGGGGATCAAATCCAGGTTTCTTGCATACTAAATAGGCGCTCCAGCATTCAGCGGGCAAGTAGCCCCTGAGCACTGCTGGGTATGACCCCCAGACAGACAGACAAACGGACAGACCCACCCCCACCACAGCTATGCACTGCAGTCCTTTGAGCTGGCTCTTCAGGCTTCATCTCAGCAGCTCTCTGAGCCCTTGACGGACAGCTCAGGGGAGGTCGAGGACAGAGGCCTGGGCGGGGGGCTTCCTGTGTGGCCTGGGAATAGTCCATTGAGGTAGAATTCATATGAATGTACACAGACCCCCTGTTTAAAGTCAGTGACTCGGAAGTGTTAGAATGCTCAGACTACTGTATGTTTCCATCAGTTTGAAGCGGTGTTTGTGCAGTGCAGGGCCCTGCCCACTCCGGCCCTTCATCGGCTCTGTCCCTGTAGACCTGCTTGTGTGCTCTGATGGATGGAACCGTGCTGTGTCTTTTTGGTGGCCTTTTTTAGGGACCATATCCCACACATCGGGGGGACTGGGAGTCGTGTTGGCATGGCTCTGTCCGCATGTCCAGCGGTTGTCAGGATGGGGCTGTTTGGAGTCCAATAGGGCCATGTCCTTTGATGCTTAGGGATAGACTTAATGGATCCCCAGGGCTACCTCCGTAGGTGCTCAGAGGACCACGCAGGGCCAGGGATCGAAGTTGGGGCCTTGCACGTGGTAGGCATGTGTTCTACACTTGGATGTCTTCCTGCCCCCTGAACTTCCTCTTATTTATTTATTTTGGGTCTTTACTGCCTAGCTGAATCTCAGACTCTGAACTTCCTTCTAGTGCAGTGACACTGGCATGTACCACCTGTGGCTCACTCTTGACTGTGGTTTAATTAACACACATTGTAGCCAGTGTCACTGTGTCAAAGGGAAAAAAATCCACTGTCAGTCCTCATGGAAAGTGAGGGAGGAACCCTGGGTTTGGTCCCCAGCACCCTCCCAAAACCCCAGAGAAACTCTGTCTCCACGATGTAAAATGGTTTACGTTTTCTCATTAGAAGATTACCTTCATTTTATTTATGGTTTTGGTTTTGGGACCACATCTGGTTGTACTCACAGCTTACTCCTGGATCTGTGTTCGGGGATCACTTCTGGCCAGCTCAGGGGACCATATCGGGTGCTGGGAATCGAACCCAGGTCAGTTGCATGTGGGTCAATCACCTTACCCATTGTACTAGCTCTCTCAGAAGATTTAATTTTAAATTTTTTATGGTGCTGGGGAATTGAACTCAGGTCCTCCACCTGTCAGGCCAGTGCTCTGCCACTGAGCCCACATCCTGGGTCCCTGAAGGAAATATAAAGGTGTATAAATGTGAACTGGGTCGGCATGCGTCAGTGTGCGTCACGCATGATCATTCTGCATGACAGTGAAGCACCCATGGAAAGCCACAAAAGCAGGACACCGACCCCTGCCCAGTGACACTGACAGCTTGCTGGTGGAGGGGGTTTGGGGTGAGGCCTGCAGGGAAATCACCCATGCTGACTGGCAAGCAGAGCTGGGTGTCTTATGCCCTGTCACAGATCCCTGGCCTCCCCAAATGATGCTGGGATGGGTGGATGATTTGTGGGTAAGGCCGATGACTCACAGTAGGGCCCTGAATGCCAAACATCTGTTTCAGTAGTGCGTCTTTTTTTTTTTTTTGGCTTTTTGGGTCACACCTGGTGATGCATAGGGCTTACTCCTGGCTCTGCACTCAGGAATTACCCCTGGCAATGCTCAGGGAACCTTATGGGATGCTGGGAATCGAACCCGGGTTGGCTGCGTGCAAGGCAAACTCCCTACCCTCTCCTGCCTCTCAGTAGAGCGTCTTTATCTTTTTGTTTGTTTGTTTGGGAAGGCACACTGGGCAGTGCTCAGGACTACTGCTGGCTCTGCACTCAGCAGTCACTCCTAGTGGCCTCAGAGTACCAGGGGTGGCATCCAGGTCTGCTGCATTAAAGGCAAGAGACTTACCTGCTGGATAATGGCTCCCGCCCCTGGGGAGAACTTGATCAACAGTGAGAACTTGGGGGAAATCAGGCAACTTCAAGAGTTTCGGTTGCACGAAGTGTTGCAACTTTTGGGAAAAGTAACATGGCCGCATTTGGTATCTGTTGCCACATAGTTGTAGTTTTTAGGACTCTGCCTTTTCTCCTTCGGAAAATTGGCGGCAGGAGGGATGATGCCTTGTCCACAGGTGATCTAGGTTTGACCCACAGCACTGTATATGGTCCCTCGAGAAGCGCCAGGAGTGATCCCTGGACACATAACCAGGTGTGCCCCCGCTAAAAAATAGGGGCTTCCCCTGGTGTGACCTGGGTTGCTCCCTGCAGTGCTCGGGGGCCATGTGGTGCTGGATACTTACCTCCGGCCCTTAGGGGTGTGAGAAACATTCCCCTTCTCCCCAGATCACTCTCCTTGGCCCCCCACACTCTTGAGTGGCGGCTTGCTAGGGCCGTACCCACTTTGTGGCACCTGTTTATAGACGCTGAGCTGAGCACAGCTGGAAATGCTGAGAACTGCAGGTGGCACAGCTGCCAGGTTTATGCTGGGGACGGGTGGAGCACTGGGGTTTGAGCATCTGCTCCCAGCCAATGCACACTTCCCCCTGCGCCCCAAAGAAACTTGGACTTGGGGCGACATTCAGCAGTGCTGAGGGCTCCTCTGGTTTTGGGGGTCGAGTCACTCCTGGTAATACTTTTTTTTTTTTTGCTTTTTGGGTCACACCTGGCAATGCACAGGGGTCACTCCTGGCTCTGCACTCAGGAATTACCCCTGGTGGTGCTCAGGGGATCATATGGGATGCTGGGAATCGAACCCAGGTCGGCCGTGTGCAAGGCAAACGCCCTACCCGCTGTGCTATCGCTCCAGACCACTCCTGGTAATTCTTGGGGGACCATGTGGTGCGAGGGATTGGACCCAGAGCTGCTTTTTGGCAAGACACGAACTGCAGTCAGCTAAGCCACTTCCTGGCCCCTGAGCACGGTTATTTATTTATTTATTTGTTTGGTTTTTAATGTAGGGGTATTGCTATTTATTCAGCCACTGATTAAGCTGATTGAACTAGGCAATGAACTCCGCATTACTTTATTTTTGAATTCTTAAATTTTTCCATAAAGTTGTTCACAATAATTGTGTGCCTTTCAACACCAATCCCACCACCATAGCCCCTTCCCACCACGACGACTTTGAATCTTCCCACCACCACCCCAGCCTGCCTCTTAAGGCAGATGCTAGATAATTTATCTTGTATTGCAGGCATGAATAATATGAGGTGTCACGCAGCTGTGAAAGTGGCCGCGCACTCCTAGAATTCAGAAATTTTTAAATATTTGAGGTCCGGAGGCATCTCTGTGGTGTGCTGCTCTCCTTCGAGATTCATTTGTGAGTCTCTGAATCATGGCTGATAATGCGCTTAAATGGTGCCCAGAGGCCCCTAGCATCTTTCAGTGGTACAGAGCCGTGGCAGTTAAGTACGTTCACATTGTTGCCTAACAGTTGCCACTTACATCTCCAGACAATGTTCATCCTCCCAGATGGAAACATTGTCCATTAAGTGCAACTTACCCTCAGCCCCAGGCAGCACTTTCACTTTCTCCCCCTTTCTCCTCTCTCTCTCTTTTCCTTTCTTTTTCTCGCTTTTTCTTCTTTCTGTTTTTTTTTTCTTTTACTTGCTCTCACCTTTATTTTCCTGTTTCTCTTTTTTTGGTGGCCCACACCCAAAGGTGCTCAGTAACGCCTGGCTCTTGACTCAGAAATTGCTTTTGGTAATTGTGTGGGGGGCCATATGGTGTGTCGTGGATTGAACCCAGGTTGGCTTCATATAAGACAAGCACCATCCCCACTGTTCCATCACTCCTGCCCCTCTCTTTCTCCTTTCTTTCTCTCTAGTCCGTCCCCCCTCCCTCCCTCCCTCTCTCCCTCCCTCCCTCCCTCCCTCCCTCCCTCCCTCCCTCCCTCCCTCCTTGTCTCCCTCCCTGGGTCCCTCCCATCCCCTCCTCCTTCCTCGAAGGATCATAGCTGGTGTGAGAGAGCAAACAGGGTCTTGGGGTGCAGGGCAGGCACTCAGCCGCTACTCTCTGCCTCCACCCTTCTGCTTGGTCTCCCTGAGTCTGCCTGTTCTGGGGACCTCACATACGGGCAGTCACACAGCATTTGTCATCTGGCTGACTTCAACACTTAGCATTGCTCCCAGGCTCTGTGCTCAGGGATCACTCCTGGCGGGGTTCGGGGACCATTTGTGATGCCGGGGACAGAACCCAGGTCGTCCGTGTGCAAGACAAGCGTCCTGCCCACCATGCTATCCATCCAGCCCTAACAGCACTTCAGAATTTCCTGACTGAGGCAGGATCCGCTGACCTGAGAGAGTGGGGCTACAGTGCTCCACATTCACTCAGACAACCCCTGTGCTGTCTCAGCTAGCCCCCACCACACCCTGCCCCTCTTAACAGGGACAGGAGCAGAAGCTCAGAGACGCACCATCACTTGGCCCAGGCCACACCGCAGATCTGACCCACTGGGCAGCCCGAGTGCCCAGTCCCGACCCAGTGCAGCAGTGCTTGGCCCAGACTTCGAGCCATTTCCTCGAATCCTCCTCATTCCTCCTGCGGCCGGGCAGAGCCGAGCAAGGTGTTGGCCGGTGCCAGCTGGTGTGGCTGAGAAGCTGGCGGCGGCCCCTCCTCCCTGCCCGGGGCCCCCCTTCCTGACCTCCGGCTCTTGTGAAGAGCCTGGATGAGCGGGAACCTGACCAGGCAGGGTCTGTAGTAACGGGGGCCTCAGTGCCTAGCCCAAGGCTGGCAGCGGAGGCCGGGTTCATGTGGCCAACGGCAGGATGTCACACTTGGCAGAACTTTCCCTGAATAAACAGCGAGCAGGAGCTTTGGGATCAAGAGGATAGATAAACAGGAAGAGAGAAACTTAAAAATATTTTTCTTCCCCTACTGTGCCCTCATGTTTATGTCCTGCCCTTCCCTTTGCCACTGGAGGCTCGGGAAGATGGAGCCTTTGGTCTGCCAGAAACCGCCCCGAAGGCCGGAATGCCGAGGCTGGCAGGTTTCAGGCCCTGCGGGTTAGATTTCGTTTTGCCTGTTGGACGGGGAGAAGCCTGCACCTTGGCCGGGTCATCTAAGGCTATGCCTTGCCTCTGTGTGTGTGCGTGTGTGTGTGTGTGTGTGTGTGGGTGCGGCCGTGGTATGTGGCCCACAGGACTGTTTGGAGAAAGGACATAGCGGGGAATTGGCAATTGTTGCACTTTGTTGTGGGTGCCGGGTGTGGGTATGGGGGCATGGCTTCAGAGAAGGGGTGGAGAGAGACAGAGGACGAGGTGCTGGCCCTGCACACGGCGGCTGACCCGGGTTCCGTCCGCAGCATCCCGTAGGGTGCTCAGGGAGCACGTGGAGCAGTGATCCCTGAGTGCAGAGGCAGGAGTCAGCCCTGAGCATCGCCAGGTGTGGTCCCCAAACCAGAAACAAAAACGCAGCTGCTGGGGCGGAGCCGCAGGGGACAGCCCGTGTCCTTGTCATGCCCTTTGATTTGTGGGTCAGTGGTCATTCCTGGGACCCCTGTAAGTTTCTTTCTCTTCTCTGCCACGAAGAAACCAGGTTTAGTGGGCTTGGCGGGGAGAGGCTGCGGACTTCCTGGTCCGTGAATGATAGTTGGTGCTGGGGGGGTGGGACCCCACATTCCCCCTTTGTTTGTGCATTGGAGGTCGCTACCAGGCCTTTATCCCGTGCCCCCCCCCCCCCCCCACGCAACGTATGCTGCCTACACAGCAGCACCCTGCTTTCTGGGGAGAGTCACCAGGGTCCCCCAGCTACGCTGCGTCCTGGCCCACAGTTGCTCTGCCTCTGCTCCCGGGGCTGTTCACTTCTGGTTTCCCTCTCTGGCTCCTGCTTGCTGTGCTGGGTGCTGCTCCCGCTGGATCTAACCTGGGCCTCGGGCTAACAGATAGTACAGAGACTGAGGTGCTTGCCTTGGGCAGGGCTGACCATGGCTCCATCCCTGACGCCCTGTATGGTGCCCCCAGCCTCTCTAGGATCTCTGAGCACAGGGCCAGGAGTAAGCCCTGAGCACCACTGGGTGTGGGAAAAAATTTTTTTATTTTATTTTATTTTATTTTTTCTTTTTGGGTCACACCCATTGATGCACAGGGGTTACTCCTGGTTCATGCACTCAGGAATTACTCCTGGCGGTGCTTGGGGGACCATATGGGATGCTGGGAATAGAACCCGGGTCGGGCCGCGTGCAAGGCAAATGCCCTACCCGCTGTGCTATTGCTCCAGCCCCCAGGAAAAAAATTATTTATTTTATTTTATTTTATTTTATTTTTGGGTCACACCCAGCGATGCACAGGGGTTACTCCTGGCTCATGCACTCAGGAATTACTCCTGGCTGTGCTCGGGGGACCATATGGGATGCTGGGAATTGAACCCGGGTTGGGCCGCGTGCAAGGCAAATGTCCTACCCGCTGTGCTATCACTCCAGCCCCCCCCCCAATTTTTTTAATTTAAAAATAAAAAAATTTTTTTCCCCAAGGGGAGACAAAATAAAAGGCCACTTGTATGCCCAGCATATGCTGAGCCCTTTGAGCAATCTCCCTCTGCCTTTCTGAGACGTGGCTCACCCTCCAAGGCTCCTCTTCCAGGAAGTCTTCCTTGAGTTCCTAGCCTTGATATCACATCGCCTTCCTCTGTGCAGCTCAGGGTAGGAGGGAAGGGTCTGGCCTGTTGACAGTCTCTGAGCTGTTTCCTGTGACCTGGGGATAGCGGGTGGAGGATGCCAGCAGAAAGCCGGAGTCCTGCCCCTCTGCATGCGGTTCCTGTGAAGTCTGGGCCTCCTGGGGTTAAGGCCTGGCCTTGCCAGGGCCGGAAGCATGGAGGACACAGTGTGAAATGAAGTCATTTCCCTGCACGGGGCTGCCGTGAGCCTGCCTTCCCTGGTCACTCGTTTCCTCCTTGGCCTTTGCATGCACCGCTCCCATGACCCCAGGGGTGCCTGGCAGGTGGGGCTCCATGTGGAATGTCGGCCTACTCATCATCTGGCCCAGCTCACGTCCTGTCCGGAGAGCTGGACTGGACGGGGGTCCCCCAGGTGAAGTCTGTGTGGCCGCCTCTGTGCTGGGGCTGCCTAGAGGCCCTAGAGGCCCAGGAAGGACTCATGTCCCCACAGCAAGAGTTGGGGACTCTGGCCGGGTCACTGGCTCACAGTGTGGGATGCGGTGAGGACACCCTCCGGTTTCCCTGGGCCCCATTACCCCGTCTTTCTTATTTGCCCTGAGTACTGAATCCCATCTGACCCGTTCAGTAATATATATAATACTGAACGGGTCAGATGGAATTTATTTGTTAGATTTGGGGTCACACCTGGTGGCCCTCCATGCTTGCTCCTGGCTCTCCGCTCATCTCCGCTCGATCATGCTCAGGAGACCCCGTGTGATAGGGAATCAGACTCAGGTCGACCAATTGCAAGGCAGGCGTCCTACCCACTGTACTATCTCTTTGACCCTCATTTTCTTCTGTTTGGGTCACACCCGGTGATGCTCAGGCTGGCTCTGCACTCAGGAATTACTCCTGGCCGTGCTCAGGGAATCATCTGGGAGATCGAACCCGGGCTGGCCATTTGCAAGGCAAACGCCCTACCTGCTGTACTATCAGTCTGACTCCACATTTTCTTCTTCTTAACATGCAGTAGACACTTCCCTGTGTCAGTCAACAAATACAATTTTTTTCCGAGCTGCAAGGGCTTGGCAAGCGTAGGCGGTGTAAGGGGACGTGATCGCAGCCTCCAAGGTCACTCAGGTCTGAGGGACCCTGGACCCCATCTCTCTCACCTTCCTACTGCACTCTTGCCTGACTCCCAGCCCTAGTGACCAGCATGGCCCATGTTTGGAGTTTTACCTGCAGGACCCTGCAGTGTTGCTGCCTTTTACTCTAAATTTCCTTCGTGATGTTCCTTAAACTCTGCCTGTCCCGTGGCTGCAGGATGCGTCCTGGACACAGTCCCTGTGGATCGCAGTGGCACCTACCCCTGACGGGTCATTAGAGGCAGTGCTGGGCTTCATGTCTTTCTGGCTGTGGATTTATTTCTTTTAACTTTACTCTTTTTTTTTCTTTTTGGGTCACACCTGGTGATGCTCAGGGGTTCCTCCTGGCTCTGCACTCAGGAATCACTCCTGTCGGTGCTCAGGGGACCATATGGGATGCTGGGAATTGAACCCGGGTTGGCCGAGTGCAAGGCAAACACCCTACCCGCTGTGCTATTTCTTTTTAACTTTACTCTGGGCCGGAGTGATAGCACAGTGGGTAGGGCGTTTGCCTGCAGTCAACGTGGCCGACCCGAGTTCGATTCCTCCGCCCCTCTCGGAGAGCCCGGCAAGCTACCGAGAGTATCTCGCCTGCACGGCAGAGCCTGGCAAGCTCCCTGTGACGTACTGATATGCCAAACACAGTAACAACAAAGTCTCCAATGGAGACGTTACTGGGCCCGCTCGAGCAAATCGATGAACAACGGGAGGACCGTGCCCGTGACCAACTTTACTCTAAGTGGTCTTGTAGCATTATTCAGAGAATTGCTGACTCACAGGGGTGCACATTAAAAAAAAAACTTGCTTGGGGCCGGAGTGATAGCACAGCGGGTATCGGCCTTGCACGTGGCCGACCCGGGTTCGATCCCTGGCATCCAATATGGTCCCCTGAGCACCGCCAGGAGTAATTCCTGAGTGCAGAGCCAGGAGGGACCCCTGAGCATTGCTGGGTGTGACCCAAAAAGCAAAAACAAACAAACCAACCTCAGCTTTTTCCTTCTTTTCCTTTGTGGTGGTCGGGAGGCCTGGGGCTCTCACACTTGGCTGTGGTTTACTGAGGGCTGCACACACCCGGAGTGGCACTAGCAGTGCTTCTGGGGATCACACTTGGCAATGGGAGGGTGTGGGATCGAGCCCTCAGCTCATGTGTTCTTGGCAGGTGCTCTGTCACCGGGTCGCACGGCTGTTCTTTCTTTCCTGTGGTTGTGCTCTAGGGGGGCGTACTACACACCGTCGCTGCTCTGCTAGGGGACCCCGCATTATGTCGTGGGACTGGGCAACTCGGCAAGACAACTCCTTGTTTCCACGTCAGCATCACAAGTTGGGGGCTGGAGAAATAGAGTGGTGCTTGCTTTGCATGTGGCTGACCTGGGTTCAATCCCCGGCACCCTATATGGTGCCCCCAAACACTGCCAGGAATGACTCCTGGACACGGCACCATGAGTAAGCCCTGAGCACCAACAGGTGTGGCCCCAAACAAACCCGAGCCCCCAAGCCCATCATTTATGGGACTGGGGGGATAACTCAGTGGGCTGGAGCATGTGCTTGACACATAGGACCCCAGGTTCTATCCCTGGCAGCGCGTGATCCCCCCAGGCACCACCAGCAGTGATTCCCGAGCACAGAGCTGGGAGCAGACCCTGAGCAGTGCTGGGTCTGGCTCAAGAATCCAGAGCAAGCCCCACTCTCGTGGGTGCCCTCAGCTCCTGTCAGAGTGCTGAGGTGTGTGGTGTTTCTTGTGACCCTTGTAGGGAGAGAGCAGCTGGGAGCGACAGGAGATCAGGCATGGGTGGGTGGGGTCTCCTGCTCACAGGGCCTCTCCCCTCTCTCTGCTCTGCCAGTCTCCACAGCCCCTGCACCTCAGCAGCCCCCCACCCATTTTGGCTCAGGCCGTGCATGGGGGACTGCTGCATTGTGTTCCAGGCCCTGGGCTGGTCCATGCCTGTGCCAGCTCAGACAGATTTGCAGCGAGACCCCACAGGCTGGAGCCGTTAGGCTGTTCTCGTAAAACCTTCCGGGTTTGGTTCATGCTGGTCGCTGCTAGGCACCAAGCCCCGTTGGCTGTGTCCGGTCAGGCTGGTGCATCCTGTGGGAATGAGACCTGCCGGTGACTCTGGGCTGGGCCGGGGGTCTTGGGGCACTCGGTCCGGGGACTGGAATGGGCAGGAGCATGTGCAATGAGGAGCAGAAGGTTGCGGGGCGGCCCCCACAGCACGCGCCGTTTGCCACATGCTTGGTGATGGCATGTCCTGTTGCCGGAGGAAGACTGACGAGGCTGGACCCCGTGACAGGTGCTCTGGTCCTCGTGGCCACGCGAGGATTTTCAAAGCCACGGTGACGCCTGTTGGGATAGATGAGGCTGCCCAGCCCTCCCCGTACCCCAGATGCCCCTCCAGTTTCTCGTTGCTGCCACTGTGTTGTTCGCTGCTTCTTTGCAAAGGGGTGTGGATCGAGATCTGCTCCGGTCACAGCATTGGGTGGGACTGAGTGCAGAGGTGGGGGTGGGGAGCACTCGATGCAGGGGGAGGATGGAGACCTGGAGGGGGTCACTGGTGCCAGATGGCTTGCGCCCCCAGGAATCACATCTTTTAGGCTTGAATTCATTCTCGGGGGCAGGCAAGGGCGTCCTGCCTGGGCCCTGCCTTGTGCAGGGGGGAGGGGTGCCTCTGGGCCACTTGGCCTGTCCACTGCCTCTGTGGCCTTCCACAGGTGCTCGTCTTTCCTCTTCTGCACGGCGAGAGGGGCTGAGGGGCTCAGTTCTCTGGCTCGAGCTCGGACATTCCTGCTGGTGACCAGGGAGGGCTCAGACTCTGTCGTGTGTATGTTGTGTGTGTGTGTGTGCGCGCACAAAGTCACACACACACATACACACACACATGAGTGTAAGAAGAATGTGTGTGCGAATGTTTGTGTGAGTGTGTGAGAGTGTAAGAATGTGTATGTGACTGTATGAGAGTGAGAATATGAGAGTGTGTTTGTGTGGGTGTGTGAGTGTAAGAGTGTGCTTGAGGGGCAGAGTGGTAGCACAGTGGGTAGCGCATTTGCACACAGCTGACCCAAGTTCGGTGGTCTGCATCCCATATGGTCCCCCCCTTCCCCCCACCATCCCCAGGAGTGATTCCTGAGGTCAGAGCCAGGAGAAACCCCTGAACATTGCTGGGTATGACCTAATAAAGCAAAAAAAAAAAAAAGTGTGACTATCTGAGTGTGTGTGTGTGTGTGTGTGTGTGTGTGACTGTGAGAGTGTGACTGAGTGTGAATGTGTGAGTGTGTGTGAGTGTGTGACTATGACTATGTGTTTGACTTTGTGAATGTGTGTACGACTGTGTGTGTGTTAAGTGTGTGACTGAGTGTGTGAGTGTGAGTGGTATGGGGGGGTGGGGGGATGGACCAGGGACGGGTCTGGGTGGGCCTGGACCCAGCAGGGATCTGCTGTAGCCGGGGACTTCCTCGCTGTTTGTTCTGAGCCCAGGCAGATGTTTCCTGCAGCTGGTCACTCATCCCCCTGCTATTTTTAGCCCCATTGTTGGGCTCTGCAGGCATCTGGCTGCCAGGCCCGGGTGTGAGGCTGTGGGCCTGGAGGGCGCCCCTCCCTCCTTCCCTCCCCCACCCTGGTGCCTCTGGCTCTCTGCCTCCCTTTCCTCCCTGCTTGTCTTCTCCTGGTGTCTGCGGAAGGTGGTGCGGACGGGACCCCCAGCTGCAACTGGGGGGCGTCTCCACAGTCCCGGGGGCCTTTGATGTGCTCATGACCCGGCAGCCCCCTCCCCCCCTTCGTCTGAGGGAGTTCCAAAGTCACTTAGCAGAGCCCCATTTGGACTCCACAGCAATTTGGGGGTCCCTGCAGTGAGTGTCTTGTCCAGAGGAAGGCTCCAGACGCAGGCAGGGCATGGTGGGGCTGGGCGGCAGGAGTCAGCCCACAGGATGCTGGTGGCTGGGGCAAGGCAGGCGGTTCCCTGGGGCATTCCCAATCCTGGGGCAGGAGACCCTGGAGAGAGAGCTGGGCTGCCCTGTACTGGGGAGGAAGCCGCAACTAGGGCCTGGACCTACCTAGCTGCCCCTCCCCGGGAGGGGTGGTGGCGGGTGGGGGGGCACAGGGTACTATGGGGCTCTCAGCCCTTTACCTGTGCCTCTGCTTCTGGCCATTTCCCATGTTGGACAAGGATGGAAGGTGGACTGGGCTGACCTGCAGGGGCCGTAGGAGGACCTGCTGCCAAGGGCCTAGGCTGGACAGGCTGCGGGGGGTGTGGGGGGTGGCTGCCGTGGTCTCAGCTCGGGACACCGGCCCTACCTCTGCCCATTGCTGCCACCTCTCGTGCCACTCACTGTCCCCTGACAGCAGTGACCTCTGCCAGGACTCAAACCCTCTGAGGACAGATGGACACCAGGCCTTAGCCACAGTGACAGCTGCCCACCGAGCTCCCAGAAACCCCCCTTCACCTGGTTCCCCAGCTGCACTGTTTTTCTGCTCAGAATCAGTAAAAACTGGTTCGAAAGTAGATAATTTAGGGGCTGGAGTGATAGCACAGCGGGTAGGGCGTTTGCCTTGCAGGCGGCCGACCCGGGTTCGATTCCCAGCATCCCATATGGTTCCCTGAGCACTGCCAGGAGTAACTCCCGAGTGCAGAACCAGGAGTCACCCCTGTGCATCGCCGGGTGTGACCCAAAAAGCAAAAAAAAAAAAAAAAGTAAGTAGATGATTTAGTTTTGTGTGTTTGGGGCCACACCCAGTGGCGCTCAGGACTTACTCCTGGCTCTGCGCTCGGGGGCTCAGGGATCTCTCCTGGCAGGACTTGGGGGACCCTGTGGGATGCTGGGGATGGAACCTGGGTCAACCGTGTGCAGGCAAGTGCCCTGCGTGCTATACTATGGATCTAGCCTCAGAAATAGCAGGGTTAGCTGAGGAAGGGCTTCTGCAGGCTTGGACCCAGCTGGCTTTACTTTATGGAAGATATTGATCTCACACCAGGTTTATTTCTTGCTTTAGGGGCCAGCCCCGGTGGTGCCGGGAATCGGACCCCGGATGCTGCCCACGAGCACGTGCTCTCCTCAGCCCACAGTGCATCCTGATGTTGGAGGATGCAGGAGAAACAACCGCACACCTGTCTGTGCTCAGGGGTGACTCAGGCTCTCCACTCAGGAATTATTCCTGATGGTGCTTGGGAACCGGATGGGACGCTGGGAATCGAACCTGGGTCACTGAGTGTAAAGAAACGCCCTCCCCGCTGTGCTGTCTGTCCCATGTCCTAATTTTATAAATCTTCCCTTTTGCTTTCCAGTAGAGGCTCTTGGCGCTCTCAGCCTGGGGGTATGTTTGAGGATTTGCCATTCAGACCTGGTCACATGGTGCTTGGGGGCCTCCGGGGTTGTGTCCGATGTGTCTGGGCCAGGGGACGTTTATTCCTGGGGGTGGAACTTAGGGCCTCAGACACCCAGCTGTGTGCCTTGCTGAGCCAGCTTCCCCCAGTTCTTAGTGAAAGCATTTTCCTTTCACTCTAGATGGAGTGATTCTGGAGTGCAGAGCCAGGAGTAACCCCTGAGCATCTATCACCAGGTGTGGCCCTTAAAAAACCGAAGCAGTGTCAGGAATTGAGCCCAGAGCCTTGCACCAGGAGACACCCTCTCACGGAGCCACCTCCAGGGACTTTTAGCTTTATTCATCTTAATTTTTTTAGTTTTATTCATCTTAATTTTTTTTAATCTTAAAATTTTATTTATTTATTTTTTGCTTTTCGGGTCACACCCAGCAATGCACAGGGATTACTCCTGGCTCATGCACTCAGGAATTACTCCTGGCCGGTGCTTGGGGGACCATATGGGATGCTGGGAATCGAACCCAGGTTGGCCGCGTGCAAGGCAAACGCCCTACCCGCTGTGCTATTGCTCCAGCCCCTCATAAATTTTAAATTATTATTTTCTTTTTTTTTTTTTTTTTTTTTTTTGCTTTTTGGGTCACACCCGGAGATGCACACGAGTTACTCCTGGTTCATGCACTCGGGAATTACTCCTGGCAGTGCTCGAGGGACCATATGGGATGCTGGGAATCGAACCCAGGTTGGCCGCGTGCAAGGCAAACACCCTACCCACTGTGCTATTGCTCCAGCCCCTAAATTATTATTTTCTAGTGACTTTCTGAGCCATCCCGGGTGTGCAGGGTTCCTGCAGTGCTGGGTCTCACCCTCAGGATTCCTGTGGCCATGTGTGCACTCGGCCCCTGAGCCACGTCCACGGTTTTACCAGGAAGGAAATGAAGGGACGAGGCTGCGAGGAGTGAGCCTGGCAGCCCTCGGGAGGCACAAAGCTGCAGGGCAGGAGCCCGAGGACCCGCGGAGCTATGGGACATGAACATATTGGCCCTGCTTGGCTGTTCTGTCCTGTGGAAAGTGGGCGTGGGAAACCCATGTCCCCTCCCTGGAGGACAATTGTCAATAGCACAGGCCGAAAACCCACAAAGCCACGCCCTCTCCCCACGCCCTCCCACCCGCCTGCTGAGCACAGGGAATGAAGGTCATGGGCGTGGGGGGGGGGGCATGGATAGGGCAGAGGCGTGGCCAGTCGCTGCAGGGTCCTGGGGGTGGGCACCACAGACAGGGCCCAGCGAGGAACGCTGATTTTTGCCCAACTCTGGAACTAGAACATGTAACCAGGCTCCCAAGTCTTGGCCTTCACTGTGGAAGAGCCGTGTTAGCCAGAAAAAGGGAAGTACATCCCCGGGGGCGCCCTGCTGGAAAAAGGGCTTAAGGCCCTTCTGGTCTTTTCCACCTGATGGTGGCCGAGGGCTGTCCTTGGGTGGGTGGGCCGAGAAAGTGACCGTGTCAGCTCGTTCCATCTGCAGATGCGAGCCCAGATTTCCCTCTCGGCCAGGCTGGATGCGGGCTGGCCCCTGCAGGGAGCAGTTTTCGATGAGGACGGAAGAGAGTGGAATGTCCCATCCATGATGCCTTACTGTGGGCGCTGGGAGTGGAGCGGGGGTGTAAGCAGGGAGGACTTCCTGTAGGAGCTGGGCTTTAACCTGCGAGGGCGGATAGACCGTGGGAGGATGAGGGGTTGAGGGCAGAGGCTAGGTGAGAGCTGTAGGAGGGGGAGGCAGCTCCTCCACCTGCCTACGCGGAGCCAGAGAACCCTCTGCCACGTCCACACTGTGAATAGAGACTAGGTTGGTCTTCGGTGTTTATTTTTATTTTTTTGCTTTTTGTGTCACACCCGGTGATGCTCAGGGGTTACTCTTGGCTCCTGCACTCAGGAATTACTCCTGGCGGTGCTCAGGGGACCGTATGGGATGCTGGGAATCGAACCCGGGTCGGCCGCGTGCAAGGCAAACGCCCTACCTGCTGTGCTATTACTCCGGTCCCTATTTTTTAAAGTATTTTTTTTCTTTTTTGGGTCCCACCTGGTGATGCACAGGGGTTACTCCTGGCTCTGCACTCAGGAATCATTCCTGGTAATGCTCGGGGGTCCGTGTGGGATGGAACCTGAGCTAGCCAGTGCAAGGCCAGCGCCCTCCCCATGGAGATACCATTCTAGCTCCGTGTCTTTGGGGGTTTAAAGTTTCCTCGGGGGCTGGAGCAATAGCACAGCGGGTAGGGCATTTGCCTTACATGCAGCCAACATGACCGATCCAGGTTCGATTCCCAGCATCCCATATGGTCCCCCGAGCACCGCCAGGAGCAATTCCTGAGTGCATGAGCCAGGAGTAACCCCTGAGCATCGCTGGGTGTGACCCAAAAAGCAAAAAAAAAAAAAAAAACAAAAAACAAAAAATAAAGTGTTTCCTCTTGTTTTGGGCCAGGTGCTGTAGTCCTGCTGGGGCCACAGGGCGTGGGGAGAGCTGAACGCTGCACCCAACCCTGTGTGAGGGATAAGGAGGGCACCGGGAGCCCCCACAAAGCTGAGGGATCTTGGGGCCCCAGCACTGCCAGCGGCTCTAGTGGCCTCTGTGAGGGGTCATGGAATGAGGGGACAGAAGGGGCAGCCACACTCTGTCCCCAGGGGCAGGAAGCAGGGCTGGGGCGCTGGAAAGGGTGAGGGGCAGGAGGAGAGGGGAATGTCATGGGGGGGTCCCATAAACCAGAGTGAGGGTCAGAGTATGGCAGAATAGGAGGAAGTCCCGCATCCTGCCTCAGAGCCTTAATTTATCTTTGCGTTATTTCCCTTTGATTTGGGGGTCATACGGGGTAGGGACTTTGCCTTGCACCCGGCCGACCTGGGTTCGATTCCTCCACCCCTCTCGGAGAGCCCAGTAAGCTCCCGAGAATATCTTGCCCGCATGGCAAAGCCTGGCAAGCTCCCCGTGACGTATTTGATATGCCAAACACAGTAACAGCAAGTCTGACAATTTGTTGGGAGATATTACTGGTGCCTGGTCGAGCGAACCATGGGAGGACAGTGCTACAATGCTGCGGGCAGTGCTCAGGTCTGACTCCCGGCTCTGCGGTTAAGGATAGCCCCTGGTGTGAGGGACCATACAGGGTGTCAGATGAGAGTCAGGAGCATGCAAGGCCAGCGCCCTCCCCGCTCTTCTGTCTCTCCCGAAGCCAGCACTGCTCCCTGACTCAGTAGGAGAAGCGAGTGGGAGAGGGGAGCCCCCGAGGCACCGCCCTCTGCCTGATCAGCTCAGGGACCTTTGGGGTGGGAGGCAGGAGCCTTGGGGTCCAGCAGTGTCCGTCGCTCTCAGGGGGCACCTCCCTTTCCTTCTCTGGGCCTCAGTTTCCTCGTTGCTAGAAAAGGAGGGTGAGGGGCCGGGTGGGGCGGTGACTGCCCAGGCGCCCATGAGAGGTGAGGGTGGTGGGCGCTGGAGGCATGGGCGGGGGTCAGGGCCCCGGCCTGTCCTTGCACCTGTGGCCACTCCACACTGTCTGTCCCACCTGCACCTCTGTTCTCGGAGGAGCTGCTGTTCCCCCCAGCCTCTTGGCCTGGTTGCTAAGAACAGGTTGGGGCACCTGGGACCATGCTCAGAACTTGCCCTGTTAGGCAGAGTGGGGAGAAGGTTCTGGAGTGCCGACACCAGTGGGGGATGCTCTTGGTGTGGGGGTATATTTCTGGTTGGGCATGGAGGTTTCTTCCTTCCACCCACCATGGGCAGAAGTGCTCCTGGACATCCCGGGTGGCCCGGCTGCTGTGACCTCCAAGGGCAGGGCTGGGCAGGAGGGAAGAAACCTTAGACCCAGGCCCAGAGTGGCGTGTCTGGGGAAGGTTCTGGAGGGGCGGCTGAGTAGGGGCCCCGGGAAGAAGGATCTGAGGACATGGCTGTTGGGGAGGCCTGGGGCATGCTGATTCGGCCCTGGAGCTCACCCAGGCCGGGGGAGACCATACTCAGTGGACAAGTGTTGTGTCCAGGCCCTGAGTACCTGCTGGAGGGACCACTGTGGCACTGCCACCAGGGGTGGCCGGGGTTGGGGGCATGTGGGGAGCAGGTAGCCTCTCATCTGGTTCCCTTTTTTTTTCTTTCTTTTTGGGTCACACCCAGCATTGCACAGGGGTTACTCCTGGCTCTGCACTCAGGAGTTACTCCTGGTGGTGCTCAAGGGACCATATGGGATGCCGGGAATCGAACCCGGGTCGAACACGTGCAAGGCAAACGCCCTACCCACTGTGCTATTGCTCCAGCCCCACACCTGGTGCCCTTTGAAGGCGGCGAGGGAGAGTGTACTTCGGGACTGTTGTCCCTCCTCTCAGATGAGGCCTTGGTGCGAGTGTGCAGGCTGCCCGCTGCCACCAATCATTCCAGGACGCCAGGGTGCAGGTGGGATTGAAGGAGGCTGGGCGCTGCCCCCTCTCCCGTCTGGGCCCCAGAGTCAGGGCTTTGTGGGGCTGGCGGCTGCTAAGCTCTCCAGAAAGTTCTGGTGCCCTTGGTGTGTGGTCCCAGCCCCTTCCCGTCCCAGTAGCCCTGTACTCGGAGGCCCGATTCCCCGCTGCCAGCTCCGGGTGGCCCCCAAGATGGTTCGTTACTTGTTTAAGTAGGTTTTAGCTTTGGAGATTCTTCCAGGCAGGCTCAGGGGGTTCTAGTCCCGTCCTGGTGATACTCTGCCAGCTGGGCTCGTGGTCCAGTGCTCAGGCTGGGGAGAATATGCTCAGATCCGTCCATCCTGTCTGTGCTCAGAGCCTTTAACTTTATTTACTTATTTATTTTATTTATTTTGCTTTTTGGGTGATGCACAGGGGTTACTGGCTCTGCACTCAGGAATTACTTCTAGTGGTGCTTGGGGACCATATGGGATGGTGGGAATCGAACCTTGGGGTTAACTGCATGCAAGGAAAGCGCCCTAGCCGCTATACTACTGCTCCAGCCCCCTAACTTTCTATTTTAACTTGGTTGTTTATTTGCTTTTGGGCCATGGTCAGGCTTACTCCTGGCTCTGTGCTCAGGGGACCATATGGGGTCCTGAGAATCACACTTGGGTCAGCCACGTGCAAGGCGAGCGTACTTTCAGCTTTAGTCTGAGTTCTGAGAAGGGCGTCATCACGGGAGATGTGGAAGTGAACAGCAGGGAGTGTAGTTTGTGAACTTGTTGCTTGGAGCTGACACACAGAAACACTTCAGAGTTGCGAGGACTGTAGCACAGGCCCCAGGCGTCTGGGCACACACCCGTGGGTGCTCTCGGGTCTGTGGCTGGGACTTGCTTTGCCCTGGGTGCCTTCTCTTCCCCTTTCTAGGTTTTATTTTTTCTGGCTTTTTGTGTCACATCCGGTGATGCTCAGATGCTCCTGGCTCTGCACTCAGGAATTACTCCTGGCAGTGCTCAGGGGACCATATGGGATGCTGGGAATCGAACCCGGGTCGGCCGCATGCAAGGCGAACGCCCTCCCCGCTGTGCTGTTGCTCTCGGCCTCTTCCCCTTTCTGAGGCTGTTTCACGGCCATCCAGGCACTCTGGGTTTTTAGCGTCCTGCCTTCGAGGTGGCCAGTGACTCAGCCGACAGTTTTCCTGTTTCCAGTGTTGGTTATTATAAATCATGCTGAAGTCAGCAGAGGACCCTTCCCTTTTGGGGGTTCAGCTGGTTGAGTGCAGGCTTTGCGTGCAGGAGCCTGGGTTCAATCCCTGACTCTGCAGGCTCCCCTAAGCACTGTCCTGGGAGTAGCAAGTGTTACCCCCCGTTCCCCCCCGCCCCCCGCAGAAGAAAGGATTCAGCCCTTTTTTTAACCCCTCTTTTTTTTTGCTTTTTGCTTTTTTGGGGGAGGTCACACCCGGCGATGCTCAGGGGTTACTCCTGGCTCTGCGCTCAGGAATTACCCCTGGTGGTTCCCGGGGGACCATATGGGGTGCTGGGAACCGAACCTGGGTCGGCCGCGTGCAAGGCAAATGCCTTACCCGCTGTGCTATCGCTCCAGCCCCTTTTTATTATTTTTTTTTTTGTTTTTTGTTTGTTTTGTTTGTTTGTCTTTTGCTTTTTAGGTCACACCCAGCGATGCACAGGAGTTACTCCTGGTTCATGCACTCAGGAATGACTCCTGGCGGTGCTTGGGGGACCATATGGGTTGCTGGGAATCGAACCCAGGTCGGCTGCATCCAAGGCAAATGCCCTACCCGCTGTGCTATTGCTCCAGCCCCGAACCCCTCTTTTTTTGATTTTTGGGACATGCGGTTAGTGCTCAGATTTACTCCTGGCTCTGTGCTCAAGGACCACTCCTGGCGGGTCCGGGGATACCATACGAGGTGCTGGGTATTGAACCTAGGTTGTGCCAGGCAAGTGCCCTCTCCTCTGTAGTATCTCCTCAGCCCCGAGGCTTGGGACCTTCTCTGTGGCCTCGTGAGTGTAGGAGCCGGCGGGAGGAACGGTGAGGCCTGTGACGGTGAGGCCTGTGACCGCGGGGGCGCTGATGTCGAGTTCAGACCCTGCTCCTGTCGTAAACCCTGAGAGCCCCTGAGCCTGCTCTGCTTCTGGCCTCGTTTGGTGACACCCACCACTAATCCCCTGCCGTGGGTCGCTCCCGCTGCACCCTTCGCCCCAGCTGACAACCCCCGCTGCACCCCCAGGCTCCCTTGGGTGATGCCTCCCGCTTCTCCCTGTCTGAATTTTCATAACATTTCATAAAATTCTCCCTGTCTGAATTTTATGTACGTAAGTGTACAAGCCTCCTTTGAAGATGGTCAGTCAAACATTTAAAAAAGTTTTTATCTCATCACTCATTTATTTATAGGTGAGGAGTTGGTTCTCACTCAGCTGTACTCCGGGGCTATTCCTGGCTCCGTACTCAGGAGTGAGCCCTGGTGGGCTCATAGGATTTTCATAAAATTCATAAAATTTCATAAAACACATAAAATTTTTACCAGACCTGGCCTTCTGGGGGTGGCTTCCCCCACTTTGAACTCTGGCCCCTAAGCTGGTGTGGAGGATTAACCCCCTTCCTGATTACTAAGATTTATTTTGGGGGGGGGCGCTTGGACTTCTCCTGGAGTCCTGCCCTGGCCCTGCTCGGACCTTATGCCATGCCTGGGGTTGAACTGGGCTTGGCTCATGCAGGGCAGCACCTGAGCCCCCGGACTCTCTCTGCGCGTCCATCTCTGTCTTCGCTAGTTGGAAGTGATCTTCATGTCTCTCTGTCCCCTCCGTTTCCCCAAAGCACTGGGGTGACTTCTCAGCCATCTGTGCCTGGACTAGCAGCTAGTCCTTCTCTGGCCTCTGACTGGTAGCCAGGGTGGACACAGACAGGAGCCTTTCCCACCCTCCTTGACTCCTCACCTCTCGTCCACAGGTCTTGGGTCCTGAGGCCGCTGGCAGACTATGGGGACGACGGCCAGCACAGCCCAGCACGCAGGGCCAGCGGGAGCCCCCTTCCACGGCCTGCAGGGCAGCGGCACAATGGACGGTCGGCACACACTCAGCGTCCACTCCTTCCAGACTGCAGGCTTGCACAATAGTAAGGCCAAGTCTATCATCCCCAACAAGGTGGCTCCCGTCGTGATCACGTGAGTGGACAGGGAGCATGGGCCTTCCTGAAGGCAGGGCCGGGAGGTCTCAAAGGGGTGGAGGCAGACAGCACAGGTGGCGATGCTGAGCCCAGAGAGGGGTTGTGTTTTGTCTGGAGTCACAAAGCAAGCAGGCCACAGAGCAGGGCTGGTGTGTGAGTGTGTGTGTGTCTGTGTGTTCTGTGTATGTGTGTGCCCAAGTTACTTAATCATGCCCACTGTGCCTGGGAGCTTGGAGAGGGAATCGTGACAGTGCAGATGCTCTTTGATGCTCTTTGGGGGGGGGGGTCCAGAGATAAAGCATGGAAGTTAAAGTTCTTATTTGCCCTCGCTGTAAATCCCCAACACCATGGATATTTCCCTGTGCCCATCAGGATTCACTCCTGAGCACAGAAGAGCCAGGAATAGCCCCTGAGTACAGCTGGGTGTGACCCACCTCCACCTCCACACATAAATTAATAAACTAAAAGTTGTTGAAAAATATGTTTTTGGTTGGCCATCTTCAAAGGAGGTGTTCACGCACTTAGATACATCAAATTTAGATTTATTTTTTACTATTGCGTCTTAAAACCGAAAACCCCAGATTGGGAAAGTTAAAAAGCTGGAGGCTGCTGTCTGGTTCTCCAAATTGAATTCAGGGACATTCCTGGAAGAGGAGGAGGGTTTATTCTTCTTTTCTTTATTCTTTTTGGGTCACACCTGGCGATGCACAGGGGTTACTCCTGGCTCTGCACTCAGGAATTACCCCTGGCGCTGCTCAGGGGACCATATGGGATGCTGAGAATCGAACCCGGGTTGGCCGCGTGCAAGGCAAATGCCCTACCCACTGTGCTATTGCTCCAGCCCCAGGAGGGTTTATTCTAACCCGGCATTTGGAGGGGTTTGGAAGCAGGTCAGGAAAGAGGCTCTGGAACCCTGTCATTTTGGGGGTGGGGGGGCTGATGAAGGTGCAGAGGCTGCTGAGCCCACGGCCTGGATGGAGGGAGGGGCAGGGCATCTCCTGGGGTATCTGTGCCTTGGTCTGAATCTCACTGCCCACTGGGGCCCTCTGCAGCGCAGGAGGTGGGCACAGAAGGAATCAGGCCCCATGTCGGAGCCTGGCCACCAGCTGGCCGCCTGGCGCAGGGGAGCTCAAGGGAGAGGGTGATGTTCCGCCAGCAGGGCAGGCACTGGGGGCTGGCGGGAGCTGTCGCTGGCTGCACCGCTGTGCTGGCATTCACAGAGCGGGTCTGTGAAGACACTCTGCACAAATCAGACCCAGGTTTCGGCCGTGGTGGAGCGTGTCCTGGTCTGACTCTGCCTCTTCCTGAACTCCACTCTGGGCAGATCCCACATATCTGGGCAAATCTTAATTTTTTTGTATCTACGTGTACCTCCCAGGCCTCAGGACGTGTGGGGGTGGCATTCGGAATGTTCTCGTAGAGGGCTCAGAACCATTGCGGGTACCTGCGTGAACGGTTACCCAGGGGGCCTGGACTTCAGAGCTTGCCTCCCTCCCCCACCCTCCTGAGCCTGCCCGAGGCAGCCCTCCACAGGCAGCTTTCCGTGAAGTGGAAGGGACCTTTCTGGGAGGTCCCCTGCTTGCTTTGGTTTTTCTTTTTGTTCTTGTGCCACACCTGGCAGTGCTCAGGGCTGACTCCTAGCTTCGTGCTCACTCTGTGTGTGGTGCTGGGGATCAAACTCAGGTCAGTTGTCTGCGAGGTGAGTGCCCTGTCCACTGTACTATCTCTCTGTGGCTGGCGTTGGAGTCATGCCCAGCCTAAAGTCTGTCCGCTGAACCACCTCAGTGCACTGTGAGACTGGAGACGCTCCTCCAGAATCCAGAACAGAGGATGCATTTTTGGGGTTTGTTTTCCATTTTGTTTTTCTGGTTTTGGAGCACATCCAGCGATGTTCGGGGGTTACTCTGGGCTCTGCAGTCAGGAATTCCTCCTGACGGTGCTCAGAGGACCATACATAGGGGATGCCAAGGATCCAACCCGGGGTCGACTCTGCTCAAGAAGGCAAGAACCCACTCCGCTGTGCTATCCAAGGCCCGGAAGAGACTAGAAAGGAAGACTTAAACAAGATCGAAAGTCTCTGTCTGTTGAAAGAAAAAGCAGTGCTCCAGGATGTCTTGACCTGTCTCTTCCGCACGTGGCCCAGAAATAGAAGCACTCGCCTTTCCTTGGAGGGAATTGGCGGGAGCGTCTCCTTACATCTCATTGGCCAGGAGGCGCATCACATGACCAGACCACCTGCAAGGGATGCTGGGAAATGTAGTTTCCAGCTCAATGACCCCCGTTAGCTGTCAAGGGTTCTATTGCGGAGGCAGAAAGAGGAGGCTGGGTATGGGGGACAGAGAGAAGTCCTTGCACAAATGGGTCGCGGAGTGGGGGTGGGGAGGCGCGGCCTGGCGAAGGTGGAGGGGACTGTCCACCTTCGATTTGGTCTTGGTTCTGCCCTGGGCAGGTACAACTGCAAGGAAGAGTTCCAGATTCACGACGAGCTGCTCAAGGCGCACTACACGCGGGGCCGGCTCTCAGACGCCAGCCCTGAGCACTACCTGGTGCAGGTGGGCCGGCGCCCCGCTCCCCGCCTCCCCCCTCCCTGCCCTCCTCCTTCGCTGTGCATCTCCCGGGATGCTGCCAGGCCTCACCCCACCTTCTGGGGGCCTGATCCCACTTGCTCAGGTACCCCCGTCCCTCCTCTGTCTCCGGGGGCCTCGTCTTCTCTCTCTGTGATGCTCTGTGCCCCACGCCCTCACCTGCGCCCTGTCTGCCCAGTCAGCCCCCAGCCACTGCGTCAGAGTTTCAGAGCAGGGCTGGGGGTCTGAAAGCCCCCCGGCTGCAACCCTCATCGCTGACACTCCCCATCACAGCCTCTCCTGAAGGTTTGCAATGTCTCCGACTTAGCTTCATTTAGTTTTATTTATTTTTTGGTTCTGGGCCACACCTGGCCATGCTCAGGACTCCCTCCTGGCTCTGCACTCGGGAATCACTCCTGGCAATGCTCAGGGGACCCTGTGGGATGCCGGGGGTTGAACCCTGGTCAGCTGTATGCCAGGCAAACGCCCCACCCGCTGTACTATCGCTCCAGCCCCTTATTTTAAATTTTGCCTTAAATTTTGTCTTAAACAAGAGCAAAGTCCTGGAGGACAGAGGACGTGTCCTCCCCTTGCCCACTCACTGCGGTGGTCCAGACCCTACCCAGCAGTGCCAGGAAAGCTGCACGCAGGGATGACCAGATGAGTCGCCGGAGGAGCAGCTGGGCATTTCTGGCGTTCGGGAGGACCGTCCCCCTTCTTTGCGGCTGGGCAGTGAGGTGTGGGGCCCACTGGAGCCCCGGGGTAGACAAGGTGACCCGGTGGTCCCCCGGCCCCAGATGGAGCCCATCTTGTTCCTGCTCTGCACCTTCTCTGCAGGCACCGTGTTGTTCCCCGCGCGGGGAGGGGAGTGGGCCCTGCACCCTCCACTCCGCAGGGCTGGGGAAACGGCTCACCCCTTCCTGCTGAGTCCTGCTGTGTCGCTTCCTCCTGCCCTTCCTCGGGGTGAGAGTGTTCGCCTTCCTTCCCGGAGGGTGCCTGTCAAGAGCCAGCTTGTTTCCTGTCACTGTCATGCCTCTCTCTGCTCCTTTCCCTCAGAGCCTGGCTCACATGCCCCCTCTTCCAGGAAGCCTTCTTTGATATCCCCCCCAGGAAGAGTGGCCTTTCTTTCCTGTGCTCCTGTGACACACTTGGTTGGAGTGGGGGTGGGGGTGCGGGTATCCTAGGTGGTCACCTGACCCCTCCCCCCACTTTCCATTTCCCACCCGGAGTCTCCTTGCCCCTCTGTGTCCCGGGGCCTGGGACAGACAGACCCCCCACAGGTTGGAGATGTCCCTGTGTCACCTGACCCTCTCTCTCTACGCTTCTCCCCCTGCCAGGGACGCTACTTCCTGGTGCGGGATGTCACCGAGAAGATGGACGTGCTGGGTACCGGGCAGAGCTGTGGGGCCCCCAACTTCCGGCAGGTGCGGGGCGGGCTGGCCGTGTTCGGCATGGGCCAGCCCAGTGCCGCGGGCTTCAGGCGGGTGCTTCAGAGGCTGCAGAGGGACGGGCACAGGGTGAGTGTGGCCGGCACGGCCTGGGAGGGGCGTGTCCAGGGGCGCTGGCAGGGCTGGGCGGAGGCTGGTCACCTGGGCATGGTGCTCAGCGTGGACGGTTGGGGAACTCTGGGCCACTGTGATTCGCATCCCCGAGGGACACAGGGCCCCATGGTCAGAAGCCCCCGGACGTGCCCTGTGTGTTGGGGGGTGGGCAAAGGGGGAGGGTGGGCCCTCGCGAGAACCGTGGGTGCTGGTGAGCTGCCGCTTTCACCCTCACGGCCTGCCTGGGGTGACGGTCAGCTTCTGGTCCACTGGGGGACGTTGGGGCCAGCGAGGAGCCACCGACTCCTGAGTGGTGGTTGTGGCCCCAGACCCAGGCTGACCCCAACCCTGACTGCCGCCCTGACCTGACCCAGACCCGCCTGCTGTCCAAGGGGACAGAGGTTCTGGCTCAGGCTCGGTGGGCCCGCCAGGGTGTGGCAGCTCCGGTTCCGGTGCTGAGGCCTCGTTACACCAGGGTGGGGGGCCTTGTCAGTCCCACATATCCGTTTCCCCAGCTTTGCTGCTGAGTCTTTCAGCCTGGGGTCTGCCCCACGCCTCACTCTGCCTATGCAGTACCCAGCGAGTGAATGATTGCATGGCAAGGGCCATTCGCTGCTTCAGCTAGTAACCACCAAGCCTCTACTCCTTGATTTTTTTTTTTTTTTGCTGCTCAGAGGCTCCTTCTGTTGGTGCTCAGGGAGCCATTGATGGTGCCTTACCCCTGTACTGTCTGGCCCTGAGCCCCTGAAGTCTCGGGGACACCGCTGTGCATGCAGGATTTGAGCAGAGGCACCGCATGGTCCCCTGGGCACCCCTGGGCATGAGCCCTGAACACAGGGTTGGCGGTAACTCCAGATCGCCGCCAGCTGTGACCCTGAGAACCCCAACCAAACTTCCGAAGTCGGACGGGTGCCCTGGGATTCCGTGGCAGGGTTGGTGGAGGCAGTGTCGGGGGTGCCTTTGCTTTGGGGAGGGACCGTGTGGGGTGGTGCTGGCAGGTGCTGACGGCCTCTCCCCGTGGGCGGCGGGCGGCAGGACTTCCTCGTCTTCTGCGTGCGGGAGGAGCCTGTGCTGTTCCTTCGAGCCGAGGAGGACTTCGTGCCCTACACTCCGCGAGACAGGCAGAGCCTGCACGAGAACCTGCAGGGCCTGGGACCCGGGAGCTGCACCGAGAGCTTGGAGCTGGCCATCCGGAAGGAGGTGGGCGCGGTCTGGGTGGGACCCCTGCACCCACTGCGGGGCCTCGGGAAGCGGAAGGAGGCCCGGCCCAAAGCACCAGCTTCCACCAGCTTTTCTGCTCTTCCCTGGCCTCTGCCCTCTTCCTTTTCCATCCTGCTTGGGCCCATGTCTGAGTGCAGGGGAAGTTTCCGGCGGCCAGTGGAAGGACTTCCTGTGCCCGCTGTTGGCACCCTCTGTCCCCCTCTGTTTTTTTCCCTCTTCCCTTGCATTCTTACTGCATCTCACTGCATATCCATCACACCCCTATTTCTCAGTTGGCATCACTGGAAAAAACAACCAACAAAAATAACTTCATGTAACATCTGCAGCCCACGTTGGGGCCGACAGACGTGGCCGCAGGCCTGCGAAATTAGGCAGCGAATCGGGAATTGAAGAAAGGGGCCTGGCGGGGTGAGAGAGTCGCAGAGGCCGACGAGGCCCAGCCCCAGGGGGGCTGTTCTGAAACTCCTCTCTTCCTCTTCCGCAAGGTGAAGGCTCCTCGTGGGCTGGGGGTGCAGACGCAGCAGGAAACTGTAAATTTCATGTGGGTGCCCCCGGACTCCCATGGGTGGGAGCGGAGGCCAGCCTGCTGCTCTCTTCTCCCCACAAAGTCCCAGCTGAGCAAGCCTCACTGCCTGCTGCGTGGCAGCCCCAGTGTGAGCCGCTCGGGCCGTGCTAGGAGGGCGCCTGCACCAGTGGCTGCCCCCCCTTTGGGACCCGGGGCATTGGCCGTGCTGCTTGTAGTTACGTGGCCTGCTAAAGGCAGAGAGGCCCGTCCATGGTCTCTGTGGCCGCCTGGAGACAGAGAGGCCCGTCTGTGGTCACTGTGTGGCCACCTGGAAGCAGAGTGGCCCATCCGTGGTCACTGTGTGTCACCTGGAGGCAGACTGGCCCATCCGTGGTCACTGTGTGTCACCTGGAGGCAGACTGGCCCGTCTGTGGTCACTGTGTGGCCGTCTGGAGACAGTGGCCCATGCATGGCGGCTGTGTGGCCACCTGGAGGAAGAGAGGCCCGGCGGCCAGCACTCAGCCAGAAGCAGCCTCGTGGCCCTGACCACACCCCTCCCTGCAGATCCACGACTTTGCCCAGCTGAGTGAGAACACGTACCATGTGTACCACAACCCCGACGACCTGCGCGGGGAGCCGCACGAGGTGACCATCCGGGGCGAGGACGATGTGCTGGTGACCGGGGAGGTGTTCCAGCGGCCGCTCTTCCTGCAGCCCGCCTGCAGGTACTGCCCGGCCCCCTGCCGCTTGGGAGGGGTTTTCCTGGGGATCGGTGGGTGCCGGCCTCATGGGCTCCTCCCTCCCCTCACCTGCAGGTACCACCGCCTGCCCCTGCCCGAGCAGGGGGCCCCCCTGGAGGCCCAGTTTGATGCGTTTGTCAGTGTCCTCCGGGTGAGTGGGGGACAGCTGTCCGCAGGGCTGGACTGTGTCTGCACTCTGTGGGCAGGAGGGACGGGGAAGGGGGGGTGGTCTTTGGCTTTCTCTGAGGGCCTTTACTGAGTTACAGTAAAGGGGCCTTGTGTGTATGTGCATGTGTATATGTAGATATGTGTATACGTGTAGGTGGTGTGCACGTGTGTGTATGTGTGTGAGAGTGAGTATGTGTGGTGAGTGTGCGTGGTGTGTGAATGTGTGTTTGAGTGTGAGCTTGTGTGTGGTGTGTAGTATGTGTGTGGTGAGTGAATGTGTGAGTGTGTGTGTGAGTGTGTGTGAGTGTGGGTGTGTGTGAGTGTGTGAGTGTTTGTGTGTGAGTGTGTGTGTGAGTATGTGCGTATGTGAGTGTGTGTGTGTATGTGTGTGAGTATGTGTGTGGTGAGTGAATGTGTGTGTGTGAGTGTGAGTGGGTATGTGTGTGAGTGGTGCATGTGAGTGTGTGGGTGTGTGTGTATGTGTGTGAGTGGTGCATGTGAGTGTGTGTGTGTGTATGTGTGTGAGTGAGTGTGAGTGAGTGTGAGTGAGTGTGCGTGTGTGTGTGGTGCGAGTGTGTGAGAGTGTGTGGGCCCTGTGTGACAGTTCAGCACTGGCCGCCTGAGACAGGAGTGGCCTGCCATGGAGACTTCAGGGCTTGATCTCTCCCGGGGTGGAGCCTCTGACTGGGGCCACCCAGCTGCTCCTTCGCAGACTGGGGGGCGGAGGGGAGTTCGCCTTTGCACCTCACTGGGAGCCAGGGCCATTCTCACTTTCCCACACCTCAGGAGAGCAGGGCCTGTGTCCCCTCCCCCTCCCTCCCACCCTGCACTCAGCCCTGGTGGGGCTCCAGGGGCCCTCTGGGATGCCGGGGGTCAACCCCACTTAGCTTTTGGGAAGCCTCGCCGGGCAATCCTGCTGCTCCGTCCCCCCGCCCCCAGGCCCGTCTCTGCGGCTGGTGGGGCGGCCAGGGCCCCCGCGGGCCGCAGCTGATGATGCCTGTGTTTCCCTCAGGAGACCCCCAGCCTGCTGCCGCTCCGGGACGCCCACGGCCCGCCCCCTGCTCTCCTCTTTAGCTGCCAGACGGGCGTGGGCAGGACCAACCTGGGCATGATCCTGGGCACCCTCATCCTGTCTCACCACACAGGGACAGCCTCCAGGCCTGAGTGAGTGGCCGGGACCCAGTGCCTGAGCGGGGCGGGCTGCCCGGATGGGGGTGGGGACCTGAAGGGGGTCTCGGGCCTCCCCGGGCCTCGGTTGTCCTCATGGGTGACCGGCTGCTGCCTCCCCAGCCTGCTATGGAGGAGAAGCCTTGCCTCTGTGCCTCTCAGAGCCGCGAGGCTGGCGGGGCCGGGGGGGCGGGGGGACCCGGTGCCTGGGGCCTTGGGGAACACTGCTGACCCTTCCCGTCAGGGCGGTGGCCACGCAGGTCAAACCGCTGCCCGTGGAGCGGTTGCAGGTGATTCAGGACTTCATGCACATGGTGCCCCAGGGAAGGAGGATGGTGGAGGAGGTGAGTGGGCCCGGGCTCAGGGGTGGCCCCTCCACGGTGGCCTCCGCCGCTCCCCTGACCCTGCCTCTCCCCGCCGTAGGTGGACAGAGCCGTGGCTGCCTGTGCGGAGCTGCAGGACCTCAGGGACGTCGTCCTGGAGACCCCGAGGGTGCCGGAGGGCGGCCGGCTGGGGAGCCCAGTGCTGGTGAGAGGGGGCGTGTGGCCCCCCGGGGGGTCCTGCTCCTGCTTCTGCTTTCTTCTCCCCGGGGCGGAGCCAGTTGGGGGAAGGGGAGCGAGGAGCTGGGCCTTTGGAAGGGTGGACAGGGAAGGAACGGACATTTGCTTTCTTTGGCTGGTCCACGAAGATGCAGGGTAAACGGGGTGGAGGGAGGGGCTGTCAGGGGTGGGGTTAGGGTCTCCACGTGGCGGAGCTTCCTGGACTGCTTTTGAGCTCTTCTCGCTACTAACACCCTTGAGGTTGCTTTGGGGAAGCCAAAGGGCTGGGCTTCCGGCCAGCCTGTCCCCACGCCCTGGGCAGAGGGCGTCTTTGCACCCGTGCTTGCATGCAGAGACTCTAAACCCACAGAGCCCTTTTCTTCTTTAGCACGTAAAGAATGTCTTTCCTTTGCTTGATGTAGTTTTGGACCAGCGGGTAGGGCGTTTGCCTTGCATTCGGCTGACCCGGGTTCGATTCCTCCGCCCCTCTCGGAGAGCCCGGCAAGCTATCGAGAGTATCTCGCCCGCACGGCAGAACCCCGGCAAGCTCCCCATGGCGTATTCGATATGCCAGACACAGTAACAGCAAAGTCTCACGATGGAGACGCTACTGGGCCCGCTCGAGCAAATCGATGAACAATGGGAGGACAGTGCTCCAGTGCTATTTTTGGGCCATGCCCAGTAGTGCTCAGGGCTTACTCCTGCTGGTGCCAGGGATTGAACCCGGGTCAGCTCCATGCAGGGCGGCTGTTGTGCTGTCGCTGCGGTTGGACCTTGCAGTAAAGTCTTTCAAGTCAGAGTGTTGGCCAGCTGGTCTCTCAGAGAGAAGGTGGGCTGCCTCCTGTCCAGGACTCCTGGAGAGAAGCTTGGATTTAGCAGAGGTGCCCGTGGTCTTTCTCTCGGCCCCTCACTCTCTTGCCTGGCAGAGGGCAGTAAATTGGCAGGGAGCCCAGGTCCAAGGGTGGAGCCAACTGCCCTGAGCCTCGGGCACCCGTCTGACACCCGAGCCCTCGGTTGCTGTGTGTTTGCTGCCAGCCACGTGGCCCCTGGCAGCCCTTCATTCATTGCTCAGACCCCCCTCCTGCCTGGGAAGAAGGGGCCACAGGAGCAGCCTGGAGCACTGTTCTGGGGACCTTCCTGTTTCCTTGTGGGGACTTTTCCCTGTGCTGTTCAGGGGCTACTCCTGCATGAGGGCTTGGGGCCGGCTGCCTGCAGTGCTCAGGGGCCTTCACTGTGCCAGGGATGAAGCCCAGGCCTCCTCGAGCAAAGCCTGCACGCAAGGGGGCCCAGCTGGCTCTGGGCTCCGGGCTCCATCGAGGGGGGTGTGTGTCTACACTCGCCCTTTGCGAGGACAGACGGGACAGACATCACCTCACCTCCCTCCAGGCTTCCAGCTCTGACCACATCTGGGCTCTGCAGAGCGGGCGGGGCTGAGGGCGGATTCTCTGCATCCAGATGCCAGTGCCTGCCCCCCCCCCCCACCGGCACGCATCGCCCCTGCACCCAGGCTTAGCCACAGCCAGCACCCATGTGGGGCGGTGCTGGGGAGGGGCGCAGCTAGTCTGAGTCCTCTTCCTCCCCCTCCCCCATTCCCCGTCCCGCCCCGCCTCGCCCCCTCTCACTGCCGGTCCTTGCAGGGGGGCAGCGGGCAGCCCGGAGTCCGGCAGAGGGCGCTGTGGAGCCTGGAGCGATATCTCTACCTGATCCTGTTTAACTATTACCTCCATGAGCAGGTGGGGCTGGGGGCTGGGCCGGGCCGAGCCAGGCACCTCCTCCTCCTCCTCCCCTGGGGACCCCGAGATGTTCCCCACCAGTGGCTGGCACGGGGGACCCTGTACAGATGCCCCCGGAGCAGCGGGGATGGGGGGTGTTAGTTCCAGACAGAGGCTGGGAGGGGCGCCGATGGTTCTCAGAGAGAATGGGGGTCCCGAGCCCCTCAGAGCACGTCTGCGCCCAGCCCTCTCCCCGGGGCCCCCTTCTCTGAGCCCTGGACGGGGCGTCGTGCCTCATCTCCTCTCCCCAGACCAGGATGGGCCTGCGGGGACAGCGGGGGCTCAGGGATGGTGCTGTGTCCTCACCCCGTCTCTCTCTGCCTCGGGCCCCAGTACCCGTTGGCCTTTGCCCTCAGTTTCAGCCGCTGGCTGTGTGCCCACCCCGAGCTGTACCGCCTGCCTGTGACGCTGAGCCCGGCCACGCCCCCAGCCCCCCAGGACCTCATTGCCCAGGGCGCCCTGGTGAGTGGGTGTGGGTGTGGGCAGGCTCGGGGCTGGGTTCGTGCCCCGGCACCTCCGGGAAGCAAAGGGGGGTGTGGGCTGTGGGTACCGGCCAGCCTGCCAGCGGGGTGGGGTCACTTGTGACCCCTGGGAAGTGATTGCTGCCGTGGCCACCAGCCTGAGCCTGCTCCTGGGGTTGCCAGGACAGGTGGTACCCGTGTCTCTGCTGCCGGGTCTCATCGTGGTGGTCAGCTCACGGCAGCCGGGCTCCAGCCCGTGTGAGCGCGACGTGGGATGCCCGTGGGCCGGCCACAGACCCCAGGGCTGTCTGTCATTCTCCTCGCCACTCTCCCCGCAGGGGCCGGACGACCTCATCTCCCCAGACGCTCTGGGCACCCTCCGAGAGATGGACGTGGCCAACTTCCGGCGGGTCCCCCGCATGCCCATCTACGGCACCGCCCAGCCCAGCACCAAGGTGATGGCCCGGAAGGCCTGGGTCCCTGGGGGCGGTGGGGGAGTGAGCCCCCGCTGACCGTCCCCCGCCCCCAGGCCCTGGCCCGCATCCTGGCCTACCTGACGGACTCCAAGCGGAAGCTGCCGCAGGTGGTGTGGGTGAACCTGAGGGAGGAGCCGGTGCTCGAGTGTGACGGGCACCCCCACAGCCTGCCCTGGCCTGGGCCCGCCCTGGCCCCTGACCAGCTGGAGGTGAGCCCCCTCCCCGGCCTTCCTTCCTGGTCGCCTTCCTGGCCCTTCCTCTCTGCACACACAGAGCACTGGGGCCCACGGAGGGGCTGCGGGAGGTGCTGACACCCCCCTACACACACACACACACACACACACACACACACACACAGCCGGGGGCTGGGCTCTGCTCTGCCTCACGCCTGTCCTGTCTGCCCCCCTCTCACTTCCCAGAACCTGGAGACCCAGCTGAAGGCACACCTGAGTGTGCCCCCCTCGGGGGCGCAGGGCCCACGCACCCCCAAGTTCCAGACGTGCCTCACCACGCAGGAGGCCTTCAGCCAGCTCCGGGCGACCTGCCCCGGCCTCACCTACCACCGCGTGCCCCTGCCGGACTTGTGTGCCCCCCGCGAGGAGGTGAGGGGGCCCAGGGTGGGGCACGGCCTTTCAGGGGGAGGACACCTCCTCCAGACCCGAGTTTCCTTCTGCTGGGTCCCTCTCGCCCCAGCAGGCGTGTTCACTGCATGTGCTCATGAGGTGGCCATGTCTGGGGCGTGGGCACGCCTAGGGTCGGTGCCATGTACCCTTGGGGGAGAGTGGAGGGTGTCTTTGGGGGAGTGATGGGGTGTGTGGAGTTTATGTGAACCTGAGGGTGCTGGTGTGCACGTGTGGGTCTGCAGTGTCATCTTTGCGGGTGGCCAGAGAGTACGTGGATGCGACTGTGGTGCTGGTGGTGGTGGTGTGTGTTTGAGGCTGTGTGTGTGTATCTGAGGTGTGTGTGTGTGAGGGGTGTGTGTGGGGAGTGTTGGGGGTTGTGTGTGAGGGATATAGGGGTTATGTGTGTATGATGATGTGTCTGGGGTGTGTCTGTGGTGTGTCTGGGGTGTGTGTGTGGTAGTGTTTGGGGTGTGTGTGTCTAGAGGGTATGTGTGGTGCTCTGTCGGAGGTGTGTGGGTGTGGTAGTGTCTGGGGGTGTGTGTCTGGGGTGTGTGTGTGTCTGGTTCGTGTGTGGTAGTGTGTGTGGGATATATGTGTGGTGGTGTGTCTGGGGTGTGTGGTTTGTGTGTGTGGTAGTGTGTCTGAGGTGTGTGTGTGGTGGTTTGTGGTGGTTTGTCTAGGGTGTATGGGGGGTGTGTGTGTGGTGGTATGTTTAGTTTGTGTGGTAGTTTCTGGTGTGTGTGGTGGTGTGTGTGGTGGTTTGGCTCTGGTGTATTGGGTATGTGTATGTGTGTGTCCAGTTTGTGTGTGGTAGTAGTCTGAGGTATGTGTGTGCTGGTGTGTGTAGGGTGTATGTATGTGGTGGTGTGTCTGGTTTGTGTGTGTGGTAATGTGGTAAGGTGTGTGTATAGTAGTGTGTGTGGCGGTTTGTCTGTGGTGTACCTGGGGTGTATGTGTGTGTGTGTGTGTGTGGTTTGTGTTTGTGGTAGTGGTCTGAGGTGTGTATGGTGGTGTGTCGTGTGTGTGTGTATGTGTGGTGATGTATCTGGGGTGTGTGTGTGGTGTTGTGTGATGGTTTGTCTGGGGTGTGTGTGGTGGTGTGTCTGGTTTGTGTGTGTGGTAATGTGTCTGAAGTGTGTCTGAGGTGTGTCTGGGGTGTGTGCTGAGCGTGTGGTGTGTATGATTGTGGGTGTCTGTGGGTTTCTGGCTGACGGGGCCCTGGGCAGCGGGTGTCGGGGTCTGTGAGTCTCAGTTGCCGTGGGTGGGCTGGAGCCCTGTGTTGCAGCGAGCGTCCGAGGTGGTGCCTCCCCCCTCAGGCTGGACCCTGGGCTGGGTTCAGAGCAGATGAGGGGCAGCACCGGGGGAGAGTATGTGGGGTGTGGACAGGGGCGCAAGCCACGCCTGATGGACGGCACCGTGAGGCGCCGGCGGACGTGTGCTTGCATGTGTTTGCATGCAAGTGTATGTACACACGTGTAGACACGCGTGACGCGTGTGCAAGTGTGCATGCATGTGTATGCTGAATGTGTACACAAGTATAGACACACGTGCAGGCGTGTGCATGTGTGTATGCACACACGTGCTGTGAGTTTGTGCATGTGTGTATGAATGCATGCGTGTTTGCACACATGTAGACACATGTGCGAGTGTGCATGCGTGCATCTGAGCGTGTGGTCCCGTGTCCGTGCTCAGAGGGGTGTGTGGGTCTGGCCCCCCGTCTGGAGGCCCGCGCCAAGCCCCTCCCGTCCACCGGCCCCCAGGACTTCGACCGCCTGCTGGAGGCGCTGCGGGCCGCCCTTGCCAAGGAGCCGGGCACGGGCTTCGTGTTCAGCTGCCTCAGCGGCCGGGGCAGGACCACCACAGCCATGGTGCTGGCCGTGCTGGCCTTGTGGCACATGCAGGTATGCGGGCAGGCACCACGGGGGGGTGTGGGAGGGCGGGGCTGGTGCCCCCCGTCAGCCCTGGCACCCCGAGTGGCTCCCGGGTGCTCCCACCCAGCCACTGTCCTCCCCAGGGCTTCCCCGAGGTGGACGAGGAGGAGCTGGTGAGCGTGCCCGACGCCAAGTTCACCAAGGGCGAGTTTGAGGTGAGCAGCTGAGGGCCGGCGGGAGGGAGGGGGCCCTGCCCGTGGGGCTGGGGCCTCCGGAGCTCTCCCAGGTGCCCTGTCTAGTCACAGACACGCCAGCACGGGTGGGCACCTGCAGAGGGTCCCGCGGGTGGGAGGCCGCATGCTCCTCCCTGTCCTGCTGTGCCCCCGGGAGACCACAGGCCTTCCCCTCATCTGGGAAAGTGGGCCGTGGCCCTGTGGGACCCAACAGTGGTGGGTGACCTTGATGCCGGGCCCTGCTCCCCCCGACCCCGCACCCACTTTAGCTCAGGGCCCCCCGGGCAGCTGCTTGCTTTGTTTGGGGGCAAGGAGGGCTGGTCGGCCTCTCTGGAGGGGGAGGGGCTCCTCTGCGGGCCCGGGAGGGCGGGGGGGTGGGGGGAGCAGAGGGCACCACGGTCCCTGCCCGGTTCTCTGTCAGGATCGTTCACTTGGGCCAACAAAAGTGGTGGGTGGATTTTTCTTCCGGGTCATCCTTGGTCAGAATACTGAAGGACACCAGGCTCTTGCCCGCAACGGCTCATAGTCCGATGGAGGACGGAGCACGTGGCAACTAACCCCCCTTTTCCTCCTCCCCTCCCTTCTCTCCTCCCTCCCTCCCTCCCTCCCTCCCTCCTTCCCTCCCCTTCCTTCCTTCCTTCTTTCCTTCCTTCCTTCCTTCACTCCCTCCCTTCCTCCCTCCCTCCCTCCTCCCTCCCTCCCTCCCTCTCTCCCTCCCTTCTTTCTGCCTTCCTTTGCTCATCCCGCGCTCCCTCTTTCCTTTCTTCCTTCCATTTTAGTGGGATCTCACCGTATATTCTTTGGAGAAATGTCTGTAAGGTTCTTGGCCCCCTTTGATTTCTGCTGTGAGTTGTAGGAATTTTGTTGCCACGAGGACGCATCCATTGGCACTCGGGGGTCCATATGGCGCGTGGTTGGTCCCAGGGTTTCCACATTCAAGGGTCAGGGGTGGGGGGTGAGGAGGGGCCGTGGTCCCTGGCTCTGAGAGGACCGTGCAGGGCAGAACCAGGTGCCGGACAGGCCGGGGAGCACATCGGCCCTTGATGGGGGGCTCCTAGGCCCTTTCCTGGGCTCCAGGTGCTCGGACTCCCCCATGCAGTGCTCCTGGGGCCATGAAAGGCCGGGGTTCACCAGGGACACACCCTACAGAGTTGGGGGGGTCATATGGCACTGGGGCCCCAACTCAGGGCTTTGGGCTTCCCCCGTCCTGACCCCGGTGCTCAGTCTCTATGAAGAGGTAGAGGTCCCGGGACCACACAGCCATCCGTAGGCCCCACCTGGGGGTACCAGGAGGAGAAGGAGTGGAGGATGCAGGCCGCTGTGCACGCTGATCTGGGGAGGAGCCTCGGAGCAAGGGGAGAGGTGGCTGGGCCGGAGTGTGCTGCCTGTCATGGGCCTCAGTTTCCCCAGAAGCAAAGGGGCTCCCATCAGCTGGGCTGCTGTCACAGGGGCTGTGTCTGGGGGTTGCAGGGGGAGGCAGGAGATGCAGCCGGAGTCTGGGGGCTGTGGGGGCGGGGAGCAGGAGAGCCCACCGGGGGCCCGGTCATACCGCACAGCCCATCCTGCAGGGACCCGACCAGGGTTTGACACTTCAGACAATAAGCTCCGAGGTGCCCAGCCCCCCCCAGCCATCCCCCACAACCCTCAGCTGAGCCCGGCCTGGGGCTGGGGGCCTCCCTGACACTTCTCATCTCCAGGTGGTGATGAAGGTGGTCCAGCTGCTCCCCGACGGTCACCGTGTGAAGCGGGAGGTGGACGCAGCGCTGGACACGGTCAGCGAGACTATGACGCCGATGCACTACCACCTGCGGGAGATTATCATCTGCTCCTACCGCCAGGTGTGCCCCGGACGGAGCGGGGGTCTGCTGCGTGTCATGGGGTGGGTCGGACAGCCGCCTGAGAGCCGCGCCCAGTCCTGGCCCCTCTGCGCTGGGGCAGGTGGGGGGGGGCTGCGCCGAGCGAGCCCTGGGCTGGGCCTGATTGGAAAATGCCAAGCGGTGCTCAGGATTTTGGGGGGGGGGTTGCCCCTCAGTAGCGCTGGGGCCTCTGCTGGAGTCAGACTCAGCCGGGGCAGAGCATAGGGGCCTTTGCTGGAGGCAGGTCAGATTTGGAAGGCAGCAATTTAGAACCTTCCAGATGTGGCTTGGGTAAGGTGGTAAAGAGTTTGGCAGAAAGTGCTTCTCTGAGCCCTGACCCCGTTATCTTCCGGTACCCTGGATCCCGGGCGCTGTGCTCTGGCGGGCTGCCACCAGAGGGCAGCAGTGAGCCGAGTCCCACTTGGTCCAAAAGGGTTGCCAAGACCTGCCTCAGAGCATCCCCGGCAGAGGCCCCGCGGTCAGAGGCCCCGCGGTCACCTCCTTCCACACCTGCTGGTTCCTCACCAGCGGCGGCCGTTCCTGTTATTCCAGGCACCACCCTCCACTCCGTCGTCTGCCCTGCAGTAGGGGAGGTCCCCGGTGGGCAGAGTGATGCGGGTGGGCCAGAGTGAGAGCACAGCCAGGAGGGCACTCGCCTCACATGCAGCAGACCGGGTTCAATCCCTGGCACCCCATAGGGTCCCTCAAGCGCTACCAGGAGGGATTCCTGAGTGCAGAGCTAGGAGTAAGCTCTGAGCAGCGTTGCCGGGTGTGACTCAGAAACAAACAAAAGCCCCGAACAGAGAGTGATGCCGCGGTGAGATTTCACGGAGGGGCCGGTGCATAGAGCAGGCCAGTCAGTTTGGATATGGGGGTGGGGGTCAGAGCGAGGGGTGCCCAGTGGGAGGGGCTGCCTCCAGCAGTGAAGGTGCTCCGGAGTCACCGGCAGAGGGGAGGGAGACTGGTGTGTTTGTTCTGGGTGCCGTTGGGTTGTGGGTGCCAGGATGGTGCTCAGCTCTGCAGTGTGTGTGTGGGGGGAGGGTGGGAATCCCGTTCCCCCTTGGGTCCCAGAAAGCCAACAGTCATTGTCGTTCCCAAACATGGCCACCAGGTGGCCCCATTGAGCTGAACATGAGCCAAACTCCAAGGGGACCCAGGTGCCAACCACCCTGAGCTTGGGCTCCTGTGCCCCCTAAACTCCTCGACGGTGCGGAGAATGGCAGCACGGGGCACACCCAGGCTACCCCAGCACCCCGGCCAAAGGAGCGGTTGGAGGGTGGAATAGAAGCTCGGTTCTTCCCCGTGTCCACCTTCCCGGAGAAGCCACTCTGGGATGCAGTTTCCCATCCCTGCACTCTGACCCTGGCCTCGGGTAGGGTGCTCGCCCTGAGGGAGGGCACTGGGCGGGATCGGTGGACTCCAGAGAGCTGGGCCTTGCCATGCTGGGGCTGAATCCAGAGTTGGTGGGTGGTGGTGGTGGTGGTGGTGATGTGGGGGGGGGAATACTGGTTTTTCCTCACCAGCGGCAGCCATTCCTGTTATTCCAGGCATCACCCTCCACTCCGTCTTCTGCCCTGCAGAAGGGATGGTCCCCTGTGGGCAGAGTGATGCGGGTGGGTCAGAGTGAGAGCACAGCCAGGAGGGCACTCGCCTTGCATGCAGCAGACCGGGTTCAATCCCTGGCACCTCATAGGGTCCCTCAAGTGCTACCAGGAGGGATTCCTGAGTGCAGAGCTAGGAGTAAGCTCTGAACAGCATTGCCACAGCTCAGGGGTGAGCCCTCTGGCTCTCTGCGCTGTGCAGAGGCCAGCGCAGGCTTGGGAGGGGGCAGCACAGCGGCCATGGCATGGACAGAACCCAGCCTATAATGTTTTCATTTTTTTTTTTAATTTACAATTTTTCTTTTTCTTTTATTTTTTCTTGTCACACCCAGTGATACTCAGGGTTAGTCCTGGCTCTGCACTCAGGAATCACTCCTGGCGGTGCTCAGGAGACCATATGGGATGTCAGGGATTGAACCCGGGTTGGCCTTGTGCAAGGCAAATGCTGTACTGTCGCTCCGGCCCCCATTTTTTTGCTTTTTCAGGTTGAAAGCATGAACCAAATATGATTCCTTTGCAAGCCCAGTGAGCTGAGACTTGGCTAGGGTACATCCCTCCTTGAGGGGTGGTGTAGGGCCGGGGCCTGCTCGTGCCGGGAGCACTGGTCGTGGGCCTGGCTTGGTGCTGGCCCTGGGTGGCCTGCGTGGATGTGGGCCTTGCTTGCCTGATTCCTCCTTTGCCCACGTGGGGTCCGTGTCCCTGGGCCTGTGCTGTCCCCGGCTCTCCAGGTGAGCCCTCTGGCCCTCTGCGCTGTGCAGAGGCCAGCGCGGGCTTGGGAGGGGGCATCACTGGCATCTCGGGGCACATGCAGCTGCTCTGTGGTCTCGGCAGGTCTCTGCGGTGGGGGAGTGTGTTAGAATCCACATGGAAGCGGCCACCGGGCTGGGGTCCCCGGGGCACATGGCTGCTGTGGCTCCGGACCCCACAGTGGGCAGCACTGCTCCAGGACTGTCACCCGGTCACCTTCTTGGACCCTTCTATTCCGGGGCTCAGGCCCTGTGGTTGAGGACGCGTGTCTGGCTGGACCGCGGCTAATGACAGCCCGGAGTGCCAGGCCCGGAAAGCAGCTCCCCCCAGGGCCTGCTCCAGGCCGCTGTCGGGAAGCAGCCCGGAACCTTCCTGAGTGCCAGGTGTGACCGCAGCCTGCGCTTCCCGGCCAGCTCAGCTCCAGCACCCGGAATCCCCGCGGGCAGGCCCAGGAGGCTGCGTGTCTGCGCGGTCCCTCCCTCCCTCCCTCCCAGCCAAGGAACGTGGGCCAGGATGTGGACGGCATGGGGGCAGACGCAGGGGCGGGCAGTGCCCCGGCAGAGCTGTGGAGAGTAGCTGTCCTCAGGGACAGGCAGGCGGGGCACTGGCCAGAGCTGCTTTTAGGTTGTCTCCCTTCTGGCCCGCCGCCTGATTTCTAAACGTAATTCTTTCTTTTTTAGACTTGTTTTTGGTGTTGGGCCCAAACCTGGTGGTGCTCAGGGTTTACGCATGGCTCTGAGCTCAGGGGTCACATACAGTGCGGGGGGTGGGGGGCGCTGTCCTAATGCCTGCAGCGAGTGTGCATGTGTGAGTTCATGTGTGTGTGCAATTGTACATAAATGCATGTGTGAGTTCACATGTGTATGTGAGTGTACTTGTGTGCGTGTGATGTAAGCGTGTTCATATGTATGTGACTGCATGTGTGTGAGTGTACATGTGTGCATGTGTGTGTGTACATGTGTGTGTTTGGGTGTATGTCTGTGTGTGAGTGCCAGGGAGTGTGTGTGTGTGTGAACACGTGCATGTGTGTCTATGTGTGTGGGGATAGATTGCACGTGTGTGTGCATATGGGTGTGTGTGAATGCATGTATAATAAGGGGTGTGTTCATGTGTGTGGTGGACAGTGTAGGTGCTCATGCATTTGTGCGGGAGTGTGTGTGTGTGTGTGTGTGTGTGTGCATGTGTGAACGTGAGCCGTGTATTACAGGGACTGGGTGGGTGTGAGCTGTGTGTCTCAGGGACGGTGAGTTCGAGCTGCGTGTCACAGGACGAGGGGTGAGCCGTGTGTCACGGGGACGGGGTGAGTGTGGCCTCGAGTCACGAGACTGACGCCGCCCGTCCCTTGCAGGCCAAGGCGGCCCGTGGCGAGCAGGAGGCCCAGCGCCTGCGCCTGCGTAGCCTGCAGTTCCTGGAGCGCTACATCTACCTGGTGCTCGTCAACGCCTACCTGCACCTGGAGAAGGCCGGCAGCTGGGCGCGGTCCTTCAGCACCTGGATGCGGGAGGTGAGGGGGTGACCGTGCCCCGAGCGGGCAGCGCTGGCTCATGCGGTGGCGGGGGGCCTCTGGGCACCGGGTCGCGTCTGTCTGTCTCGGTACGCTCGTGCCAGACTGTCCTGCAGGGCTGACCACTGCAGGACAAATGGACACGAGAGGGTGTGAGCCACGTAGACCCCCACTGCACATACCCTGAAGCTCAGATGGGGCAGTTCGTGGTCACTGCTGTGTCCAGCCCTCCCTGGGGCCTTCCAGGGGGCCGTGGGGACGGTGGCCCAACCCTGAGCATGGACACACTGGTGACCCATCCACCCACCTAAACCGCGGGCCCCATGTTCAGAAGGCTGGAGCCCTGGGCGCCCTCAGCGGTTGGGTGGGACCCCCGAGGGGCCCTGACCAAGCAGGGGGCAGGGACTGAGCTGGGGGGTGGGTTCCTTCTTGGGGGCAGGGCAGAGAGTTGACTTCTGGGATGGCACCTGCCTCATGCAGCCCCCTGGTCTGGGGGAGCTGAGGCCTCTAGGTCACCAAGCGGCCAGCGAGGTGGCCTGTAATTACCCTCTGCCCACCCACTGCTGGCTGTCCACTCCCAAGTCCGGGCTGGAATTAGCGCCCAGGGGCAGTTGGCGGGCGGCAGTGACCCCAGGGAGCCGGGGCGATGGTCAGGGCAGGGCTGAGTGTGTGCTCTGCCGCAGACGCGCCTTCACAGGGTCCTCGGTGACACGGGGGCTGCGTGGGGGCAGTGGCCATCCGCTCTGCCCCTCCGGTGGAGCAGCTCTGCTCAGAGAGGAGAAGCCCGAGCAGTGGGCCTGGGGGCTGCCAGGGAGTGGGGAGCTGCGGCGTGGACTCAGCCCTGCGTGTCCGAGGGACCTGCTGTCCAGAGGAGGCTGGTGGCCGGCTGGGCCAACGGAGATGCACACGGGTCCCGCCCTGCACATCACCAAGATCATGGCCACCAGCCGTTGTCCCGACCCTCCATACTGGCCTTGGAGGCCGGAGCGGGAGGGTCGTGCTCCTCTGCAGTGCTCCCTTGTGCCCTGGCGCCCCTGGTTAGGGGGCACAGACACCCCTGTGTGGGCTGCAGCGCCCGGGGGAGGATGTGCCGGGACCCCCACCCCCTTCACCGGACACCTCCTCACCCCGCTCTCCTCCCAGGTGGCATCCAAGGCTGGCATCTACGAGATCCTCAACCGTCTGGGCTTCCCCGAGCTGGAGAGCGCCGAGCCACCGCCCTGCTCCCGGCTGCGCCGCCGTTGGCAGGAGCAGACACGCAGCCCCGAGTCTTGCGTGGCCGGGGACTTCCTGTAGCGCCCCACGCCCCGGCCTGCCACCTGCGGCCGCCCCAGGATGGTCCCTGGTGTGTGGGGCTGGGAGCCCCTTCCTGAAAGCGCTCTGTCGGGCTCTTCGCTCGCCCTTGCCTCTGGGAAGGCCACTGTCCACCCCAGGCTCGGCCCCAGCCGGGCCACCCGCCACGTGGGGCCTGAGATCCCTGGTGTGGAGTGGGCTACCCCGGCCCCCGAGTTCCTCCCCTTTGGCTCTCTGCGGAGCTGCCAGCGGGGCCCTGCTTGAAGGGGTGTGGGCGGGATGGCTACTCTCGAGGGGGCTCTGCCCATTGCTTGCCTCTCTTGTCCCACTCACAGACAGCAGGAGGGACAGACGCCCAGGCCTCTCCTGCTCCCCTCCCACTCTCGGGGTGCTGCCAGGAAGGCACTCCCGGGGATGGAGGCGGCCCCGCGGGAGCGCCTGGGCCATGCACCTCTCGCCCGGCTGGCCTGGCCTCCTTGGAACCCCTGAGGGAGTGGGGTGGCCGTCCCAGGCCCTGTTGGTGCTGAGCTGCCCGGAGCTGCATTCCTTGGGGCTGTCAGCAGGGGGAGCTGCTGGGTGGCAGGCGGCCCGTCTGGCCTGGAGTGCACCGTTGCCTCTGGGCGCTGCACTTCTGCAGAGCGCCAGGTGGGGGCGCCACGGTCAGACGTTTGGGGAAGCCGCAGAGGGTGGGGAATGCTGAGTGCAGGAGGCAGGGTTGGGCTCCCCCAGCACCCAGGGAGTGGACCCTGAGTGGCGTGACTGCGTGTGCCTCTCCCCTACCCCCCCATAAAAGGGTTTGTAGGAGGTGGGGGCCGGGGGGAGGGGGGGGCGTTTCGAGACTGAAGCTCACGTCTTCCCAGGAAAATGCTTGACATCCAGGGCGAACTCTTTTGCAGAACTACTGTATGTCCGTTCACTACCTTTTTGGACTGGTCCTTGGTTTTATGTTCACTTTCCCATGTCCAAACAGTGTTCATTTCTCAAGCTCGAGGTGGGGGCCGGTGGCGGGCTGCGGGAGCCTTGGTGACTCTGATTGTCCTGGGTTTCCGCTGGGCTGGGCTCCCGGCGGGTCCTGTCACCGCAGTCCCATTGTCATCTGAAAAGTGGGAGAATAATACTTGCCTACCTACCTCACAGGGGTGTTGTGAGGACTCATGTGTGTGTGTGTGTGTTTGTACAGAGCTTTTGAGTATTAAAACAGCGCTGTGGTGTGCACCTGGCCGCCGCTGGTTCAGTTGCCGCGTGGGCTGGGATGCGCAGAGCAGATGAGCTTCAGATAAGGGGTGAGTCAGGAGCACCGAGAGGCTCCGCTCCCCACCTGCGTCCCCTCCCCGTTCCTTGGGGCAGCCCCAGGGCCACCGGGTCTGCGAGGGATGCCTCAGCCCCCACTTCCTCCTCTCACCCCTGGGGCGCCACCTGTCACAGCCCTGAGCCCTGGAAAGGGGTGGTGAGCATGAGCGGAGCGCTCCAGCCCCAGGCTCCCCCCACAGCACTTTCAGGATAGGGGGTCCAACTCTGGGGGGGCTCAGTGCTGATGTCAGCTGCAGGTGGCCACAGTGGAGCCCAGAGTCCCCCCGGCTGGGACGGGAACCTCTGGGGTTCTCACTGCTCAGAACAGCAGGGTCCGAGGTTCTGAGCCAGAGACAGAGAGGTGTGTACGGGGCTGGGCATGTGCCCGTGTGCATGAGAGCGTATGCGTGTGCCTGCGTGGATGCCTGTAGCACACGTGGGTATGAAATGTGAAACGTATGAAATGTGTGTGTGCTTGTGGATGTGTGTGTGTGTGTGCGCCTGTGCACCGGTGCAGGAATGTGTGCACAAGTACGTGCTTGTGTGTATGCATGTGTGTGAATGTGCGTGTACGCTCTGCAGTGCCTGTGCACGCACAGACACATGAGTGTGCATATGTGTGGCTGCATACCTGCATGCGTGTACGAGTGGGCATGTATGTGAACACACATGCACGTGTGCAGAAATGCCTGTGCAAATGCACCTTTGTGTATGTGTGCGAAGACCAGTACGTGTGCGTGTGCGCAGGTGCACGAATGTGTTTGCAAGTGTGTGCACGCCTGTGCGTGGCATGTGTGGGTGTGAGTCATCACCCAGGGATGAGGGTGGTGGGGAGGGAGACACGTGGGACGTGGCGTGCTCACATGTGCGTCCCCCAGACCCTCCTGCCCCACTGTGGGAACATCTGCTCTGGCCTCCATGTCTCTCGCTCCTCAGGTAAGTGGCACCTGGGCCTCTGGTGAGCGCCGTCTCCGGGCCATCCTTCAGAGCCACAGGCGGCAGCGTTGCAGAGTCTGCATGGCCTTCGGGGCACCCAGGAGCATCCCCCGCTCTCCTGAGCATGGATTCCAAGATGCTCAGTGCTGTCCCGGCTGCCAGGGGCCGCTTGGGCTGAGCCTGACTCTGGCTGCTTCCAGCCCAGGCTCCTGACGGGCCCTTGGTTCACCTGCTCCACTCCAACACCACCACAAGGGGCTGCCGTGCCCACGCCCTGGAGCCTGAGCCCAGCCCAGCAGATGCTGGTTCTTAGGCCCGGCGCATTCCTGAAGTGGGGGAGCCAGATTGGGTGCTGGAATTCCCTGATAGTTTCAGCGATGGGGAAGGAAATGGTCAGTGGCCTGGAAGACTGAGGTGTGTGTGTGTGTGTGTGTGTGTGTGTGTGTGTGTGTGTGTGTGATGTGTTTGTATGAGTGTGTGTAAATGTGAATATATGTGTGTATCTGAATGTGAATGTATGTGAGTGCATGTGTGTGTTTATGAGAGTGTGAGTGTGTGTGTGTGTGGAGAGAGAGAGAGAGAGAGAGAGAGAGAGAGAGAGAGAGAGAGAGAGAGGCGGCTGGGTGGGGAGGGGGCTGTGAGGAAAGCATGAGTACTTTGAAGTTCCACCCACATGCTCTTGCGGTTCTCAGACTAGAGGTTATTCAAACTTCCATGTCCTCTCGAGAGGTTCCCCTCCGCTGCCCACAAGAAATGCTGTTTCCGATGAGTCACTCGGGCAGAGAATTCATATCCAGGTCTTTTCCGTTTCGTTTGGGTCTTCCTCTCTCCAGGCCGTTCCTCACCAGCCTGTCTGCCATCAACAGACCCAGACCTCGTGTGGCTGTGGATGTACTCCCGGAAAATCACTTTCGTTCTCTCTTTGAGCCAGTGAGGTCCTCTTTTGGGCTGAGTGAAGCAGCAGCTGTTTGTGAAAGCGCTGTTTCCCCGTCCCCACTCCAGTACGTGAGGTCACACACACGGTGTTTTTAATTTTTGCCAATCTGATACGTAAAAACAGCCTTTGATTTCGATCTTCATCATACTTTCCCAGATTACTAATGAAGCAGAACATCTTTTGTGTTTATTGGCCCTTTGCATTTTCTGTCTTCTCTATCCACCCATACATGGCTGTCTGCTCAGTTAATCGGCGTACAAAAAAAAAATAAAACGTTCCCTCCACAGGCACTTCATACAGCTGGCACTTTCTCCAAGTTTGTCAGATGTAATAGCTTTTTCTCTGAATTCTTTTTTGATGTTGAGTGCTCTCCTGATGTCCTGGGGGACAGTGACCACTGCTGGTGGTGCCCCGGCAGGGGGTGGGCGTGGGGGGGGGATATGTTGGAACAGAACCCAGAGTCTCACATGACATGTGAGGTGTGTGATCTGACCCTTGAGCCACATCCTTGGCTTTAATTTTGTGACCTTGGGAGTGTGTATCCTGTCGCTGAGAAGGCGTGAGTTACCATGTCATCATATGTCTTCATTTTGTATTTTATGCCCCAAGAAGGCTAACATTCCCTACCCCAGGGAATATATCCATTTCCTATGGTTTACTTGGCTTTCTTTTTAAACCAATAGTATTCAGCTTTTAGTACTCCTGATGGTGCTGGCAGCACCACCTGCAGTGCCAGGGATCAAACCAGGGTTGGCCACACGAGGCAAGTGCCTTACCCCTGTGCCATTTCTTTTCACTATTTCCTATGGTTTAAGAAAATGCTTGCATAGTGTTGTCTTTAATGTTTGGTTCTTAATTTGTCTGGATAATGCCCTGTAATGGCATGAGGTGGTGAATGTAACTAATTTTTCCCCAAATGGGAATATAGTTTGCCCCACATTATTTATCGAGCCACCAACTTACTCAAAGGAAGAGCATCCTTGGACGTTAGGTCCCCTGTATCTGTAGGTCCATAGAGCAGACATGTGGCTGTCATCCAGCAGACATGAGACTACAGCATGCGCTTGGTAGTCGCCACCTGCGTCTGTCCATCCTCAGAGACTAGTGGGGACCACGGCTGAGCAACTGGCTCTGGCCCCCAAGCCCTGCCATTGGCCCAGGCCTAGCCAGTTAGACCCAATCAGAGCTGGCTCTCGCCCCCCCAAGCCCTGCCATTGGTCCAGGCCTGGCCAGTTACACCCAATTAGAGCTGAAGCTCTCCCAAAGCCCTGCTATTGGCCCAGGGTTGTCCAGTTACACCCAATCAGAGCTGGCTCTCTCTCCCCAAGCCCTGCCATTGGCCCAGGCCTGGCCAGTTACACCCAATCAGAGCTGGCTCTCTCTCCCCAAGCCCTGCCATTGGCCCAGGCCTGGCCAGTTACACCCAATCAGAGCTGGCTCTCTCTCCCCAAGCCCTGCCATTGGCCCAGGCCTGGCCAGTTACACCCAATCAGAGCTGGCTCTCTCTCCCCAAGCCCTGCCATTGGTCCAGGCCTGGCCAGTTACACCCAATCAGAGCTGGCTCTCTCTCCCCAAGCCCTGCCATTGGCCCAGGCCTGGCCAGTTACACCCAATCAGAGCTGGCTCTCTCTCCCCAAGCCCTGCCATTGGTCCAGGCCTGGCCAGTTACACCCAATCAGAGCTGAAGCTCTCCCAAAGCCCTGCTATTGGCCCAGGCTTGTCCATTTACACCCAATCAGAGCTGGCTCTCTCTCCCCAAGCCCTGCCATTGGCCCAGGCCTGGCCAGTTACACCCAATTAGAGCTGAAGCTCTCCCAAAGCCCTGCTATTGGCCCAGGCCTGACCAGTTACACCCAATCAGAGCTGGCTCTCTCTCCCCAAGCCCTGCCATTGGCCCAAGCCTGGCCAGTTACACCCAATCAGAGCTGGCGCTCTCTCCCCAAGCCCTGCCATTGGCCCAGGCCTGGCCAGTTACACCCAATCAGAGCTGGCGCTCTCTCCCCAAGCCCTGCCATTGGCCCAGGCCTGGCCAGTTACACCCAATCAGAGCTGGCTCTCTCTCCCCAAGCCCTGCCATTGGCCCAGGCCTGGCCAGTTACACCCAATCAGAGCTGGCTCTCTCTCCCCAAGCCCTGCCATTGGCCCAGGCCTGGCCAGTTACACCCAATCAGAGCTGAAGCTCTCCCAAAGCCCTGCTATTGGCCCAGGCTTGTTCATTTACACCCAATCAGAGCTCAGCCAGGGCTTTGGCTTGAGTGACACAGAGATCCTTCACTCTTGGGTGAATTACAGGAGAGACAGGAGACAACTATGTTGTCACACACCTCTGGGCTGGAAATAAACTGAAAATGGGGTCCGGAGCGGATGTGAGGAGGGGAGCGTTTCCGCCTTGCCTATGACTGGTCCAGTTTCGACCCCTCAGCCTCCCAGGAGTGCCCACCTAGAAGAGATCCCTGAACTCAGAGCCAGTAGCAAACCCTGAGCACAGCCGAGGTGCCTCCAAACAAAACAAAACAACTGAAAGTGAAAGCGGTGCAGGAAAGCAGCTGACTCTGAGCTGAGCCCAGAGCCCACTGTCTCACGTGACCCGGGGGGCTTCTTCCCACTGCATCATCGTGCACCCGCTTCCACTGGTGTTTTGGTCTTTCCCAGTTTCTCCAATTTCCTTCCTCCTTTTTTCTTCCCTTCCCCCTCTTTCTTTTCACTCACTAGTTTTTTCCTGTTGGGTTTTGAGCACACCCAGCTGCGATCAGGGCTTACTGCGCATCTCCGCTAGGGAAAAGTCAGCAAAGCTTTGGGCACCATATATGATGCCAGAGATTCAAACCAGAAGAATTAATGTTTTTTTGGCAAAGCAAAGTCATTACAAATTCACCACAATCATAATGCAATTATATCACACAAGTACCTTTTTTTAGAGTCTGGTGAGATAGTATGGAGGACGAGGAACTTGCCTTGCATGAGGCTGATCCTGGTTCTATCCCCAGCATTGATTCAGGTCCCCTGAGCACTGCTGTGGCTAACTGCTGCCACCCCCTAAGACTGTTTGGGGGCCACACCCAGTGATTCTCAGGGCTTGCTCCGGGCTCGGTGCTCAGAAGTGATCCCTAGGGGGTACAAGGAGACCATGTGCAGTGCCAGGAATTGAATTGGGCTTGGTACCTCAAGGCGAACACTCGAACCCCTGTACCATCTCTTTGGACCTTCCAAAGACATTTTCAATCTCTCCAAATCTAGATGGAAGGATGTTTCTCTGTGAGGAAAGGTGACAGGCCTTTCAATTAGAGGCAGCAGGGGCACATTCCCATTTTGCTCATCCCTTCCCCCTCGACTGAGAAGACCAATGAGGACCGGTCTGCAGAAAACCCTGGGCTCAGTGCTCTCCTGGAGCTGCAACAAGCACCCCATGGGTGCCTCCCAGTTCCACCTGGGTGGGTGCTGCTGCCCCTTGGGGGTTCCTGGAGTGGGCCGTTACATGGGCTTTAGAGAGCGGAGTGAGCACGGGGCTGCCACGTGCCAAAGGGGCACATGCCACTGTCCACTGATTTCCACTTCCTCCCTGGGTTTGGCGGCAGATCTGAAGACTGATTAACCTCCAGCCCCTGCAAAGGGCGACACTGTTTGGGAAGGCCTGGTGTTGTCACACCGTGTCTAGGTGTGAAGGTTCTAGCTGGTTTGAGGAGGGCGGGAGCCCGGAAGTCCTCTCTGGGGCGGAGGAGCTGTAACCTTCTCGGAGGTCACCCTCCCTTTGCCCTGCCTGGGTCCCTCCATACTCCCTGCTACATTGGGGACTGACCCTTTTTCCCATTAGCACCCTTTGGCTAGGTCACTCGCTTCTTGGTAGAAATAGAAGCTGGGTCATGGCTTTATTGTTTCAGGTTTTTTTTTTTTTTTTTTTTGGCCAAACTGGGCTGTACTCAGGGCTTACTCCTCTGGGCTCTGGGAACTATATGGGTTGCTGGGGACTGAACCTGGGCAACAGCGTGCACGCAAGGCAAGTGCCCTACCTGCTGTGCTATATCGCTCTAGACCCTGGATCGTGGTGCCTTACAGAGGTTTTTCCGGGAAGCTTCGTGAGGAGGAAAGTTGGCCTGAGCAGGGAGGGAGGGTCTCCTGTGAAGGCAGGTGTGTGTGTGTGTGTGTGTGTGTGTGTGTGTGTGTGTGTGTGTGTGTGTTGGGGGGTGGCAACTGCTCAGGACAGAAGGTGAACAGCAGGGATCTTGGAGCCCCTGGACGCCACCTCCCTATTGCTTAAATAAACGGATCTGCTGAGTGTCTAACATGTTCAAACCTCCCAGCCCTCCTCTTCAACTTAAAATGAAACTGACAGCACCCCTCATGGAGGAAGGGCTCGGGTCAGGATGCTGGGAGTACAGCAGGGCCACTGCAAGTATTGGCAGGAGCTCTGCGTGGGGCCTGTCCAGCAGACACCGAGGAGCTGGGGACGCGGAGGGGTTCCTTGACCGAGCAAGTGGAGGCGAGCCTGCCTTGCTCCATGGGGGAGGGGTCCGGGAGAGCTGTACCCTCAGGGGAGGGGGGCTTCTGCCCAGCTTTATGGCTCCCACGGAGACACTTAAGGGAGCAGCGATCTTTAGAGATAGTTGGGCACTTAGTGAGAGAAGAAATCACCAGACTGTCGAAGGCGGCGAACCTTGAACAAGGAAAGCATCATGTTGGATTCAGAGACGCGGCAGGCAAGAGCCCAGAGGCAGCGGGCTCCCTGCAGCCACGCCGAGAAGACCAGAGAGAAGCTGCCCAGCGTTTCTGCCGGCTGCGCGGGCCGTCCACATGCTCCCTAAGCACATCTGCGTGGTCTGTGTGATTTACGAAGGACTCGAAAGCAGATGGGGTTCCTGGCTCTGGGTCACGTAGTTCCCTGTCGTTGCTTTAGCCTGCGGATTGGTTCCGCAAATCACATTTTTGTTTTGTTTCTGAAATCACGAGCAGATGTTTATGTTTCCATGGCTGGCTCTGGCTTCAACACAGCCCTCTTCTCTTTCTCCTCTGCCCAGCTTGCTCTGGAAGGGGTAAGGAAGGGGGTGCACCCCCCCCCCCCCAGAGGTGCCTTCTGTAGCTGGCGACTCCCTGGGCCGGGAAGGGAGTGGTCGCTCAGCACAGCCTTGGGCAGCTATTCTCCTGCCTACCCGCCGAGAGGGCAAGTGACTGAGTCCAGGGTGTGAGTGGGCCAGCGTGAGGCCCGGCACGAGAGACGCTCAATCAGCTCTTCCTCCTTTTGTCCTTCAAGCTTCTGACATCTCCACCCAGCTGGTCCTAGTGTAGGGACGAGCGCTGGGGAGAGAGTCCCAGGGGTGGGGTCAACTGAGCCCCTTGGCCTACCCTCTAGAGTGCTCTGTACAGTCCAGGCCGTTCCCCAAGGCTGAAGGAACAGAGCGTGAGGATGCCGTGGGTTAAGAACCTTCCGGGGCAGGTGGGTGAGAGAGAGAGGGCTCCTGTGAGCCTCTGTCCTGGCCAGGGGGAGAGGGAAGATACAGTGCAATGGGGCAGACCAAGGGAAGGCTGAAGGGGGGCCTGGGAGCAGGAGCAGGAGGACCTGTAGCTGGCCATTGGCAGCAGGACCCTTGGCTAGCATCCCTTTCCCATCACTACGCCATGGGACACGGAGTGTCTTGCAGGATTCCTGTCCATAAACGGGGTCATAGGAAAAGCAAAGGAAGGTTTGCCTGCCGACACGGCACCTAGGAGAGGCAGGGGATGGGGAAACACCCCCACGTCCACCTGCCCTGGGCGTCCTCTTCGTGTCTGGGCCAGCATTAGGGCAGCAGGGCTGGGTTGGCCCGGCCGATGCCCTTCCTCCAAATGCCCTGGCTCCCGTGCAGTGGGCCTCACTTGGTTTGGGGACAAGGAGGGATGTTTGGCCTTTCTGGAGGGGGAGGCGGCTCCTCTGCGGGCCCGGGAGGGTGGAAGGAGCAGAGGGCACCATCACAGTCTCTGCCCGGTTCTCTGTCAGGATCGCTCACTTGGATCCAATGAAAGTTATCGGTGGGTTTTTCTTCCGGGTCATCCTTGGTGGAAATACTGAAGGACTCAAGGCTCTTGCCCACAATGGCTCATGGTCTGATGGAGGAGGGAGCATGGGGCAACTAACTTCCCTCCCTCCCTCCCTCCCTCCCTTCCTTCCTTCCTTCCTTCCTTCCTTCCTTCCTTCCTTCCTTCCTTCCTGCCTCCCTCCTTCCTTCCCTCCCTCCCTCTTTCCTTCCCTCCTTCCCTCCTTCCTCCCCTCCTTCCCTCCTCCCTCCCTCCCTCCCTCCCTCCCTCCCTCCATGTCTCCCTGCCATGTGTGCTGGGCCTAGTCTCAGGGCCATGGGAACAAGGCAGTGCAGTGGATGGGGCAGCAGAGCAGGCAAGGGGCCAGAGCTCTACAGGGGTCCTAGGGGAGGGTGCAGGGCTGGGAAGGGCTGAGCGCACAGAGCCTGGGAACACGAGGAAGACCAGGCCAAGAGCATGAGGATTGTGTCCTGATGCCAGAGAGCTGCTTGGGTCCAATGGGGCACAAGAATGTCCAGGCAGAGTGGGCCCAGAGGTAGCAGTGAGCTGTGGGCAAGGTATGGCTGTTTAGACGTGGACGTGGGGCTAGCGCAGAGCCGGGCACTTCCACTGTGGGGCGTGTCTAAGAGACATGGAAGCAGGCGGCTCAGACAGATCGAGTGCCCAGTGCTCACAGCACGGAACACAGAGGCCAAAGGGGAATGACGGGTAAGCAAGCCCACACGTCCATACGTGGAGCGTTAGCCGTGAAAGGATGGGTTCTGACAGCGCTGAGGCACCCTGAAAGCATTCGTGAAAGCAGTGGGTCACCGAAGATGCCAATGACAGTCCCCAGAGCAGACAAACTAGTAGAGACAGCAAATAGTACAGAGATGATCAAAGACTTGGGGCGGGAAGAAGGGAAGGGGGAGTTGGAAGGGAGAGCGTCGGGGAGGCCCAGCCTAATGCTGGCCCTGGACAAGTGGTTCCGAGGTAACTATTGATCCAAGCATCTGAAGGGTGTTGAGAGGGAGGGGGGTCGGGGTCCCTGGGAGAGGGAGGTGGGCACATGGTGATGGGTGTGGTGCTGGGGTTATATGCAGGAGGAACCATTATTAATAGTATCATAAACCACAGCATCTCAATCAAAACACGAGGAAGGGCCATTACAGACTGCGTGTTTTGTTCTTTGTTAAAGCATGTGACTCAGGGAGACAGGGACCCCGAGAGCAGCCCTCTAAAGTGGGTGCCCTGCACCCTTGGCGGCACCCATATCACCCCATATCAACCTGGGGAGACTTTGGCACTCTGGCAGAGGGTACAAACCCAGGTGAGGCTGGGGGTGAGGGCACCCACCTCAGAGGGTGCGTGGGCGCCTTCACACGTGGCTGTACAGAGAGGAGAGGGCGTGAGCCTGTAAGTGCGCAAGAAAAGGTATTTCTGATGCCCCCCGCATGTCAGCGGGAGGATAATATGGAGGTGAAGACTGGGTGGGGCTGTGGGCTGCTCACTGGCCCTCCTGCTTGGGAAGATCTTGGCACACTGTGGCCACGTGCGTGCCCCATGCTGCGGGAGAGGGATAGACGTGGTGGCAACCGTGACCCCACTGAGTCACAGCCTCCTGCGTGGCAGGCTCGAGGGCCAGGTCCTCAGGCCAACCATTCCAGATGCCAAGAACAGCGTGGAGGAAGACGAGGCTCTCCCCAGCCTCACTGCTCCAGTCACACGCTCTGGGGTTCCCGGGAGAGAAGCTCGTGTCCTCTGGTGGAGGGATGGGTATACTCGATCATTATATAACTGAAACCCAAGCACAAAAATTTGTAAGTCTACAACTGCATCTCATGGTGTTTCACTAATAAAAATTAAAAAAATAAAAAAAGAAGCTCGTGTCCTGCCAGCTGGCTGACGTCACTGTCGTCCTCAGAGGAAACCGGGGAGCAGCTGTCGAGGGCTAAGTGGCCGCAGTGGGGACCCTCCCGTTCTCCCCTCAGCTCAGCTGCCCTTTCTGAGCCGCTGGGTGGGTGTCTGGGCCCCGCAGGAGACACACCAGTGGTGCAGGATTTGATCTAGAGCAATAGCACAGCGGGTAGGGCGTTTGCCTTGCACACGGCAGACCCAGGTTCGAACCCCAGCATCCCATATGGTCCCCCCAGCACCGCCAGGAGTAATTTCTGAGTGCAGAGCCAGGAGTAACGCCTGTGCATCTCCAGGTGGACCCAAAAAGAAAAAAAAAAACCCACAGGATTTCTCCCCAGCATCGGGAAGGCTCATGGCAACGCCCACTGGGCAGACCCCGGCTGCAACTCCTGCAGGGTCCCCTCAGCCTTGCTTCCAGAGTGCCAGGAAGTGGACTGAGACTGTGGAATCAGGGCCCAGGCGGTGGAGGCCTGGGGTCGGGGCAGAAGTCACGGTTGGCACCTCCTGCTTTACAAGCAGGGACCCCGGGTTGGCGAGGTGCATTGTGGGACTGTCATGTGCTAGCGAGGGGGCAGTGAGAGGGGTCTCTGGCAGGTGTGCACCGAGTGTGGCTGTCACTTCCTTGATCTGCCCTCCTGACCCTCTGCTTAGCTCTGCGTGTGTGTGTGTGTGTGTGTGTTTGTGTGTGTATGTGTGACTTCCCCTGAGGTGTGCCTTGAGGTGGGGATTTGTGAGTAGATCATTTACTTGGGGGATGATTCCAGAAACTTCCTGCAGAGGTGCAGGGAGTTGAGCCGGGAAGGGGGACAGCTGAGGGGGCTTGTGCTGTCTGGCTCCTGGAACTACTGTGGCTGACGGGAGGCTGGGAGCTGAGCTCAGGGCCCCGCCTTGTTCCTCCAAACCTGGACTGTTGCCACCCCTGGGCCCGATCTTGGAGGCGGCCCCCCAGGCCAAGAGAGACAGTGAGGGTGAGTGGGTCCAGCTGAATCCCCTGGGCTGACTGTCACCCACGCCTGTCTTTTCCACTGCGTCCCCCTCTGTCCCCACATCAGAAGCAGGGGCTCTGCTGGGCTCTGGCCGGGGACTTGGCTCTTGGGAGGTGCCCAGGAACCAGCTGTCGTGCGGTGAAGGGTCCCACCCTTCTGTGCCCTGGACCTTGCAGGGGACGGAGGAGGGAGAGCCGAGAGCTGGTTCCAAGGACAGGGCAGGTTGTGGGGTGGTGGGCAGCCGGACAGGCCAGGGGAGCACAGTGGAAGCTGTCAGGCAGATGAGACAGTGTCACCAATTGGGGCTGTAGCTGCTGGCAGTGGGTGCGAGTCTGGATGAAATCAGTGGGGCAAGAATTCACGTCCACAGGGCTGGAGCGATCGCACAGTGGGTAGGGCATCTGCCTTGCACGCGGCCAACCCGGGTTTGATTCCCAGCATTCCACAGGGTCCCTTGAGCACCACCAGGAGTAATTCCCGAGTACATGAGCCAAAGGCAACCCCTGAGCATCCCCGGTGTGACCCAAAAAGAAAAAAAAAAACGAATTCACGCCCACATAGCACTGATGGGCGGGGCCGGACCGGTCTGCAGCTGGGATGGCTCAGGTCTGTGCCGAGCACCAACTACAGAGCCTGGGACGGGTGGGGGTGGGGTGCCTGATTAGCACCTCTTGTGGCACCTTCTGTCCACACCACCCCGTCTGCACAAAGTCCCTAAACTCCAATCCTGCTCTCGGCCTCAGCTTCTGAAGGGCCCCTGAGCCTGGGGCGGGGGCACCCGAGGGGCAGACCCAGCCTCGCTGCTTCCTAGTTATAGGGGACATGGGGGCATCAGAACCGGGCAGGTGGTTTTATTTTATGCCCATGGGTGGCAGAGCGGGGTGGTGCCCTCCGCCTCCTCAAGGGGGGCCCTGGGTCCATTCGCGATGCCTGAGAAAATGCCCCAGACCAGGGCTGATAAACGACAGGGCAAATCACCTTCTCACAGTCCCGGAGGCTGGAGTGTGGGAGTGTGTGGCTGAGGTGCTAGATTTTTCCCAGGCGGTGCCCTCAGGCTGCGTCCTGCCTCGGAAGGACACTGGCCCTCTTTATGGCCTTGCTTCTTAAGGCCTCCCCTGAGTTCCAGTTTTCACGTCCATGGGGCTGGAGCGATAGCACAGCAGGTAGGGTGTTATTCCTCCGCCCGTCTCGGAGAACCCGGCAAGCTACCCAGAATATCCCGCCCGCACGGCAAAGCCTGGCAAGCTCCCCATGACGTATTCGATCTGCCAAACACAGTAACAACAAGTCTCACAATGGAGACGTTACTGGTGCCCGCTCGAGCAAATGGATGAACAACGGGAGGACAGTGCTACAGTGCTACAAGGTGAGGGTGGAGAGGGCTCAGTAGCAGAAGCCCCCTTGCCGATGGCAGTCGTCAGAGCCGGCTCAGAGGAGCGGCCGGAGGAACCTGGAGGGGCACGAGTGCCTCAGAGTCTCAGGACGAGGGACAGCAGTGGGTCCTATGCAGGGAGGGGAGGACATGGGCAGACAGAGCCACGGCACAGGCCTCTGGGGGAAGTGGGGTCTGGGCATCCCCAGGTCACAACCAAGGGACACTGAGGGCAGGAAGGCCTGGCTCGCTGTTCTGCCCTTCTCCCCCCCCCCCGCCCGGCCGACAGGCTCCTGTGTGGGGGCAGCCGAAGCTCTCGGGGCGGGGGAGTGGGGTCCAGGAGCCTCACGTTCATGTAGGATGTAAACCAAAGTGTCCTTTTTTGGGGAGGGGTGGTAACACTGGCGATGCACAGGGGTTACTCCTGGCTCTGCACTCAGGAATTCCTCCTGGCGGTGCTCAGGGAACCATATGGGATGCTGGGAATCGAACCCGGGTCGGCCGGGTGCAAGGCAAACGCCCTCCCCGCTGTGTTATCGCTCCAGACGCCAAAGTGTCCTGTTGACTTGGGGTGAGGACTCGGCGCCAGCCGGCCCCTCCTTCCGCTTCCCCCCAGAAGCCCTCCGTTCTGCCTCTCAAAGCCTTCCTCAGGCGCGGAGGTCTCACCCCGTTATGGTGGGCCTCTGCTTGGTCTTCCTCCCGCCTTGTTCCCCCTCTGTTTCCAGCTGGGTTTCCAGAGGCCTCTCCAGAGTCTGTCTCCAGAGGCTCACGGTGCCCCACCAGACAGCCCTGAGAAGGGGTCAGGCAAAGATGGCCCTGTGGGGGAAACCAAGGCTTAGGGTGCTGTCCGTTTGACACCCGTCTGCTCAGGGCCATCATCCCGGAGCCAGCCAGGCCCTGCCCGCTTGTCCCTCCCCAAGGCGCCGGCCCACACCCATGTTTGTGCTTGGGAAGCCCAGCTGCCCCGTGGGAAGTTCCAAGGCTTCTCGGTGCTTGTTTGCATGCGGGGCGGGGAGGGGACACTTGTAAGAAATGTGGTTTCAACTCGGCCTTTAGGGTGTGCCGGGCCTCAGTGCCCACGCGGGCATTCAGGGTCAGCGCTCTGCAGAGGCTGGGCTACTGACCGGGGGAGCTCCCGGACCTCGAAGGCCTTATGTGTGGGCGCTTCAAACTGGTGGGACCCCCTCCAGAGGCGAATGCACACTGCCACAGCCCTGCACCTCAGAGACTGCCCGGGCCTGTGCTGGAGACGGCCTGTGCCCTTGGCTGTGGAGCAAAGGCCGTTTCATCCCACAGCAGGGGCCGAGGAGCGGGGCGGACGCGTGCCAAGGCCAGGAGCCCAGAAACTCCCTCACTGGGGCCTCTGCTTCTTCTGTCGGTTGTGGGTGGGGCGGGAGAGAAACAGATCGATCCGAACGCCTGGCGACCCATGCACATGTCCTCTAGTTGGTACGAGTTCGCCTCCGGTGGGTGGTTTTCACCAAGGGAAAGACTGGCTGACAGCCACGGGCCGATTAGAACTCCTGGTCACGTTCAGGAGTGAGAAGCCCTGGACGCCCTGGGTTCATGCTCCTGCATGAGGCTGTCATCGGCAACCAGGCCCCGCCAGGGGGGACAAGTGCTCCCTCCCTTCACCCAGGCCCCACCCGCCCCACATCACCCAAACAGGACCTGCAGGGCCGTGGCGGCTGCTCTTCATGGAGCTTGCGCTGCTGTTTCTTAAATCCAAGAGTGAGGAGGAGAAGGGAAATATTTTAGGTCTCCACTTTTCCAATAAAAGAAAAAAAAATCAAACAACCAAACAAAAAACGACACAAAGCACAGTTTATTGACAGTATCTGTATGCCCGGGGCAGGGGGAGCCTCACGGCCTTCTGTCTTGGCTCTTTTATAGAAATTTATCCCAGGGGCTGTGTTTGGTCCATCACCCACCGCCGCTGCCACCACCTGCGTCATCTTATGTGGGTCCCCTTGCCCTGTTGTGTGCACCTAGGCCAAAACCTTGCCTCATGGTCGGTATAAAAGGCAGGGCCAACGCAGTGGCTGCAGCAGAGGGGGCTGGAGCTGTGAGCGGAAAGAAGAGTCTTCCAAGCTAGGAGGCACAGAGGAGGAAGGCGTGTGTGTGTGTGTGTGTGTGTGTGTGTGTGTGTGTGTGTGTGTTTGATGTTCTTAATACCTGGTGGCGCTCAGGGATGACTCCTGGCAGAAATCGGGGGACCATATGGGATGCCAGGGATCAAACCCGTGTTGGCTGCGTGCAAGGCAAGTGGCCTCCCCGCTGTACTGTTGCTCCGGCCCCAGGAGGAAGGTTTTTCCAGGACAGCTGGGCATGGCCAGGGCCCGGCTTGGATAGGGCCAGGGCCTGACCTCTGCAGGAGCTCAGGTGGTCAGTGAGGGAGTCTCAGCTGGTTCGTGAAGTCATTGGGAGAAAAAAAGGAAAGGCAGCTTTGCAGGGCTTGGGGGAGGCCCGGACAGTCTCTGAGGCGTCTCTGGCTGGGCTCACAGGTTACGGCTCTCACCATACCGCCCCACTCCGGTTTCCCGGAGGCTCCCCCGGAAGCCCGTGCGGGACGTAATCCATGCACGTCTTCCCCGACAGGTGGGACGCACACTTGGCCTCGTAGGAAAACTGCAGCTGGCCATGGGACAGTTGGCAGTTCTCCCGGTGGAAGCCCGATGCAGCAGGATAATGACAGCTGCCCAGGCGGTCGTCGTCTATGCCCGAGTCGGCATCCCACACCTCGACCTTCAGGATCCCTGCCGCGGCCAACACCACGTCTCCGAAGTCCATCTTGATGGTCCAGCGGGGGTTGTTGTTGTTCCACACGGTTTCTGTCCTCTTCTCTTGGCCCCCGAAGAAGACCTTCAGGTAGGCGTCGGTGGCGGTGATCCAGTCCCCATACAGGCCCTGGGCCCGGAACTGCATGACCACCAGATGGGCCAGGCCCCGCTCCCGGGGACAGCAGTCCTGGCTGGTGGCCGTGGAGGCCTGGCACAAGCACTGGCACTCGTCCTGCGGGCTCTTGTGCTGCCCCGGCGGGCAGGGCCGGCTGCAGTCCCTCCAGCGCGCCTTGCTTGTGATGTACTTGCTCACGGCTGCTCTCAGCGCCCCCCGCCTCGGGTCGTGGTGCTTCAGAAGCAAGTGCAGCGGCTCCAGGGTGAAGTCCAGCAGGCCGGGGCTGTGCTTCAGCGAGGCCACCCAGGCCGCAAAGTGCTCGGCGCTCGCCTCCTTCCCGAACAGCAGGTCATTCCAGGTGCTGAAGTTGCCGCCCACCACCTCCGTGTATCGCTCCCTGTAGGTCTGGTGGAAGGAGGCCCCCATCTTGTGCTGCTTCTTCTTCTCCTCGCAGGTCTTGAACTCCGATGTGGCACTGACGGCCATGCCGACGCTTACCTCGGCCTCCACCTCCAGGCAGTCCGCCACCTCGTCTGCCGTGAGCCCGTTCAGGGTCACTTCACAGGTGCGCATGGCTGTGAGGGCCAAGGTCCGGCCGCCCAGTTCCATGGACTTGATGAAGTGGGTGCCAAAGGTGGAGATGAAACGCACGTAGTCGGGCTTGCTGGAGGCGTTGAAGTAGGGGGGCAGCGCCCGGAGAGCCTTCTTGAAGTCCTGGTGCAGGGGCGGGTTCTGCACCAGGCGAGAGCTGGGGGGACAGAGTCATCGGGTGAGTCCGCAGAGGGGCGCTCCCTCCCTCCCTCCCTCCCTCCCTCGCAGCGGGCAGGACTGAATGCTGGCCAGACTCTGAGCTTATCAGAGGGGGGCTGGGGGGCTGGAAATGGTACTGGGTCACTGCTGGAGAGTGAATGGCAGCGAGAGGACCCAGGTGGCCTGGCTCCGAAGGCGGGTCTGGGGCCCCTTGGTGCTTTGTAGAGATCATTCATGTCCCTTTTCCTTTTCTAATGGGTTTCTTCCTTTTTTTTTCACTTATTATTGCCTTCAAGATTATTTAATTAATCTTGGGGGTGTTTGGGCCACACCCGGCAGTGCTCAGGGGCTCTTCCTGGCTCTGGAGTGACCCCTGGCCGTGCTCAGGCGACCATATGTGATGCTGGGGATTCAAACCCGGGCCATAGCCAGTAAGGTCCCAGGCAGGGCAGGCTCTGCGCCTCCTGCACGTCTCTCCAGTCCCTCTTTTCTTTTTCTTTTTTTTTTCTGGTGGGGGCACACCCAATGATGCACTTAGGGGTCACTCCTGGCAGTGCTCAGAGGACCACCTGGAGTGCCGGGAATCGAAACTGGTTTGGCTACAAGCCCTGCCTGCTATTCTATCACTCCAGCCCTTCCGTCTTCTTTTCTTTCTTTCTTTTTTTCTTCTTGGGTCACACCCGGCGATGCACAGGGGTTACTCCTGGTTCTGCACTCAGGAGTCAGCCCTGGCGGTGCTCAGGGGACCACATGGGATGCTGGGAATCGAACCCGGGTCGGCCTCGTGCAAGGCAAACACCCTACCCGCCGTGCTATTGCTCCGGCCCCCTCCATTTTATTTTCTAATTATTAAAAGTGTCGGGGCTGGAGAGGCTCCAGCGGGAAGGGCACTTGCCTTGCGTGGGGCTGACCCTGCTTTGATCCCTGGCACCACAAATGGTTCCCTGAGCCTGGCCAGGAGTGACCCGTGAGTGCTGAGTCAGGACTAAGCCCTGGCCACCACTGGCTGTGACCAAAAACAAACAAACCCAAAGATAACAACGACACCCCCAACTCCCACCAAACCCCCAAAGAACAGGATGTGCAAATTACTGATGCTTCAGGGAGGAGGCCTGGCCCTGAGGCTGCCAGCTGCTCTCCGGGATTGGGTCCCCTCCTTGCTGGCTCCCCGCAGGAGGTGCCCAGGGTCACTGGGCGTGGGGCAGCCTCCCCTGCAGGAGATGGCACGTGGGCTTCGTTCGTGGAAACCGCGCATTTCTTGGTGTAAGGGGTCCAGGAGTGGGTGGGGTGGGGGGTAGGTACATGGAGGCCTGGGGCCTCTCCAGGAGGGGCAAACGGGAGGCGTGGGTGCCCCGGGAGAGGGTGTTGTGGGGACCCAATGGGGCTGCTGCCCGCTTCCACCTGGCTCGCCCCTTGGGGTGCTCTGCGGCCGGACCGCAGCGGAGGGGGACACGGGACACCGCCCTGGCGCGCCAGGCCGGGGCTGGGCCTCCTCCGGCTCCGTCGCCTCCCAGGGCGCGGGCACCCCCGGCCCCTCCCCGGCTCCCTGCTGGCCGGACTGACCTGTACACGCGACACTGCGCCTGGTCGCGGCTGAACCGGTACTGGTCCTGGTGGTTCTTGGAGGCGGCGAAGTTCGCGGCCTCCGAGTGCGACCCGGCCGTGCTGACGCGCGCTCTGACGCCGGGGGGCTGCGGCAGGACCACCTCCAGCCCGGCCTTCCAGTCGTTGGTGATGCTGCTGGCCGAGTCCCGGGCCACGTCCTCCGTGGAGCGCAGCGCGGCCTGGCCCACCTGGCGCTGGCAGCCCCCGCGCCCCGCGCGCCAGTCGGTGAGCGCCAGGGGCAGGCGCTGCATCGCGCCCCCCTGCAGCGCGTTGCGGCACAGGGTGCAGGTGCCGTCGGGCCGCAGGTAGCGCTGCGTGTCCACGGGGAAGGAGCCCGAGCGCTTCAGGCTCGTCACGTCCACGCCCTCGCCGGCCAGCCACGCGCCGGGCACGAAGGCCTCGTGGCGCCGGCACTCGGAGCGCGTGGCCGTGAAGCAGGGCGCGGGCGCGGGCGCGGGCAGCAGCAGCAGCAGCAGCAGCAGGACCCCCGGGAGCGGCGCGCCCCGGGCCATGGGGCTGCCCGCGCGGGGGGCCGGGGCCCTCGAGGGCGTCCGACGTCCGTGGGCAGAGCGGGGACGGCGGCGGCTCCTGCGTCTCCCCGTGGACGCCAGCTGCGGGAGGGAGGGGGACCTGGGTCGCGGACGGCCAGGGCCGGAGGGGCCCGGAGTGGTGCGGGTGGGCACGGGAAGGGGCAGCCAAGTGCCCAGGGACACGCAGCGCAGGGGAGGCTGCCCTTCCCCGGATGGGTCTCCAATCCACGGCGGCCGCTGCTGGGCGTCGCCCTGGGGGTCGTAGGGGGAGGATGAGATTTGGGAAGGGCCTGGGGGCTCCAGGAAAAGATGGATTTTGAGAGACAGGTGCTTGGGAGGGGGGAGGTTGGGCCCCAGCAGGGGTCCTGCGCCCCGGACCCTGCTTTGCCTTTCCGGGAACTGGGGAAGCAAAGGATGCCGCGTGCTGCCTCGATTTCTCCGGGGAGCCCTCTCTCTGAGCCTCCTGGAAGCACCCCAGGCTGAATCCGAGAATAAAGCTGCTCTTGGGGCCTGGAGAGAGTACAGGGGTGACGGCTCCGGCTCAACCCCCTGGGCCCTATCCTCCCGAGCACTGCTGGGCAGGGGGCGGATTCCCCGCACCCAGAACAGAGCTGGGATGTCCCCCCACCAGGCCTCAAACTTCAACCTCCTCAACAAGAGCATCCCCCCTGCCCCCCAAAATCTCTGCTTTGTGAAGTCCGGGCAGTGTGTGTGAGCTACTGACTACTGAAATTTTGGGGGGAAGGGCACACCCAACTTACTCCTGGCTTACTCCTGGTGGACTTTGGGGACTGTGTGGGGTGCCGGGGATTTCCCAGGGCTAGCCTGTGCAAGGGAAAAGCCCTACCCGCTGTGCTATTGCTATGACCAACTATTGGACTTTTTGTGGAGGGATTTGGTCTCACCACGGCCAGTGTCGTAACCCTGTACTATCTCTTGCCATCTCCGTCACTTCTGTGCCCAGCGTTTGCCAGCGGTTTGTTTCTCCTTCAGGTGTTCCCGGGTGTCCTCCGAGTTACTGACCACCGGGGTCCCCTCTGTCCACACTGAGCTCCCTGGAGGCCTCTCACCTCCTGCCCTGCTGGGTCTCTGAGAAGTGGGGGTGATTCCTGTGCGTCTCCCAGAGCAGGAATCCCAGACGGGGAGAAGGGGGAAAGGAGTCCCTTGGAAGTGGTCAGCTGTCTCTCTCCCCGGAGGTCAGCGAGGTCCATCCTGGCCCTCTCGCCCTCTCACGCCCCCAGGAGCCCTCACTGCCCGCGTCTGCAGGCGCTGGAGCCTGGAGTGTCCACCTCTTGGCTTTGTGTATGAGGAAGAGGCCGCGCTGTGAGTTAGACGTGAGCGTGTTTGTCTCTGTTCCACTTCCTGCCCCCGAGACTCTTCCCTAAGAGGAGCAGCTGCTCTGTGCCCTCTCGCACCCGGGGCCCAGCGCCTCCCTACCTGGGTCTGGAGCTGCGCTGCTCCTACACCGCCATCCTGGCCCCCCGGGCGGCGTCCGAGATGGAGGTGTTGGCCTCCAGACAGGCTCACCACACAGCGTGGGGCCACGGTTTATCACGCTTCTGCTTCCTGTCCCGCCCCCCGCCCCCCAGCTGTGGTAGCAGGTCGCCTTCACTCTCTGCCCTCCCACTGGCACCCACCCAGTCCCCAACCCCTCATCCGGTGCTGCTGACAGCCCTCAGGAGGCAGGCGGTGAATGCCAGTGACAACCCTCAAGCACAGCACCCTGGGGGCTGGGGGACCCAACAGGTAAGGCCCAGGCGGGCGGGGGCCCAAGGCCCGATCCTGCCAGCAGGGGGCGGTCTTCCTGTTCGGACTCATTGCCCGACAGGGCCTTAGGGGCAGAGCCAAGTTCAGGGGGGGACCGGCTTGGTGCCACAATAAGCTTCTTTGGCCTCTCTGTGCCTCAGTTTCTATGTTGAAGTGCGTCTTCATTTTCAGTGTGGACGCCAACGGCTGTGATGAGTTGCTGGATCTGAATTTGTAGTTCGGGGGCCATTTCGACGTGACCATTCCCCCCTCCCTGAGCAGCGAGGAGAAATACTCACATTGTTCAAACCTCCTTGCCCACTTCCTGCCCACACCAGCACAGCCCAGCCCAGGTTCTGAGCCCCAGACACATATCCTAGGCGGGGTCCTCTGCTCCCCCCTCTTTCAAAGAGAACTTGTTAGCAGAAGGTGCTGGCTCCCAGCACCCTGCCCAGGCCGGGTTTGTGACCTGGTGGGTGGGGTGCTGTAGGACCCCGTTGGGGAGAGAGCTGGGGGGACCCAGGGCATTCATCTTTTGTGTTATCGTAGATTAGGGTGGGCCAAATTTCCATGGTTTGAATGACTCATGGGGCAATTTGGGGGGGCAAAAATCACACTGGTGAGGTGGGTGAGGTGGGAACTGTTCTTGTGAGTTCAGTGGGAACCAGTGGCCGCAGGCCCCAGACCACGTGTGACACCAGGGCTGTCTTGTCCCTTGAGTTTGTGTGCCCACCAATGTCCCCCTCGCTTCCAGGAATGGGGGTAAAACTGCTTCTCAGAAGTCAACACAGTTTCCCTCCACCAGAGTGCCTCTCCCTGCCAGAAAGGGCAGATTCCCGACCCCTGCTTGCTCCGGTCTGCCAGGGGCTGCAGCCGACCCCCTGACCAGTTTGAGGGGTGCTGTCACTGCAGAATGAGGTCAGGGGACAGGTTCTGGTCTGGACTTGGTGGGGACACCGTGTGTGTCTTGCGACAGGCATCTTTCTAACCCCTTCGACATTGGGTTCCTCATCTGTGAAAGTTCGTCTCGAAGGAAGGACACTGAGATTTCTAAGAACATGCGCTTAGCACATTTCCAGGGACTTTCTAGGCTGGTGTCCAAGAGCTACTGGGGCATGGCGTGGTGACCACTGTTTCAGAGGCTAGCTTTCTCCTCCCCTGACACTAACACTCCAGAGGGACCTGTTGAAGTTCTTCCCCAGGGAGATGTATTTTTTGACTTTTATTTTTTCATTCTGGGGTCCTACCCAGTGGTGCTCAGGGCTTACTCCTGGCTCTGTGCTCAGGGATCACTCCTGGCAGACTCAGGGGTAGGATGTAGGATGCCAGAGATCAAACCTGGGTGACCACGTGCAAGGTAAGTGCTTTACTGTACCGTGCTTTGACTTTGGACCCACAAAACACATTTTTAACAAGAGCACAATTGATTCAATTGCTAGATAGCATTTGTGATTTGTTAGTAAGAACTTTATTAAGATCTAGTTTACAGGGGGTAGAGGGAGAGGACAGTGGGTCGGGCGCTTTGCCTTGTGCATGGCCGACCTGGGTTCAATTCCCGGCACTCCTTGAGTTCTGTCAGGAGTGATCCCTGACCTCAGAGCCAGGAGTAAGCCCTGAGTATCACCGGCTGTGACCTAAACATCCCCTCATCCACCTCCCCACAAACAGTTATATGACAGAGCGTAGAGCACATGCATTTAAAGTATATTTGTCAATGATTTCTTATTGTATTCATAGATTCATACAAGCACAGTTAAGTTCAACACAGTCATTCCTTCCAAGAAGAAACCCTGTACCTATTAGCTGTTGTTAATTTCTATCAAACTTTAATCTGCTTTCTGTCTTGATAGTTTTTTCTATTTTTACTATTTCATATTAATAGACTTATACAAGACATGAGCTTTTGGCTCTGGATTCTTTAAGGTAGCACAATATTTCAAGGTCCATTCAATTTGTAGCATGGACAGAACTGGATTTTTTTTGTGGCTAACGATAGTCACTTGCCCACATTTTGATTTTCTTTCACCAAGAGATGGTTATTTGGGTTGTTTATATGTTTTGGCTGTTTGAAAATAATGGAGCTTGGGGCTGGAGTGATAGCACAGTGGGTAGGGCGTTTACCTTGTACGCTGCCAACCCAGGTTCGATTCCCAGCATCCCATATGGTCCCCTGAGCACTGCCAGGAGTAATTCCTGAGTGCAGAGCCAGGAGTAACCCCTGTGCATTGGCAGGTGTGACCCAAACAGGAAAAAAAAAATAATAATGGAGCTTGAGAATTCATGTCTATGTTTTTGTATGGACAAAGATTTTCATTTCTCTGTGCCATATACCAAGAAATGAAATTGCTGACTTGTGTGGTAACACTAGGTTTAGTTTCTTAGAGATTGTTTTCTAAGAAAACAATACATTATACATTCCTTCAAGGAGCGTATGAAGGTTCCAGTCTCTCCACATAAATTTTATCTTTTGTTTTGGGTCCAAAACCGGTGGATCTGATACAGGGATCACTCCTGGTGCTCAGGGCTTACTCCTGGCTCTGTGCTCAAGGATCGCTCCTGGAGGACACCGGGGACCATGTCAGGTGCTGGAGGTCGAACCTGGGTCTGCTGCATGCAAGGCAAGTGCCCTACGGGCTCTACTATCTCACCAGCCTCTTCTCCACATTGTTTTTAACCCCTCTGACCTTTGGATTCTTGAATCTGTAAAATGGGATCTCACTGTGGTTTTGGCTGGAGCGATAGCACAGCGGTAGGGCGTTCGCCTTACAAGCGGCCAACATGGGCGACCCGAGTTCGATTCCTCCGCCCCTCTCGGAGAGCCCGTCAAGCTACCGAGAGTATCTCGCTCGCAGGGCAGAGCCTGGCAAGCTCCCCGTGACGCATTCGATATGCCAAACACAGTAACAACAAAGTCTCCAATGGAGACGGTACTGGGCCCGCTCGAGCAAACCGACGATCAACGGGAGGGCCTTTACCTTTACTGTGGTTTTGATTTGGACTCACCCAGTAGCTACTTAAGTTGAACATCTTTTAGGTTACTTTTTTTTTTTAGGTTTCTTTTTGATCATTTGTATATTTCTTTGGAGGAATATCTTTTCAAGTCTTATGCTCATTTTTAGTGGATCCTATATATTGTTGGGTTTTAGTAGTTATTTTCTATTCTAGACTCATACATGTTTGCTATTCTTTTCTCCAATTCTGTGGACTGTCTTGCACTTTCTTCATGGTACTGTTTGCATCACAAAAGTCTTTTATTTTGGAGCTGGAGCAATAGTACAGTGGGTAGGGCGTTTGCCTTGCACATGGCCAACCGGGTTCGATTCCCAGCACCCCATATGGTCCCCTGAGGACCACCAGTAGCAATTCTTGAGTGCAGAGCCAGGAGTAACCCTGAGCATTGCTGGTGTGACCCAAAAGGCAAAAAAAAAAAAAAAAAAGAAAGAAAGAAAGAAAAGAAAAAAGTCTTTTATTTTGATAAAGTGAAAATTATCTAATTTTTCTTTTGTTGCTGAACTTTTTAAACTTTTAATAGCAATCCTTTCCCTAAACCAAAATTTTGAAATGCATCTATTTTCTTTTAAGGGTTTTATATTTTCACTTTTTAAGTCTGGAATCCACTTTGGAATTTATTTTTGTATATGCAAAGGAGTCAAACTTCGTGGCTTTTTATTTTAGTGTATTTGTTTGTTTGATTTGGGGACCACATCTGGCAGTGCTTAGAGCTTACTTCTGGATCTGATACAGAGATCACTCCTGGTGGGGCTCAGGGGATCATATGTGGTACCAGGGATCAAATGTCGTTTGGCCTCTTTCAGGGAAATTACCCTACCCACTGTACTGCTTCCCCAAGGCCCCTAATTTCATTCTTTTACTAATCGATATGGTTTGATTGACCCCCCTTCCCATCCTTGTTCTTGCAATGGCCAGAGGACACACGTGCTTGGTTGTGGTCTTCGCACGTTTAGGTGTGGTGCTCACTGTGGGGGGTCACACTCCACTTAGGTGGGGATGGGGGAATTGCTACGTGTTCCTGGGGCTCACACCCTCCCTGTGTGTGGTGTGGCCAGGAACCACTTGTGACAACAGGATCTCTGACAGCTGAGCACTTGCTCTGACAATGTGGCAGCACCAGGAATTGAACTTGGGGATTTACGGTAGGTCAACCACTGGGCTCTCACCAAGAACCCAAGGTGTTGTTTTGCTTGTTTCTAAGTTTCTAAAATATTCTCTCTCTCTCTCTCTCTCCTCCCCGGCCCTCTTTTAGGTGGGACACTTTTTTGGGCCATATCCAACTATGCTCAAGACTTACTCCTGGCTCTGAATTCAGGAATTAACTCCTAGAGGTGCTCAGGGGACCATATAGGATGCCAGGATTCAATCCCAGGTTGGCTGTGTGCAATCCCAGGTTGGACTACAGCTCGGGTCTCTTGTTCACAAAAATCCTCTTAAGATTAAAGCCCCATGGAAAGTCACGAAACCTAGAAATCACGAAAGAGAAATCAAGATAATCTGTTTGCACAAACGATACCTCCTACAGAAATGACAGATACTGTCTACAGTTGAAGAAGGCATCCCTCGAGAGATGCTGTGACCGTTGCATGGTGCAGATTCTAAAGACCCGGGTGCAGGCACGGCGCTCTGCTCTTCCCCCTGCCTCCAGTCTTCATTCCTTTTTCTTAAAAAGCTTGTGAGATTTTGAGGGTTCCTCTTCCCCACGTCCCCAAATGACCCACAGGGACTCTCAGCTGGCTTCAATTTTTGCCCTAAAAGGAGTTGAAGTTCACTCTTCTTTTTCCACTAGGTAGACGATTTTGTAGACGATGGGCAGAACTTATAAGGACAGGGGGGTTCTAACTTCTGGGCCCCTGTCCCCAATGCTGACAATTCTAGGTAAGCCTCTTGTATTTCTTTTCTGTTCTGGCATCAGTTTTATCAAGTTATGTTTTTTTATCAGAAAACTTTCAGCGTATAAAATTATTTATAATAGTCTCTATTTTTCTTTACAAATGTTCTGAATTGGTATTCTGCCCTTTTGTCAATCACAAACTTTTTTTTTTCCTTTTTGGGTCATACCCGGCAATGTACAGGGGTTACTCCTGGCTCTGCACTCAGGAATTACTCCTGGCTGTAGCTCAGGGGACCATATGGGATGCTGCTTTTCTTGTTCGACCAAAAATCGAACCCGGGTCGGCTATGTGCAAGGCAAACGCCCTATCCGCTGTGCTATCGCTCCAGCCCCTGAATCACAAACGTTTTTATGGTGTTTTTTCCCCTCTATTTTTCCTAGCTCAGTCTTGCTAAATATTTTCATATATTTTGTTAATCTTTTCAAAGAAACTACTCTTGGCTTATTAATCCTATAGCAGCACTGATTTACATTTTGTTAATTTTATTATTTTTTGGTGGGAGGAGAGAGTCCCAGGAGGTGTCCAGAAGGCCCAGGACCCCTCATAGCAATACTTGGCCCAAACAAGCTGGTGCTTCAATGCACCGATGTGGAGGTTCTCAGGGTCACCCCAGCCACCCAGGAAGTGCTCAGGGCCTTCAGGGCAGGATCTGGCAATACTTGGGAGACCATGTGGTATCCGGGATTGAACCGGATGAGCCTTAATGTGTGATGAGCCTTGATCCCTGTGTGGTCTTGGGCCCCCTCATTTTATTCCTTTATGAGGGGGACTAGACCATACCCTTTGGTGCTCAGGACTTACTCCTGATTCTGTCACCCCTGGTGGTGCTCAGGGGACCATGTGGGGTGTCAGGGATCAAACTGTCAAGCTGGCCAGCTGCATGCAAGGAAAATGCCTTATCCCCTATATTATCTCACTAGCTCTTCATTTCTCTCTCTTTCTCTCTCTCTCATTCTCTCTCTATTTTTTGGACCACACCTGGCAATGCTTAGGGCTGACTCCTGACTCTGCACTCAGGGATCACTCCTGGGTGTGCTAAGGGGACCCTATGGGGTGCCAAGGATTAAACCTAGGTTGGGTGCATGAAAGGCAAGTGCCCTACCACTGTACCATCTCTCCCCTTTATTTCATTCTTCTATTTTCATTTTCTGCCTTCCCTCCTTGTACTCTTTGAACTCTTTTTCATTAAAATTGTTTATGACAATTTAGGTATCACTGATCCTGTCGGCGTGTTTACCTCTGTACTCTGGGCTGCTGCTCTTGTTCCTGGATGTTTAACTGACTCTATTCCTTTTTATTCCTATTTATTTATTTATTTATTTATTTATTTTTTTCTTTTTGGGTCACACCCAGCAATGCTTATGCTTACTCCTGGCTTATGCTCTCAGTAATTATTCCTTGCGGCACTCGGGGGACCATATGGGATGCTGGGAGTAGAACCCGGGTTGGCCGCATGCAAGGTAAACGCCCTACCTGCTGTGCTATTGCTCCAGCCCTTATAAGCTGGCATCTGAAACTTTCTATTCTCTAAGAGCTATTTTGACAGCATCACAAATTTTTTGGAATAAAATATTTTTATTATTATCTGGTTTCTTAGTATTTTCTGAATTTCCTTATAACTTTTCCCCCTATGGGCTATTTATAAACATTTTAAACATTTAAATGTTTAAACATTTTTAAACATTTCCAAAAGGTTTTAAACCCTACACTTTGGTTGTGATTTCTAATATACTTGCATCATTTAGATTTAGAACATATTATATAAACAATGATACCCTTTCTCTGATATTTGTTGGAATTTTCTCTGTTGTCCAACTCTGGGAAGCATTCCCGTGGAGTTTAGAAGAAAACCTGCTAGATAAATTCTGGATGCCTGTTTCTCTGTTCAAATGTGCATCTCTTGATCTATCGATTGCTGAGACAATCATGTGGAATCTCCCTCTATAAGCATTACTCAAGATCTATACATCCCCCTGCAGTTATAATGTTGGACTTATGGATTTATTCTTGAGACTGTCATTAAACAGGCTTGGTGCTGTCTTGTCTTCCTGCTGTTAAATACTGTGTACAGACGCCTTTAGCCCCAAATAAGTCCTTTTTGTTTGTTTGTTTGGGGGTCACACCGAGTGATGGGGCTTGCTCCTGGCTAGGGGATCACTCCTGGTGGGTCTCAGGGGTCATACGTGGTGCCAGGAACTAACCCCTGGCTAGCAGTGGGCAAGGCAAGTGCCTGACTCACTCTCCAGCCCTACTTATAAATAAGTTTCAAATGTATCAGTATTTAAAGAAAAATTAAATTCTGGAGCATAGCACAGCAGGTAGGGCGTTTGCCTTGTGTGCGGTCGACCCGGGTTCAATTCCCAGCATCCCATATGGTCCCCTGAGCACCGCCAGGGGTAATTCCTGAGTGCAGAGCCAGGAGTAACCCCTAAACAGTGTTAGGTATGACCCAAAAAGCAAAATAAATTAAATTTAGACACCATGGTTCACAATCCTGTCAATAGTTGGGTTTCTTGCCCAAGTCATTCCAGCACCTCTCCCTCCCGAGATGGTCAGCTTCCCTCCATCACTGTGCCAGTGACCAGTCCCCTCCCAACCCCACCAGGCCCTCTATCCTCCCCCAGAAGCTTCCTACTGAAGAACTCAATTTCTGTTGCCTTTGGGCATTTGTTATTTTCTTGTTTTGCTTCTCTACATCCCGATTCAGTCTCAGGGGTTGCAAGCAGGTGCTTTGCTACGGTACCAGCCCCAGTCCTTCTACCATGCATTCTTCACAAGGTGAACATTGTTTGCTTTTATTCCCCTTCCAGAGAGCAAAAGGCTTCGGAAACTGGTAACTCAAACTCACCCTTTCTCACCACTATAAAAATTGGAAATGATCACGCTGGACGAGAACTGAGTGTTGGTAGTAGGTAAAGGGATATTCATGGAAACCTTTCAGTATCTATTGCAAACCATAATGCCCAAAAGGAGAGAGAGAGAGAGAGAGAGAGAGAGAGAGAGAGAGAGAGAGAGAGAGAGAGAGAGAGAAAGTGCCTGCCATAGAAGTGGAGTTCAGGAGGGAAACTGAGGACACTGGTGGTGGGAAATGTACACTGGTGAAGGAACAGGTGTTGGAACATGATATGATTAAAACCCAATCATGAACAACTTTGTCATTGTATAGCTCACTGTGATTCAAGTAAAAAAATTTAGAAAAATGAAAAAAATCACCCCTTTTCAGTCTGACAGTTTGGGGCCAGTATATATATATATTTTTTGCTTTTTGGGTCAAACCCGGCAATGCTCAGGAGTGACTCTTGGCTCATGCACTCAGGAATCGCTCCTGGCGGTGCTCGGGGGACCATATGGGATGCTGGGAATCGAACCTGTGTTGGCCATGTTGGCTGCATGCAAGGCAAACGCCCTACCCGCTGTGCTATCGCTCCAGCCCCAGGGGGGCCAGTATTTTAATCCTACATTATGTTTCTGTGGTGCCGGGGTCCCCTGAATATCAGAGCTTCTGAGATCACACTTGGCACCTGCGGGCTGGTGCCAGGACTCCAGCTCTCAGCCTCATGTTTTGCAAGCCGGTGCTTTTCTCCCCTGCTATATTTTTACCAGGCTAAAATAACGGAATTATTATTTGGTATTATTTCTCGGTAGTGAACATTTGTTTGCATTCAGATGTCTTTGCTCCTCGTTCTCTCCGCTCAGCTTCCTCTGGGAGCAATCTCCCTTTCTCCGGGTCGCCCACCAGAGGAGCTCTGAGTAGGATCTCGGAAACACAAACACCCTTGTTTTCCTCTTGTTTTGAACCATGGTTTCAGCTGGTTCATACTGAAGATGTTGCTGGTTGACACCTCTCAGCACTTTGAATCAGTTTCGTTGTATCTGACCTCCGCTGTTCCTGTTTCTCATCTTAATAATAGAGAATTTGGTCTTTTGTGTGTGTGTGTGTGTGTGTGTGTGTGTGTGTGTGTGTGTGCCAAGAGTGTTTTATTTAAAAGGTTTTTTTGGGGGGTGGGGGGGCTACAACCTGCAGTTCTCCGGGATTCCATCTGTTTCTGGGCTCAGGGATCACTCCTGCTCATGCTCAGGGATCATATGGGATTTGGGGGTCGAATGGGTCAGCCATGTGCAAGGCAAATGATGTAACCCCTATACTGTCACCCCGATCCCAAGAGAGCATTTAAAATATCTTTTCACTTTTATTTTCCAAACGTTTATATCTCATGGGTGTCAAGATACGCTCCCCCCCCCCCCCCCATTTATCCTGTTGGGGATTTGTTCTTCCTAAGTTTGATGGTCCTAACCTTTCCTCATTCTTAAGCCACTCAGCCGTCATGCCTTGCTTCCCCCCATCTCCTGCATCCTCTCTGCTTTGACCTTTTGGAAGGCCCCCAAGTCATATAAAGGCCTTTTCACACTCTCCTCCAGGTCAATGAAACTCTTCCTACTTTTTCTATATTGTCTTTCTTGGTACTATATTCTTATTCTTATTCTGACCAGTTCTTTCTTTCAGATCACCAATTCTTGCTCTAGCTGTGTCTGACCTACTATTTAGCCCATTAGTTGAGTTATTTTTTTTTTTTAAATTTCTGTGGGGATTTTTTTTTTACACACCCGCTTTGCTCAGGGCTTGCTTCTGGCTCTCTGCTCAGGTATTATTCTGGGTAGGGCTCAGGGGACCATAGATGGTGTGGGGGATTGAATCCAGGTGGTCACATGCAAGGCAAGGGCCCTATCCACTGTATACCTCCCCAGCTCCGTTCATTGAGATTTTAATAAAATTGACGAAGATGCAAAAATCAAACAGTATAAAAAATGACATGAGATCTGGAGTGATAGTACAGGGGTTAAGACGCTTGCTTTGTGTGTGGCCACCCAGGCTTGATTCCTGGCTACATGTGGTCCCCTGAACACTGAGTGCAAAGCCAGGAATAAACCTTGAGCACAGCCGGGTGTGGTCCTCAAACAACAACAACAACTGTAGCACTGTCATCCCGTTGTTCATCGATTTGTTCCAGCGGGCACCAGTCGCATCTGCATTCGTCCCTGTTACATGTTATTGTAGCCCAATGATGTCTGCTTGCTCCAGGAACACAAAGTGAGGCTTGTTGTTAACAACAACAGTAACAACAACAACAGCAACAACAAACCAATAAAAAGATGGGTATGCACACATACTAGGGGAAAAGGGAGCTCAGATAGAGAAGGGAGCACCAAATAAAGGTGTTGGGAGGATCCTCCCAGGATGGGAGAAGCATGCTGAAAGTAGACTATAGACCGAATATGATTGCCACTCAATGACTCTTTTGCAAACCACAACACCCAATAGGAGAGAGAGAAAAAAGGGGAATGCCCTGCCACAGAGGCAGGGTGGGATGGGGGGATGGGGGGTGGGAGGGATACTGGGATCAGTGGTGGTGGGAAATGGGCACCGGTGGAGGGATGGGTGTTTGATCATTGTATAATTGAAACCCAAGCACAAAAATGTGTAAGTCTGCAACTGTACCTCATGATGTCTCGCTATTAAAAATTTTTTTAATAAAAAAAAGATGGGTATGACTAATCTTGCTTCTGCCCCTTACCACAGACCCATTCCAACGTAACCCCCCAGGAGCCATTTTTATTTTATTTTCCTGTGGTGCCAGAGGTCAAATTCAGGATGTTTCACATGTCTCAAACATACTCTGTCACCAAGCCACTTCTCAGTATAGGTGCCATTATTTTTTTTCTTTTCTCGGTTTCTTTGGTTATCTTTTTTAAAATACAATATAAGCAAAAACTGAGTGCAAATATTTGCTTCTTTTCTCCCTTGTCACACAAAAGAAAACATATTTTTTTCTTGATTTTGTTATAAAGCAGTATGGAGAGCTTTTCATGTTGTGCCTAAGTTTTAGATCCACAATTGTGGAGAGACCAAGTCCACACACGTTAATGCAGAAGCAAAGGAACTTTATTACTAGCTTGAACCAGCGCTAGCCCGGGCTAGGGTCCAAGTCTCATCCAACACAGTGGAGTCTTGACAAGGACCCCGACTCCAAATCAGAAGCAGCTTATATAGCGTCCAGAGTTAAGAGACAATTTGTATACTGGTCTATTTTTAGCATTGGCCCTATTACATTGGTGGTCAGCAATTAGGCAACGGTTAGTAACAGTTTCTAAGGAGGGTGCAGTGACCCCTCACGACCAGCCAGACCCAACTGCCCAATTTCTTGTCTTGGCAAATTACTCAACTGGGAGTTTACCAGCAACTGCAAGTCCTGCTCTGGGGAAATAGAAACTGAGACCTAGCTGAGACCTAATGTTAGCTGCAGCTTGTCATGGCATCAGTTTTTTTTTTTTTAAATTTATTTATTGAATCACTGTGGGAAAGGTTACAAAGCTTTCAGGTTTATGTCTCGGTCATGCAAATATCAAACACATTTCCCTTTACCAATACTTATTTTTTACCATGAAGAACCCCAATAAAACCCCACCCCCCACCCCTCCCAGTCCCTGTGGGGCAGATGAATTCTAGTTAACACTCTATCTGCTTTGATTAGATTCATTGTTTCAATAAAAGATTCACCACTGTTATTTAGAGTTTACCCCCCGCAAATCAGACATGCTGAAAAAGCATTGTGAAGTGATTTGCTTTCTACAGCTGGGTTCAAGAATTAAATGTTGGTTTTGGATTTCTGCTATTTTACCTATTGACCCTGGAAGTATTTCTACTGAAAGTCAGATAGTTAAGAAATTGGTTTCTGTGTTCTGGAGTCGTGGCCATGCTGGAGAGCTGCTCGTGGGGGGCAACTGGTGGCCTCGGTAGGGCCTGAAGGGCGGACCGAAACGCCACCCCCCCTTCCCATGAGGTTTTAGTCGCCCCCACACCCCCGGCTCATACCTGCTGTCCACAAGGCTCCCATGCGGCCGCCATCCTTCTTTCCAGAGAAGAGAGGGCGAATGGGGCAACACCCTTTCCCCTCCGGACAGACATGATGGCCTGGATTAACGCATAGTCCGTTCACTTTTCTGCTCCAAGCTGCTGGGTTCTGCATTAAGTCCTTGTGCTTCTGGGGCTGTGGCCGTGCTGGAGAGCCGCTCGTGAGGGGCAACTGGTGACCTCAGTAGGGCGTGAAGGACGGACCGGAACCATGGCATCAGTTTTGACCTCACATTCACATCAGCACTTTATATTTCTAGTTTTTAAACTGTTGCCTAATATTCTATTATATGGAGGAAACATAGTTTCTTTGACCAGCTTCTGGTAATGGACATTTGGACTGTTTCTCATCTTTTATTCTAACAGAATTGTAATTAAATCACTTGAATATATCTAATTTTGGAAATTTATGAGTTTATCTATAAATCCTTGGAAGTCGACTTTCTAGGCAAAACTTGCTATGCAAGTTGAATTTTGTTAGAAAGGACACATGCAATACTCAGAAAAGAAGCTCCCGGAAGAGAGCAGCATAAAATGACATGCCCCAGAGATGCCTCCAGACCCTGCACCAGCCTGTCTTTACCAGGGCAACTTGGAGGGGGAGCAGGTAAGTTTCCCTCCCCACCCCAACAGAGCCCTGGCTGCCAAAAACCTCCATGACTCAATCGCTGTCATGCTCACGGCCATTCTCCACAGGCTCAGATGAGCCTTACCCATGAACGAATCTGCAGAAAAGCCCACGTATGCGGGACCTGTGACTGAAATGCCCAAGCTGGCTGAGAGCAGGAATGGGTCTCCTCCCCACATCTCCCTACTTTTCCAGTAGCTTTGCAGTCACACCCACACACTGCCCCTGGCACCATGTAATCTCATCAACAGCCTCACCCATAAATGAATCTGCTGTACAATCTTATTCCAAATTTTATAATTCCTGGACCTCTCACCACTGATGTACCCAAAGTAGCAAACCACATTTGATGGGGGTAACTAACATGTTAGTAATCTCTTATACAAGGGCTTGATGGCTCCAGGATGAAAGACAACTATCTTCACACACTTCTCTCTCTAAGGAAATTTTATTGGACCGTTTTTAGTGGAATGTTCATAACAAGCAATACACAATCAATTGTTTTGGTTCTGCTTCTGGGGACACGGTTTGGGATTTGGGGTTGAAACGTTTGAAATATGGTGCTGGGAAGGTGCAATGGTGGTGGGATTAGTTTTTGAATATTAAATGTAATGAATTATTGTGGACAACTTTATAAAAATGAAATAAAATTTAAAAAAATCGCTGTATCACTGTGTCACTCTCATCCCATTGTTCATCGATTTGCTCGAGCGGACACCAGAAATGTTTCCATTCATCCCAGCCCTGAGGTTTTAGCAGCCTGTCCTTAACTCGTCCTTCCCAACTGTGGCATATTGATTGGAGGCTCTTGCAGGGTCAGGGGAATGAGACCCGTTATTGTCACCGTTTTTGGCATATTGAACACGCCACGGGGAGCTTGCCAGGCTCTGCCATGAAAAATACCAAATCACAAAAAGAATGATACACGCATATTTGTTTATACATGTTTACATACATGTAGTCTCCTGCCCCCGCGCCTGGCTATTCCTCGCCGGGGCCCCTTGGAGGGGAGCGGGTTGAGCTTTCCTCCCCGCCCTGACCAGGGCCCCGGCAGCCGAAGACCTCCAGGACCAGCCACCACCATGCTGAGACCACTCTCCGCACACCTGAAGGTACCGGCAGAGGGACAAAGCCACGTGGGTTCCGGGGCCGAGATCGCCAAGCCTACTCGGATTGGAGTCGAGCATCCTCCACCCAGATCCTCCAAATTCCAGTAGGCGGGGGTCACACCCACAAACTGGCCCCCTGGCACCGTGTAATCCCATCAGCGGCCAAGACTCAGAGACTATAAAATCCAGATCCGGGAGGGAGAACAGTGCAGTCTCCTGCCCCCGTGCCTGGCTATTCCTCGTCGGGGCCCCTTGGAGGGGAGCGGGTTGAGCTTTCCTCCCCGCCCTGACCAGGGCCCTGGCAGCCGAAGACATCTTATTATGACATCTCATTCCTACTTCGACAAACTGGCAGGCTACCGAATGTAGCCTGCCCACAGGGCAGGGTCTGGCAAACTCCCCATGGCGTACCCAATATGCCAAATACCAGTAACAATGGGTCTCATTCTCCTAAAGAGCCTTGAATATAATCTCAGGGCTAGGATGAAGGAGACGTTGCTGGGGCCTGCTCGCGGCAATCGACGAATAACAGGATGATCTGTGATCTGTGACATACATGCATGTCTGCAAACATACAATACACGTCTGTAAGTATAGACACATACGTGACACCAATTTTCCTCTGCCAGCAATGCATGGGTGAACCTGTATCTTACAGATTGTGCGATCAAACTTTTGGAATGTTGTTTAGCTAATTTTCACTTTCAATACTCTGTTTCTTTTTTTATAAATTTGTTTCATTCATTTCCAAATTTTATTATCTTTTCTATATTTTTGAAAAATTTAAAAACATTCATACCTATTTATTTAAATGGTCACATCTAATCATGCCAGTCTTGGAAACTGTTGGTGTGCCTAATTCTTTTTTGGAGGAGGACACACCCAGCGGTGCTCAAGATTTACTCCCGGCTCTGTGCTTAGGGACCACTCCTTAGAGGGACCTTATGGGGTGCTGGGAATTGAACCCAGGTTGGCAGTGTGCACAGCGAGTGTCTGGCCCTTGCGCTCTCTCTCGGGCCTCCTTACATGTAAACGTTCTCCTGTGCACCTAACTGTGTTGTGACAGAAGCAGAATGTTGTCAGCCCTAATTGCTTTATTTCATGGAAATACTGAGGCCCGGAAAGAAGAATTTGCCTGACATCACCCACGGAGCAAGAGCAGAGCAGGGGCCAAGCCCTGGGCGGGGCTGGAGGCCAGCTCTCTCCTGGCGGGGCACTTCATAGACAGCCGCCCAGCAACTCACAGGCAAGCAGAGTTCCACCGTCTGGAAAAAGTGCATCTCTAGGTGATCAGTGAGCTTTCTGATATTTCTATTAAAGAGCAGCAGGTCTGGGTGACCTCAGAGGAGGGTTCGAAAATCAGTGTGGGTTTTATGTGTTCTGAGGTCTGCGCCTGGCTGTGTGTGGAAGTTTTGCGATGGGTTACTAGTGGCCAAGGGCTTGTGAAAATATCAATGTGTCACTGCGCTCAAACATGAATGGAAAAAAAAAAAAACCCAACAACTTCTGACTAAGAATCTGACTAATGCCTCTTTGGAAGAAACTGAGCTGTGCCTGAGACTTTTCCATCTGCCTTTCAGCCTGAAACGTTTCTTCCTCACACCCGAGAGCCCCTACATTTGACTTGCCCTTTCATCTGTTGTGTGACGTATGACGTATTGCAGAAGGCTGAACTACACTGTCATGGGGACTGCTAAGTCCTGATGGTCACAGAGAGCTCCAGGGCTACAGAGGACAGGAGTCTGTCCTGACTCTGTTGTGAGTCTGTCCTGGAGGTGACTCCAGTCTAGAGAAGTTTGAGCCTCAGGACCGAGGTGACAGACCTTGAAGCTACACTGCATCAGCATCCCTGCCGAATCGCTTATGAAAAGCAATCAGTTTGGGATATCTTGAGTGAGCGTCTTCTTTAAGCCCCAGGGTCCACATAGGTCAAATAAAGCAAATAGGAGAATCTACCGAACCATGCCTATGACTTAGAATTTTGCAACAGAGAAACAAGACAATGTAAAGGTGCGGAAAGGGCTTGGCACAGAGTGAAAACTCAATAAAAATTAGGTCCCTGTCATTGAATCTTGCAGGAGGTTGAGGGCCAGAGCTATAGTACAGTGGTTAGAGCTCTTACCTTGCACACAGCTGATTGGGTTTGATCTCTGGCATTCCACAAAGTCCCTTGAGCATTGCCGGAATCAGTGATTCCTGAGTGCAGAGCCAGGAACAACAAATCTTGCCGGTGGTGGGGGTGGGAGGGACATGGTTTGAAAATGAGAGGTCATAGCGACACGAGCGGTTTTGCATTGACTCACTGATGTCGCCCGAATGGATGCCGGTCGCTGTTGAAGGGCGAGCAGGTGACAGAGGGTTCAGGGAAGTGAACGGTAGCAGAAGCATGAGAGACAGAGAGAGGGAGGGCGAGAGAAAGAGTGAGAGAGAAAGAGAGAGAGAGAAAGAGAGAGATTCATCGAGGAAATAGCTTATATTTAGGAATAGAGACAGTGTGAAGGGTACATGTGGGTAGGTATATGAACAATAATGCATAAAACGATCCCAAGCTTAACTCTTGCTTTCTGCAGGCACATTGGAGGGTGTTCTATAATTATGAGGTAAATTAATCCTCGCAGTAACCTGTGAAATATTCCCATGCCACTGTGAGACTTAGCAGCCAAACAACTTTTTTTTTTTTTTAGCTTTTTGGGTCATACCCGGCGATGCTCAGGGGATACTCCTGGTTCTGCACTCAGGAATTACCCCTGGCGGGGCTCAGGGGACCATATGGGATGCTGGGAATCGAACTCGGGTCGGCCGCGTGCAAGGCAAACGCCCTACCCGCTGTGCTGCTGCTCCAGACCCCCCCCCCAAATCTCAATTTATTTTTAGTATATAGTGAAATAGCTTTGTAAAATTTTATTTATTGTATTTATGTATTTATTTTTTTCTATTTTTTGGGTCACACCTGGCGATGCACAGGGGTTATTCCTGGCTCTGCACTCAGGAATTACTCCTGGCGGGGCTCAGGGGACCATATGGGATGCTGGGAATCGAACCCGGGTCGGCCGCGTGCAAGGCAAACGCCCTTCCCGCTGTGTTATCGCTCCAGCCCCCAAACAGCCTTTTTAGAACAGAGTTTCCACACCCGGCAGAGAAGAAGGGGAGCAGAATCTGAGCCCGCCCTGGGGGACGGTAGACTCAGATCAGCGAGGGGAAAAATGGCAGCTGTGGCTCAAAGACCTTTTATTCTGTGCCAGAAGAGGGCGCCATGCAGTCGTGAAATTTGGCCACGAAACCCCCGTAGACGCACCCGCCGGGGCATACAGTCCGGTGGGGAAGGTCTCCAGCCCCAGGGAAGGGAGACCAAGAACAGACTAAAAAGTCACAGGAAACGGTGCTTTGCCAAGAGCCGGGAGGACAAAGCCGGGTCCCAGGGCCAGAAGGGACGCTTGCTGTCCAGCCCGTAAGGCCGGGACAAGCTTATCCGCAGGCCCCTGGATTCCTGGAGACAGGAATTTCCCAGACTTGGGCTCCTGTGGTGCTGGCTGGCACAAGCGCATGTGGCCACAACGTCCCTCAGTGTCTCCAACCTGGCTGTGGCTCCAGCTGTCACGTGCTTGTGCATCTTGAGGGGAGTGCAGTCTGCCGGGACATACCCCAGCCCCTGCCCAGTCTTCCAGTTTGGTCGTGAGGATGGTGTAGAGAGAGCCTGGCTTCCTGGAAGGGGGGGTGGGGAGGGTCGCCGTTTTGGTGGGGGCGGGGCAGCTGGGGGACCCCACAGACTGGCGCTCCCACCCGAGGGACTGGGAGGAGCCTTCCTCTTGTGCACGTTCCTGCAGCCACAGCAGGAGGGGGGGTCAGGGGGTCCCCAAAACTGAGAGCTCCTGGAGGATGCCATCTGATCCCAGCTCCCGGCTGGGCTCAGAGCCGGGGTCGTTGGTCACAGCGTTGGATGGTTCTGTCAGAGTGGACACATTCATGTGACTCTGGTGACCCCGTCTGTGCCTTTGAGGGGGTGGTGGCACAACTGGCAGTGCTCACGGCCTACTCCTAGCTCAGTGCCTAGCTCAGTGCTCAGGAGTCACTCCTGCTGGTGTTTGGGGTGTGTGTGTGTGTGTGTGTGTGTGTGTGTGTGTGTGTGTGGCAGGGGGGATCATGCAGTCACAGGGTTCGGACCCAGAGCTCAAGCGTGCACAGAGTGTTCCAACCCTTTGGACAGGACCATTTGGTCTGTGACGGGCACGGAGCCAATGTTGGGCCCCCCCCCCGGGGATGGGTGGAGGCAGCCCAGCCTTCCTGCGCGTCGAAGAAGGGCAGCTGGCTGGCTCGTGGGGTGTGGCTGCCCCCGAGAGGACCCGTCCCCCAGCTGCTCTGCAGGCTGTGCCTCGAGAGGCCCAGGGACCGATTTGGAACCTCCAGCAAGGCCGGACCCTTCTGAGTGGGAGGACACTTCCTCCGGGCCAGCTGGCCGGACTCAGGGAGGCACCGGGCTCGGGAGACCTGGTTTTGTTGCTTCTAACCTGCAATCAGGGTCCCTTTTTTAGCTTATTCCGGATCTGTGCCCCCACGGGGTGCTTTTTCTCTCCGGGCGCTTTGCTCTCTCCGTGACCCTGTCTTCCCGGGGTGCTCCGTGCCCCGCTCCCCACCCTCGATGGCCTAAGGAGCCATCCGGTGGGGGAGCCCACCCCTGGGAGGAATTTCTGACCCTCTTCCCTCTCCACGCACTTCCCAGCTCTGACTGGGCTAAGTGAGCTGGAGCCTGGCCAGAGGTCTCGTCCCGGAGGTCCGTGCAGGGTGACAGCGGGCAGTGAGGGCCTCCAGCTGGCCCCAGCTGCTGGGACTTAGTTATAAAAGGAACAGAAGTGTCTGTGGTGGGCGGGTGACTAAGAGTGACCACTGTGTGTGTCACCGTCAGCTGCCGGGTGAGCTGTTGCGGATCAAGCCCCACTCACCTCCCAGCGCCCGGCCTTCTCTGGCGGTGGAGAATCATCTGCCATTTGACTTGGGTTTCAAGACGTGGACACAGGACTTCATTGGTGGCCCGGAGTCCGCGGCCAGCTGCCATCTCAGTTCCAACCTGGGCACTGTGAGGCATCCCAGGAAGCTGACCGCGGGGTGAGGATGATGGCTGCAGTGTGGAGCTTGGATCTGGGGCTCTGGAAGTCGACTCCAAGTCCCAGTTCTATCGCTTCTGGCAGTGTGACCTCTGTCTGGTGGCCTAAGTCCTGGACCTGGACCTCAGTCTCTGCTCGAAAAGACTTAAAATAGTAAAATCTGCAGAAAGATAGTAAAATCTGTTTTATCTTGGCATTGGGCCCTACGGGAAGGAAAAGATATCCCTGGCTGGGTCATGCTCAGAACATCCCACTCCCTGGCCGGGGGCTGAGTCAGCCCTAACTGCGGCCTCCAGCACCACACGTGGCCCCACAAACACCCTTATTGCATCGCTCTGCAGACAGGCTCTTCCTCAGGGGCCCCTTCACTCTAGCCAGATCCACGCATCCTGGGGGGCAGGTGCTCTGGGTGCGCGGCTGGAGCTAGAGGGGCTGATGCACAAGCATGTCCTGCCAACCAGAGCCTGGTCAGCCCCGCATGCACCCCCACACTGCACCCCACATTGCAGCTCCTACACAGCAGCTGACACTGCAGATCCCACTGCAGCTTTTACACTGCAACCCCCACACTGCATCTCCACACTGCATCCCACACTGCATCCCACACTGCATCCTACACTGCATCCCACACTGCATCCCACACTGCATCCTACACTCATCCCACACTGCATCCCACACTGCATCCTACACTGCATCCCACACTGCATCCCACACTGCATCCCACACTGCATCCTACACTGCATCCCACACTGCATCCTACACTGCATCCCACACTGCATCCTACACTGCATCCCACACTGCATCCTACACTGCATCCCACACTGCATCCTACACTGCAAACCACACTGCATCCTACACTGCATCCCACACTGCATCCTACACTGCATCCCACACTGCATCCTACACTGCACCCCACACTGCATCCTACACTGCATCCTACAGTGCATCCCACACTGCATCCCACACTGCATCCTACACTGCATCCCACACTGCATCCCACACTGCATCCCACACTGCATCCTACACTGCAACCCACACTGCAGCCCTCACACTGCACCTCCCACACTGCACCCCAATCTGTGGCCCACACTGCACCCCTCACTGAAGCCCCCCGCCCCCACACTGCAGCCCACACTGCAGTTCCCGCATGGTGCTAGTGTCTGTACCTTATGACCTATCCGTCCTTCACGTGTCCTTCCTAGCAATGGGTCCTGTAAAGAAGCTTGTATCTAGTCGCTACTCCAACAGAGTGGGAGATGACGTCCGAGGCTTTTTACAATAACCGAGTGTTAGGGCGGGGGGGGGGGGGTGCATAAGATGAACCAGATGGTCAATGTGCTAAAGCTTGAAAGTGGGTTATGGGGAAATGGGTGGGGTGCTTTCTGCTCGTCTCTCTTCCTTTTGTTCATGCTTGAAAATCTACTCAATAAACTCTTTTAAAAAGTGGGGCAAGAGAAAACTCCCTTTCCATTACTGCTGGTCTCCGCTGTGTCTGGTAAACACGGGGTGCCTGGTGCTAATGGGGGCACTTGGGGCCAAGAGGGGACAAGCCGGAGCCTGAGCGGACCCGCCCAGAGAGGCAGAGTAGGAGGGAGCGGGGCTTCCGGGCTGAGATGAGCCAGGCCACCACGGGGCAAGGCGCGAAGCTAGTTATTTATCTCTGCCTGCATGTGACCCAACGGATGTAGAGAGAACAGAACGGAGGCCTGGTCCCTCTTTGTGGGAGGGTCCCGTGCTGCCTACCCCGCACCCACATCTGAAAGGACAGTGGGCGGGGCAAAGGTTGGTGGGAAGGAATTCTTTATCAGCCCTCTGGAGTCTGCCCACCCAGGGGGCCCCAGGGAGTGCGGGAGAAGTTTCTGGTTTCTGGCTCCTTCTCTCAAAGCCACAGGGCAGGGGCCCCCACGGACTTTGGTCTGGGGAATGCTGAGGTTGCAGTCATAGAACTATAGTTTCGGGTGAGGGAGGGGCGGGATCTGCTCCCCAAGGACAGGTGGCGCTCACCCTCCGAATGATAAGGAGGCCCCGGCACCCCCTCGGCCGCCCACCATCCCCACAGGGCAGGACCCGCTCTATTTCCACCTGCTCTCGTGGTTCAGCAGCTCTCGGGGTATCAGCTGTTCCGGAATGCATGACAAATCCCCGTGGGTTTGGTGCCCCACAGCATCTCCCGGACCCCTCGTTAGACACGGACCCACGTCTCACGATGCGAGGGAGGGCTGGGGGGATGAAGGCGAGGTGTCCCCGGGAGCTCCACCTAAGCCTGAGCACAGAGCTGGGAGCCCGGGCTGGAGGCTGGGGGTGGGGGTGGACGGAGCAGGTCCCATGGGACCTTCAGCGGACGGCAGGGTTGGCGCCGAGTCCTCGCCCGGACTCTCCTCTTCAGGTTTTGCTTTGAGGTGATTCTTACGCTGGAGCAGGCAGGGGAGGGCCCGGCTTGGCTGGAAGCACAGGGATGGCGGAGTCGTTGAGTCGCTGCTTGGGCGAGTCTGGGATGGGGCCTGAGAAGTTACGGTCAGCGGCAAACGCCCCGGAGACGCTGGCGATGCTGGCTGGACCCCCGCTCAAGCACAGCCAGCTTAGAGCTCCACAGAAGGCCGGTTGGGCAGGCGGAGGAGGCCCCAGCTCGTCCCCTGAGGTCACCCAAGGGCCTGATGATGAGTGAAGAAAGGCCAAGAGAGATGATGCTGTGATGACCTGACCACGGCCAGGACACTGGGAAGTGGGGTGCACGTCATCTCTGCTCTTGGGCCTCGGTTTACCCCTCTTAAAAGGAGCAGATGGTACTTTACTGTACGGATCTTATAAAGCACACTTTTTTCCTCTTTTTTTTTTTTTTTTTGCATTTTGGGTCACAGCCAGCAAAGCACAGGGGTTACTCCTGGCTCTGCACTCAGGAATTACTCCTGGCGGTGCTCAGGGGACCCTATGGGATGCTGGGAATCGAACCCAGGTTGGCCTCGTGCAAGGCAAACGCTTTTCCCGCTGTGCTATAGCTCCAGCCCCTAAATCATGATGATTTTAATCATCATGAAGGAAAACAAATAGGCGAGATGGTGCTCAGAGATGAGGGGGGCAGAGTGCAGCGTCAGCCCGGGTGGGCTGCTCGGGGGCTGTGGGCTGGAGTAGGACTCGAGTGCCACCTGACGTGTCCTGTGGAGCCACAGCCCCCCACGCCGTGTCAGGAAGGAGGAAAGGGACCAACTGGCGAGCCCTTGTGGGAACTGAAGCTTTGCCCAGCCAACAGTGGCAGCTGCGATTGATTTGGGCATTTTTATAGCATTGCAAGCCTTGGGGAGCAGAAGGCAGCTCCTCATCCCCCAGCTCGGGCCGACTGGGGTGCTTGGTGACCAGGTCGATGGGGGCATCAGCGTGTCGAGTAAGCGTCTCAGGATTTCCCTTGGTACCGCGGCACTGAGAAGTGCCTTTCTGCCCGCATTTTCCGTGGACTGTGCCTTCCCCGGCTCCCATCCAAATGAATAATCAAATAATAATTTGTTAGTGCAACATTTGTTGAGGATCGAAGTGCCAAACACAGGGCAGGAGATAGAATAAGGAAAAGGAAGTTCAGACCAGGCCCCTGTCCTGGGGAGCAGCAGAGGCTAACCTTAGGAATCTCACAGAACCTGGTCCCTCTCCACAGGAAGAAGTGTGGAGACAGAGAAGAACAGCAGGGGCGGTTGCCCTAGCTGGGAGGTCAGGGCGGGCCTCCATGTTCATCAGAGTGACTGGGAGGCTGACCCAGCAGGGATCGACCGGTGGTGAGAGAGGACAGAACATTTAGGGCAGAGGGATAGTCTGTGCTAAGGTCCTGAGGCCAGTGAGCGGGGTGCACATGGGAACAAGGCTGGAGAATCAGGAGCAGCCTGGGGAGGCACTTCAAGGTAAAGCAGGGAGTCTGAGCTTTGTCCCAGCAGAACCTTCTGGAACATTATAGTAGGGGAGTGTAGCTGATGTGGTCAGAGGGTGTTTTCAAATACTCAGGATGCATTTGGACACGGAGGTGATGGATCAGCACAAACTTCTGGCATCTTGTAGCGGGGGCTGCGGGGGTCTGGACCGAGGCCTGAGGGCAGTGCCTTTGCCACGGAAGGAAGCAGCTGCCCTGAGGAGGCCCTTTAGAGTGGACACCACAGAGCCTGGCGGAGACCGGAAGACTCCGACTCCACGGCTTTGGCTCACTAGGGCCACTTCCCTTTCTCCTGCCCCGAGGAGGTCACCACTCAGCCGTTCTCTGTCCCCCAGGGGCCTGGACGGGTGCAGGGCAAAGCGCCAGCCTGGCAAGTTCAATCCTCAGCACCTCAGTGTGCGCTGAGCTCAGTCCTGGGGGTTCTGTTGTTTGGGGTCCCAGTTCTACGGTGAAGAGCGGTTTCTGGTGTGTGTGTGTGTGTGTGTGTGTGTGTGTGTGTGTGTGTGTGTGTGTGTTCAGTCCTGCTGGAGTGTGGAACTCTGGGGTGAGTAGGGCAACTGAGTGTGTGTGTGGGGGGCACCCCTACCCCCTAGTCATCGCAACAACAACAACTTCTGTTACTGGGACGGGGAGATGTGGGCCCGGGACAGGACAGAGACAAAGGGGTGGGCGTTGCGTGTGCCCGATCCCTATCTAGTCTCCAGCACCATGTTGCTCCCTGTGCCTTGCTGGGTGTGGGCATGGTCATTTCTGAGCACTGCCAGGGCTGGACTTGGGGGCCCTCAACACTGCCATGTGTGGTCCTAAAGACCTGAGAGCACTGTGGGGCCCGAGCGGCACCACATCCTCAGCCCCTGCACCGAACCTCCAAGAGCCACTGGAAGTGGCATCTGGGTCCCCAGGGCCCTGCTGGGAGCGACGCTACTCGCCTCCAAGGCTGGAAGGGCAAACTTCAAACACACTCAGGAACGGAAGGGGCCTCTGTGTTTCAGGCAAACATAAGTGCTCAGTGCAGACACCCATTCTCAGTGGGTGAACACCTCCGGCTGGACCCTCTGAGAGCTCTCTCTCTGTCTCATTCTCTCTCTGTCTCTGTCTGTCTGTCTGTCTGTCTCTCTCTCTCTCTCTGGTTTGGGGTCACACACACCCAGCAGTACTCGGAGGTTACTCCTGTCTGGATTTTCACTCAGGAGTCACTCCTGGTCATTCTTGCGGGACCTTATGGGATACTGGGGACAGAACCCAGGCTGGCCGCATGCCAGGCAGATGCCCTCTCTGCATCTGCACTGTAGCTCTGGCCCCTCTCTGAGCTCTGACACTGGGTCAGCCCTGCGCCCCTCAGGCCTCCTGGGTCTCACGGCCACACGTGGAGGGTACCCTGAGTCCTTCAAACCACCCCCTCGCCTAGAAGGTGGAGCCAGGGAGGGAGAGAGGGTGCTTGGGGAGGGGCTGAGTGGGGGAGCTGGGCGCAGGGCCGGAAGCCAGGGACGCTGGCCTCACGCCCAGCGGCTGTGGGCTGAGCGCCTTTTCCTCCCTAGACTTCTGCTTCCTCGCTGGTAAGATGAGTCAGGCGTGTGAGAATGGAGACCGCCTCAGAGCCCAGCCAGCCAGCTCTCTGGGGCTTGAGCCCGCCTGCGCGGGGCCTTCTTCCTGGGCGGGCCAGTCCGGTTTTCAGGTCTGGGTTCAAGCACTTCCTCACCCCCACTCACCCCTTGCAACTCTTCCTGACCCCCTCTCCTTCCAGAGCACGCCCCTGCCCCGGACGGGTGCCCAGTGCCCATTTCTCCGTTTCCCGGCTTGCAAGCTTTCTCACGCACCTGTCCTGTCGCCCCAGCTGCTTGCCGCCTGTTTCTCTCTCCCGTGAGGTCTTGGAGCAAAGGAGCAAGGGTAAAAGGAGCCATGCACTCAGTCTGAGTTGCTCAGAGCCTCAGGAATTCGCTGTGGGAGTCTGGGGAGCCAGGCGGTGCCTTCCTGGAGGCCCCAGCTGCTGCCTGCCGGTTCCTCCGCTCCCCCCTGCTCCCCGCTTGCAGCAGGGCCACCCAGCTGTTCCCCTCCACCTTCCGGCTCAGACTCCGGGCCAGACCCCCACCACGTCCCCTCTCCCTAACAAAGGCTTCCTCAGTAGAAAAGGCCTGGACGGGGGGAACACTTGCCAACAAAAGCAACCATTGTAGCCTCGGGGACGGGGGGCAGGGGAGCCAGCCAGGGTGAGCTTTGGCTCTCAGCGTTTGCCAAGCCTGACTCCGGGGAAGGTCCCAGCTCATGAGTCAGGCTGCAGGGGTCCTCGCTGGAATCTGTCCCTCCTGGCTTGCCAAGCCTACATGCAGGGAGAATGAGGTGGAGTCTGGTGGGGGGGGTGGGGGAGGCGGCTCAGACGCCCCTGGCTTTCCTCAGCTGGCTTATCTGGGATGGTTTGCAGCCGTGGGGAAGTTGTCCCTTGCATCCTCGTAAGCTCTGCAACTGGGTACATGAGCCTGGGAAGAGAGGCCATATTTTTTTTTGGGGGGTGGGGGATTGGAGGGGGCGGTGCTGGGATAGATCCCAGGGATCTCTCCGATGCAAAGCGTTGTTCAGCTGAACCCCGGCCCCTCCGGAAGTGAGGCTGTTTTATTCCGAGCTCATTCCGTGAGCTCCCTGGGACGCACAATGGAGACAGTCTCCCGTCCAAGTTCCCACACAAAACCCACAGTCTGGCTCTTGACTTTACACATCTTAAAGGACCAGACAGAGGAGAGGAGGGACTCCACTCCGCTCCCACTAACACCCCCCCTTTTGCTGGGACCACTTCTACCACAGCGAAATGCTCCGAAGTTGCCAGCACGTGAGGACCCCCTGCATCCGTTCAAGACTTGGCGTGTGAGTGTCCTGTGTGCGCCCCTGGCTTCCCCTGCAAGTCTCAGAAGAGGGAGCGGAGCCCAAAGTGGGAATGAAACGCCCGTTGTCACGTGCCTGTTGGCCAAGTCCAGTCTGGGGGAGTCCCCTGCCGCCAACGTTATCTCTCCTGCTTCCCGCTGGGTTCTACCATCTGTGTCCAGCTCAGCTGCACCCGCGCCCGTGCCCTGGGATATGTGACGTCCACGCTCACATGCTCTGTCCTCCCAGACCCACCTTGAGTCATGTCATTCATTCCACAAAGCACTGAAACGTAAAGTCCCCGGGGGGGCCTCAGCCCATCCAGTCCAGCTGGGGTGCAGACTCCTCACGCCAAGAGGAGAGGGACCCAGGGACTCCCCAGAGACAGTCCGGTCAGAGGGAATTTCCAGGCACAGCTCAGTCTCCCGTTCAAAAAAGCCACACAGGAAGATGTCTGGACTCAAACCCCACGGCTTGGCACTGCACCCAGGACGCTTGACTCTGGTTCTTAAACGCATGAGCAGAAACCCTCTTTCCCCGATTTGCGCCTCTGGTCAGCTCGAACCCAGCTTGGCGGAACACGCTTAGAGAGGGAAGCCGCGGGCTGCGTGACCCTCGGCCTGGACCCGGCCACTCCAGGACCCCCAGGGTCGCTGCACTCCCTTCAGAAGCTTGGCTGTGGTCCCCCCTTCCCCGACCGTGGCGCGTCCTGAGGGTGCCAGGTGGTCCAGCCCAGGGGGACTCCCAGGGGGGACCGAGGCTGCGGGCAGCTGTGGGTGCCAGGTGGTCCAGCCCAGGGGGACTCCCAGGGGGGACCGAGGCTGCGGGCAGCTGTGGGTGCCAGGTGGTCCAGCCCAGGGGGACTCCCAGGGGGGACCGAGGCTGCGGGCAGCGCAGGTGTCCGCCGGCCGGCCGGCGGGGCAAGGCGGGCTGTCGGCTGCTGTTCTTGGACCCGGGGGCCACGGGCGGCGATCTGGGGGCGCCCCCCGGCCGGCCGTGCAGGAGGGGCGCGCCGGTCTCCGCGGGGGCGCGGGCGGGGTGGAGGGCGCCCGGGGAGGGCGCGCGGGGGCCGGGCGCTCCGCGTGGCACTCTCGGGGGTGCGGCGCGCCCCGGCCCCGCGCCCCGCCCCTGCGCGCGGCGCCCCCGGCCCGCCCCGCCCGGCCCGCGGTGCTGTGCCCACCCCCGGCCCGCCCCGCCGGCCCGGCTCCCCGCAGTCGGCCTCCGGGAGCTGCTGGCGCCGGGCAGCTCGGCTGGCCCCGCGGCCCCATGGCCCGGCCCGGCGCGCTGCTGCTCTGCTGCCTGCTGCTGGCCCGGGGCGCGCGCGGCCCCACCCCAGGTGCGTGCGGGGGGCGGCGGGCCGGGGCGCGCGGGACGCCCCACGCGCCCCCGCCCGCGCGGACGCAGCCGGGCCGCGGGGCCTCCCCGCCGCCTCCCCGCGCCCCTCGTCCGTCCGTCCGATCGTCCGTCCGATCGTCCTGTCCGTCTCTCCCCGCCCCCCCCACGTCCCCGCGCGTTCCTCTGTCCGGCTCTCTCCCTCCCCCCTCCCGCTTTCCCGCGCGTCCCTCGTCAGTCCTCTGTCTCCCGTCTTCCCTCTTGTCCCTGTGTCTGTCCGGCCCTCTGCCTGTAGTCCGTCTGTCTGTCCATCCCTCTCTCCCCCTGTCTTCCTTCTCTCGTCCATTTGGCTGTCCCTCTGTCTGTCCGTCTGTCTGCCTCTATCTCCCTCCTGCCCCTCTCTCTGTCCATCCCACTCCCCTGTCTCTCCGCTCTTGTCTGTCTGTCCGTCTATCCTTCTCTCACCCCTGTCTCCCTCTTGTCCCTCTGTCCGTCTGTTCTGTCTCCCCTGTCTTCCCTCTTCTCTCTTCGTCCCTCTGTCTCTCCCCATCTTCCCTCCTGTCCATCTGTCTGTCTTTCTCCTCTGTCTTCCCTCTTCTCCGTCTGTCTGTCTGTCTGCCTCTCCCTTGCACTCCCTTCTCTCGTGGGTGCAAGTTTGGGGCACAGTGCAGGGAGCTGGGAGCACTCACATGCCCCCTCCCAAGACGTACTCCCCCGACTCCTCCACCTCACTGTGAAGCGGGGTGCCCGGCTTTGTGGTGGGGGCGGGGGAGCCCCGTCCTTTCCAGCGGGCTTCTGCTTGTCTGTCTGTGCTGCGCTCATGTCTCAAGTGGAAAGTGGACTCTGGCTGCTCCCGGGCTCCAGGATCTGCCTCTCTGCAGGGTGGACCCGGAGAGGGGGCTGGTGCCCCTGTTGCCCTCCTGCCCGGGCACTGGCATCCGAGCTTACTCGGGCTTTGCCCCTGCTTACTCGGTGCCCCTGCTGCCCTCCTGCCCGGGGCCCTGGCATCCGGCCTACTTGGGCTTTCATCAGAGAAGGCAGCGGGGAGGCCAGTCCCAGCGCCCTGTGGACACCGCAGTCCCTCGCAACTCAGCGCACCCTGGAATCAGCCCTGGGGGCCGGGCTCTGTCGTTCCTGCACGGCTGGGCTCCGGGAATGCTGTGTGAAGCCCGGCCGCTGGCCTGCTGCCTGGACCGTGCGGCCCTGACCTCACTCGTGCTGCAATGGGTCTGAGTGTCCGGCTTACACTCCCCGCCTTCCCGCCCCCCATGGCTCCTTTTATTTTTGAAGATCTATATTTACCTGGCTGGGGTGTAGAACTCTGCAGCCAAGGTGCTGCTTCCAGTTTTCGAAGCTTGGAGAGGCAGCGAACCTGCCTCCCGCCTGCCCTGGCCCCTGCCCGGGCCACGCCCTGCTGCCCTGGGTTTCTAGGTGTGTTTGTTTTGCCAGATGTGTCTGGAGCTGGAGCTGGATCGGAGGGCCCTACCCCGGGCAGGGCAGTCACCTCAGCTAGGGACTTTGGGGTGGGGCGGATCTGGACTCTTGCCGCTGCCTGCGGGGCTTTCGGGGAATCCAGGGCTCCAAGGCTTGGTGCTTCCAAGACAGGAGGATTTGGGAGGAGGGTGGGGTGCTTGGCGGCACACTTGGCGGTGCTCTGGGCTCAATATTGGTGATGCTTAGGGGACCCTTGGTGGTGCCAGGATGGAGCCACATCAGACCGGAGTCAGCCTCGACCCAGGCAAGTGCCTTACCTGTGGCTGTCTCCAGTTCTAGTCTTTTTTTAAATCTTTTTTTCCTTTTGGTTTTCTGTTTTGGCTACACCCAGTGGTGCTCAGGGCCTACTTCTGGCTCCGAGCTCAGGGGTCACTTCCAAACGGCTCAGAACTCGATGGCGGGGCTGGAGCAGGGAGGGCGTTTCCTTGCACGCGGCCGACCTGGGTTCGATTCCCAGCATCCCATATGGTCTCCTGAGCACCGCCAGGAGTAACTCCTGCGTGCAGAGCCAGGAGTAACTCCTGAGCATTGCCGGGTGTGACCCAAAAGGAAAACAAACAAAAAAAGAACCCGATGGCGTGGTGGGGATGGAACCTGGAGGAGCCGTGTGCAAGGCAAGCGCCCTTCCCGCCGTCCTCTCGCTCCCAGGGTCGCTCAGCATCGTTCTGCTCAGTTGAACGGGAGCCCCTGTTGGCCAGGGAACAGCTGATGCCCACAGGTCCCTGAGCTCCGTTTGCCCAGTGCAGACGGAAGGTCATGGCGGGGAGCTCGGCTTCTGTGCTGCGTGAAGTCTGGCTTCTCCCCTGGTCCCAGCCTAACCCGAACCCCCTCTCGCTCGTCCCACAGAGCCACGCCTCTCCCCACGGCTCCCCGCGGACTATGACACCACAGTGCCCTGTAGCACCGACTTCCGGGGACGCTTCCTCTCCCACCTGGTGTCCAGGCTGGCCACTGGGTCCCCAGCACCCCCGGCACGCCCCGGCCGCCCCCGCGTGGCCCGCAGCCCCCTCCGGCCCGGCCGTGGGGGGCGCTTCCCTCTGTACTTCAACGTGACGGTTTTTGGGGAGCAGCTGCACCTGCACGTGAGCCCCAACCGGCGGCTGGTGGTGCCCGGGGCCTCGGTGGAGTGGCAGGAGGATTTCCGAGAGCTGTTCCGGCAGCCCTTGCGGCAGGAGTGCGTCTACACCGGCGGCATCACCGGGATGCCGGGGGCAGCTGTCGCCATCAGCAACTGTGACGGGCTGGTAAGGGACAGGCTCCTCGGCCGGGCCGATCTGGCCTTCTGCCCTTCGTCTGCGCTCGGGATTCCTGTGGGCAGGGCGAGCGGCTGGGCCGAGTGGGCACTGCCTGCCTGCCTGCCTGCCGTAGGGCGCCCCTCTGCCAGCTGTGAGGTGGCTGGGTCCCTTGGCACCTTCCCTGGGTGGTTCCGTCACGGGCCAGCTATGCATGGGGAGCAGAGCGGACCTCCCAGGGGACACTCAGCCCAGACATAAATAAGCAGGCGGGGGGCGGGGGCGGGGTGGGGGCGTGCAGTTCTGACTGTGCCCCTTTGCTGGCCGGGCACGAGGCATGGTGCCCGCGGGTCCTCTCTGCTTCTTTCCCGCTGTGTGAAGCGGAGGGTCCTTCATTGGTACCTGTTGAAATGCTTGTGTTCCGTGCGTGCTCCGTGAGTGCTCCTCTCAGCAGCCAGCCCCTCACAGAGCTGGGGCACCCTGTGCTGTAAACTAGAGGGCCATGGTGACCTCCTTCACTCCCTCCCTTCCTCCCTCCCTCCCTCTCTCCCTCCCTCCCTTCCTCCCTCCCTCCCTCCCTCCCTCCTTGCTTCCTTCCTCCCTCCCTCCCTCCCTCCCTCCCTCCCTCCTTTCCTTCCTTCCTTCCTTCCTTCCTTCCTTCCTTCCTTCCTTCCTCCCTCCCTCCCTCCTTTCCTTCCTTCCTTCCTTCCTCCCTCCCTCCCTCCCTCCCTCCCTTCCTTCCTTCCTTCCTTCCTTCCTTCCTTCCTTCCTTCCTCCCTCTCTCCCTCCTTCCCTCCTTCCCTCCCTTCCTCCTACCCTCCCTCCCTCCCTCCTTCCTTCCTTTCTTCCTTCTGCCCTTCCCTCCCTCCCTCCCTCCCTCCTTCCTCTCTCCCTCCCTCCCTCCTTCCCTCCCTCCCTCCCTCCCTCCCTCCTTCCTTCCTTCCTTCCTTCCGCCCTTCCCACCCTCCCTCCCTCCCTGTGCTCAGCGCCTTCTTTTGCCCCTGTGTGCTGGTGTCTGTGCTAATTCTCCCCCAGGGTCGATCAATAATACTGGGATGATCCAGGCCTCCTGCGTGCAAGATAAGCACTCAGCCCTCTGAGCCATGCCCCAGCCCGTGGCTTCTCCTTCCTCCCAGCACATGCAGGCTCTTCTCCTCCCCCTCCTCCTCTTCCTCCTCCTCCTCCTGTACGTGTCCTCCTTGTGTTAGGAGCCTGCTGGTTGCCCCAGGGCCCTGACTGCTGCTCTTTTGGGGTCCTTACCAGCAATTTCCAGCAATATCCAGTGTGAGCGGATGGATCCCAGAGTGAACCACTCGGCCTCTGCCCCTCGCAGCAAGGAGGGAGGGGACCACTGGTGTGGGGCTGCGAGGATGAGAAGAGAGGGGTCTGCACCCCAGCAGGGCAGGGAACATCTGTTTTCCGTCCCTGAATGATGCCTTCTGCAGGGTCTGGCTGCCTGGATCCAGGCCAGGACCTGGTCAGAGCTTTTTCGAATTTTTTACCTCATCATCCCATTGTGGAATTATGATAAGCACAGGTAGAGTGAATGTCTACTTAGGGACTGTTTATGCATCTGTACTGTGTGTGTGTGTGTGTGTGTGTGTGTGTGTGTGTGTGTGTGTGTGAGCTGTGTGTGTGTTGGGGGGCGGGTGGTGAATGTCTACTGGTTACTGGTTTGCAGAGATTTTCTGCCGCTCAGCAAAGCAGCTGCCGCCTCTTACCTGACAGGAATCTCCCCTACCCAGCCCTGCCCACAGGGGTCGCCAGGTCGGAAGCCACGCACCTCAGCAGTGGTCATCCTCAGGCTAGAGCACTGTGCGCTGGGGTCAGCTAGAGTCCACACGTTCCAGGGAACCCTCTTAGAGGCCCAGGATTCACAGCCAGCGGAGAGAGGCGGGAGCCTGTCCTGCGGCCGGGCCGGGCCTGAGGCTGCCAGCCTGCCTGGACTCGGTGGTTCTGGGCAGCCACTGGCTGGAGCTGTGCTGTGACCACAAGTTGTAGTTGCAAATCTCAAGTGACGTCAGACACCCGCCAGGGTCGTTGCAGAGGGAGGCAGCACGCGGGTGCAGGCCGGCAGCCTGGCTGGGTTAGAGCCGAGATGTGCCGTCCCGAGCCACCGAGCCCGTGGGCACCACAAGCTCTGGGTCGCGTCAGGCCCTGCCCCTCGAATCGTGATCCCCCCGGCATTGGGCTTGCTCAGCAGCACGCTGGTGAGTCCTGGTCACTGGCTGCTGGGCGATGCAGGGACAAACGCGGACACTCCATGATCTCCTGGGTCGGTTGTTCTCACTGGCCAGAGGACAGATATCTTCCTATCATGTTTTCAGCCTCTGTACAGTCTTGAGCCAATGCCACTGCCTCCAGGGAGTCTTCCTAGATGCCCTGAGGCTTCAGATCTCCTGAGGAACAGGAGGACCCCTCTGAAAGCCCGTTCATAGGGCTGCTCTCTCAGCCTCCATCCCAGGGCTTACACTGGAGCCTGGGGGAGATGGAACAGCAGGGGATGGTGGTTCAAGTGTCTGAATTTCTTTCTTTTTTCTTTTCTTTTCTTTTTTTATTTTATTGAATCACCGTGAGATAGTTACAAGCTTTCATAGGCAGCCTGAGGCCTGTCTCCAGCTTTTGTGATGCCTTACAGAACCCTTCCTTCTGCCAAAGGACAGAAGCAGCAGAGTGTGAAACATCCCCACCCGGGTCCTCCGTCCTCTGTAGAGGGCTGTTTTCTTGTTATATTTTTGGGCCACGCTCCTGGTACTCCCAGGAGCAACCCCCGAGTACTGCCAGGTGTGGCCCAAACGAAAAAAAAAAAAGTTCTATATTTTTTGAGTGATGCCCAGAAAACTAGGCTGGCAGTTCGATGTGTTTGTGTTTCAGTAGGAGTTGGGGGGCGGGGAGGGGGAGACTCAATACCTGCAGATGTGGGGCACGCTGGGCTGAGTCTGGAACGGGAGGAAGTGCTCATTCCTCAAGAGCTGTCACGGTGCTCGGGCCCCGAGGATTGGGGGTACTAGGACCACCAAGGTGGTGCTTTGGGACCTCTTGGGCTTCAGCTGGCAGGCTCAGGGACCTGTGTGTGTGCACCAGCGACTGAACTGAGGTTGACCGCGTGCAAGGCAAGTGCCTGACCCCCCATACTCTCTCTCCAACCCCCAGGAGTGCATTTTGGGGATCTGGGATGATAGTACAGTGGGTAAAGCTCTTGCCTTGCATGTGGCTGACCCAGGTTCGATCCTTGGCATCCCGCGTGGTCCTCCAAGCACTGTCAGGAGTAATTCCTGAGTGCAGAGTCAGGAGTGATCCCTGAGCATCACTGGTGTGGCTCTTCTCCCTCACACACACACAAAAGTGCCTGCTGAATGGGTCACATTGAGTAGACCCTGACCAGCAGCAAAGGGAAGGGGCCGGGCAGGCAGAGGGCCAGTCTCTGCTGCCCACAGTGGGGGACATTCACAGTGGGCACATTCACAGCTGCCCTCTCAGCCTCCATCCCGGGGCTTACACTGGAGCCTGGGGGAGACGGAGCAGCAGGGGATGGTGGTTCAAGTGTCTGAATTTCTTTCTTTTTACTTTTTTTTTTTAATTTTATTGAATCACCATGAGATAGTCACAAGCTTTCCTGTTTGGGTTACAATCACACAATGATCAAACACCCATCCCTCCACCAGTGCACATTCCCCACCACCAATATCCCTGGTATAACCCCCTTTTCCCACCCTCCCCCTGCCCCCATGGCAGACAGTATTCCCCATAATCTCTCTCTACTTTTGGGCATTATGGTTTGCAATGCAGATACTGAGAGGTTATGATGTTTGGTCCATTATCGACTTTCGAGTGTCTGGATTTCTTTACTGGGATGATGGAATCTTCTAAAATTGTGGTAGAGGGGCTGGATGATGATACAGCAGGTTGGGCAGGTGCCTGGGTTCGAGTCTCAGCATCCCAGATGGTCCCCTGAGCCTGCCACGAGTGATCCCTGAACATCTCTGGGGCCCCAAACAAAAACAGAAACAAAAATCTCCCCGCCCAAAATTGTGGTGGTTGCCTAACTGTGCTTTTGCCGAAATGGTGCATTCTGTGCTACAGGGATGGGTTGTAGGGGAGGTGGATAGTATTTCAATGAAACATACCGGAAGAGTCAGGGCAGACGGGAGTGGTTCTTCGTGCTTTGTAGTGAGATGGGGTGGGGGGTGGGGGTATTGGTCTTCTTCACCGTGGTCGAGATGTGCCCTGTGGCCGGGAGGAAGTCACTCAGTCTCTTTGTGCTTCGATGCCTCATCGTAGAGAGGAAAAGAAGAGCAACCACTTATGGGGCTCTTCCAAGGACTGAATAAGATAATGTGCAAACACGGAGCGTCTGTGTTGTACTGTCTCGCGGCTGGCTCCAGCGAGAGGCGTCAGAGCCGGCCCTGAGCGGGCAGGGCCTGGGGGCTGCCCTGTCTTTGGCCTGGAACTAACCCCCGCTTCCAGCGGCTGCAGGGCCCCTTGGAGGGGGCTGATTCCATGCACATGCCTGGCAGCCTGGCGCGTCCTGGCACGTGTGGGCCACTTCCTGTCTCCTGGTGCCCGGGTGGCTGCTGCCAGGACTCATGCCCAGGCTGGGAGGCAGTGCTAGGTGGGCTGAGGTGGTAGCAGGGGGTGCAGGAGTCCCCCCGGTCACTTACTGACCCCCGTGCATGGGTGAGTGGAAGCCGGGGACTGCTGTCAGCCTGCCACCTCATTCCTCAAGAGCTGTCACCAAGCTGTTTTCCCGAGGGTGGCGTGGGGCGGGGCGGTCCGGGGCTCAGGTGCCTCATTGCCAGGAGGGAGCACTGAGGGAGGATTCAGGACTCTGTCAGGGCAGGGGTGAGGCTGGGGGGTGATTTCCCACAGTCTAGAGCTTCTTCGAGCCTTTGGGCACTTCCGACTGTTCTGTGATCCCCTCCGAGAAAGTCAGCCTGCTTCTAGGAGCAAGCAGTCCTTGGAGTCACGGGTATTTTCATTTGATTGTTTTAGGGCCACACCCATGGTGCTCCCGGTTCTGTGCTCAGCGAGCACTCTTGGTGGTGCTGGGGGACCCTCAGGGGTGCCGGGGGAACAGATCCGGGTTGGCTGCCTGCAAGGCAAGCACCCCGCCCGCGGTGCTTTTGCTCCGGCCCTCGTGTCGTTATGGTTATTTTAAAACTAAGTTTCCCAGAGGAGAGAAATGGAGGCAGCGTGGCTCCTGCTTCTGTCCCCGGATGTGCCCCTGCTGGGGGTGCTGAGACCCCCTCTGCCCGTGCTCCCGCAGGCCGGCAGTGCTCCAGTGCTGGCGGCTTCTCTTTCTTGGGGGGTTTCTCCCAGTTACAGGCACTGCATGGGGCAGGTCAAGGCCAGGTCACGGCAAATTCAGGAGTTCAAGATGCTTCCTGTGGAGGCCCCAACACTCCTTCCAGCCCCCAGCCCCCCCCCCCCCAGCTCCCTCCCTGAGCCATGGGGATCCTGCATGCACTGTGTTTTCCTTTTGGTTTTGAGCCACATGGCAGTGCTGAGGCTGCTCCTGGTTTGGTGCTCCTGGAGGCGTGTGTGTGTGTGTGGGGGGAGGGGGGTAGGGGGTGGTCTGGACTCCTGCATGCAAAGCTTGTGCCCCAACCCGCTGAGTGCTCTCCCCTTTTGTTTGTTTTTGAGACACATCGGGTGATGCTCAGGGCTCACTCCTAGCTCTGCGCTCAGGGATCACTCCTGGGGGGGTCGGGGGACCATATGCGGTGGTTGAATGGAACCGGGGTCAGCCACATGCAAGGTTAGCGCCCGCCCCACTGTGCTCTGTCTCTGGCCTCACTGAATGAGGATCTTGAAAGTCCTTGCTGCCAGATGGGATCGTTCTAGGCTCTCTCTCTCTCTCTCTCTCTCTCTCTCTCTCTCTCTCTCTCTCTCTCTCCTCTCCCTCTATCTCTCTGTCTCTCTCCCTCTCTCTCTTTCCCCATCTCTCTCTATCTCTCTGTCTCTGTCTCTGTCTGTCTCTCTGTCTCTCCTTCTCTCTCTGTCTCTGTCTCTCCCTCTATCTCTCTGTCTCTGTCTCTCTCTCTCTCCAATCGGCCCATAAGACAGGCACTGTGTGTCCCAGGGAAGGGATGTCACACTCACCCCCACCACACAGTCGGAGAGCATCTCACCCAGTGGTTGCCGCTGTCAGCCTCCCCTTTCCCACCCCCTGCTGCATCCCTGAGGTCGCTGACCTTTCCCGTGGGCAGTGGAGATGACCAGGTGTGTGTGTGTGTGTGTGTGTGTGTGTGTGTGTGTGTGTGTGTGTTGGGGGGGTGACACTCTTTAGTTGCAGTGTTTGCACACTCCTGGCAACGGTGCACCAGTGTTTGCATACTTTTGTGCTGTCGGGACTCACCGACCTCCATCAGGCCCCCTTGGTGTGTGGGATGGTGCCGGGATGGAGCTGGAGGCTTCGTGCTGCAGGGTCGGTGCCCGCCGCTGAGATTCTCCTGGAGCCTCAGGACACTTCTTGCTGCATGGGGACGTCACCCCCCACCTGCAGGACCCTGGTCTGGGCCACCCGTGGCCACCTCAGACATGAACACCCGCCTGTGGCGGTTCTTGCTTCCTGCTTCCGGAACCTTGGCCGTACCTGGAGCGCTGACGCTGCCCTGGGGCATGGTCAGGTGTGTCAGTCGAGGACAGGCCTGGCAGTTCGTGGCCCCATCGCTGTCCCTGAGCCAGCGTCCATCCGTCGCTTGGCCACGGACCGTCCTGTGCAGGCCGGGCTCCGGCAGCGCCTGCAGCCGCCGGGCTTCTGCATCAGGTTTGAATTAGGTGGATCTGGGTCTCGGGCGCCCCGGGCTCCGTCCCAGCCCTGCTGACTCATGCTGGCGTGGAGGAGCGTGGCGACCGTGCGCCTCGTGTGCGTGTCCTTCCTGCTCTGCGCCTGCACACGTGTCATCTGGGCGCCTCTGCGAGCCGCTCCCGCGTGCCTCCGGCCAACACATCTGCCCCGCGCTCCCCCCTGCCGGTTGCTCCATCCGGCTCTGCTCTGCGGTCTCTGGGGTCTGCCCGTGCTGCTCACGGGGTGGGCTGGGGGACTTGCACAGTTGTGGTGGGCTGGGAATCACAAGGTGGGGCTGCCAGGGTCACAGACGATGGGGTCCCAACTCTGGGTGGGTGGCCTGTACAGAGCCACATCCCAGGGGCCTGCGTCTGCCTGCCTTTCTCCCTCCTCCCTCCTCCCTCCTTCCTCCCTCCTCCCTCTTCCCTCCCTCCCTCCCTCCCTCCCTCCCTCCCTCCCTCCCTCCCTCCTTTCTTCCCTTTCTCCCTCCTCCCTTCCTCCCCTTCTCCTTCCCTCCCTTCTTCCTCTTTTTCTCCTTTTCTCCTTTCCTCCCTCTTTCTCTCTCCCTCCCTCCGTCCCTCCCTCTGTTCCTCCTTCCCTTCCTTCTTCCTCCTTTCCTCACTTCCTCCCTCCCTACCTCCCTCCTTTCTCCTTCCTCCCTTCCTCCCTCCCTCCGTCCTTTCCTTCTTCCTTTCCTTCTATGTTTGGGCCACTCCTGGCCGTGCTCAGGGGTTACTCCTGGCTCTGTACCAGGGATCACTCCTGGGGGGATTGGAGGATCATTTGTGGTGCTGGGGATTGAGCTGGGGTCAGTTCCAGGCAAGACAAGCACTTGACCTCTCTCTCAGGTCCCCGTACCTGCTTTTTAAACCAGCTTTATTAAATCACTTCACCTACCATGCATTTGACCCTTTCTCAATGCTGTTTTTGGGTCACACCTGGCAGTGCTCAGGGCTTACTCCTGGCTCTGCACTCAGGAGTCACTCCTGGTGGGCTGGGGGACCGTGTGGGATGCTGGGGACTGAACCTGGGTTGTCCATATGCAAGCTCTACCCGATGTGCTATCACTTTGTCCCCTGTGATCCACCCTTTAAAAGTGTACAGCCAGTGGATTTTTATTAGATGCACAGGGAGGTGTATGTATTATCACGTGTACTTGTTATCAATTCTGGAACATTTTTACTCTTTCAGTGAGAACCTTTATGCCACTTAGTGGCAGTGTCCTAATCTATGACCCCAACTTCTGCGTGCGTGTGTGTGTGTGTGTAGATTTCCTTCATTCGAACATTTGTGCGACTGGAAATCATAATCTAGCCATGAATGTCACTTAAACACCACTTTTTAAAAAATTTATTAGTGAAACACCATGAGGTACAGCTGTAGACTTACAAATTTTTGTGCTTGGGTTTTGATTATACAATGATCAAATACCCATCCCTCCACCAGTGCCCATTTTCCACCACCACGGATCCCAGTATCCCTCCCACCCCCCATCCCCCCATCCCACCCTGCCTCTGTGGCAGGGCATTCCCTTTTGTTCTCTCTCTCCTTTTGGGTGTTGTGGTTTGCAGAAGAGGCATTGAGTGGCAATCATGTTCGGTCTCTAGTCTACTTTCTGCATGCTTCTCCCATCCTGGGAGGATCCTCCCAACACCCTTTATTTGGTGCTCCCTTCACTATCTGAGCTGCCTTTTCCCCTAGCGTGTGTGGCTGGCCTCCAAGCCATGGAGAAAACCTCCTGGTACTTATCTCGGCTATTCTTGGGAAACACCACGTTTTTAAGCTTCATTCCCATTGTAGCTTGTTTGGAGACTTTGCCCCTGTTGCTTTTTCCTCTTCCTCCATGTCATAAGAACATCAGTCCGTTGTGCAGACAGATTGTGTTTGGTTTATCTGCGCACCTGTCGGTGGCCATATGGGTAGTTTCCCATTATAGCAGGATTGTTTGGATGTAAGTTTGGTTTCTCTTGGGTCTGTAGAGGAAATGCTGGGTCACATGGTACCACTTTGCCTGTTGAGGAGCTGCTAGATTGTTTTCCAAGAGGATTGTACTGTTTTACACTCCTGTGCTTATGGGTTCTAGTTTCTCTGCAGCCTTATTGAAACTTTTCTTTATTTTTCATTTTGGGCCACACCTGGTGATGCTCAGGGGTTACTCCTGGCTCTGCTCAGGGGAACATACAGGATGCTGAGTATTGAACCCAGGTTAGCTGTGTGAAGGGCAAGTGCCCTACCGCTGGGCTATCACTCTGGCCCCACCTTGCTGATACTTGGATGATCCGATCATTTCAATGCCACCATGCTGGTGCGTGTGACAGCAGCTCTGGGCATCTGACTGGGTTTCCCTCCTGGGGAGCAATGCCAGCAGCTCCCCTGTGCTTCCAGGCCATTCATTCCTCTTCCTTGGACAGATGGTCTCTCGGATCCTTTCACCGTTTTTGAGCTGGTCTGATGATTGAGTCGTGTTGCTTTCTTGACGTCCCTTCGATGTGAGCGCCTTGCTGGCAGGGCGGAGGCTGGGGCCCCTCCTGTCTCCCTGGCTTGGAGCCGGGCCTGCAGCACGGCCTTTGAGACAGACATCAGGATGTGTTGAGGGAGGAGGATCAGACCACAGGGAGACCAGTCTCGGCAGGATTGGAGGTCTGGGATGGCTCTGGGCCCTTCCTTCATACTTGCCACGCACTGTGGATGGCCTGGGAAGAAGCCACCAGGAGCCCTGGCCCTGCAGCTTTGGTTGGGTAGAACATTCCGTTCCATGGGCCTCAGTGAGACCAGGAGAGTAAGGGGGATACTGGGACACCCAGAGGGACCAAGTGTGTCCACGTGTGTGCCACATGGCGCGGGACCGGGCCTTCCGCCAGGGCAGAGGTGCCTCTCAGAGAGCAGGAGGGAGCAGGAAGGGGCACGAGGCCGAGACTGAGAGGAGTTTGCCGGGAACGGGAGGCGTTTCCCCCCCGAAGACCGAGGTGGTGAGATGGGCAGAAGGAGTCAGAGGGTGCTGGCAGCGGGCCAGGGTGGGCTGCGCCTGGAGGCCTGAACGAGGCTCCCATGGCCAGGCTGGCCCAGTGGGGTTAGGTGGGCAGGCCCACGATGAATAGGAAGGATGCCCACCGTTCGGGAGGTCTTAGCACGGGGGGTCCAAGGAGTGTGGCTGGAGGTGCCTGGCTGGTGTTTGGGGTGCGCTCTGGGCTGTGCTCGCCCCCCCGCCCACCCTCTGTTCCTTTCCTTCCCTCCAGTGAAATGGTTTGTCTGAGCTTGCTGGAGGCCTAGGACCGGAGACAGTAGAGCTGGCAGTGGCGTCCAGTAATGGGGTTTCCAGAGCAAGTTTGGTGCCAGAAGGTGCTCTCGATGGGAGGGGTGGGGCGGGGGGAGGCAGTCTGCTCTCTTCTTCTCGGGGAGACCCCACGCCCGCCGACCTGGGAGAGGAGATGGAGTGGAGACTCGGGTCCTCCAGCGAGGGGCGAGGGGCCTGGCTTCCCCAGTCGGCTGGGCCCCTGCCCGAGGCCTCTGCTACTGGCCATCTCTCCTGTGGCCTCTGCGAGATCTTGCCTGGCCTTACGTGGACTCCTGTGCTCTTGCTCCTGTTTTACGCATATGAGTGTGTAAAAGAACCCAGACACACACAGGCTCAGCATCACTGACTGCAGTTTCTGTGGCCATGGATTTGCTCATTGCTGGCCCGGGGTGGCCACGGGCGGGTTCTGGAGCCTCACGCATCTCCCAGGCACCCTGGAACCCCAGGCTCTCCTCGGGGCTTCCCTGCCAGGCGTCAGGACGGGAAGGCCCCAGGTGGCCCAGCCTGGTTCCGGATGAAGCTGTCACAGAGGAGTCACCTTGCTGATCACCTGGTTGGTGGACACTTTGGGAAATCCAGACACGTCCTCCTGTCAGCTGTGAACCTCCCAGGAAAGGCACTCCAGATGCAAGCATGCCAGGGCCTGGGCAGATGGGACAGGTTTCGGGTAACTGCCTTGCAAGGGCCCTGCCTGGCTGGACCCTCAAGGGGCCCTTGAGCTGTACTTGGGGCAGTTTGAGAGGCCCCTGAAAGCTGTGGGGTGGTTCTGAAGACCCCCAGGCCTTGCTGATGTAGCCCCAAGCAGCACCTTGTATCAGCCAGGTGCCTGACTGAGAAGTGCGGGGGTGGGGGGTGGGGAGGGCATGCCCCTGAGTACTGCTAGGAGACCCTCTCCCGCGTCCCCCAGAGAATCTGGTGTCTTCGTCCGTCGGAGGCCAGCAGGCCCTTAGCGCAGAGTCATTTGGGAAAAGGCCCGAGAGCCGGTGCCATTTCTGGCCGCTGAGTATCATCTCCAGTTGCTTGTTTTTTAATTTTTTTTTTATGTATGAAGAACCTTTCGAGTATATTTTCCCTCTTTCTCTTTTCTTCCAAATTGGCGTCCAGATATGGCTGGCATTTAATTTCTGGCCCCTTCTCCCCTCACCCCACTCTTTGGGCTTCTTGTATGGAAGTCTGATTTGATTTTAATGCTGTAAAATTAGCCACCGCTTTTCAGAAATGTAAACATCCACAGAGTAAGAGTCGGGCGAGACTGGGCGGGGAGGCGGGGAGCCAGTCTGTCTGCCTGGGGGTGCCCGGCTTCCTGGCAGGGCAGGATGAGGAACCGGGAGCCGCAGGCTGGACCTGATCTGTGACTGATGCCCACCCCCTTTGGGGGGGAGGGCTCTCAGCGAGGGGGCCCCCAGGCAGGGCCGAAAACCACCTGACAAGCCTGGACATGGTGATGGAAAGAACCAAGACAGTCGCTGGGGCCCTTCTGCCTGGGTCCTGGGCACCTGGCTGGGGTCCAGCTACCAGGAGGCTTGAACCTTATCCGTGAGGCTGCATCTCGGGGTGGGTCCCGGCAGGCTAAGTGGGTGGGGATGGAGGCCTCTGTGTTATTTTTGATTTGGGACCACATTGAGCTGAGCTCAGGGCTTACTCTTAGCTTCTGTGCTCAAAATTTACTCCTGGTGGGGCTCAGGGCTTGCCCCTGGCTCTGTGCTCAGGGGTCACTTCTGGTGGGGCTCAGAGGACCCTATGCAGAGCTGGGAATCAAACTGGACTGTGCCATAGCCTGAACGGCCGTAATATCTCTCTAGTGCCCCTTGGGGAGCGATGCTCTGTGTGGTTTTGACAGGCTCACAGTCCAGGTCTCTGAGGTGGGTCCCGGAGTCAACAGGGAGGACTCCTGCTTTGCTGGGCTGGTGGGCCGGTGGTGGGGGGGAACTGGAAGGGGCAGGAAGAGTTCCCACGGGCATCAGACACGGGGTAAGAAAGAGAGGTAAGGTGGGCGTGTGTGCGGCTTGCCGGGAGGTGATGGCAGAGCCCTGTACCTTCGGGAAGGAGACCCTGGCCTGGCAGCCATGTCCTGGGGCAGCGGCCCCTGAGGGCGAGGCCTGATGACCCCCGCCTCCCCCCAGCCGCAGCCTGTGCTCGGTGCTCCTGTCTCATGCCCTGAGCGTGTCTGTGGCCGCCTTTTTCTTCCCAAGCAAATGCTACAGTTCCTCTGCCTGTGGAGGTCCAGCTCAGACTATGAAGGAGCCTAAGGCCACCCCGGGGCTGCACCCAGGAAAGGAGAACCTGGTTTCCATGCAGGGGTGAGGAGGCGCGTGTCCCTCCGTCCCGGCCTGCTCTGCGCCCTGTGTCCTGGACTCGGCACTCTCTAGTTTGGTCAGGGGGCTTCCTGTTGGATTTCTTCCCCCTGCGGGACACTGATGGACCCGCGTGTCCTGGGGCCGCCTCCCTAGCTCTAGGTGGTGGTCACTCCACCAGCCCCTGGGTTCAGACAGCAGTACAGAGCCTACGGCTGGACTGTTCATGGGTCCGTCCTGGCCCTGGGCACCCCACAGTGAGATCAAGGAGAGTGAGCGAGGGAACGGGTGTGCCAAGGATGACATTTTGAATGGACACACTGGACCTTCCACAGACAATTCAGAGTGTCCTGACCAGTAGTTCCCCAAGGAAGCCCTGACCTTCCCCTGTGATGATCCCGGGGACAAGGTGTAGCCACCTGGTTGCTCAGTGTGCACATGTGTGTGTGCCCACACGTGCATGTCAGCATCCAGTGTGCAGCACATGTGCCCTTGTGTGTGTGTGCACATGTGTGAGGCAGGTGTGTGGGTACATCTGGGGTGTGTGTGCATGTCAGGATATGTGTGTGCCACAGGGTGTGTGTGTGTGTGATGATTTTGTGTATGTATGTGCATACCTGGGGTGTGTGCACACATGTATGTACATGTGTGTGTACCTGGGTGTGTGCGCATGTGTTGGTATGTGCCTTGTGTGTACACCTGTGTGTCTGTGTGTGTATAGTTGGGTGTGGTGCACATGTGTGTGTGCCTGGGTGTGTATATACCTGTGTGTGAACATGTGTGTGTTGGTATGTGTGCCTGGTATGTGCACATGTCTGTACCTGAGTGTGTGCACATGTGTGTTGGTGTGTGTGCCTTGTGTGCACACGTGTGTACCTGTGTGTATACTTGGGTGTGTGTACATGTGTACCTGGATGTGTGTATACCTGGGTGTGTACCTGGGTGTGTGCACATGTGTGTGTTGGTGTGTGTGCCTTGTGTGCACACGTGTGTACCTGTGTGTATACTTGGGTGTGTGTACATGTGTACCTGGTTGTGTGTGGTTGTGTGTATACCTGGGTGTGTACCTGGGTGTGTGCACATGTGTGTGTTGGTGTGTGTACCTGGTGTGTGCACACGTGTGTACCTGAGTTTGTGTATACCCGGGTGTATGCACACGGGTGTGTCGGGGTACGTGTGCGACTCCTGCCCCCCGTGTGTGCATGCCTAGGTGTGTGTGTGTGTGTGCTGGTGTGTGTCTGCAGACACAGAGGCGCCCTGTTCACCTGGACTCATGCTCTGCTCTCCCCTCTCTTCTCTGGCTCTCCGTGCCGGGGCAGGCGGGCCTCATCCGCACAGACAGCACCGACTACTTCATCGAGCCCCTGGAGCGCGGGCAGCAGGCCTTGGAGGCCGGCGGGAGGACACACGTGGTGTACCGCAGGGCTGCAGGCCCGCGCGGGTGGGCGGAGCTGCGCAGGGACCTGCACTATGAAGGTAGGCCGGGAGCGCCTCCTGGGGCTTCTCGTCAGGCTCCCCTTCCGCAGAGAAGCCCCGGGTGGCTTTAGGGCCGGCGCTGTGGAGACCCCCGACCTGTGTCTGGACTCCCGAGTCTCGGCGCTGCTTTTCAGTGGTCTCTTTCCCGTCCCTTCCCCTCCCCCCTCCTCCTGAGAGCTCAGAGACGGGCGCCCCTGCCGCCCAGCGCAGGAGCCTGGAGTAGCACCGGGGCTGCTCGGGACTCATGTGGCCACAGGAAGCAGAGGCTGCCCTGGCCCCGGCCTCGGGCCAACCTCAGGGTCCTCCTCGCTTGTCCCTGAGCCGTGAGAATCCTGGTCGCAGCCCCGCCAGGGCTGCGTGTCTCCGGGCCCAGGGAGGCGTGGAGGGTGCCCAGCCCCATGAGCCCCGAGTCCCGCCTGGAAGGCTGGGCCTGGTCACTGCCGGACTCTCCAGGTGGCTGTTTCCTTCCTCAGCCTGAGAGGCCGGTGGCATGGAGGCCGGCCCCGGCTTCTCTCCTGGAGGCCGTGTCTGCCAGACACCAGGGCCCGGCCCTCGGGCCGCCTGCCAGACGCTGCTTTTCATTTTTTAAATTGAGATCAAAATTCATCCTTTAAACCACTTAACATTTGCAATTCAGGCATTCCACCCTCTCCCCGCCCCCCCCCCCCCATATGCAATGTTGCACAATTATCACTAATCCCATTTCTCCCATTTAAAAAAATAAATAAATCTGTGGATGGGCTGGACAGATAGTCCAGGGGTTAAGGCACTGGCCTAACCTGGTTCCTGGTTCCATCCCCGCGGCACATCCAGTCTTCTGGGTCCTGCCAGGAGTGACCCCTGCGCGTAGCCTCCCCTCCCCCAGTCCATTATCCGTCACTCCCGTTTTCCTGCAGCTCTGAGCTCCCTCCGGTGCTCTCTCTCCGGGGCCGTCTCACAAACGGAAAGAGCCGCTTTGGGGACGGCCTCGATCATGCAGCGTGTGAGCCCGTGCTCCCTTCCCCGGCAGCGGAACCCCTGCTGTGTGGCCTTTTGTGCACCCTCATGGGCTGATGGACATGTGGCTGTCCCCGCTCCCGGCTCTCCTGATAATGCGGCTCTCACCTTGGCACAGTCTTCCCTCATGTCTCCAGTGCCCTGGGCACACACCCTGTGTGTGGTTCTGGCCCTTTGGCAGCACTGTGCTGGCCTCCCGTCAGCCGTGTTCAAAGCAGCCGGCTGTGTTATGTTCTCCGAGGTCCCCCTTCATGGGAGAAGCCTGGGGCCCTGCCCACAGCCACCCCGCTCTCCCGAGACGTGCAGGGGCTGTAGAGGTGCCCCCTACCTCCTCAGCTGCTGGCCCACCCCCGGGGGAGGGGGTCATAGCTCAGGGTAAATGTCCCAGTTCTTGCAAGTTGGTGGTACAGATAGCAAGACCGCAGAGAGGGGCAGGTGGGGAGACTCTGCAGAGACCCCAGCTTCCTGTCCTGCTCCCTGACCTCCCCTCAGGGCCCCAGGGGACTGTGGTCACTTTCCCTCCACGCAAGGATTTCAACTCATGGTCTGCAACCATTTCACACCCGCAATGGGAGAATTAAAACTCACTGTCCACAATAAATTTTGTGTGTGGATTTAAAAACCTCGCAGAGGGCTGGAGAGATAGCACAGCGGGTAGGGCGTTTGCCTTGCACGCGGCCAACCCGGCTTCGATTCCCAACATCCCATATGGTCCCTTGGGCACCGCCAGGAGTGACTCTTGAGTGCAGAGCCAGGAGGAACCCTGTGCATCACCAGGTGTGACCCAAAATCAATCAATCAATCAATAAAAATAAAAACCTTGCAGAGTAAAATAAGAATTTCACCCAGGTATGCTGTGCCAGGCAACAGCAGCCTTCATGGACCAGTGGGAAATTTCTGTGGCCAGGCACTGGTCCGTGGACCAGCCGTTGGAAGCCAGTGGTACAAATGACCTAGGATTGCTTGAAGCATGACTGGTCCTTGTGTCACTGCGGACGGCGATGCTTCACGGACAGTCTTGATTCAGAGAGACCTGGAGAAGCTGTTGTGAGCCTCAGTCTGTTTGTCTGTAGAGTGGGACGGTCCGCCGAGTAAGACTGGTGGGCCAAGAGGGCCCTCTGCTCCTTAGGGTGAATAAAATTTTACTGCCACAGAGTTGCCCTTATTAGTTTTTTTTTTAAATATGGTTATTTTTATGCTTTTGCTGGGTTGGGTAGGTGAGGCTCACAAAACCTAAACTCTCTGCTTCCTGCCCTTTCCAGAAAAAAATCTGACACCACACGGATTACACAATGCAAGTAAACAGACGTCACTTGCATAAATGTTTTGCTGTTTGTCAGACTCCAAAGCCGTGAGGGTGAACTTTGCGGTTGGGCCTGCGGTTGGGAGGGACTCGGGCTCAGGGGCAAATGCCAGGGGTTCCTCCGCACCCCGCACTTGCCACCCCCACCCCATAATTGCTCTCCTTTATTTTATGATGACTTTTGTTTGCTTGGGCGGCCACACCCAGCAGTGCCGAGAGCTCGCTCCTGGCTCTGAGCTCAGGAGACCGGGTGGTGCCGGGGCTCGAACCCGAGTCTGCCGCATGCCGGGCAAGCGCCTTGCCGCTGTGCCAACGCTCTGCCTTTGTGAACGGGCTGGCACGCCCCTCCCCTCCCCACCACCTCTGACAATTCCGGGAGCTCAGTGGGGGGAGAGAGGAAGGGGTTTTCACCCACCCCCCGTCACACTCCTGTGATGTATGTGGGGCCAGGGCTCGGCTGAGAGTGCTCCCCGCTCAGACAGGGCGCAGTGGAAACTCACGGAACTTTCTGCCCTGCACCATCTCACTTCCCTGCTGCTCACCGCCAGGAACCTTCGTCCTGCCTGGTGCCCAGCTGGCAGGGAGGATCTACACCCCCTCTGCTTGGGCTTCAGGGGCAGCAGCAAGAGGGCAGCTTGGGATGGTGGGGACGCCAAGTGGGCAGCGCTGGGCTCCTGAGGCTCTGACCGTGCTCTTTCCCTGTCCTGCTTCCAGCCTTCGGCCTGGGCGATCTCCCCAACCTCCTGGGCCTGGTCGGGGCGCAGCTGGGCGACGCGGAGCGGAAGCGGCGGCACGCCAGGCCGGGCGGCTACAGCATCGAGGTGCTGCTGGTGGTGGACGACTCGGTGGTGCGTTTCCACGGCAGGGAGCACGTCCAGAACTACGTCCTGACCCTCATGAGTATCGTGAGTGCCCGCGTGCTGGGCGGGGGGCGCCCGGGGTGTGGGGTGGCTGGGCCACGTCTCTCGGGGACAGTATTTCCTGGGGGGGGGGCAGCAGGGCAGTGGACAGCCCCGGGTGTGCTGGGCGGGCTGACATCTGTGCCAGGCTGCGGCCTGATCTCAGCTGGACACGTTTGCGCCGGCGTGCCCGAGGTAACCATTGCCCTGGGACAGGGTCAGGGGCTTGGGCGTGTTGAAGGCCGGATCAGGCGTGGTTCGGGACCTTGCCTTGGAATTGGAGGGCGTCTCTGAGATTCTTCCCGGGGAGAAGATGCCCAGACGATGACCGACTCAGGCTGGGAGTTTTGTTTTTGGCCACATCTAACAGTACTCAGGGCTTACTCCTGGCTCTGCGCTCAGGGATCACTCCTGGCAGTGCTCGGGGAACCGTATGGGGTGCCAGGGATCAAACCCGGGTTGGCCGTGTGCAAGGCAAGGAACCCTACCTGCTGTCCTATTGCTCCGGCCCATCAGGCTGGGAGATGTTAACTCCCCCCCCCCCCCCCGCCCACTTTATTAAACTGTGATGTACAGAGTCATTCCTGATGATCTGTTACCGGCATATTCCAATACCAATCCTTCCACCCCTGTCGCCTTCCCTCCACCATTGTCTCGAGGGGCTTCTGGGGGACAAAGCCAACATGGAGTTCTGATGAGTCCCTTCCCCACCCTGCCAAGAGGCAGGTCCCAGCATAGATGCTCTCGGGACAGGAGGCTGTTCTCGGCAGAAGGGAGGTGGACGCGGACGATTCAGCAACAAAGCGTCTCTCCGTGCCGGGCGTTCCCATCCTGGCTGAATGAGAAAATGCCTGTGTTGGGCTCAGGAACTCGCTGCCTCTGAGTAGACCTTCCAAGGCGGAGGAAATGCCGATTAAGAACATACGGTTTTATTTAGATGCCGTTTGGTCTTTTCTGCTGCTGGGGTTGGCCGGTAGCTTCGGTAGCAGCTGGGGGCTGGAATGCAGCGGGGCAGGGGCTCTCTGCTGACCTAGACCTCTGCACATTCACCGCCTCTGTGCCCGGGGTCATTCTATACTCCCAGAAATAAAAAACGGGTGTATGGTAACAGTCCTAATCTGCTCACTGCGGCAGGAGCCTGGGCAGATCTGATCGCCCGCTCACCAGGGAGTCCCAGGAGGAAACAGGGAGTTTTGAAATGAGTGTGAGGTAGAAAGCTTTGCAGGGGAAGCAGTATTTACCTGTCTTTGAGCCAAGAATCAGGCATTGCGGTCAGCATCTAAGGTGTGCTTGACGGCACTGGGTTTAGGTAAAATCTACATCTAAACCTGGCAGTGCTCGGAGCTAACTCCTCCTGCCTCTGCACTCAGGGTCACTCCTGGCAGGGCTAGGGGGTCCCTTTGTGGTGCTGGGGATCAACATGGGTTTGATCACGTGCAAGGCAGGTGCCCTCCCCCTCGGCCGTCTCTCCGTTCTTACTCTCTGGCTTTGCAGCCCGACCTGGGTCTCAGATAGCAAGCTCCATTCATGGGGTAGGAGTTCTGCGACTTGTCTGGCTCGAGGGCTTATCCTGGAACCTGCAGCTAGAGGGGCAGCCACCTCACCCAGGGCACCCCTTTGGCTGGCCATGACATCTCTCCGCAGCTAAGGGCTAGAATATCCCCGACCCCCACATTCCGACTCACCCTTGCAATCCCTGGGTGAATGGGCCTGTGTGGATCAGTGGCCTTCCTGCATGCGCTAACCTTCTGCTGACCTTCCTGCACACGCTGACTTTCCTCCATATACTGACCTTCCTGCTTGCGCTGACCTTACTTCCTGTGCTGCCCTTCCTGCTGCCCTTCCTGCGTGTGCTGACGCTGAGGGCAGGCTGGGTCCACTGTGCAGAGCATGGCCGTGTGCGGATGGGGTCAGCTGATTGTTTCTGGCAGCAAGCAGACGAGCTTCTGGGACAGCTGTTGGGGCTCAGAGGGAGCAGAAGGGGTGGTCTCTGCCCTCAGAACCTCCAGAGATGTTTGCAGATGACTGTAGAAATCTCTAGAATCATATTTGAGCAACCCTGGGTCATGGGACTGTTGCACACGTGACCTCCTTTATTCGAGCTTCCTAGAAACCCAGTGTGATTCTCTGCAGTACCATGTCTTGACCTGGAAACCGGGGCATTTGATCGTTTGGCTGCCCCCGGCTGGGCTCTGGGTCAGGGCTGGACACCGGATTCAGGGCCTGGTGGTCGTGATTCAGTAGCGACAGAGGGCTCGGCATCTGAGGAGGTGGTGGGCACCAGAGCAGAGCCTCTCCGCAGCCTCTGCCGGGTGTGGAGCTGCATGCCCAAGGCACTGTGACGAGCCCAGGGTGTGCAGGAGGAAGCAGCTTTGATCCATCGTTTGTTCAGCTCCCAGGGACCACTGAGAGAACAAGGCAGCCGCGCAGTCTGTGAGTGCCTGTGTGAGTGTCTTACTCTCTCTGGGCGAGGGCGGGGACCCAGGCTTAGCTGGAGAAGGGAGGAGACAGCAGCTTTCTGTGGGAAGGGCAGAGAGGTCTCTAGGGAAGATACGTGGGCTTTCAGGAGAGCAAACTAGAGATCAGAAGTTGGCGAGAGTATTCCTTTATGCTGGAACACATGATCTTTCTTTTATTTTTTTAATCCCTGAAGCACCCCCAGGAGAGAGGCGTGGGAGTAGCCTTGTCTCCCAGATGTTGCTGTTTTGCCAGATAAGGAAGACTCCAAGAATGCTTCTTGCATCTGTTGAATCTCAAATGTCTCAAATGTAAAGCAAGCTTTATACCAGTTCTGTGGTTCTGTGTGGTCCAGGACCTTTGAAATAGTTTCAGAAAATGTGTGTGTGTGTGTGTGTGTGTGTGTGTGCATGTGTACCCCTGAGTACTCACCCCTAAGAAACCCATATATTTGTGTGTGCCTTTGGTAAGTCTCCCACCAGAACCTGGCAGTTCTAGACGTATCCAGGACCCATTCACATGTCTCCAGAGGGTCACCGCAAGCAGCTTGGGACCAGGGGTGAAAGGGATGCTCCCTGGGGCCTTGGAAAAGGTGAACCCTACCTCTGGCAGTGAGGTTAAGAAGGTGATGGGAGGGGCTGGAGAGATGGCACAGTGGTTAGGGCGTTTGCCTTGCACGCGGCCGACCCGGGTTCGATTCCCAGCATCCCATATGGTTCCCTGAGCACTGCCAGGAGTAACTCCTGAGTGCAGAGCCAGGAGTAACCCCTGTGCATCGCCAGGTGTGATTTCCTCCGCCCCCGAGAAAAAGAAGGTGATGGGAGGGATGATTGGGACTTTTCCCCCAACAGAATTGGGGGCTTCCCATATTCTGATTGCTTACCCACTGAGGCATTTCATTTGGAAGGTGAACTTTCTTTGCTTTTGAGCTACGCCTGCAATGCTCAGGAGTTCCTCCTGGCTCTGCATCAGGAATCATTCCTGGTGGTGCTCAGGGGGCCATAGGAGATGCAGGGGACCAAACTTGAGTTGGCTGCATGCAGGGCAAGCTCCTTCCCTACTGTGTTATGGCTCTGGCCCCACGGAAAGTGGACTTTTGAAACTTGCTGCCTAAAAGGCCGTGCACTCCTGGGTGTGCAGCTGGAGAGATCACGTGGCTGGTGTCGGGGAAGTGGGTGGGCCATTCTCCATAGCCTTGGAGCTTATTGGTGCAGATTCTTTCTTCCCTAAGGTCCCTAAAACTTTATTCTTGGAAGAGGGCAAACGAACACATGCTGACTTACCCTCTGATCAAGCCACTCCTCCGTGGCTTGTCTTGGGGATGCTTGTCTTGTCTTGAGTTTGTCTTGGGGATGCTGATTTCCGTGTCTGGGCTCCACCTTCCTTCTGTAGCCCGCCAGAAACTAGTTGAGGAGGGGAGGCCCTGTCTTCTGGGGGCGTCTGAAAGGCTGGATGGGATGCTGCTTCTTACGCCGCGTTACTCTTGTGAATAGGTGTGGGCGTACATGATGGGTGGGTGCTGTTGGGCTTGAGATCCCAGGAGACAGGGTGTTCTGGGGAGGGACGCTCACAGCATGAAGACCAGCTGTACTAACACATTGGGGCTGGTGCTGCCACTTGTGTTAATTAAGCTTCAGCCAAGGGTGAGCCACGGGTGGTCTCTGGTGGGAATCCCCGTTAATGAGGGGCTGCCTTCTGAACACTTCTGGGGGTTCCAATAAGTGACAAAGAAGCTATTGCCGCAAGCCTGTGGGTGCCACAGGGAGAAAGCAGGTGTGGCCTGACTTCCCAGCCAGACTGGAGCTTTTAATGGGGTGCGTAATGCACGGATTCCCCTGGGGACCTCGATTCCTACAGGGAGTCTGGGAAAATCCCTAGCTTGTTTGCCGGAGGCCGGTTCTGATCCACTTTTCCTGGGCTGGATGGCCTAGTGGGGGCGGGGAGGGGGGAGAGAGAGCAAGCAAGTAAGTGAGAGAGGGAGGGAGGGAGGGAGAGAGAGAGAAAGAGAGAGGGAGAGAGAGAGGGAGAGAGAGGAGAGGTGTTGGGCGAGGCTTCCAGCGAGACGAGTATTCAGCACCTTCTCGGGGATGGACTGTGATCTTTCCAGGCCTTTCCTACTGGGGACTGTGAGCTTACTCCAAAGTGGCTTTCCTCCCCGTCAGTGTCCTCCTCTTCCCTCTGGGTTCTCTCTCCCCTCCCCCACAACCTTGCCATTGCTTTTAGGGCCCTCAGAGACCCCCCAAAACAAACTTCTTACAGCGTGTGCTGCTCCTGGATCTCCCATAGGGGGTGCTGTGTTTGGGTCTCCCACCGTGGGCACTGCACGTGAGTCTCCCCTAGAGGGCGCTGCACCTGGGTCTCCCCTAGAGGGCGCTGCACCTGGGTCTCCCCTAGAGGGCGCTGCACCTGGGTCTCCCTAGAGGGCGCTGCACCTGGGTCTCCCTAGAGGGCTCTGCACCTGGGTCTCCCCTAGAGGGCGCTGCACCTGGGTCTCCCCTAGAGGGCGCTGCACCTGGGTCTCCCTAGAGGGCGCTGCACCTGGGTCTTCCCTAGAGGGCGCTGCACCTGGGTCTCCCTAGAGGGCGCTGCACCTGGGTCTCCCTAGAGGGCGCTGCACCTGGGTCTCCCTAGAGGGCGCTGCACCTGGGTCTTCCCTAGAGGGCGCTGCACCTGGGTCTCCCTAGAGGGCGCTGCACCTGAGTCTCCCCTAGAGGGCGCTGCACCTGGGTCTCCCTAGAGGGCGCTGCACCTGGGTCTCCCTAGAGGGCGCTGCACCTGGGTCTCCCTAGAGGGCGCTGCACCTGAGTCTCCCTAGAGGGCGCTGCACCTGGGTCTCCCTAGAGGGCGCTGCACCTGGGTCTCCCTAGAGGGCGCTGCACCTGAGTCTCCCTAGAGGGCGCTGCACCTGGGTCTCCCCTAGAGGGCGCTGCACCTGGGTCTCCCTAGAGGGCGCTGCACCTGAGTCTCCCTAGAGGGCGCTGCACCTGGGTCTCCCTAGAGGGTGCTGCACCTGGGTCTCCCCTAGAGGGCGCTGCACCTGGGTCTCCTTAGAGGGCGCTGCACCTGGGTCTCCCTAGAGGGCGCTGCACCTGGGTCTTCCCTAGAGGGCGCTGCACCTGGGTCTCCCTAGAGGACGCTGCACCTGGGTCTCCCTAGAGGGCGCTGCACCTGAGTCTCCCTAGAGGGCACTGCACCTGGGTCTCCCCTAGAGGGCGCTGCACCTGGGTCTCCCTAGAGGGCGCTGCACCTGGGTCTCCCTAGAGGGCGCTGCACCTGGGTCTTCCCTAGAGGGCGCTGCACCTGGGTCTCCCTAGAGGGCGCTGCACCTGGGTCTCCCTAGAGGGCGCTGCACCTGGGTCTTCCCTAGAGGGCGCTGCACCTGGGTCTCCCTAGAGGGCGCTGCACCTGGGTCTTCCCTAGAGGGCGCTGCACCTGGGTCTCCCTAGAGGGCGCTGCACCTGGGTCTCCCTAGAGGGCGCTGCACCTGAGTCTCCCTAGAGGGCGCTGCACCTGGGTCTCCCCTAGAGGGCGCTGCACCTGGGTCTCCCTAGAGGGCGCTGCACCTGAGTCTCCCTAGAGGGCGCTGCACCTGGGTCTCCCTAGAGGGCGCTGCACCTGAGTCTCCCTAGAGGGCGCTGCACCTGGGTCTCCCCTAGAGGGCACTGCACCTGGGTCTCCCTAGAGGGCGCTGCACCTGGGTCTCCCTAGAGGGCGCTGCACCTGGGTCTTCCCTAGAGGGTGCTGCACCTGGGTCTCACAGAGGGCTCTGCACCCAGGTGTCCCATAGAGGCCGCTGTACATGGCAGTGCAAAGGCTGGACGCCGTGTTGTCCAGTCCGCATCTTTTCTTCTGGGGTGGCTGGGTTCTTGCTGGACCAGGTGCCAGCTGGAGTGCCCTAAGCTGAGGGAGTGAGTGTGGCTTTGGTCACTGCAGTCTGGCTCATCCTGGCTGGCTGGAAAATGGTCTGTGGGTGCAGGAGCAGCCCGCCAGGCCCCCTCCCTGCAGGGTTCTCACACGTTTGGGGGGCGGCAGCTTCCTGAATAGAAGCTGCTTTCTCCATTCGTGAAAGCAGGGGCAGTGAACTGAAGGCTGACTCAGTGTCCCCGGGGCCTCCTGCCTGGGTCCCAGCATCATGCCCATATGCTGAGTTGGCATGAGCCCAGTGGCCCGAATCCCGTGCTCAGAAGTCCTTACCTGGCGTGGCCCAAGTCCCGCAGCTCCAGGAGGGCTGAAATAGGGTAGTGTGCCAGGATCCCAGCCCAGCGCTGAGTAAGGGCATTTGCATTCCCGGAGTCACACTCCTGCCGTCGAGAGACAGGAGCATGCCTTGCACCAGGCCAATCCCGCTCTGTCCCTGACACCTCACTAGTTCCCTGAAAACCTCCAGAAAGGTCTCTGAGCGCAGAGCCAGGAGAAGCCCTGAGCAGCACCAAGAGTGCCCTCCCCACAGATAAAATAATAATTAAAAAAATTTATATCTGTTTTTCCTTGCAGGTGGACGAGATTTACCACGACGAGTCTCTGGGGGCCCATATCAACATCGCCCTGGTCCGCCTGATCATGGTGGGCTACCGACAGGTAACCCCCTGCCAGTTGGCTGGCTTTGGGGACAGAAGGTGGCTGGGGACACAGCTTCAGATTGGCTGCAGAGTGGCTTCTTGAAAACGCTTTGTTGCCAGAATTTTCTCTGGAGACTGTGAGAATTGACACTTCAGTGACTGAGGCGGTTGGGGTTAATCACTGGGATTTAGGGGTTCCCTCCAGTCGATAGCACAGCAGTAGGGCCTTTGCCTTGTGCGCGGCTGGCCTGGTCGAGCCAGGTTCAATTCCTCCCTTCCTCTCGGAGAGCCCAGCAAGCTACCAAGAGTATCAAGCTACCCGTGACACATTCAACATGCCAAACACAGTAACAACAAGTCTTACAATGGAGACGTTACTGGGCCCGCTTGAACAAATCGATGAACAATGGGAGGACAGTGCTACCTCCAGTCTGCTAAACCATCACTTCCTCTACTCACTGCCGGAATTCCCTCTCCTTGAGGAGGAGACAGTGGGGAAGGGAAAAGGGACTGAGGGGTGGCCACGGGGACCCCGGGGTGCCCATCTCTGCAGTCTGACACTGTCACTTCTCTCCCCTGGGTGGGGGACCCACCACGCCTTCCTCTGGGCCTCCTGAGTGGTTGGGATAACCCAGTGGCATGGGGGGGGGCAGGGAAGTGCAGAGACAGCAGCTGGAGTAGTTGAGGCCGCCCTGCAGTGGCCGTGCCCTGCTCTCCCGTGGCCTCTGTGTCTCCCCCCATTGCTGACAGGCGAGCTGGGGACATGCCCGCTGCCGTCTGGGGGCTGCGACTGACCGACCAACTCACTGACCGACCGACTGACGTGTGCTGTCGCCCGCCCCCCACAGTCCCTGAGCCTGATCGAGCGTGGGAACCCCTCCCGCAGCCTGGAGCAGGTGTGTCGCTGGGCGCACTCCCAGCAGCGCCAGGACCCCCACCACGCCGAGCACCACGACCACGTGGTCTTCCTCACGCGCCAGAACTTCGGGCCCTCAGGTAGGCCGGGGCAGGGAGCGTGCGGTGGGAGGGAGAGGCCCGGTCTGGGCGGGCTCGCGCTGGGGTTTCCTGACGGCACAGGGAGCAACTGACTCAGAAGTGGGGCGCTGTGTGATGGATTCTGGGGCCCGTGGCAAAGAGGGGTCCCGACTCCGGTTCCTGCTATCATGGGTGGGCTCGCGGTGTGCCAGACCGTCCACGCCCCGGCAGGTTCCAGGTGCTCTGAGTGCATCGTGCCCTGGGCCCGGGGCCTGGCAGTTGCCTCCTGTGGGCTCAAAGGGTCACTGTTCTCACTCCAGCCACTCTGGCCCCGTGATGGGAGCACGTCCCTGGGAGAGGGCCCCGGCAGGGAGGGGCAGCCCTGAGCCAGACCAGAGGCCCGGGCCCCGTAGGGGGGGCTTCGGGTGTTGGCCGATGTGGGCAGGGACCATGGGCTATCCCTGCTCCCAAGACCCCCAGTGCCACCCCCAACTCTGAGGGCCTCGGGGCCCTGCTGCAGCCCCCTGTCCCGTGCACAGCCCTCTCCTGACCCCAGTCCTCTCACGTGTCGGCCAGGCCCAGCTTTAAACCCCCCATTAGCCGTCAACCCCTGCACCCCCTCAGCCGAGCACCTTTTCTTCCTCCTGGCCTGCAGACCCCCACTTACACCCTGCCCCCGCTCAGGGCCGCTGTGTGTGTGTGGTGGGGGGGCAGGGAGGAGGGCTTTGGAGCTCCTCGCTGTGCCCCTGTGGTAAACAGCCCCTCCCCGCCCAGGCAGTTACATGAGTGCTGAGTGGGCCTGGCCGTGTCCTGCGTGGAAGCCCCTCGTGTCTTGTTGTGTCTTCCTGGGGCATAGGAAGTCCCAGCTGGGCTCGGGTCACTCTCTGCAGGTGGCCCTGGGGAGGCCCGTCCTCCTCCAGTGGCCCACTGCTGTGACGGCGGGGACAGACTCTGCCTCTCTCCTCCCCCAGGGTACGCGCCCGTCACAGGCATGTGTCACCCCCTCCGGAGCTGCGCCCTCAACCACGAGGACGGCTTCTCCTCGGCCTTTGTGGTGGCCCACGAGACCGGCCACGTGTAAGTGCGCTGGGCCTGTGGGTGGGGGGCACCCCAGATGTGCCTCCAGGGTGTGTGTGTGTGGGGCCAGCCCCTAGGGGTGGGAGAATGGGCAGGTGGGACAGGGGTGTGGACAGGTAGGACGAGGAAGGTGGGCAGCTGGGATGGGGGTGTTGACAGATGCGAGAGGGGGTGTGGACAGCTGGGTCGGGGGGGGTGGGCAGGTGGGACGGGGGTGTGGACAGGTGGAAACTCCATTCTGCTCCACCTCAGGGCTCCCCCTCTCGATCCCAGGCCCGGGGACCAGGCGTGGCTGCCACGAGGCTGTTAGGGCCGGTCCTCGCGCTGGCGGCTTCTCCTGGTGGCCTTTGCCCCTCAAACCCATGCAGCCTCGCAGCCCTCGTCGTGCTAGGGCAGCGTTCAGGAACGGGCAGTGGGGCGCGTGGGCCTCAGGCCAGCTGGTTACAGCGTATGCAGGCGGCCCCTCTGCCGGCCATGGTTTTCCGGGGGCCCTGGTCTGGGAAACGGGAAGGGAAGCTCTCCAGAGCCGTTTGCTGAAGGAGTGAGCCAGCAGCTCAGAAGCTCTGGGCTCCAGCGCACCCATGAGAATTTCTCCAGGGGCTGGAGTGATGGTGCAGGGGTTAAGTGCTTCCTGGGCACTCCATGGACACCTGGGCATGGTCGGGGTCAGTCTGGAGGGCTCTGGACTGGGCATGGCCAGGAGGGCCCTCTCGACCCCAAGGCAATGGAAAGGAAGAGAAGGTCTTGGCGTCCGTGCCAGGTTCCGTGCTCAGGAGCGCGGGGGCTGGCAGGGGGCCTGAGGGGTGGTGGCTGGCTCCCGGGGCACCAGGAAGGAGGCCGGACTGAAGGCGTGACAGCTCTGCCCTCCGAGGCCTGGTGGTCGAGATGCAGACACAGACGGACCCAGGAGGGGAGGCTCCGGGGCTGGAAGGGGATTCTTGAGAAGCCACGGAAGCTTCGGAATGTGGGTGTGGTTGGGGAAGGATGGGGCGTGTGGGAGAAGAACAGGAGTAGAATGAGGGAGGTTCCCGGGAGGACCAGGTGGGCGGCTGCTCCCGTGGATGGAGGAAGGGGGAGAGGAGGAGAGGAGAGAGAGAGAGAGACAGACAGACAGACAGACAGACAGAGAGGGAAAGAGAGACAGAGAGGGAGAGAGAGACAGAGATAGAGAGACAGAGAGGGAGAGAGAGGGGGAAAGAGAGAGAGGGAGAGAGAGACAGAGAGGGAAAAAGAGAGGGGGAGAGGGGAGAAGAGAGAGAGCGAGGGAGAGACAGACAGAGAGAGACAGAGGGAGAGAGACAGAGAGGGAGACAGAGGGGGAAAGAGAGAGAGAGAGAGAGCAAGGGAGAGTGAGCGCTGGTCCTGCGTGGGAGAAGACAGCGAAGGTCCATCTGAGCCCAGCGAGGTTGGGTCCCCCACCCTGCTGCCCCCGGGTAGGCTCTGAGCCGTGACTCGGGGGCCCACACCTCTCCCCTGCACCCCCAGGCTTGGCATGGAGCACGACGGGCAGGGCAACGGCTGCTCCGACGAGACGGGCCTGGGCAGCGTCATGGCGCCCCTGGTGCAGGCCGCCTTCCACCGCTTCCACTGGTCACGCTGCAGCCGACTGGAGCTCAGCCGCTACCTCCCGTACGTGGGTCCCCTGCCCTGGGGCCAGTGTCACATGCCGGCCACCCCCTCCCAGCTCTGCTCCCCTCAGGAGCACACTCACGTCCCGGCCTCGCTGGCCAACACCAGCCCCCTAGGGCAGAGGCAGCCTTGGGGGCCGTAGTCCGGCCTGGGCATGGGGATTAGAGAGACTGTGTCGGGAGCGGGTGCGGCCGAGCCAGTGCCCTCCGCGTGGGTGACTTTCCCCTCATGAGGTGAGTCCCAGCTTGTCCCCAAGAAGCCCTTAGCTGGGCCGTAGCCCACCCTTCTGTCGTGGGGGGCATGTGCTCCCGAGCCCCCCGACGCGGGCCGTGATGGGAACGGGGTCCTGCCTGTCTGGGGAGGGGGGCTTCCTGCCTCTGCCCACTCGCCTCCCACCCCCGCAGCTCCTATGACTGCCTCCTCGATGACCCCTTTGAGCCCGCCTGGCCGCGGCCCCCCGAGATGCCCGGCACTGACTACTCGATGGATGAGCAGTGCCGCTTCGATTTCGGCTCGGGGTACCACACCTGCTCTGCGGTGAGTGGCCCCCACGGAGCGCGGCCCTCCACTGACCCTGCAGGCCGGGGGGATGCCTGCGGGTGGGCGCCTGCCCACTGGGACGATGTCAGGCCCGGGGGCTTCAGCGTGCCTGCTCTGCCTGCCCCATACATGGCACAGAACAGAATGGCGGGTCCTGGCAGAGTGCGTGGGTGGGGGAGGGGCGGGGGGCAGGGACTTCCTGGGAGCTGTCCTAGGGGACAGGCCCAGCCCCCTGCCGGAGCACGCTCGTCGCCTGTCCTCGGGGCTTTGAACGGACGTAGGCCGCAGAGAGCTCAGGGGTTAAGGGCCTGCCTTGTGTGTGTGGTTCCATGAGATTGACCCCGGGGTGATTCCTGGCACCATATGGACCCCGGTCCCACCAGGAGTGACCCCTGAGCACAGCCAGGTGGCCCCAAATGAACTGCAAGTGGTGGGGGGCACTTCTCAGGGCCGCCTCTCCTCCTGAGTGGAGTCCCCTGCACTCTCCTTCTCTGGGCACTTCAGGAGGGGCCTCGGTCCTGCAAGGGCCACAAGCCCTGGATGCAGCCCCCAGCTGGACATGTGTCCACTGCACTGGTGGGGGACAGCCCGGGCAGGGGTCGCTGAGCACTGGCGGCTGAGGGGAAGGATCCCCCAGGACTTCGGGGTGACTTGGAGGCTGCAGGGGTCCCCCCACAGTGGGACGGGGCAGTGGGAGGAAGGAGGGGTCTCCCGCTTGTCTGATGCTGCTGGCTGGGCTGGGCTGCTCAGATCTGCCTGGACCCTGTCCCTCCAGTCCCCAGTCAGTGAGGGGGCGGCTTCTGCGGGCCTGGCAGAGGGGGCCCGGAGGGGATGCCGGCAGGCGCCCCTTCTGCCCAGAGCATCTCTGGAGGCCATTGGCACTAGGATCACTCTGTTAGTGGTGTATGTGTGTGCGTGTGCATGTGTGTGTGTGCTTGCCTGAGAGTGTGTGTCATGTATGTGCATGTGTGTGCGAGCGTGCATGCGTGAGCATGTGTGTAAATCTGGGTGTGTGCCCGTGTGTGTGTGCATGTGTGCAAGCGTGTGAATGTGCATGTGTGTGTTTGCATGTATGCATGTGTTTGCATGTGTCCTTGTGTGTGAGTGTGCATGTGTGCATGTGAGTGTGGTCATGTGTGTGAGTGTGCATGTGATTGTGTGCATGTATGTGCGTGTGTGTATGTGCGTGTGTGAATATGAGTGTGTTGGTGTATGAGTATGTGTGCGTATGTGGATGTGAGTCTGTGTGTCTGAGTGAATGTGAGTCCAATGGTTGCATATGTGCATGTGTCCATGTGCTTGCGTATGCGTGTGTGTATATGTGTATATGTGTGTATGTGTGTGTGAGTGCGTGTGTGCATGCGTGTGCATGCGTGTGTGTGCGTGTGTGTGCAGGTGTGCGTGTGTATGTGCATGTGTACATGTGTGTGTGTGCACGCGTGTGTATATGTGTGTGTGTGCGTGTGTGTATGTGCGTGTGTGTGGCGGGGGTCCTGTTTCCTCCTGGCAGGACCTGCGCCTAGCATCACTGGACTGCGGCATGTGCTGCCGAGCACACCCAGCCCGGTGACCCCGGCCCGCTTGCCCCCCAGTTCCGGACCTTTGAGCCCTGTAAGCAGCTGTGGTGCAGTCACCCCGACAACCCATACTTCTGCAAGACCAAGAAGGGCCCCCCGCTGGACGGCACCGAGTGCGAACCAGGCAAGGTACCCGCGGGGCCGGCTGCACGGCCCAGGGCAGCCCCCATCTTCCCACCAGGGCGAGGCGTGGGCGGGAGCCCTCAGTAGAGGAGCCCGCAGCGATGGTGCCCAGGAAATGCCAGCTGCACGGCCCGCTCCCCTCTCTGCACTGACCGGCCGCGGGGGGCAGATCCCGCTTGTCCCCCCACCCCCTGCTTCCGGGTTCTCACTCCTGTCTTGCGGATGAGGGGAGCGCCAGCTCAGGAGAGGGGAGACCCCAGCATCCTGTCGCTGGGCTCACGCGCCCTCCCTGTCCCAGGCTGACTCATCCTCGCTCAAAGTGTGTGGCCAGAAACAGCCCCGAGTCCCACCCCTGACCCCTGTCCTACTACTGGCCCTGCCCTCCTCTTTGTGAGGTGACCTTGGGCCCCTCTGGAGCTTCTTGGGGCCCCGCTGACCCCAGACCTGGGGTCCCTCCTACTCCTGGTTGTTCTGAGTGATTGGGTCACGTCACAGCAAACGCGAGGATGCAGAAGTGGGTCCGAGGAGGCCTGTCCCTGCCCCTGATCACGCCAGGCTGAGTCCACTCACTGCCGAAAGGGTCTGCCCCAGGCCCCATGACCTGCACACCCAGCAGCGCTCACTGATCCAGGCACTCCGGGGACCCTGCAGGTCCAGCTCTGTGGCACAGCCCTGGACACACAGCCAAACACGGCTCTCAGTTTGGGGGGGTTATTGGGAGCCTTAAACGTCCTTAGCTCTGGGCCAGAGTGGTTGAATAGGGGTTAAGGCGCTGACCTTGCGTGTGTCTGAACCACATCCGATCCCTGGCACCCCACGGTTCAGACATGCCAGGAGTGATTCCTAAACATGGAACAGGTGTGTTTAGGGCCTAAGCACTGCCAGATGTGCCCCTCCCCCAAGAAGAAAGTCCTGTATGTAGGAGAAGGGTGACTGAGATGGGCATGAGCTGTGTTAGGTGATGGAACAGTTGGGTGTTGGGGAGGGGTTATGAGATGAATTCACGGGTCGCTGACGCTCCTGCTTCTTGAGATGGACCCCGTCCGTTTGGGGTGGAGCTGAGGAGGCACCTGGACTTCAAAAACGACCCCCAGGTCATTTAAAATGTCCCTTTGGTTGAGAACCACAGAGCTGTCTCCTAGGAAAGATGCCGAGCTTGCCAGTGCTTTTCCCTCCTGTGCTCAGGGAAGGGGAGGTGGGTGAGTGTCCCGTGACTCTTGCATGGCTCCCGGTCCCGGGCCCAGGCTTGGAGGTGCGGTGGCCCCTGGTCCTTAGAGCAGTCCCACTGAACAGATGCACCCACAGGGGCTCAGCCAGCGGGAGTGGCTGCCCATGGCTGAGCTGAGCCTTCTTCCATGGCGTGGGCCCCTAGGGTGCCTCCAGGAGCTGACCTGGAGGTCCGGAGCCGAGTGGGGGAGGTTCTGTCTGTGGCCAGCCTGATTCCCCTGCGTGCCCGTGAACCTCCCCGCATGCTCCCGGCCCTCGAGCAGGCAGAGGACCCCCAAACCGAGCAGTGGAGGCCGGGCTCAGAAATGGGAGAGAGGGAGCTGATGGTTGGGCGCTGCCCCTCTGGGGGCTGGGCGGGGTCCCGTGCCAACCCCTGTCTCTGCTCTGAGTACCCATGTTGGTGGGTGATGTCCCAGGCCCGGGGGAGGCCCCGTGCCCAGCCGGACAGTGCTGGCTCCAGGGTGACGGTGCCCTCTGCTCTGTCCCAGTGGTGCTTCAAAGGTCACTGCATCTGGAAGTCTCCGGAGCAGGCGTACGGCCTGGACGGCGGCTGGAGCTCCTGGAACAGCTTTGGGTCTTGCTCTCGCTCCTGCGGGGGCGGGGTGCGGTCCCGCAGCCGGAGCTGTGACAATCCTCTGTGAGTGGGCGTCGGGGAGGCGGGGCGGGGACCCCCTTCCCGGGCGGGGGGGGGGCAGTGGGAACAGAGGGGACCTTGTGTGGGAGGGCTGACATCACCCGAAGAGGGGATGTCCCAGTTCTCCTGTGCGTGTCTGTGTGTACCCTCATGTCTGGGTATGTCTCTGATGTGTGTCTGTGTGTGCATGTTGCGTGTCTGCACACACAGACATACAAGAACATGCAGATACACCCACACACCCACACAGATCCAGAGAGACACGCAGAGCTATGCAGAGACACAGAGACATGCAGATACCTACCCAGGCACACACAGATACACATAGATGAACACAGATATGTAGATACACACCCACCCACAGACACACAGACACACACAGGCATGCAGATACACATCCCCACACAGAAACACATAGACATGCACAGACACACAGAGACACACAGACATGCAGATGCATACCCAGGCACGCACAGATGAGCACAGACACTTCGAGGCATGAAGATATGCACTCAGGCACACATAGGCATGCGAATGCACACACACACACACACACACACACACACACACACAGAGGACTGGGTGAAACGTGCCTCAGGCATGGGAGAGGTGCCCTGGGAGGAACCTGAGCTCAGCGGCCGCCCGGTGGGGTCATTCCCTTGGTTAGGCTGAGTGGGGCTCCTTCCTTGGGTGCTCCGGGGTCTGCACTGCCTGGGATACCCCGTGGGAAGCCCTGCCTGGCCCGCCTGGCCCACGGAGGGTCACAGCTGCCCTGTGTGTGCCCAGCCCAGCCTACGGAGGCCGCCCGTGTGCGGGGCCCATGTTCCAGTACCAGGTCTGCAACAGCGACGAGTGTCCAGGGCCCTACGAGGACTTCCGGGCCCAGCAGTGTGCCAAGCGCGACTCCTACTTCGTCCACAAGGGTTCCAGGCACCGCTGGCTGCCCTTCGAGCCCGACGATGGTGAGTGGCCACTGCCGCGCCCCCTTCCCAGCTGAGACCACGGTCTGCCCATGCCTGTGCTGTGAGCAGGCTTGGGCGCTCACTGTCCCCCCTTGGAGCTGCCCCTGATCTCTGCGCTGTGGACGGCAGATGTCTGGCTGGGGCCCGTCTCCAGGTGCCACCTTCTGCGTGTCCCCAGCGGGCGCCGCTGCTGTCCTGGTTTGGGGCCATTAAGCCCGTGCCGGCGCTTCCTGGTTCTGAGTGTTTCTGTGCCGTGAGAGGCTGGAGTCGGGGGTCTTTGGAGCTGGAGGCCCGGGCACGTTGGGGTCCCTCCCGCAGTTGAGACATCTCCCTAGGCCTTGACTTCCGCTCCCTGCAGACTCTCCCTCAGTGCAGCCCTGGTCTGCGGGTGTCCCTGGACCCTCGGCTCCCCACTGGCATTCAGGCAGGGCGTCCTAGATGTGTCCAGAGCCTGCGGGCCACAGACCTCTCCGGAACATTCCTGGGGGCGTGTCTTCCTTCTCTAAGGTTTTTCCACTCTGGGGGGCTCCCCTGCTCCTTGCCGCTGTCTGCTGGCTTCTTTGGCCAGCCAGGGACCCTCTGCCCCAGCCAACTGGTAGGTCGGACTTGAGAACCCCCTTTGCCCCCGCCCTCCACCCCCCAGCCAGCTGGATCCTGAACGTGAGATCCTAAATGACATTAGATGAGGAACGGGAGTGGGGGGCTGGGGGGGCAAAGCAGGGACTTTGCACTGGGGCGGAGGAAGGGGTGGACCTGCTGTTTAGCCAATGGAGTGGAAGCCCAGTAGGGGGCAAGCAGGGCTGAGGGGCAGGGTCCCACCTTGCACCTCCCCAGCACTCTGAGAGGCTTCCAGAAAGTTCGCTCAGCCCAGCGTGCCCTTCTCTGAGAAATGCAGGAAGCGTTCTTCTCCTTGGAGAATGCCAACGGGCGTGGTGGGAGGGACCCACGTCCCTGTCACCCAGACCCCTGGCGTGCCCGCGGGGAGGCGCTGCTGAGATCCGCCCCCCTGTGCCAGGCACTGGGCGGCCAGAGCAGGACCCCACTGGGGTGAGGGTTCAGGGGGCGACCCCCCAAGCGCCCTGCCTGACTCAGGGGCTGCAGGCCTTGCCTTCCAGTGCTACGGCCGGCAGTGCTGGGGGTGGGGAGGCGGTGGTGGGGGAGATAGGAGGTTCCCCAGCCTTAACCCCTGAGCCGTCTCCCCTGTCCCCAGAATCCTGGTTCTTCTTCTCCCTGGTGGCTCTGTGACCTCTGACAAATGCCTGAGCCTCTCTGGTTCCGGTTCTTGCTGCTGAAGTTGCAGACAGCACCTTCACAGAGGGCTTGGAAAGCTGTGTGGTGGGTCGGGGCTAGCATGGGCGTAAGGCGCCTGCTTTACACATGGCAGACCCGGGTTCTACTCCCAGCACCGTGCTTGCTCCACCCTGAACCCCGCCAAGAGTGATGGATCCCTGAGCACAGAGCCCGGAGTAAGGCCTGAGTACCACCTGCTATGTCTCCCTGACTGAAAACAAACCCAAAATCTTGTGCATTAAGAGTGGTTGGAGGGCGCCCGAGTGACAGTACAGGGGGTTAAGGCCGTTTGCCTTGCAGGCAGCTGACCCCGGTTCGAGCCCCAGCCTCCCATATGGTCCCCTGAGCACCGCCAGGAGTAATTCCTGAGTGCAGAGCCAGGAGTAATCTCGGAGCATTGGCAGGTGTGGCCCCCCCAAAACAAAAACGAGTGGGTGGAGGTGCATGTGGCAGGCCCCTGTCCCTGGCCGCTCGCTCGCAGTGCTGTTAACGTAGTTTCACACTTGACTTTACCCAGAAGCCCGAGGCTCACTGAGTCAGGCGCGGAGGCCCCGAGAGGCTCCGGTCACCTGCCCGGGGTCTGGGACTGAGCCGGGAGCCAGAGCAGGGACCTAGGGCCCCGCTCACTGGCGCGTCCCCGCACTGCGGCCCTGAGCCCGCGGGGCCAGCAGGGGCTCAGGCTCGCTCTGGCCCACAGACACTCAGAAGTGTGAGCTGATTTGCCAGTCGGAGGACACCGGGGACATCGTCTTCATGGACCAGGTGGTGCATGACGGCACCCGCTGCAGCTACCGGGACCCCTACAGCGTCTGTGCCCGAGGCGAGTGTGTGGTAGGTGTTCCCTGGGGGACCCCTAGAGCATCTGTGCCCGAGGGGAGTATGGTAGATGGCCCTTAGGGGGACGTGTCCAGCGCCCTCCGCCTGCCTGGTCTGCTCCCTGGGAAGCCAGCCTCCCCTCCCCAACCCTGTGACACCCCATCGGACAGCCCCTGTGACCTTGGGATGTGCAGAGGCCCCACGCACCTCGTTCTCAGGGCGAGCGGTGGGTGGGCCAGCTCTCAGCCCTCCCCTGTGCCAGTCCAGAGTGAGGGCTGGGGGCTCGGAGGGACCCGGGTGGGGGCAGGGCCGGGGCCACCCCTGCTGACCTCACCTCTGGCCCTAGCCTGTAGGCTGTGACAAGGAGGTGGGGTCCATGAAGGCGGACGACAAGTGCGGGGTCTGTGGCGGCGACAACTCCCACTGCAGGAGCGTGAAGGGGACGCTAGGCAAGGCGTCCAAGCGGGCAGGTGAGCGGCCGCGCTTGGTGTCTGCGCGGGCCCGGGTCAGGGCGGGAGAAGCTCCCCTGCTTTCCCGAGCTCCCCCTGCGTCTCCCACGCCCCGGGGGGCCGCTGGCCACAGACGCCCCGGAACCCTAGCACTTTCCTGCCAGGGACTGGAGACCTCGCTGCTGCCCGGGCCTCGGAGGAGAGACGGGGCCAGTGGGTTTGACCGAACGTGACCTTCGCTTCTTTTCTCCTCTTGTCTTATTATTGTTATTATTACTATTATTAATTATTTTAAGACTGTTTTCTACTTTGAGTCCCTGGTACCTTTTGGGTGTTCTTGTCGCTTCCTCTGTGGTCAGGCCAGCTATTGAAAAGGGCCACATAGCCGTCCTTTACACTTTAGTGCGAATTAGACCCACTCTTCCTTCAGGTCGGCTACAACTCTGCCTCCTCTCTCTTGTTAGGGGTTCTGGGATACCAGGCTGACTCTTCGTAGCCTGTTTGATCTAAACTCCGGCAGTAGCCCCAGGTGTGAGAAGAAAGCGGGGAGAGAGGAAATCTGGAGAGGAGAAGGGTCAAGAAAGTGGGAGGGTGGGGGGTGAGCGATAGTCCAGCAGCTGGGGCATTTGCCTTGCACGCTGCCCACCTGGGTTTGATCCCCAGCATCCAATACCCAGGAGTAATTCCTGAGTGCAGAGCCAAGAGCAAGCTCTGAGCATCACTGGGTGTCCTCGCCCTACACCAAAAATTGGGAGATTGAGGCTGGAACATAGTAGGTGGGTGGGTCGTTTGCCTTGCGTGTGGCCCACTCAGGTTCTATCCCCGCATCCCATATGGTCCTCTGAGCATGGCCAGGAGCAATTCCTGCTTGCAAAGCCAGGAGTAAGCCCTGAACATTGCTGGGTGTTACCCCAAAACCTAGAACATGTAGAAAAAAAATCCTCGTACTAAGAAAGTGGAAGATGACAGGACCCAGTGCTCGGGCACTCCCAGCGGGCACTTCTCACTGGAGCCACAGTGGGGGCCTGGGTGGGGTGAGTGGGGTCTGCACTGTGGCTGGCGGCTCATCAGGCTCACAGCTTTCCGTGGTCCTTCTGTGGCAGGAGCTTCCCAGCTGGTGCAGATTCCGGCAGGCGCCAGGCACATCCAGGTGGAGCTGCTGGAGAAGCCCCCCCACCATATTGGTGAGTGTGGGGAGACTCTTCCCTCCCCCCACCCAGCCCCGGCCTGCCCTGGACTGGGGGCCTGTGAGTGGCATCTTCCCGCGGGGACTTCACAGCCTGGAAAAAGGGCGGAGAAGCCTTTGGATTCCAGTACTAGGGACGTGTTTGTTTAAGGTGGAAGCAGCTGGTGCTGCCCCAGTGTGTCTGCCAGGATGCTCCGTCTAACGCAATCACAGCTGGGCCTCTTGGCTGCTGGATGGAGCTGGGGATCTGCGGAGGGCATGGGGCCGCAGGTCCCAGGGTCAGCCATGCGGTCCTGAGAATTGTCAGAGTGGACAAGACCCTGTTGCAAGATCCTTTCAGGCCTGTCTAACGCCCAGGGGGCTGACCAGGCTCCTGGTTGTGTGCAGACCATCGTCCAGTGGGGGACAGTGAGGTCCCAGGGTGGTCTGCCCCAGGCCCCCTTCAAGTCACTCCCCTGACGGTGCTTAAGTCTGCAGTCGCCTAACTAGTCGCCAGCCCTTTATACTTAAAAATCACGACACAAGAACCAAGAAAGGCAAGCTGGGAAGTTGTGTGTCTGGGTAAAATCAGTAAGATGCAAGTGAAGTTGGGCTGGAGAGAGAGTAGGAACTCTGCTCAGCGGGGTTCAATCCTCAGCACCTTAGAGAGTCCCCTGGGCATTTCCAGGGGTGGTCCCTAGACGCAGAGCCAGGAGTAAGTCCTGAGCACTTCAGGGCGTGCCCCCTCCATAAAAATTCAAATGAAGGAATTCCTGGCGTGGGAGAGACAGTGTCTTCGTTGGCTCTGTTCTGCTTTCACTGACTGAGCCGGCAGCCGGACAGGAACGGTTCCCTCTAGACAGACAACCCCGCGGGACACAGGATGGAGACCGGTGGGGGCTTGTTGAGGCCGGGGAATGAATGCTGATGGACTCGGGTGTCTCTGGGGGTGACGTCAGCGTCCTCACATCGGAGCGCAAGAGCTGTACAAGCTCGCGGATAAGCTTGAGCTTGCCAGGTCGTGCGCCTTCGAGGCTGACCATGTGGTAGGTGGGCGGCTGATGAGGTTTCCCTTGCAGGCACCCCTGAAGGGCAGCCAGCTGGACACTTCTCCCTTGCGGAGGGCCTGGGGTGCATTGTCGCTGGGCCTCGCCTGTGGCAGAGGGCCTTCCTGCCCGCTGGTACCGGCTCCTGGCCTTGGTCGCAAAGCCAGGTTCAGGGAAAGCCTCGTCCTCCAAACATGCATGTGTGCTTTTAGGGGTCATCCAGGTATCAATCCCCACATGATCCATGTTCTCCCAGGACTCACTCCCTGGAGAAACCGTCCATGTCAGCACAGCCCTGCTTGTTTCCTAACGGAGGCTCTGGACAGGCCGCATGGGCCCTAGGCAGGGTGGGCTGCAGACTCTGTGCTCTGAGCCCCCCTCCCCCGGAAGATGTAGAATTGGTCTGGAGCCACCCACGGGGGTGCTCAGAGGCTACTCCCAGGGGCTACTATCTCTGCACCAGGGCCTAGATTGGGAGCCGGTGGAGGCGGGGCCAGCCAGCCCTGCCCACTGGCCACTCTCTCTCTCTGGAATTGTGCCGAGGGGGAGGGGGAGGGGATGGGGAGAAGCGACAGGACCCCCTCCCCTGCTGCCTGCTCATGGCACCCCAACGCAGGTATTGGTGTCCCCCAATACCTAGAGTCCAATCCCTACTGCCCTGGAGGCCGGAGGCTCTAGAAGCTTCTCCAGAGGTTGGGGCAGAGACCCCTCGAATCCAGGGCAGGCTGTGCGTGCAGTTGGGTGACAGCGGGGGCGGGGGGTAGGTGTGTGTCAGGAACGGGGGCATCTGTACCAGCCTTTGGCTGGCCCCGACGCGGCCCTGGCCTGCCTGAACAGGAGTGACCAGTGCTTCTGGAGGGGAACAGAATCCTTGTCCCTTTCTCCCCGGCCAGCGGTGAAGAACCAGGTCACAGGGAGCTTCATCCTCAGCCCCAAGGGCAAGGAGGCCACCGGCCAGACCGTGATCGCCATGGGCCTGCGGTGGGAGTATGCTGTGCGGGACGGCCAGGAGAGCCTCCGGACTAGCGGGCCCCTGCCGGAAGCCATCGCCGTCCTGGTGAGCCCGTCCCCTGCGTGCCCCGCTGGGAGGGGCGCTCCATTCCTCACGCTCCAGGCTCTGGAGGAGCCGTGGTCGGATCAGGCTTCTGGGAGGGAGGAGGGACTGAGAAGAGGATGGGACACACACCAGGCCGCCTGCTCATGGTCCAGGCCAGCCCAGAGCTGGGGGCGGAGGCCGTGCGGGGTCAGCCTGCAGAGTGGCCCTGCCCAGGAGTGGCTCCCTCCCTCCCTGGGGTTCGCCAGCCCAGCCGGGACAGGGGGCCTTTCCTGGCCGGCAGTGTCTTTGGCGCTGGCTGGTGCAGGCTTTGTCCTCACCGGCGCAGTGGGCAGGGTCTGAGCTGCCCTTGTCAGCATGTCGGTTCAGCCCAAACTGGGTTTTCTGTGTAGCTCTGTTTGTCTATTCATCATCCTTCCCATCCACGATTGATTTCCTACCTACTGATTTTCAGTGGAGGTACCAAGATCAACCCCTTGAAGAAAAGGGTGATCTCTTCAACGAACGGTGTCGGGATCCCCGGGTGGGCCTCTGCAAAAGGAGTGAAGTGACTCCACCTGGCACCACACAGAGAAATGAACTCAGGGGCTGGAGTGATAGGACAGTAGGGAGAGCAGTTGCCTTGCATGCGGCCGACCTGGGTTCTATCCCCGGCATCCCGTATCGTCCTCCAAGCACTGCTAGCAGTGATTCCTGAGTGCAGAGCCAGGAGTAACCCCTGAATATTGCTGGGTGTGGCCCAAAAGCGGGGGCGGGGGGAAGAAAAAAAAGAAATGAACGCAGAATGGGTCGGACGCATAACACAGTGCTAAAATCAGAGAACCCATGAAGGAAACAGATACATCTTGTGACCTTGGATTCTGAGGTGGTTCCCAACGCCTGAGAAACGAACAGAGAGAAGTAGGTGCAGGGCTGGCGAGAGAGGACAGGGGTATGCGTGTGGCCACCCTGGTTTGGTCCTAGGCAACATAGATGCTCTCCTGGGCTCAATGTCCAGCTCCACGTGCTCCCCATGGTGTCTCCGGGTGTCCCCTGGCACCACGGGGCCCGAGCCGCTGCATCTCTTCAGACTCTGGAGCTGAGCTGGCAGCCTGGGTCCCTCCCCCGCCCCGCTCCCGAGCACTGCTTGAGAGCCCCCCTCCCAAACAGAAGCCCAGCCCAGTGTGGAGACAGGGTCAGCCACCACTTTCCTGATGACATCTGGGTTTCAGACCTTTCTAAGCCAGGCAGACGCCGCAGTGAGTGGCCGGGCCAGCAGACGGGGTGGCCTTCTCTGAGCCCGTCTTCACGGCTTCCTGCCCGTGTTCTTCCGTGGGGTTCGCGGGGGTGAGGGGGGCTCAGGGCTCTGCCCCAGGTCCAGCACAGGGCGCCATGTACCTCTCGGTCCAGCTCTGCGCAGCTCGAGGCATCTGGGCTCCGGTGGAGCTCACGTGTGGGGAGGGAAGGCCTGGTGGGTGCACTGCGCTGGGCCTGGAGTTTGCCCAGTGGCCTCCCGGGCCACCCTGGTGAAGTTCCCCTGCTGGTCTGCGTCGGACCCCACACTCCTCCCTGGGACCCCCTCCCAAGCTCCCGTTGGCCTTGCTCTTCTGCCCCCTGCCCCGTGCAACCTTCTCTGTCTCCCCGTCGCAGGTGCTGCCCCCGACCGAGGGTGGCCCCCGCCGCGGCCTGGCCTACAAGTACGTCATCCACGAGGACCTGCTGCCCCTTATTGGGGGCAACAACGTGCTCCTGGAGGAGACGGACACGTATGAGTGGGCGCTCAAGAGCTGGGCCCCCTGCACCAAGACCTGCGGAGGAGGTACTGGGAGGGACCGAGGAGCGGCCAGGGGGCTACAGGGGGCATCGTCTCGACTCAGCATTCCCCCCCCTTCCTGTGCTGGTGCCTCAGTTTCCCCTAAAGGGATCCAGGAATGTGGAAGCCTTTGCCATGGGGCCGGGTGCTTCTGGGGGATGTAAAGGGTCACCACCTGTGCAGATGGCTGTCACGGAACAGACTGCACCAGGACGCGGGTGACGGGATGATCAGGACAGGACTGGGGCACGAGGGGTGCAGAGACACAGGATGGCTGAGGCAATGCCCTGCTGCCCCTCCAGAGAGAAGAAGGGTGGCTGAGATCAGGCACAGGGGCCCTGGGACCAGACACAGGGGTCCGGGGACTGGACACAGGGGCCCTGGGACCAGACACAGGGACCCTGGGACTGGACACAGGAGCACTAGGGCTGGACAGAGAGACCTTGGGATTGGGCACAGGGGTCCCGGGACTAGATACAGGGGCCCCGGGACCAGACACAAGGGCCATGGGACCAGACACAGGGCCACAGGACCAGACACAGGGGTCCGGGGACTGGACACAGGGGTCCTGGGACTAGACACAGCGATTCCAGGACCGGACACAGGGGCCCCGGGACCAGACACAGGGTCGCCGGGACCAGATATAGGGATCCGGGGACTGGACACGGGCCCCAGGACCAGACACAGGGGCCCCGGGACCAGACACAGGGATCCCGGGACTGGACACAGGAGCCCTAGGGCTGGACACAGAGGCCTTGGGACTGGACACAGGGGCTCTGGGATCAGATACAGAGGCCACGGGACCAGATACAGGGACCCACAGGGGTCCCGGGACTAGACACAGGGGCCTTGGAACAGGACAAAATTACCCTGGGACTGGACACAGGGGCCCTGAGACTGGACACAGGGTCCCAGTCCAGGGGTTGGGATCAGGCACAGGGGCCCTCACCTGCCCACAGGTGTCCAGTTCACCAAGTACGGCTGCCGGCGTCGCCGAGACCACCACATGGTGCGGCGGCCCCTGTGTGACATCAGGAAGCGGCCAGAGCCCATCCGCCGGCGCTGCAACCAGCACCCGTGTCCTCAGCCCGCGTGAGTGTCCGGCGGGTCCCAGCCTGCAGGGCCCCGCCTGCCCCAGCCCTGCTGCTGAGGACTCGGGTTCGCTTCCACCCCTTCTCTGAGCCCGTCTTCACGGCTTCCTCCCCCTGTTCTTCCGTGGGGTTCGCGGGGACTCAGGGGGCTCAGGGCTCTGCCCCAGGTCCAGCACAGGGCGCCATGTACCTCTCGGTCCAGCTCTGCGCAGCCCCGATGCTGCCCGGCCAACCCCGGACCGGAACTCTCTGGCTTGGGGCAATTGGAGGGGACACAGGGCACAGGAAGGGCTGCGCCTAGTGGCCAGTGCAGGGCCGAGCTGCTCAGCCCCAGGCGGGGCGGGAGAGCTGCGGGCCAGGCCCTGCTCTGCACACCCCTTCCCTGGAGGGGCTCCCCGCCAGGACGATTGCCCCGTCTCGTGCTGGGGCCAGGAGAGAGCCTGCCCAGGCCACTCTGTGCCCAGCTGTGGCCCCAGCCCCTCAGCCCTTCCTCCGCCCTGTGTGGCCTACAGGTAGCACCGTCGTAGGGCTGAGGGCCGCTCCCAGGCCTGGGGTCCAGGGCAGATCACCCCGCCTGGTGTCCATTTATTATGTTGTTTGGGGGCCACACCTGGCGGTGCTCAGGCGTCCTCCTGGCTCTGCACTCAGGAGTCCCTCCTGACAGTGTGTGAGGGAGGGACCACGCAGGGTGCCAGGAATCGAAGCAGGGTCAGCCGCATACAAGGCCAGTGCCCTCCTGCTGTGCTGTCTCTCCAGAGCTCTGGCCGGCTTCTTATCTGCAAACTTCCCAGGGGAAGCTTAGGGGTTTTGGCTCATCAGTTCATTTTTATTTCTTTATCGGGCGGGGGGAGGGGGTCCCACACGACACCCAGGGAACCTGGGACCACTCCTGAGGATCCTTGGCCAGTCGGGCAGTAGTTCAGTGAAGCGCCTGGACAGTGCCTCTTCTTGATATGCATGCATGTGTGCACACACCAGCACACACGCATACACACACACGTGCACACACACACACACGCACACACACGTGCACACACATACATGCATGCATACATATACAGTTGCGCACACATACACACATGCATATACACATACACAAAGGTGTGCGCGCACACATGCAGCACACACACATACACACACGCACACACACGGACACCTACGCGCGCACACACAGTGATGAGGTATTGGATTTGGAGGGACAGAGGGGGTCGAGGAGGCTCAGAGGGGTCCTGGCTGGCCCTGGCCTTCAGAGGAGAGAAGGGGGAGGACTGCGTGTGGGGGACCCTCTGGGGGACGTCTCACCGGGCTCCACATCCCCCCGCGTCTGCTCTGCCTCCAGGTGGGTGACGGGGGAGTGGAGCCCCTGCAGCCGAAGCTGTGGCAAGCTGGGGGTGCAGACTCGGGGGGTGCAGTGTCTGCTGCCCCTCTCCAACGGGACTCTCAAGGCCGTGCCAGCCAAGACCTGCCCCGGGGAGCGGCCCGAGGCCCGGCGGCCCTGCCTCCGTGTGCCCTGCCCCCCGCAGTGGCGTCTGGGAGCCTGGTCGCAGGTGAGTGCTCTGCGCTTTGGGGTGGAGGGGCTGAGAGGAAGTGGGTCTGGGTGCGGGAGGCTCCGAGGGACTCGGGACGCCCCGGCAGGCGCTTTCTGGCTTTTCTGAGCTCAGCCAAACGGTCTGCGTGCGCTGGCCAGACTCCGGTCCAGGCCTCCGCCTGCCTCCCCTTCTCTGCTTGAGCCTTTGTGCAGAGCCAGGAGCCTGGGCTGCTCGGCCTGTGTCACAGGTGGGCGTCTTACGGCACGCTCTAGGATTCAGGAAATGGTGCCTGACCACCCTCCTGGAGATGCCCACGTCCACCACTGGCCGGGAAAGAGTCTTGTCCTTGTTGAACTTCACGTCCACGGGAGTTGGGGGAAACAAAGGAGATGGAGAGAAGAGACCAGTAAACCCGTAACAGACGCACTTGCCACCGCAGTCGGTGCTGGATGGGGAATCAGTGGTGATATGATCTGGATTGGGAGTGGTCAGGGAGGGCTTCTCTGAGGAGGTGACACTTGCACTGAGGCCAGAAAGATAAGCCACAGGAGGACTGGGCCCCAACATCTCTTCTAGGGAGACGTGCATTCGTGGGCTGTACCTATGGTAAAATCTTCCACAGCAGGAAGGAATCAACCTGAGTCACTTTGGCCGCCAGCACTGCTGGGTCTGACCACAGGGTCACCCAAGCCTCACAGCCAGGCAGAGAACTAATGGGAGCATTCCCAGACTCCAGAACACTGTTTGTGAGCACCCCAGTAGTGGTGTATTTGGGGCAGGCTTGAAAAAATATCTAGAAAAATCTGAGAAAATTGATTTCTATGGGAAAAATCACAAGTAGGAAGGAAACTCCCCACTTCCCCCGGGCTGTCAGGCACTGAGCATTTAAAAATACCCATCACTAGGGCCAGAGCTGTAGCCCAGCAGGGAGGGTACTTACCTTGTGCTTGGCTGAACCTGGTTCAGTGTCCAGCATCCCATAAGGTCCTCTGAACACCACCAGGAGTGTTCCCTGAGTGCAGAGCCAGGACTAAGTCCTGAGCATCTCTGGGTGTGCCCCCCCCAAAAAAAACAACCAAAAAATCTAAAAAGACCCAGCACGATATTTATTTTTTTTATTAAAATTTATTGGATCACCGTGAGATGCAGTTACAAACTTCCATGATTACGTTTCAGTCGTAACAATACTCAAGCACCCATCCTCCCACCAGTGCACGGTTTCCACCACCATTGTTCCTAGTATCCCTCCCGCCACCCCAACCCCATCCCACGCCTGCCTCCGTGACAGGCACCTTCCTTCTGTCTCTCTCTCTAATTTGGGGCATTATGGTCTGCCATACAGATACTGAGAGGCCATCATATTTGGTCCTTAGTCTACTTTCAGCACACGTCTCCCATCCTAGGCTGTCCCTCCAACCATCATTGACTTGGTGGTCCCTTTTCCATTCCACCAGCACATGAGGCTGCCAGCACGATATTTAATAAGATGCCGGGACCCTGATTTGCGGCCTGTGTTTGTGCAGGGCTCCAGTCCCCCGACTCCTCGTGTTCGTAAGCATGAAATACTGCACACTAACGGTTTTGAATACCTCCCCATGTTCGTGCCAGGGTCCTGTCCTCTGTAATAGAGAGCTTTGCTCATTTTACTGTCCAACAGAAAGACAGCAGGTTCCCAGAGGGTCCCATAAATGAAGGAAGCAGAGAGGAGACAGATGTGGCAGAATAGTGGCCCCCGAAGATGGACAAAGCACCCCACTCTCACCTCAGTGACCCTCCTGAGGGGAGCGTGTCTTGGCCCAAGCATCTGCGTGACCCCTGCCCTGCGGGTCTCTCCCAGGCTGGGACATGTCCCACCTGAGAAGTGTCCTCCCGAGTCCCCCCCTGAGAGACTGCTCCTGACCACATGGAGCACCCCTCCTCTCCCCCTTGCAGAGTTGCTGGTGTGTGTGGGAGCACGGAGATGGCTCCAAGGCTGGAGCACAGCCTGGCATGCACTCGGCCCCAGGTCTGACCTGGCACCTCAGAGCCCTGGTGACCGCCAGTCCTGCTGGACCTGACCACAGGGCCACCCAACCCTCACAGCCAGGCAGGGAGCCAGTGGGAGTGTTCTCAGACTCTGGAGCACTGTTTGGGAGCACCCCCAATAGTGGTGTACTGGGCACAAGCTTGAAAAATATCTGTTATCTATTTCCTGCCGCCCTGCACCTAGCCGTTCCCTTGGGGGCTGCTCTGAGACTGACCCTACTGTGTCGAGTCACCGAGCCCCCCCATGCCGAAGACAGGCTGGCCTAAGGAGCCTTGTGGACCCCCATAATTGGGTCCCCTACCTCCTGGGAACAGGATGCCCTCAGTGGTTGCCCCACCGCCCCCCTCCCCCCAGCTCGTTAGGGTCCAGGCAGAGAGTGGCTGTACGCCGCGGGGTGCGGACAGGGAGTCTGGGAGTCACTGCCCAGCTGTGGGGACCCTGAGCTGCTGGAGGGCACAGGATCCTGACTACAGGGCGCAGCAGAGTCTGTGCCCGCCAGAGAGCCTGCACTGCCGCTGACTGCACTCTGGCATCCATGTCCTTCCTCTCTCCTCCCGCCTGCCTCCCCATGGCCGGCCTGGTGCTCCCTGGGCAGTGCTCTGCCTCCTGCGGACTGGGCATCCAACAGCGGCAAGTGGTGTGCCGGACCAGCACCAACAGTGTCGGACAGTGTGACGGGGACAGGCCGGACACCGTCCAGATCTGCAGCCTGCCCCCCTGCGCAGGTGAGCGGCGTGGGGTACGGGCATGGGTCTGAGATCCCGCGTGACTCACACCCGGCCTTCTAGAAACCCCACCGCGAGCGCTGCTTCTGTCCACTCACAGGAAGTGTTCAGAACACCACAGTGGAGGCTGACAGTCGGGAGCTTGAGAGCCCAGAGGGGTCACCGTCGGGGCCCCTGCATCCCGCCGACCAGATGCCACCAGGTCAGTGATTTCCCCGGCCTGTCACTGGCCAGTCGTCACAAGCCAGGGCTGTGGACTGAGCTGACACGGCTCGCAGTCTGCCGCGAGGCCCCAGGTTCCTCCTGCGGGAGGCGGGGGTGATGTTGGCATACCTTGACCTTATCTGCAGCCCTCACATGTCCGTGTGGCTGTGGAATCTGACCTGAGCTGTGAGAACATCCTCGTCGCTCTGTGGAAACACCGTGAACATTTCAGTCATATGGCGGTCACTTCTGGGGATATTATACACGGGTATGCTAAATATCACTTGCACAGTGCCCAAAGTTCTGAATTCTGAATCCGATTTGGTCCCAGGTGTTTGGGGAAGCTGCTGTAGGTCTGAACGGTTTTCACCAGACTGCGAGTGAGTTAGCGCTCACGCAAGCCCTCCTGCCCCGCTGTCACCAACAACACAGTCACCTCTCTGCCTGTGATCAGGAGCCTGTCCACGAACCCCCCATCCCTCCGCCTACCACCAGTCCTTCCATCTGCTCACACAACCCTCTGTTCATCAGCCGTTTCCCTGCCCAGCCTCCCATCCATCTTTCCCACTTCACCCTCCCCTATTGGCGTCTGTCCTTCCACCGTTCACCTGTCCATATTCATCCATCCACTCATCCACCCACCATTTATCCATCAACTCATCTTCCCATCATTCATTCATCCACTCACCCACCCATCACTCATCCATTCATCCACCCATCTATCTTTCACCCATCCTCTCACCCACCCATCTGTCCATCATTCATCCATCCACTCATTCACCCAATTATCCATCATTCATTCATCCACGCATCATTCATCTGTTCCGTCTACTTTATCCACCCATGTATCCATCATTCATCCATCCACTCATCCACCCATCTACCCATCATCCATCCATTTATTCATCCACCTATCATCCATCCATCCATTAATCTGACCATCCGTCCATCCACCACCCACCCGTCATCCAACCATTGACCCGTCCATCCATTACCCACGCGTCCATCCCCCCATCCCTCCATCTATCCGTCCTGCCCCAGGGCTGGGGAGATGGCTCAGTGGGCTGGAGCACATGCCTTCTGTACTGCCCCAAACTGGAGCCAAGTGTTGCCTGAGCACTTGCTGGGTGCCAGACGTGCTGTTTCGTGCTCTCTTCCAAAGCCTCTTCGTTTGCCCTTCCTTACTTTCCTGAGGGACTGGCTCGATGAGCCACGGAAAGACCAGCTGTAAACCCTGGAGGCACCTTGTGCCAATCGCTGCACCTCTTTGAGCTCACAGCCCTGTGGGTAAGATAAAATAGTCTGGTCAGGCTTCCTCTGAGGACCAGCTGAGAGGCTCTGCAGCGGCACAGGGCGCCTCTGATCTGCAGCCTGGAGCTCTGCCGCCACCTGGTGGTGTGCCTGGTTTCCTGCCCTTCCTCTTAGTCCCCTATGAAGCCCCTTCCCCTCTCCTCCGCTCTTCCTCTCCTTTCCACTCCTTCCTACTTATGGAGAATTAGTGCAGAGGTAGGGCGCTTGCGTTGCACGTTGCTGACCTGGGTTCCATCCCCAGCACCCCGTATAGTCCCCCGGGCCCCGTCAGGAGTGATCCCTGAGTACAACGCAGTCAGATGTGCCCCCCTCCCCGAATCAGTAGAAAGCAAAGTTTCTGCCTTTACTTTGTCTGACAAGGCCTACCCAGAGTTATTGTAGAAACGCGAACAATATTTTAGGTGATATTTTAAGTAAGATGAGAACTTCATAAATATAATTTTTAATGGCAGTGCTTTGCTCAGTGGTAAATGCCAGCACCAGCCCAATTTTACAGAAAAATGAGGATTGGAGGGTTGAAGTGTCTTGTCCAAGTCCTCATGGCTTTTGAGTGACAGAACCTCAGTGGCTGTCTAGAGCTGCATGACCTCAGATGCATACATATTATCTCTGTCTGTTTGTTTGGGGGCAACTTCCAGCAATGCTAGGGGCCCCCTGCCCAGTGCTCTGGAGACAGTAAGGATCTAGTCCCAGGTCTTGCACATACAAAGCCTGGCTCCAGTCCCGGAGTCCCAGCAGAGTGCAGGAGTCTTTTTTTTTTTTAATTTTTTTAAAAAAAATTATTAGTGAGACACCATGAGGTACAGTTGTAGACTTACAAATTTTTGTGCTTGGGTTTCAGTTATACAATGACTGAGTACCCATCCGGCCACCAGTGCCCATTCTCCACTACCAATGATCCCAGTATCCCTCCCACCCCCCCATCCCACCCCACCCCTGTGGCAGGACATTCCCTTTTGTTCTCTCTCTCCTTTTGGGTGCTGTGGTTAGTGCAAGAGCATTTAATGATCTGTATGTGCCCAGAACACCCCAGGCAGTGAGTGGGGCGGGGTGCTGGTCTGCTGGTGCCCATGGGTGTGGGGAACAACGGGAGAGCCTCCTGCTGGAGTGGAGTTCTTCCTTTGCTGCACATTTGAGCACCCCAGGGCGCCGCTCCTCCTAACTGCATTTCTTGGGATGGAGGAAGTGGCAGTGGCTGCTGGTGAAGCCCAGGCCTTCCGATGAAGCTGGGGAGGCTTCTCTGGCTTTTGTGCTGGAGTCCCGGGGACGTGGGGGGCGGGTATGAAGGTCAGAGCCAGAGCCAGCCGCAAAGGACCTTCCCAGGTGAGCGGTCCATCAGGGTCCGCAGTGGGAGGAGGGCGCAGCGTCCCCTGCTGGCCGGCCCTGCCGCAGCCGCCGTGTGTCCTGTGTGCAGCCGAGCCCTGCGTGGGGGACAGGTCAGTCTTCTGCAGCGTGGACGTGCTCGGCCGCTACTGCTCCATCGCCGGCTACCGCCGACTGTGCTGTGAGACCTGCGCCCGGCGGGCCCTGGACCCCACCCCCGGCCCTGACCCCAGCTCGGCCCCGCCGACCACCCTCTCCACGCCTGGGAGCCCCCAGCCCGGACCCACAGCCCCGCCTGACATCGCCGAGCGCACCGAGGGGACCAAGGGGTCCGACGACCCTCTGGGCAGCCCGCACACGCCTCTCCCGGGAGCCCTGGACATGAGCTCCCCCACGACGCAGAGGCCGGGACCCTCTGTGTCAGGGAGCACTTCCTGCAGCCCCACGGGGGGCCCACCCTGGACGCCCCCCGAGGCCTCGCCGCCCACCTCCGGGGGTCAGGACCCCGAGCACCCGGGCACCAGCTTTCCCACCACCGCCCCGGTGACATGAACCCCACCCTCGCCCCCACCCGTCAGGTTTACACTGTGGGGGTGGCTGCCCCAGACCCTGCTGTGGGGACCCCCGCCCTCCCTCCCGGCTACTTGCCTGCTTGAGGGCTGCGACCCCTTCCTCCTGCAAAGTGAGCCTTGGAGGAGGAGGAGGTTGGGGTGCCCAGCACTGCAGCCAGGCTGTTGGGGGCTCCTGCCTCTCTGGCCTTCAGAGGGAGGCTATGGACACCCCCGTAGCCTGACCATGGAATCTGTCACTGAGGGTCCCTCGGGTGAGTGAGGGGAGAGGATGTGGAGGTACTGTGGGCTTGAGGCTCCTGCTGAGGGCTGGGGTGGCTGGGGGCCCAGTCCAGACCCAGGGGGGCCGTCATTGCTGTCTCAGTCCCTCACAGGCCTGGTGCTCTGGGGACCCCTCCTCCAGCCTCACCACAGCTACATGAGAAGGGGTGTCAGCCTCCGCCAGGAGGGCCCCAACATGTGCCAGGCCCGAAGAGCGACTTTGGGCACCGATGCTGACCGGTAGGGGCCGGCCAGGCAGGGGACCTGGAGGGCTGCTCTGCTCTCAGACTGCACCCCAATGCCCAGCCCTGCTCAAGATCACCCCTTGGAGGCTGGGGTCCCCTCCCACCTGACTGCGGCCGACCCAGAGGTTTGGGGCACTGGGTTGAGGCTGGGACAGGCCCCATGATTAAGAACTAGTCCTTGAGGCCCCTCCTGGAGGTAAGCCACTGAGGCCCTGGGGGGTCGAGGACAGTGACCGCCCATGGCAGGAACTTTCCTAGACCCTGTGTGGAGCATTCAGGATGTGATCTGGCTCCACCAGGGGATTCCCGAGACTCCCGCAGGGCTCCACGCTGAGTCCTGCAGTGGGTTCCCAGACTGCTGGGTGAGCGGTGCTTGCCTGTTTCTCCTTCCGGTGGGGAGGGGTGTTCTGAGCCAGCCTAGAAGACCCGGTCAGTGGGTCTCCCTGCCCCCCCCCCCAGGGAAGAGAGGGTGCAGAGCTGCTCCTGGGTGCCCACCTTACTGCAGCCCGGCTCCCCTGGGGTGCTGGCTCCACACTGGGGTCTCCCACAGGCCGACCCCGCCCGCCACGTGAGGGCCATCAACTCTCGTGCCTTTTGGTTTTCTGTATTTATTAACATTGTCCTTGGTGTTTTATTTTGAACCCCAAAATATTGTGCTGTGGTTTCCCTTTCTATTCAGAAACAATTTAAAGTGATTCTGGTTTACAGTTCTGTATAGTATGATTAATTTTGCATAGGGGCTCAAGGAAAATGTGCCATCTGGCAAAATATTTATTTCAGAGGCTGAAAAGAACAAGGTATTTACTAGAAACTCGCACTTTCCTGGTGCAGGGACTGGGGGATGGGGGCGGGTGCCTTGTCATTTGGTGAAAAGTCTCCGCTGAGCTCTCCACCACACTTGCCATCGGGTGGGCTGGTGGCAGGGAGAGTCCCAGAGCAGACCAGAACAGGAACCCCTTGATGGGGGTGGGGGTGGGGAACGGGTGCTGGCTCTTAATTCGAGTGAAAGGGAAAGTGGGTTTGGGGGAATAGCAATGAGCAGGGGTGGGGTGTGTGTGACGGGACTGACAATTTTGAGGAGGTCATGTAAGAGGAAGAGGATTTCTGGCTAGACTGACCCTAGTAGGGGTCTTGCTGAAGGAAGGCCAGGGTGGCCTGACATCAGCTGGAGGCAGCTGGGGGCTCATATGGGTTAGTGGTTTAGTATCATGCTTCTTCAAAGTGTACCCTACCACTCCCCACCAGAGCACCCGTATCCGCCCACCAGAGTTGGGTGGGAAGCCCCCCGACAGCCCTATTACAGTCCCTCTTCTTCCCACAGCCCGCCCCCAAAACCCTCAGTTCTGGGTGCGGCCAGAATCCAAGGCTTGGTTTTCATTTGGCCCCGTGTGTCCCTTTGCTATTGCCCCTCAGTATCTCACATGTGCAGGAGATCCACTTGCTAAATGTCTTTCTCCTGTGACTTCTTTCACTTAGCATGACCCCCTCCAGCGCCATACACGGTCACCACAAAAGACATGTTTCGCGTTTTTCAATGACTGTGTAATATTTCCTTGCAGATAGAGCCCGCGTTTCCTGTGTCTGCTCACTGACAGTGACCTTTGTTCCTGCATGTCACTGACTCAAGAAATAGCACTGCAGGGACCCTTGGTGTGCCTGTAGGTTTTGGATGTAGCGCATTGTGTTCTTTGGAAAGAATCCTCAGAGTGGATTACCATAAGCTGGATCTTATGGTAGTTCTGTTTTTCAATTTTCTGGAGAAATCTCCATGCTCTTTTCAGTAGAGGCTGAACCATTTTATATTCCAGTGAAAGACAGTTCCTTTCCTGTATGTCCCCTGACACTTGGTTCTGCTGTTAAAAATTACATATATATATATGTAAATTGTATATAAATAAATTTAGATCTTTTGATCTGTAGATCAAAAGATCGCATGACCGCCCGCCTACAAGATGGTCAGACTTCTTTGTCAAGACCCTGAATGATTGGTTTGAGGCTCTTCGTGTTCCTGGAGCGAGCAGACGCCATTGGGCTACCCTAGCACACAACAGGGATGAAAGGAGATGTTACTGGTGCCCGAAACTTGGGGGATCTCTCAAGCAGTGATTAGGGCGTCTGGGGGCTGATACTCAGCCAACCAGTCTGGAACAGTTCAATAATGGGCCTGGGCTTCTTGGGCCTGGTGGTGCTGGGGGCCATCAGCACAACCCCAGCAGTATCTGGGGGATCACTCAGTGCTGAGGATTGAACTCGGATCCTGCAGGCAAGAATCACTGGCCACTAAGTGTCCACCCACTCATTTCTGACTTTAGATGTTAACGTTTTTGCAGCTGGGAGGTAGCTTCTTGTTGTGGTTCCATTTCTGAATTAGTGAGTGCAATGGACATTTGTTGGTATGCTCCTGTTGGTCATCTTTCTGTCTTCTTGGGTATCATCTCTTCAGCTCTTCTTCCCATTTTCCTGATGGGCTGGTTTGGTGTCTTATTGGTGAGTTTTGTGAGTTTCTAAAATTTATTGAATATTGTCACTTTGTCGGATATATAGTATTTTGAATATTTTCCCTTTTAAGTAGGACATCTTTTAAAAAATATATATATATATAAGTTTCTTTCACTATCAGAAAATTTTTAGTTTGATGCATTTTTTTGTTTGTTTATTTTGGGGCCACACTTGGCGATGCTCAGGGGTAACTCCTGGCTCAGCACTCAGGAATTGTTGCTGGCAGGCTCAGGGGACCATAGGATGTTGGGGATCTAATCCAGGTCAACTGTACTCAAGGCAAGTGCCTTACTGGCTGTACCGTCTCTCCGGCCCTTAGTATTTTATGGTTTCAGATCTAATATTCAAGTTTAGCCCATTTTTAGTTTTGTGTATGGTTTAAGATAGTGATAGTTAAAAAATAGTGATAGTTATTATTTTTTATGTGAATATCCAGTTTCCCCAAAGTCATTTATTCAATAGACATTCTTTTTTTTCACTTTAGTTCTTGGTTCCTTTATCATAAATTAGCTGTCTAATTCTTCGATCTCAGTTCTATTCCATTGATCTGTGTGCCTGTTCAGGTTATACCACAGCACTGTTTTGGTTACTCTGATTTAGTAACATAGTTTGAAGATGGGGAATATGGTTCCTCCATTCTTTTTTTAAATCTCAGAATAACTTTGGTGATCCGGGATTTTCTCCATTTAAAGTTTGGTCATATCTGTTCTCTTTTCTTGAAGAATGCCTTTGGGATTTCATAGGGTCTGTATTGGTTCTCTAATAAAGCTTTGAATAAGGTGAACATTTCAATAATGGTAATTCAACCAGTCCATGAACATGGGTCCTTTTTCCATTTCCTTGTGTCTTTTACTATTTTTTAACAATGATTAAAATTTTGAGGTCGCAGAACTTCACCTCCTTCATCAAGTTCATTTCTTGATACTCAATTCTTTGTGATCTGATTGTAAATTATAGTTCTTATTTCTTTCTCTTCTAATTTGTTGCTTCCATGTAGAAATGCACCCTGTTTTTATATATTGTTTTTATGGCCTGTCATTTTATGCTGTATTGGTTTATTTGAATAATCTTTTAATGTAGTCTTAAGGATTTAGGAGTATATTATATGTCATCTACAATAGTGATAGTTTTACTTAAAAAAAAAACCAAACCTTTGCATACCTTTTATTTCCCTTCTAATTGCCATGGCTTGAATTTCCAATACTGTGTTGGATAAGAGTATTGGATAATAGTGGTGCATTTTCTCTTTGAATCGCAAGAGAGGGAAGACAAAGATGGAGCTAGGAAGTGCTGTCCTGGGCTGGGTGAGAGCAAGAAGAGTCGATGGGCAGGACATAGTTTGTGCCACTCAAGAATTGAGCCCCTCACTCTGGGACTGCAGTGAGCACCACGTCAGGGCGGAGAGCTGAGAACACATCTGGGGCTTTGGGGGTTCCACACAGATTCCACCACCGATTCACTGGGTGACCTTGGAGTGGTGGCCACCCAGAATTTGGTGCTGAGGCTGGAACACTTGGGGGCCGACCTGAGGGGAAGCCTCGTGTGTTAGCAGAGCTGTTCAGACAGCGGGTGAGTGTTCTTCTCTGGAAAGATCCAAGTCGCGCGTTGCTGCCAGGTAACAGGGGGAGGAGTAGGATGTGTCTGTGCGCAGGAGACCCAAATTACGTGGGGGTGTGGGTACCATGGGGGGGCACGCCTTGGCCCCTCACCCAAGTCAGACTTCACTGACCTATCCCTGCTTTCCTTCGATGAGTGTGACATGCCTGTCCCTAACATAAGTGGGGGGCCGGAGCGACAGTGCAGTGGGTAGGGTGTTTGCCTTGCATGTGGCCAACCCAGGTTTCATCCCCGGACCCCCTATGGTCCCCCGAGCACCACCAGGAGTCATTCCTGAGTGTAGTGCTAGGAGTAACCCCTGAGCATCGCTGGGTGTGACCAAAAAAGCCAAACAAAACAAAACAAAAAAAAACCCAGAACCTACCACACGTGGGCCCCAAGGCAAAGGCACAGATGCCCTCCAGGGCCTCACAGGTGGGCCACCCGACCTTCAAGTTCAAGCTCCATTTGCAGCCCTCTAGGGCACAGGACTTCCGCTTGGGAACTGCCCTCTTACACCTGTTTCTGTGTTTTCAGTTTTGTGTTTGGGGCTCACCCCTCATGATATGCGGGGCCTCCTCTCAGCTCGGTGCTCAGGGGTCACTCCTGGTGGCACTTGGTGTTCCGTGTGGTCAGACATGGAGCTCCAGTGTGTAAAGCATGTGCTCAGGCTCTTGACATCTCTCTGGGATGGAAATTACCCACTTGAACCAGCCATCATTTGAGCTTAGAACTGTATACAAAAAGTCTCACTTTGGGGACTTCTGGAGATACCAGCATGGACCCCAGAATGCCCACAGGACTTCTCGGCAGGTTTTGGGGGTCTAAGCCCCAAAGCCTACATGGGGAAGGGGGTGGGACTGGGTCCCGGGGGCACAAGTCCTAGTGCAGTCCCTGCCAGGGGGGTGGCACGGCCGGGGTGGGTTTTACCCAGCACTCAGCCTCTTGGGGACCTGGCACATGGCATGGGGCAGGGAGAGCACCCGGATGTGCCCCATCTCACACCCTGCCAACCTTCCCTGCATGCCTGCCCGAGAAGCCCGTGATGGTGTGTCCTTACATTCTGCTCCAAGCGGCGGTGACCCGAGGCCAAGGAGGGGAGTGGTGTTGGCTGTGTTTGTGATTGAAAATGTGCGATCCCAGGAACCTTTACTTAAGGGAAATTTCAGCCAGAAGGCCAGTGTTGTTGTTGTTGTCAAACCCAACAGTGTTCATAACTCCCTCCTGGCCTTGTGCTCAAGGATCATGCCTGACGTTGTACAGGACCCGTGGATGGTGCCAGCTATGTGCAAGGCAAACCCTCCCTGCCGCACTCTCTCTTCATCTAGAAGCTCTACCTCTTAAAGCAGGACTCAGGCTTGAGTTCTGAGGAACCCCCACTGAGCAGTAGGGCCCCAGCGGGGTGGGGGAGGGCCCAAGACTACTCCAAGTCTGGGGTTTAGCGGGAGCCTGAGCCTGGCTTGTCTGAAAAGAGGGGGTGAAAGTGAGAAGAGTGGGCCAGGGCAGGCGAGGGGCATATGTGATGAGAAAGCACCTTTGAGCCACTGTGTCATTGGGTTGGTCCATGAAAAACTACGAATCACATAATTTGAACAATGAGCATCTGCCTTATACCTCTCACTTTCTAACATAAACATAAACCCAGTCGCTAACAGTTAACATGAACCCTAACCCTAAACCTAACTCTAACCTCACGAAGCCTAGGCCTGAACCTTAACCGAGCGAGGTCTAAACCTACCAGTTAATTTTAGATCACCAGGAGTAAGCTCTGAGCAATGCAGATGTGGCCCCCAAATCCCCAACACCCCTGCCCCCCAAACTTAGGGCCTCTTTCATGTAGGACAAGCGCTCGGCCACTGAGCCACATCCCTGGGAAAATTTTTTAAATTGATGAGGGGATATAGCACGTTCATGGACCTTAACTTGATTTTTATGAAGGTGTCTATCTTTTGAAATTTTCATCTACAGAGTGAATTTAATTATAATCAATAAATCATGGGGGTTTTAGTGTAACATGACAACTGGTTATAAAAATTTTACAAAATGTAAAGAACTGAAAATAACCAAGTCCATCTGACTAAGAACAAACTCGAGAAATTTTAAATACCAAGAGGAGACAAGCAGTGAGGTCCCTCCTGCCTCTGTAGGACCAGTGATCATGTAGGCATGTAAGAATCTAAGCACACAGCTACTTTTTGCTTATTTGTTTGTTGGGGAGGATCACATCCAGTCGTGCTCAGGCCTTATTCCTGGTTCTGTGCTCAGGGACCACTCCTGATAGAGCTCTGGAGACCATACGGGATGCCAAGGATTGTACCCAGGTGGGCTGCATTCAAGGCAAGCACCCTGCCCACTGAACTATTGCTCTGGCCCCTGAGCACACAATTTCTACTTGAAAATAAAGAGCCTAAAAGTTTGGAGGAATCTAGTATGCCTGTGGGCTGGAGCGATAGCACAGCTGGTAGGGTGTTTGCCTTGCACGCAGCCAACATGGCTCACCCGAGTTCGATTCCTCCGCCCCTCTCGGGGAGCTCGGCAAGCTACCGAGAGTATCTCGCCCGCACGGCAAAGCCTGGAAAGCTACCCGTGGCGTATCCGATATGTCAAACACAGTAACAAGTCTCACAATGTTACTGGGCCCGCTCGAGCAAATCGATGAACAACAGGAGGACAGTGACAGTGACAGTATGCCTGCAGAGCCCCCTGAGATCATGATCTCTAAGGTGGGACTTTGAGGATGGGTCATGGTTATCTAAAGGAACAGGAGAGGCAAACGTCTTCTGGGAAAGGGGAGAATTGGAGAACATGTCCTATGGAGTCAGAGATCATGAATTCTGGGCTGTGGGTTGGTGAGAAACACAACTGGGTAGGAAAACAGGTGTCAGTTCTTGGTAGGCCTGAAGGGAATATGTACTCTGCTAAAAGTCAGTATTTTAAGGAAGTCTCTTCTTAGGAAATAAAATTATATGACCATAAATAAAAACCTATGACATTCTCAAAGACTTCACAATATCGTTTTACCTGCAGTGGTAGCTGTGGGTGGATCAAATGGGAAGTCGGGAGGGTTTCCAGACGGGTCTTTCTATGGAAATTCAGGTAGAGGTGGGATAGAGATGTATAGTCAGGAGATTACTCAAATCTCTCTTCAGGAGTTGGTTACTTGGCAAATGAAAGACTTGATATGGGCTTCCCCTGACCCTAAAAGAGCCCCCAATACACCATTGGGCTACACTAGCATGCGACAGGGACAAATGGAGACGTTACTGGTGCCCTCTTGAGCGAATTGATGAACAACAGGATGACAGTGATGATGACAGTGATGGGCGGCAGGTTTGGGTCCACCACTCACACTCAGCCCCTGACCCCCAGGAGCCCCTGTTCCAATGCTGAAACTCTAACCCTTCCCAAATGTGATAAAATTCAGAGGCTGGGCCCTTAGGAGGTGATTAAGCTTAAATTAGGTTGTGTGGGACGGACCTGCTGAAGGATCATGTGTGAGCTCCCTTTTCTCCCTTTTTATATTTTTTTAATTAATTTTATTGAATTACCGTGAGATAGTTATAAGCTTTCATGTTTGGGTTTCAATCACACAATGATCAAACACCCATCCCTCCACCAGTGCACGGAAGTAAAAGGAAGTTTGTAGTCTGCAATGAGGACAAGGACTCGCCAGAATTCTAGCGAGCACCCCAATCTCAGACTTCCAGCATCTGTGACTGCAAGTTACAAAGGTATGTTAGGGACCGGAGCAATAGCACAGAGGGTAGGGCATTTGCCTTGCACGCGGCCGACCCGGGTTCAATTCCCAGCATCCCATATGGTCCCCTGAGCACCGCTAGGAGTAATTCCTGAGTGCATGAACCAGGAGTAACTCCTGTGCAACGCTGGGCGTGACCCAAAAGGCAATAAATAAATAAAATAAAATAAAATAAAATAAAAAGATATGTTATTTGCAAGGCACTAGTCGTGGTACTAGGCTAAGAAAGGCAATGTGAAAAGCTGTGACAAGCTGTTAAAAGAAACATATGTGATTGACTTGTCTTGAGAAATAAAGGATGTGAGACCCAAGCCCAATGGCTGTGTAAACACAAAAGGGGCAGGAGCACTCTATTTTTCCTGCTTCCCGTGTTCAGTAGTCTCGGTCTGCTTCCCCAACCCCGGGGAGGTCAGTGGCCAAGGGAGGATGATGGGAGGAACGAGGGCCAGGCTGGTTGGTCTCAACTGCCACTTATTCCAATTTCCTCTCCGTTCACTTCTCAGTCTCCTCTTGCTTCTTCCTCCCCCATGCTACTTCATTCTCCTCCTCTCTGGCTCTGGAATCTGGATCCCCCAGCCCACTCTCACAGTCAGTTAAATCCCCCAGCGTGAGGGGTTGGAGTAACAGTTACACATAGGTATCGTCATACAGTCAGCGGATGTAAGGTCCTTCCCTCAGGAGAAGCTGCTTCCAGGACAGATTCTTATCCAGCAAAACGGCTGGCCTAAACGCAAATATGGGTGTGTTTCTCCTCTCCTTGGTCCAGCAAACAAATAAACATTCATAATGTTAATCATTTTGTATGGACACAGTAAGAAGTACATTAACCTTATAGATTCTCCTGGGGTCATCTCGGATCTCAGACTACAGTGCTCAGGCCAGATTAGTCTTTCCTATCCCTAGCATGGTCTAATCTCGTCGTTACTTTTTTTTTTTTTGCTTTTTGGGTCATACCCGGCGATGCTCAGGGGTTACTCCTGGCTCATGCACCCAGGAATCACTCCTGGCGGTGCTCGGGGGACCATATGGGATGCTGGGAATCGAACCTGTATCGGCCATGTTGGCTGTGTGCAAGGCAAATGCCCTACCCATTGTGCTATCGCTCCAGCCCCTCGTCGTTACTTTTGGATCATGACAGCATTTGTCCATGATCAAGCTCTTAACTTATGGTTAAGAATTGTGGTGCTTTGGCCTGGCCCATTTCAGTGCCAGGGTAGCTCACAGCTGGTCCATTCAGTCCCTTGTCAGGACCCTGCTTTTGGGGTACTAGAAACTAAGGTCAACTGAGGCTTAAGTCAAGAAAGCAGATGCCAGGGAGTGAATAATCATGGTCACAGTCCTCCCGTTGTTCATCGATTTGCTCGAGCAGGCCCAGTAACATTGTGAGACTTGTTACTGTGTTTGGCATATTGTATACGCCACGGGGAGCTTGCCAGGCTTTGCCGTGCAGGCGAGATACTCTCGGTAGCTTGCCGGGCTCTCCGAGAGGGGCAGAGGAATCGAACTCGGGTGGGCCATGTTGGCTGTGCGCAAGGCAAATGCCCTGCCCACTGTGCTATCGCTCAATCCCAAGTTACAAAAGCATAATATTGTCTTCCTGTGTCTATACAAAAACGACATTGCTTTAAAGTAAACTATTCAAGAGAATAAGGAGAGGATAAAGACAGTATTTCACTCGTACATATAAAATCATAGGTTTCTGAGGAATCTGACCTTACAAGTTAACAGAGTGTGATTAGGGGAAAAAGCTGATTAACTGGTTGGGGAGGAGAGCATAGGGAAGAGTTTACAGGTAAACACAATGGAACGGAAGTGCCCCAGGAGCACCTCAATAAACCTGAGTTCCTTGTGGCAAGGGAAACAGGACATACCAATATCATCCTAAAATGTTTAGAGCTACATCCCAATAAACACAGAGGAATGGAGGTGCTTCAGGGGCACTGTGATGGGTATCGCCCTAAAAACCTAAGCTCCCCATGGCAGAGGAGAATGGGCATATCAATGTTATCCTACAAATGGCCTTCCTGGTAAAGAGTGGGAATTTTTACCCAGTTCCAGTCGATTATTGAAGCATACGCAGAAAACAGAATCCCGATTTTAACTTCTCTTTTCCCTTCAGTAAGCCCAGACCACATTATCCCATGCACTCTGTAGCGACACAGTGAAAAGTTAATAATGCATGTGACTATAAGAAAGAATGCAGCTCTACAAAATGCATATTTGATGCAACCCAAATAATGCTATTTTTACCCTACCCCGTATATAATATTCCATTACCACCCCTTAGTTATCTCACCTCTTAAATGCTCTTGCTCCAGGAGCAGGTAAGATAGTACAGTGGATAAGATGCTTGCCTTGCACACAGCCAACTGGAGTTTGATTCTTAGCACCTCTACAGCCCCCTGAGCACTGCCAGGAGTGATTCCTGAGTGTAGAGTCAGTTGTAATCCCTGAGCATCACCCACTGCAGCCCAAAAACAAAACCAAAAATAATAAAAACTCAAAACAAAACAAAAAACCCTGTCCCAAACCTAGCACCCAAGTCTCCAAGGAGTGTTCCTGTGGCCACTTCTCAGTTGTATATTTTGGTGTTCATGAATCCTTCTGTTCTTTGGCTTCTCCTTGAATTCTCTCTCCGGAGGAAGACAAGAGCCTCGACACTAGGGGAGATCAGGAGAAATTCTTTTTTCTTATCTCTGAAAAAGCAAGAACTTTCCCTTGCTTAAAATTCATGGTTCTTTGAACACTGGGTGTCAGGGAGTCATTCCCAGGCCCAGCAGATCAAACAGGCCGATGTGTGGCGTGATGGCCACATAGCAAGACTAACAGGGCAGCCACCCAGACCTCTGGGTCCTCCCTTATCCCCGTGGCCTCTCTGAATCTGATTGCTAGCAGCAGTACTTTATATAACAACCCAGTCTAACAAAGACACCCATAAATGGTTCCAATGAATACTAGTAAGTGTTAAGGGTTTAGATACAGGACTCTGGATTTATGGATCTTGGTGCACTGGGGATGAGGTAAAGAGAAAAGGAAAAGAAAAAGAATGGGAAAAAGTGGCTGGATAGACAGTAGAATAGGTAAGTGCTTCTTTTGCATGTAGTTGGTCTGGGTTTGATCAACAATACTAGGAGCACTTTCAGGAGTGACCCCTGAGTACTTCCAGAAATGATCCCTGAGCATAGAGCCAGGAGTAAGCCCTGAGCATTTTGAAGGTGTACCCCTTTCAAAAAAGTGAAAAAAGGAAGGAGCAAAAGAGAATAGAGGGAAGGAGGACAGGAGGGAGGGAAGAGTCATTCAATACCTCAAAGTCTTTAGTACGTCAGAATCCAATACCTCAGATCTGTAACTTGGTCTTTGAGGCAAGTCGACAAAAGGAAGGAGGAGGAGGAAATAAGACTCTTAAATTCAAAACCGAATGAAAGGTTTATAGATGGAGAATGAAGCAGAAATAGAAGTTTGGTTCAAGTCTTAATTGTGAGCATTAATTATTGAACATATAATCAAGCTTAATATATATAGATGCTTTATACGTGGTTATATGATTTTTTTTGCAAGCACTTTAAATTTCAAATGATGTGTTTCTTACTGTGGAAGCTGTTATAATAATTTTGTTTTCTTGGGAACACGCTTTCTAGAGCACACAAACTTCAAATCTTATAGAGGAATAAGAGGGAAATTAAATGAGGCACACTTCAAAATAGTCAAATTATATTATGAAGCAATTATATAAAAGCAGCCTCTATGTTCATAATAAAGAATAAAGAGATCTTTATTTTGTTTGACTTAAAAATCTTTGTGTTTCCAATACCAGACTTATTTCATATGTATGTAGTATTCACCATGGTGTGATTTTTTTAGGGATAATGGAAAACTAACTGAATATGAATTTGCCTCTATTTATTTTTATTTTTTTCTATTTATTTTTAACATTTAGCAAGACAACCATGACAGCTTGTGTTTTCCCTACAAAATGAGTTTTGTTAGATAAAGAAAACAGAAATAAATGCATTAAGTGTATTAAAATTTCACATCTAAATGTCTACATGGCAGTGTCAGAGTTCCTCGAAATGACAGTGTCTCCCTGACCAAACTGAAGAACATTTTCTAGTTTCATTTTTTCCCCCTTATCTTGACATTTACCATGAACTTTCTGAATGATAATGCTTAATGCCTTTCTATGTGAAAATTCTAGAAAATGAACACAATGGTTATTAGTCATTTATTTGAAGTCTGGGGTGCTGAGTTAACAGAAGTGGGACTTCTGCTTGTCACACGGAAGTCTGTCCCTAGTGACATAGAACATCCCAAAGGGAAAAATTTGGAGGTGGAGGAGGTGAGGAAAGGTGGGTTCCCCAGGGGATATTCAAGTCACCATCATCCGACTTGAGATTGCGGGAGCCTTGGCTTTTGGTGGAGATGCTGACCACAGAACGAAGCAATGAAGGGGCTCGAGGACCCCTCAGAGAACATCAGGAGACTGAAACGAGTGTTTCTCAGTTGCTCCACGTTGCAGCTACACAGAACCTCATCAGAGGAGGTCAAGGCAAACACAAAACCAAGAGTCTAACTTGATGTCTGTATTGCAAACCACAGCACCCAAAGTGGGAGAGAGAGAGAGAGAGAGAGTAAAAGGGAATGCGCCTGCCACAGAGGCAGGGGGGTGGTGTGGGAGTGGTGGGAGGGATACTGGAAACACTGGTGGAGGAGAATGGGCACTGGTGGAGGGATGGGTGCTCGATCATTGTATGACTGAAATGTAAGCACGAAAGTTTGTAAGTCTGTAAGTGTACCTCAAGGTGATTCATTAAAAATTAAAAAAGCAAAACAAAACAAAAAAACCCCAAGAGAGTCTAGAGAGCAGAGAGGGGAGGGCTTTTGCCTTGCACTGGGACAACCCGGCTTCCATCCCCAGCATCCTATATGGTCCCCCAAGCACTGCCAGGAGAGATTCCTGAGGGCAGAACCAGGAGTAAGCCCTGAGCACAGCTGGATGTGGAGAGAGAGAGAGAGAGAGAGAAAGAGAGAGAGAGAGAGAAAGACAGAGACAGAGACAGAGACAGAGAGAGAGGAAGTAAGGAAGGAAGGAAGGAAGGAAGGAAGGAAGGAAGGAAGGAAGGAAGGAAGGAAGGGAGAAAGGGAGGGAGGGGGGAAGGAGGGAGGGAAGGAGGGAGGGAAGGAAGGAAGGGGGGAGGGAAGGAAGGAAGGAAGGAAGGAAGGAAGGGAGAAAGGGAGGGAGGGGGGAAGGAGGGAGGGAAGGAGGGAGGGAAGGAAGGAAGGGGGGAGGGAAGGAAGGAAGGAAGGAAGGAAGGAAGGGAGGGAGGGAGGGAGGGAGGAAGGAAGGAAGGAAGGAAGGAAGGAAGGAAGGAAGGAAGGAAGGAAAAACCAAAAGTTCAGAGAAGCACTGAAGAGTATTGGCTCTTTAGAAATGATCTTTAGAATGATCTTTAGAAATTTAGCACAATGATCTTTAGAAATCGCCATCCAGAGCAGAGAAGCTGCCTTCAGCCATGTTTTTTTTTTTTTTTTAAATTTTTGCCTCCTTAAAAGGCCAATACTAAGTTTCCCAAGGTGACCTTTCTACCCTCCTTGGGTCACTGTGGCCCCCAACGCCTGCTCACTTTCAGTTACCTTTGAACCCCAGGCACTTTAGCCAGACACCTCTTTTCTAGTTCTCTGATCGCCAAGGTGGGAGATACAGCCCCCCGGATGGGGGTCCTGTACCCATGGTGGTGGTGGTGTGGGGTATCCCAGGAAGCAATTGGCGAGGGAGGGGTGGTGCATGCTATTGGTTTCCTTAAAGAATGTAGATTTCTGGAGGTGGGGGAGCCAGTGCTGAATATTATTTTTCTAGAAAGGGAGCAGTAGATCAAACCAGTTTGGGAATCTCTGCTCAAGTGAGACCATAGCTCCCTACTTGATCCACCCTTCTATGAGTGAGGTGTCCATGAGCACAGGCCCCTCACCTACTTCCTTCTACTCAAAGACAAAGCCCTGCAAAACAGGGATAAAACATATAAAACAACATTTTAATGTTCCCAGCTGCTACTGAGAACATTAAAATGTTGTTTTATATGTTTTATCCCTGTTTTACAGTTATTTTATTTTTATTTATTTATTTTGCTTTTTGGGTCACACCCAGATGCACAGGGGTTACTCCTGGCTCTGCACTCAGGAGTTACTCCTGGCGGTGCTCAGGGGACCATGTGGGATGCTGGGGATTGAACCCGGGTCAGCCGCGTGCAAGGCAAACGCCCTCCCCACTGTGCTATCACTCCAGCCCCTACAGTTATTTTAAAGTAGAAGGGTAAAGGCGCTATTAAGCTATCAACCTTACTTTAGCAAGGTCTCATTCATAGTTGCATGAATGAATGAAGTCTGTGTTTTGCTGGGGTTTGTATTAAAACCCTAAAATAGAGGATTTCTAAGAGTCTGTTTGCTCTAGTTTATTTCCTGTATTTTAGACTCTAACCAAAATGATGGACTCGGGGCTGGACATGTGGACGATTTGCACGCAAGAGCCCTGGGTTTGATTCCCAGCATGGCAATGTTCCTTGGGCACCTCTGGGAGCAATTCATAAGTGCTGAGCCTGGTATAACCCCTGAGCACAAGAAAGGCGCCCAGACAATACGAGCCAAAGAGGTAATATTGTCAATAAGGCTCCCCATATGGTCCCTGAGCACAGAACCAGGAGTAAAATCCTAAGCAGCACTGGACGTGACTCTAAAACCAAAAGAGCAAAAGGCCAAAGGAAAATATGTAGAATAGAAAGAGTGGCTCTCCTGAGGATTAAAAAATGGGCACATAGGGTTGGAGCAGTAGTAGGCCATTTGCCTTGATTTGACTTGCATGCAGCTGACCCGGGTTTGATTGTTGATATCCCATATGGTTCCCCAAGCACCTCCAGGAGTACTTCCTGAGTGCAGAGCTAAGAATAACCCTTGAGCATCATTGGGTGTGACCCCCTCTAAGAAAGGGGGAACAGTTTTTTTTATTAAGATATTTATAATAGTCTTCTGCCCCCGCGCCTGGGTGTTCCTCACCGGGACCCCTTGGAGGGGAGCGGGTTGAGCTTTCCTCCCCGCCCCGACCGGGGCTCCGGCAGCCGAAGACCTCCAGGACCAGCCACCACCATGCTGAGACCACTCTCCGCACACATGAAGGTACTGGCAGAGGGACAAAATCACGCGGGTTCCGGGGCCGAGATCTCCAAGCCTACTTGGATTTGGGCCTAGCATCCTCCACCCAGATCCTCCAAATTCCAGTAGGCGGGGGTCACACCCACCACCTGGCCCCCTGGCGCCATGTAATCCCATCAGCGGCCAAGACTCAGAGACTAAAAAATCTAGATTCCGGAACCGCGCGGCCGCATTTGCGGCCGCGCGACATCTTATCAGAACTTTTTTTATGACATCTTATTATCTCATTCCTACTTTGGACAGATTTGCAGGCTATAGAATGTAGCCTGCCCACAGGGCAGAGTCTGGCAAACTCCCCGTGGTGTACCAAATATGCCAAATACCAGTAACAATGATGGGTCTCATTCTCCTAAAGAGCCTTGAATATAATCTCAGGGCTAGGATGAAAGAGACGTTACTGGGGCCTGCTCGAGGCAATCGACGAATAACAGGATGATGAAATGAAATGAAATAATAGAACTAGAAAAGTTATGAAGTGACAATACTTTTTCCTCCCTCCTTCCCCACCCTCTCTTCCTTCCTCCTTTTCTACCTCTCTTTATTTATTTCTTGTTTTGGGGATGCAACCATCAGTGCTCAGGGGTTATTTGTGCCTCTGTGCTCAGGAATTAGTCCTACAAGTGCCCAGGGGACCATATGCATGCCAGGGATCAAGCCCGGGTGAGCTGCACGCAAGGCAAGTATCCTACCCACTGTACTATTGCTCTGGCCCCAGGATGACAATATTTTTCTGTGGCTATGTCCCCTTTTCAGCCTTCCCCTATTGGTGACAGTAACTGCATCATTCCCAGGGTAACGCTGTAGGCAGTTAACTGAGGGGAACCTCCCTGAGCCCCACAGAATGACTCCACGTGCTGGGGCAGCTGACTCCATGGTAACGCAATGTTCCAAGAGCGATGAAGTTATGACCAACAGCATCCCGAGAGTGAAATGCATGTACCGCTGACAGAGCTCCTGGAAAACATTGTTTTTAGTATGGAAACATTATTCTGAGAAATAATAGTTCTGGTTGAGTCATGTACTTAGAGATGTCAAGATGAATAATTAATGCTGAAGTTAGATTCCAGTTCTGGCTCCAATTCTTCGCATCCAGGTACCTGGAACAGGCCAGTTTGTGGCTTTGCCCTGAAAATGTTTCTTAGCTCTAAGCGGGAGCTCATAGATACCTACCAGGGTGTGATGGGAATTAAACGCAACAATTCTTGTACACCACGTACTAAGTGCTCTACAAATGGGAAAGAGTGCCGCTACTATTTCAGTCTTGGTTTCTTTATTGGAAAGAAGGGTTGAGGCAAATTTGAGCTGACCACGCCCACAGACGGGCGCTAAAAGGGCAAGTGTGAGAGGTGGGGTGACGCTGTCCTCGGTTCTGAAACCAACATCGCCCAGTAGGGCAAGAGCTGCTTAGTGTAAGGTACTGGTGGTTTCTGGATCATTCTCTTTCAATAATTTTTTTTTTGGTTTATTTTGGTGTTTGCTTGAGCGGGCCCAGTAACGTCTCCATTGGAGACTTTGTTGTTACTGTGTTTGGCATATCGAATACTCTCGGTAGCTTGCTGGGCTCTCCGAGAGGGGCGGAGGGCTGGAGCGATAGCACAGCGTGTAGGGCGTTCGCCTAACAAGCGGCCAACATGGCCGGACCGGAGTTCGATTCCTCCGCCCCTCTCGGAGAGCCCGGCAAGCTACCGAGAGTATTCGATATGCCAGACACAGTAACAACAAAGTCTCCAATGGAGACGTTACTGGGCCCGCTCGAGCAAATCGACGATCAACGGGAGGGCCTTTACCTTTACCTTTACCTTTATTTTGGTGTTACACCTGCGGTGCTAAAGAGTTATTCCTAGTTCTGTGCTCAGGGATCACTCACGCATACACACACGCCTTCTTGGGAGGGTGCCTGAGTAAGGCTGGATATTTATTTCTCACTATTCTAGGGGGTCTGGAGTTTGAGAGCAGTGTGCTAGCTAGTAACACAGTTGGCGTTATCACCGTTTTTCTCATTCTTGGGAGGGGGCATAGGAAGGCAGGGAAAGGGCTGTAGAGATAATACAGCGGGAAAGACTCTTGCTTTGCAAGCGGTCAACCTAGGTTTGATCCCTGGCATCCCACATGGTCCCCTGAGCACCATCAGGAGTAATTCCTGAGTGCAGAGCAAGGAATATCCCCTGAGTATTGCCAGGTGTGAACCACTAACAAACAAACAAACAAACAAACAAAAAAGGGGGCGGGGGGGAAATAGGAGGGGAAAGGAGAGGAGGGTGGAAGCGGAGGACAAGAGAGTTTTCTGGTGTCTTTTCTTATAAGGAAACTAATCTCATTATGGATACCGCTATGGCTTCTGTAGACCCAACTACTTGCCAAAGTCCCCTTGTCCCCTTTCTTTTCTTTTTCTTTCTTTCTTTCTTTCTTTCTTTCTTTCTTTCTTTCGTTCTTTCTTTCCTTCCTTCTATTTTTTTTTTTTTTTGCTTTTTGGGTCACACCCAGTGATGCACAGGGAATACTCCTGGCTCTACACTCAGGAATTATACCTGGAGGTGCTCAGGGGACCATATGGGATGCTGGGAACCGAACCCGGGTCAGCCACGTGCAAGGCAAACGCCTTACCCGCTGTATTATTGCTCCAGATCCCCAAAGTCCCCTTTCCCAGGTACTGTTGCTATGGGGGTTATGGCTTCAGCATGTGAATTTTGACGCACAAGAGTGTCAGACTGTACCTCTTTAAAGTGAGAAGCACACAAGATCTGTTCTGCTGAAGATCTTCCCGAAAAAGCAATTATGTATAAAGGGAGGCTGTACCCTGAAACTGCCTGTTTTGGTCTCACTGAATAAATAACTCTGGCAGGCTACCGTATGTAACCTGCCCACATGGCAGAGTCTGGCAAACTCCCTGTGGCATACCCAATATGCCAGATACCAGTAACAACGATGGGTCTCATTCTCCTAAAGAGCCTTGAATATATTCTTAAAAATCTCAGGGCTAGGATGAAGGAGACGTTACTGGGGCCTTCTCGAGGCAATCGACGAATAACAGGATGGTCGTGATTCGTGATTCGTGAATAAATAACTGAAGTTCTTTTTCGTGACACAGACCGTGCACACTGCATCTAGTACCGGTCCATACAGTTTTGGGGGCTTCGTCTTGGTCACATGCTCCTGCTCAGTGCAGAGAGGGGCAGAGTGACTGTGTTGGGAAGGCAGAGATCCAAAGGATGGAGCCTGACTCTGGTGTAAGAGAATTCTCGAGGGGCTGGAGTGACAGTACAGCGGGTAAGGCACTTGACTTGCATGCGTCTGACCTGGGTTGGTCCCCAGATCCCATATGGTTACTGAGCTTCTCCAGGAGTAATTATTGAGCCCAGAGTCAGGAGTGACTTCTGACCATCACAGGTGTGACCCAAAAACTGAGAGAGAGAGAGAGAGAGAGAGAGAGAGAGAGAGAGAGAGAGAGAGAGTTCTTGGTTCTTGGTGTTGACAGGACTGTGTTCTCTCTAGAGGTATGTGAAATCCTAGAACCCTCCCTCTCCTCTTCCAGTTGCTGGGGGGCTCCTGGTCATCCTTGGTGTTCTCTGTTTTTTGACTTGTAGCTACAGATCCAATCTCTAGTCCTATCTACTTGTGACCGCCCCACCCATCCACCTCCCTGCGTGTGTGTGTGTGTGTGTGTGTGTGTGTGTGTGTGTGTGTGTGGTGTTTGTTTGTTTTGTATCCAAATCTCCCTTTCTTTAAAATCACATGTCTCTAGATTTAGGCCCCCTGAGGCAGTCTGATTTCATCTAATCTCAGGGCTTACTCCTGGCTCTGTGCTCAGAGGTCACTCCTGGCGGGGCTGGGAGGCCATCTGGGGGATCGAATCCAGGTGATCCGTTTTAGAGAAAGCACCCTGCCTGTTGAACTATCACTCTGGCCCTTCTCCCCACTCATTCTCATTTGCCTGGCTTCCATTATGAATCAAAGGTGTAAGAGAATTCTTGATTCTTTCAGAGTTTGACAGACTCCTAACTACCCCCTTAAAGATTCTTTTCCAAATGAGGGCACTTTCATAGATCCTGCAGGTTAAGATTTGAATCTCTCTCTCCCATATTATTAATGTTTACTCTTAAATCAAAGCATGCATTCATATAGTTAAGATGTCAGATAATTCTGGAAATCTTAAACAATCTGTATGCCCTTTAATCCCATTTATTTTTCTTACAGGAACTCTGATCATTTTAAACTTTAATTTCTTCCTTCCTTGGCACTGCTGTCTACATTTTGGCTCCTTTCCAAGTCTTGCCCTTTTACCCTGAGTCCTGATAAACGTTCTCTATCTGGGCCACAGTTCATTGCTGCATCTTTGCTCCAACGGCGTGTATAGTTCCTGTTAATTATGCTCCATCCTTGCACATCCTGTGTCTGTGTATTCCTGCGTATTCCTCCCAAGACCCCGGACACCTGCAGGGGACCAGAGAAGGGTATTGCAGGTGCATATACACCCTTTTCAGAATGTGGGACCAGGAGAGTGTATGCATATCTGATCACAGATCACAGATCATCCTGTTATTCGTCAATTGCCTCGAGCAGGCCCCAGTAACGTCTCCTTCATCCTAGCCCTGAGATTATATTCAAGGCTCTTTAGGAGAATGAGACCCATCATTGTTACTGGTATTTGGCATATTGGGTACGCCACGGGGAGTTTGCCAGACTCTGCTGTGTGGGCAGGCTACATTCGGTAGCCTGCCAGTTTGTCAAAGTAGGAAAGAGATGTCATAATAAGATGTCGCGCGGCCGCGGAGCTGGTTTTTATATCTGAAAGAAGCTAATTTCCATTGGCTGCCAAGAGACCCATCCCTAGAGTATAACCAGTTACCCCAGACAGGGCATGGACAGCCCTGCAGGCAGCCGATGGCTCTAGTAAAGAAATACTCTTGCCACGTTCTATACTCGTTTCCCTTTTTTCCATTCATTTCCAAACTCATGCAAATTTAAGAATGAATTTTTTTTTACCCATATCTACATTTTCTTGAGTGGAGTAGGGGTGATAAACAGAGTAGCAAGCGACATTGCTCCTTGTTCAGTGAGTGGCGTGAGCATCTTGGGCCTGCTGACCTAGAAAGCAATTACAGGGATCTTGACTTCTATGGTGGCACCCAAGAATAAAAGCTCTTTGTTCTTTGTTATGTCTCACGACCCACTCCCCTTTGACTTTGACTTTTCTCTCCACTAATTCTTTTTGTTTATTTTATTTTTATTGGCCATACCTGTCAGTGCTCAGGAATTACTCCTGGCTCTGTGCTCAGGGATCACTCCTGGTGGGGCTGGGAAGACCATCCCAGGCTGGGGGATTTTGACTTTGACTTTTCTCTCCATTAATTCTTTTCGTTTGTTTATTTTATTTTTATTGGGCATACCTGTCAGTGCTCAGGAGTTACTCCTGGCTCTGTGCTCAGGGATCACTCCTGGTGGGGCCGGGAACACCATCCCAGGCTGGGGGATTGAACCCAGGCGACCCATTTCAGAGTAAGCACCCTACCTGTTGAACTATCACTCTGGCCCTTCTCTTCATTCATTCTCTTTTGCCTGACTTCCATTATGAATCAAGGGTGTAAAAAAATTATTGATTCTATCAGTGTTTGACAAAGTCTTAAGATTTAGCCTTGAAGATAAAAATATTTCTGAATAAAAACACCAGTCTCACAATGGAATACTATGCAGCTGTTAGAAAGGATGAAGTCATGAAATTTTCATATAAGTGGATCAACATGGAGAGTATCATGTTAAGTGATATGAGTCAGAAAGAGAGGGACAGACATAGAAAGATTGCACTCATTTGTGGAATATAAAGTAACAGAATGCGAGACTTTCACCCAAGAATAGTAAGAATAGTAGAGATGTCTACCAGGAGGATTGCTCCACGGCTTGTAAGCCAGCCTCACATGCTGGGGGAAAAGGCAGCTCAGATAGAGAAGGGACCACCAAGTAAAGGGTGCTTGGAGGGCCAGCTCGGGATGGGGGATGCAAGCTAATAGTAGACTATAGACCGAACCTGATGGCCACTCAGTACCTATATTGCAAACCACAACACCCCAAAAGAGAGAGAGAGAGAGAGAGAGAGAGAGAGAGAGAGAGAGAAAGGCAATGCCCTGCCACAGAGGCGGGGTGGGGTGGGGGTGGTGGGAAGGATACTGGGATCATTGGTGGTAGAGAATGGACATTGGTGGAGGGATGGGTACACAATCATTGTATGACTGAAACATACGCACGAATGTTTGTAAGTCTGTAACTGTACCTCAACGGTGATTCATTTAAGAATTAAAAAAATTTTAAAGAAAAACAACAACAGAAAAACAAACAAACAACATTAGTCTCAAGGGTCAGCAGGTAAGGCACTTGCCTTGCACATTGCTGACCTGGGTTTGAGACCAGCCACCACATATGTTCCTCTTAACTGTGCCAGGAATGATCCCTGAGCCCAGATCCAGGAGAAAGCCTTGAGCACTGCTGGGTGTTTTCCAACCCCAATATGTGGTTTAGGAACCTTTATTATGGCTCAGTGGGCATAAGGCCATGAGTTCTCTAAAGGCTGAGTGCGGTCCGGGGAACACTGCCAATATGACACCCAGAAAGCTGGGGTGAGTGGCCTCCAATGGTCACTGCAGTTAGGTGTGTGGTCCACAGTTAGTTCAACAAGCAACTACCACAACAAAAGGAAAGGGAAGGAGAAATAAATAAGAACAAATAACAGTTTTAAGAGTTGGCTTTTGTCAACTGAGACCCCAAGGTCATCCCGTATGTTGGAAACTAACTGGAAGTACTCTGCGAAGGAAATGAGCTTCCCAATCAATTGGGAGGAGGCAGCTCTCAACGAAATTGGTCTTGTCTGCACTTAGCAAAACAATTAATTGATTTGCCCGACGTGCAGTCCACAGTTTGCCTTCTCGTTTTAAAAGGGGTATTAAAATACTTGCTGTTGTCTTATGAAAGTTGATTCTTTCAGTGGGAGATGCGTGGATAAGATAAAACCACCATGAGCTTTTGTTCTCCAACATCTGTTCCCCCAACCCGCCCCTCGTGATTCTGGAAGGAAGTTTATTGTTAATGTTGCCATCATAACAAGTCTTCTGTTGTTGTATTTTAATTGTATCGTGTAAATAAAGAAATCTGTAAAATAGTAAAAAGGGGAGAAAAAGATGAAACCACCAATAAATAAATCATGGGAAACCAGAGCTAGAAATGCAGAGTGGTCTGATTTTACTTGTAACTCATTGGTTGCTTCAAGCTGGGAAATTAAACCATCTGGCTGTTTTCTGTGACCACAGAGAGCGTGGGCTTGAAAGTTCCATCCAAAGTACTTGCTTAAGAAATGCTGGAACACGAGTGAATCTGCAGAAAACCCTGGTATGAGGGACCGGTGACTGAAATCTCCTGGTTCAACGGAACAGGGAATGGGTGACCTTCACCCATGTCCTCCCTGTTTTCTGCAACTCAGCAGTCACACCCACAAGCCACCTCTGGTTGACGCCAGATAATCTCATTAATGGCCACGATCCAGAGACTCATTGTCCTTCTCTCTCAAAAGAGAGGTTAAACGCTACTACCATAGCCATGCCGCCAGACTCTGAGCCTGGCTGTTTCGTTCGGGGTACTCCAGAGGAGGGTAGGTGGGACCACTCCCTCTCCCCAAAGGATCCAGACCCAGCAGCTGAAAACCTCCAGAACTCAACCTCCTCCATGCTCCTGGCCTCTCTCCACGTTCTCGGGGCCGAGCCTGACCCACAAGTAAACTTATCCCTGGGTGCAGCCACGCAACATCTCATAACTCACACCACTCATTCTCCAAGAGTAGCACATCACATTTGATAAGGTTTAAAGTAGAAGGCAACCAATCTTAGAGGAAAATATATTTTTTACAGACACACACACACACACAAGCACACAAGACCAACTCTTAACAACATATTAGTATCTCTTACAGAAGGGCTTATAGGCTCCTGGGTGAAATACAACACACATTCTCCTCTAAGGAAAGGTGTTTGGAGCATTTTCAGTGGTTTGTTCATGACAAACAATACAAAATAAATTATTTCAGTTCTGCTTTGGGGTAGGGGCTGGGGTTTGGGATGGAAACATCCAAATATGGTGGTGGAGAGGTGTCATGGTGGTGGGATTGGTGTTCAAATATTAAATGTAATCAAATATTGTGAACTGCTTTATAAAATTATAATTAAAAAAGAGTTCTGCAACACTCTCCGGTGTAGAACACATGCTCGACACCCTGAGTTGGATCCCCAGCACTGCATGTCTCCCAGGCACCATCAGGTGGCCCCCAAGCACTGAACAAGCCATCAGACCAACACCCCAGAGCCAAGTATCACCAGACAACCCTGGGGATCCCCAAGTACCATTGGGGCGGCCCTAACAAAAATGTAATGAAATCAAATTCAATTACAGTCTAGTAATTACATACTGGACTAAAATGAAGTTAGCACAAGTTTCCTAAAGGAAGAATCGTGTGCATGCTTTTCTTTCTAAAATTATATTGGTTCTATTTTTGAATTTTAAATGTTCAGCAGTAAAGGCTTTTTGAGTATTTTTGGGGGGGTTTGGGTGGCTACATCCGGTGTTGCTCAGGGCTTACTCCTGGCTCTGCTTGGGATCACTCTTGCCAGGCTTGGGGGACCATATCAGGGTGCCGGAGAATGGAACCCGGGTCAGCTGCATGCAAGGCCAGCACACTTCCAGCTGTACTATCTCTCCAGCCCCTGTGGGCCTTCCCCCCCCACCCCGTGGGTCTATTAAAAAACAAAAGACAACCAGATAAGCTATATGAGAAACTCAGCAGGGTTCCATCACAGACACCTGACAGTTAACAAGTTTCATCTGTAATCGGGCATGCTGGCGGCTGGAATCCATTCTGTCTCAACTCACAGTTACTGCTATAGTAAAGGAAACCTCCGTCTTGTGTGACACATTCCCTGGGCCCTCAGGAAGAGCTGAGATGGTGCAGTCATGTGGTCAAGCTCTGGACCGTGAATGTGATGTGACATCATGGGTGCCATTTTTATGAGCGTGCCTTTAAATGGGAAGAAGAGGCTCCTCTTTTCTCTTGATTTCCTTCCTTCTTTCCCCATGGCTGGAGCCCAGGTACAGAACCAGGCTATGGAGACTCTGCAGATGTATGTAACAAGCCAGCCTTGCTTCTCTGGTTTTCATTCCTTTCTTTCAGATGTTGAGGCTGACTGCCTTTCTTTTGATATTTCTTAGTCATTCAGGCCCGGCATTCACCTCCGTGATTAGAGGTGCCGGGGATTGCAGCCAGGTCTCATGCATGCAAGGCACACACTTTGCTGGGCAGTTGCATGCCCAGCACAATTCAATGATCTGGGAAAGAGTAACGAAACACGTTGAGAAGACAAGCAAAAAATAAATCATTAAGATTTTTAGATCTTGGGCTGGAGCAATAGCACAGCTGGTAGGGCGTTTGCTTTGCACGTGGCTGACCGGGGTTCGATTCCCAGCATCCCATAGGGTCCCCCAGGCATTTCCAGGAGTAATTCCTGAGTGCATGAGCCAGGAGTAACCCCTGTGCATCGCCGGGCGTGACCCAAAAAGCAAAAAAAAAAAAAGATTTTAAAATCTTTATTCCTAGTGAATATATAATTTATAATACATTAATCGTGTACATAAATACATAATTGTTTGTTTGTTTATACAGGCATTGTTCAGGGCTTGCTCCTGGAACCATGTAGGGTGCCAGGAGTTGGACCCAGGTTGACCACATGCAAGGCAAGCTCCCTACCCACTGTGCTATCTCTCTGGCCCCCCAAAACATAAATTTCTGTTTTCTTTTGTTTTTGCCACAACTGGCAGTGCTCAGGGTTCATTCTTACCTCTCACTCAGGGATCACTCCTGACAGGCTCAGGGACTGTGCGGGATGCTGGGGATCGAATCTGGATTGGCTGTGTGCAAGGTAAATTCCCTTGTATTATTGATCAGGCCCCAAAAACATACTTTTTCCCTTAAATACTGTCTTAGCTATATCAGATAAGTTTTCACATAGACAATGTTTTACTTATATTCCATTCCAAAGAGAGTTTAATTTCTTTAGGATTTTTTATATTCCCATAGGTTGTTTGGTTATATGTCATGTAATTCACAAACATTAGAAATACATTAATAGCTTTATTTTTGGCATTAGTATGTTTTATTAATTATATTTTATTGCATTAATAATAATTTTACTGCACTATTGTTGAAGCAAATATTTTAAAATTATATATTGATCTTTTGGAATTTATTGAGATCATTTTAAATGCCTAAAATGGTTTACTTTTATAAATGTTACGTGTGCCACATGAACACCCAAAAATTATATTTTCTCAACTGGATGTGTATATTCCAATATGCATTTGATATATTATAATATCTGATATAATTTATTCATATTTTTGATATCTTTACTTATTCTGGTCTGCTTGTTATCTAAGTGCCTGAGATGGTTATGTTATAAATATCCAACAGTTCGAGAATTATAGGGTAGTTGTTTTTTTCTTAGAATAGAGATTCCTTTTTCAAGTGAAGTGAAATAATTTTAAAGATATCTACTTAGAGAAAAAGAGAGGTAAATGTTCCAGAAAGAACAAGGGCTTCTCCACAGGGTAAAAGGCTGCACATACGTCAGGTTAAGATGTGAGTCAGTGTCAGGGTGGAGAATGGCCCTGAATTTCTTTACAAGGTTGGTTCTTTTTAAATTTCTTTTTTTTTTCTTTTTGGGTCACACCCAGCGATGCACAGGGGTTACTCCTGGCTCTTAACTCAGGAATTACTCCTGGTGGTGCTCGGGGGACCGAATGGGATGTTGGGAATCGAACCTGGGTCGGTCACATGCAAGGCAAATGCCCCGCCCGCTATGCTATCGCTCCAGCCCCATCTTTTTAAATTTCTTAAAAATTAAAAAATATATATATTTTTAAATTGAATCACCGTGAGATATACAGTTACAAAGTTGTTCATGATTGAGTTTCAGTTACAAAGTTGTTCATGATTGAGTTTCAGTCTTACAGCGTTCCAACACCCCTCCCTTTACCAGTGTACATTTCCCACCACCAATGTCCCCAATCTTCCTTCCCCCTCTGCCCCTGCCATCCACCCTGCAGCCTGCCTCTATGGAAGACACTGTCTCCTCTGTCTCTGTCTCTGTCTGTCTCTGTCTCTGTCTCTTTGTCTCTCTCTCTCTCTCATTTTGCTTTTAGGCACTGTGGTTTGCAATACTGTTACTGAAAGTGACTCATGCACATCCCTTTACCTCCTTTCAGCACCCAGTTTTTGTCCAGAGTGATAATTTCCAACTGCCATTGTCCCCAGGTTGGTTTTGCAGTAGGGTCCCTCCCTGATTGCCTTCTCCTTTGGAAGAGTCTGTTGCTAGGATACAGATGATGCGGGAGCGGCCAGATGGGCCTCTTCGAGATTCCCAGGTTCTTCAATATTTTCAAGAGTGAAAATATTGAGTAATAAAGATGTTAAGCACAGCGGTAGGGCGTTTGCCTTGCACGCAGCCAACATGTCCGACCCGAGTTCGATTCCTCCGCCCCTCTCGGAGAGCCCGGCAAGCTACCGAGAGTATCTTGCCGGCACGGCAGAGCCTGGCAAGCTCCCCGTGACGTATTCGATATGCCAAACACAGTAACAACAAAATCTCCAATGGAGACGTTACTGGGCCAGCTCGAGCAAATCGATGATCAACGGGAGGGCCTTTACTTTACTTACTTTACTTAAGGGGCTGCCCGGGTAACCCGTGTTCAGTTCCCAGCATCCCATATGGTCCCCCAAACACCACCAGGGGTAATTCCTGAGTGCATAAGGCAGGAATAACCCCTGTGCATTGCCGGAGTGTGACCCAAAAAGAAAAAAAAAAAGATGCTCAGACTCAAGAGTTGAAAAGTATGAAAGTTTTTGGAAAGTAGAAGAGAAAGGAAAAGAAACTCCCCAGATGGGGAAGAACCTAGTATAGGACTAAGTTAAAAGTAAAAGTTTTGTGTAGGTCTTTTAAAAGGCCTTTTGCATTTCTTATCAATTGACAAGTGTTATAGAGAATGCAGGGGATCTGCAGGGTGGTCTGGCTAGCTTGGGTCTTTCTGGACTCCTGCCTCAGGCACTGCCCATTATCTTAGTCTCCCCGTGAGCCTAAGCTCTGGGGCAGAATTTTATGATGGACAATTGTTAACTTCCTGTTTATCTAAAAAGCCCAGGAATTTGCAGGAGGTCAAAAATGCAAGATGGGCCAGCACAAAAACAGGACTGTTCCCAGCAGCTGTCCAGGGTAAACTGAAGCTTCCTCTTTCAGTGTTTCAGAAAGATTAAAGTAAACACACCATCTCCGTGTTTTAATTCATTAGCACTAACTAGATTGGATTGTATTATGAGTATCTGGAGGGGCTTGGCCATGCCCGGTGGTACTCAGGGGCTGCTCCTGTCTCTGTCCTTAGGGATCAGTGGTGATGCTGTAAGGAAAGATGCCTCAGGCTGTCTGCCACCTAATGCAGACCACAGAAAACAGTCCTGGGACACCATGAGGGCAGCTCCCAAGAACGGGGTAGTTGGAAAATCAAGGGCCCAGAGGGCAAAGAGGATGTGTAACAGGTACAAGTGCCTGCATCAGCCTTGGTCCCCCAATTCCTGACCGTGTCATTCTACACAAATTACTGAACTTCTTGCCAGCCACCAGAAAAGGGGAAGGAAACGATCTACTCATAGACTTAAATTTTTTTTAATTGAATCACAGTGAGATGCACAATTACAAAGTTCAGTCATATAATATTCCAACACTGGTCCCTTCACCAGTGTACATATTCCAATACCAACATCCCAAGTTACCCTCCCAACCTCCCCCCTGACTCTATGGCAGGCAGTTTTCCTCCTCCTTCTCTTTCTTCTTCCTCTTCTTCCTCATCTTCTTCCTCCTCCTCCTCCTTCTTCCTCTTTTTCCTCTTCCTCCTCCTTCTTCCTGTTCTTCATTTTCCTCTTCCTCCTCTTCCTCTTCTTCCTCCTCTTCTCCTTTTCCTTCTCCTCCTCCTCCTCCTCCTCCTCTTCCTCTTCCTTCTCCCCCTCCTCCTCCTCCCCTTCCTCCTCCACCTCCTCTTTCTCCATCTCTCTCTCCTTCCCTCTCTCTTTCCTTTTGAGTCTCATAATGTGCAGTACGGGCTGGAGTGCTAGCACAGTGCATAGGGTGTTTGCCTTGCACACGGCCGACCCAGGTTCAATTCCTCTGCCCCTCTTGGAGAGCCCGGCAAGCTACTGAGAGTATCTCTCCCGCACGGCGAAGCCTGGCAAGCTACCGGTGATGTATTCGATATGCCAAAAAGAGTAACAGCAAGTCTCACAATTTGTTGGGAGACGTTACTGGTGCCCGCTCGAGCAAATTGATGAACAACGGGAGGACAGGACAGGAATGTGTAACACAGATACTGAATCCTCTCACAGACTTATTGGAAAGTTTGGAATCTATTTCCAGAGTGTCAGTCATGTGCAGACATCTGTCAGAAACCAAAAATGCTGACTTTTGTTATGATGATGAAGACTATAATTATAATCAAGGGCACGAGGGGGGAGGAAGGCAGGGAGGGGGGATGTGCCTGTGGGCTCCCTAAAATTCCTTCCTTCCCTAGATAATTCTGTCTCCTTAAATTTGCTTTCATAATAGAGCAGTAATAACCATAGAATTAAAAATTCTCTCCCATCTGTGAACTAGGCAGGGAGGGAGGGACAGTTTGGGGGATGGGAGTCAGTGGATATTTCAGGGGTGTGGCTGGGGTGGGGTGGGGGTGGAGGAACATGAACTTACTGTTCCCCTTGTAGTGGGTGGGAAGCTAGGATGAAGCACCAAATTCGGGGTGCTTTGGGGGCCAGGGAAATGCAAGGACTGGACAGCAGAGCTGGGGGGGGGGATGGGAAAGACTCACCTGACCAATTCCGGCTCTTTGCTCAAGCCCAGCTGATGGAGAGAAACTGGCCTTTGGGAGAAACTGCTCGGCTCTTGGCCTGCAACCAAGGTGGGCCACCCTCTCGCTTTCTGCTTGTCCTTGTTACACGTAGGTTTGTGTGTAGCTGTTCTGCCTGATTGTCAACTCTGAGAGCAAAGCACTGGTTACCAGGGCTGGGCTGGGCTGGGCTGGGCTGGGCTGGGGTGAAATTGGAGAGATGTTGGGAGAATGCAACATATAGTAAATGATTAATTATTCTGCCATTTAACAGGCTTGAAGACCCTGTTCTTTTTTTGGGGTGGGGGGGATCACACCCAGCGATGCACAGGGTTTATTCCTCATGCACTCAGGAATTACTCCTGGCAGTGCTCAGGGGACTGCATGGGATGCTGGGAATCGAACCTGGGTCGGCCATGTGCAAGGGAAACGCCCTACCCCCTGGAGACCCTGTTCTTTAAGGAATGTTCTAAGAACAAATTTAGGGCCAGAGTGATAGAACAGTGGGGAAGGCACTTGCCTTGCTCTGACCCAGGTTTGATTCCCAGCATCCCAAATGGTCCACTGAGCACCACCGGGAGTAATTCCTGACTGCAGAGCCAGGAGTAAGTCCTGAACACAGCCGGGTGTGCCTCCAAACAAAACAAAATGAAAGAATCAATCTCAGTTTTCCTCCTTGTTCTTTCCTTGATTCCTTCATATTCCTTTATTCCTTAATATTATTGAAATAATATTATGTTTAAATATAATGTAAGTATAATGTAATATTAGGGCTGGAGCGATAGCACAGCGGGTAGGGCGTTCGCCTTACAAGTGGCCAACATGGCCGACCCGAGTTCGATTCCTCCGCCCCTCTCGGAGAGCCCGGCAAGCTACCGAGAGTATTCGATATGCCAGACACAGTAACAGCAAAGTCTCCAATGGAGACGTTACTGGGCCCGCTCGAGCAAATCGACGATCAACGGGAGGGCCTTTACCTTTTAATGTAATATTTATTGTGTTATAATAAAATATAATATTTGAATATCATATTGTTCTGGGCTGGAGCTATAGCACAGTGGGTAAGGCGTTTGCCTTGCACGTGGCCGATCTGGGTTCAATTCCTCCGCCGCTCGCAGAGAGCACGGTAAGCTGCTGAGAGTATCTTGCCAGCATAGCAAAGCCTGGCAAGCTATCTATCCATACGCCAAAAACAGTAACAACAAATCTCACAATTTGTTGTGAGATGTTACTGATGCCCACTCAAGCAAATCAATGAACAACGGGAGGACAGTGGTACACTGCTACATATTGTTCTATTTCTTCAGGGTCAGAGAGAAAATACTGTAGCTAGGGCTCTGCATGGGGCTGATCCTAGTTCCATCCCGAGCACCAACATATGGTCAAACCGGGTGGTGGGGGGGAGTGAGTGTGCACTGTCAGGCATGACCCAGAACACAGAGTCAGGAATAAATGCTGAGCATGGCCGGGTGTGACCCCAAGGCCCTTCCTCCAAAAACAGACAGAAAAAAAGAAAGGAAAGAATAATAAAAAGAATGAAATCAACCCCTGCCCCCTTCCCGCCAAACAACCTACAAGTCTTCATCTTTCTATTCTCTCTGATTTCAATAGTCCAGGCTCCTTCTATTCTAGACGTTTTGTGGCTATGGTAACTGTGTGGTCCCCAGTGCCACTGAGTTTCCGTGGCCCCAGTTTGGGTGGTAAGACCTCTGGGAGTTCTCTGCTCTCTCTGTCCTTGTTCCTCTAACAAGCCCTCGAGATCTGAACATGGCTCCTTGCAAGCAGAGCCAACTGCTCTGAAGTTCTGGTGTCTTCAAGTTCCAGCCAAAGATCAAGGGAGCAATAAAAGTGTCAGTGGGTGTTCAGGCAAGCCAAGAGGGTTCCCTTGGTCGCCTCTGCAAAGCCTGGACAGATCCAGGCTCTGGAGGGAGCTGGGTGGAGGGGGAAGTGAGTGTGCACCAGCAGGAGGGGGTTGGGGGGGAGTGTGCACCAGCAGGAGCGGGAAGTGGGGCACTGTGTACTAGCAGGAGGGGCAAGTGGGGCACTGTGCACCAGCAGGAGGGAGGAGTGGGGCACTGTGTACTAGCAGGAGGGGCAAGTGGGGCACTGTGCACCAGCAGGAGGGAGGAGTGGGGCACTGTGCACCAGTAGGAGGGGGGACAGAGTGAATGTGCAGGGGCAGGAGGGGGGAGGGGGAATGAGTGGATACCAGCCCTGCCGGCCCCTGACCTTTTAGAATTTGCAGATGTTCTCATTTGTTCTTTTCACGAAGTGTCTGGGTGGGTTCGTGTTTTCAGATTTTGATAATCAGGTCCTTGAAGCCCAGTGACAGAACTATGAAGTGTTTGCCTTGCATGTGTAAGTCCTGGGTTTAATCTGTGTCATCCCATATGATCTCTGGAGCCACAGTGATTCCTGAGGACAGAGCCAGGAGTAAAGCCTTAGCATTGCGGTGTGTGTCCCCAAGCCCCCGCCCCTCAGAAAGCTGCTCTGGGTTTGGGGTCCTTCCCTATTAGTATTGCAGGCAGGGGAATGAGGGGAAGAGGTAGGTAGAAAGTGACTGTGCTGGAGTTCAGGCGGGATAAAAGAGCGGGTTTTGCCTCCTTTGTCCTGGGGTAGAAGTGTCAGGTTTGAGGACGTTTTATTGTGGATTCGGGGCCACACCCGGTGCCCAGGGGTTATTCCTGGTTCTGCACTCAAGAATTCTCTCAGTGGCGCTTGGGGGACCATATGGGATGCCTAGATTGAACCTGTGTCAGCCCCGTGCAAGGCAAGCGCCCTACCCACTGTCCTTTCACCCTGGCTTTGAGTTTGAGGACATTTTTCAGGCATAGAGTAGCGCGCCTATGGGGGGGGGGGGTGCAGGAATTCGGTTGCTACCTTGAGCAGGAGCCCCTGACATACAGAGCAACTCAACAGTGCCATTGCCTTCCTGTTGCTGCTGTCCAGCTGGGTCAGACCTGTTGTCTAGCTGGACACCCTGCAGTGCATGCAGAAGCTGGTTTAGTTCTTTCAACAGTCAACATTCGCATGAATTCCCTTCATTTCCAGAATAGCTGGAATCTTGTTTCTTATAGTTTTGGAACAATAATTTTATTTTATTCTTTTTTTTTTAAATCTTTTACCCTCACGACTTGGGCATGAAAAGCATGAGGACGTAATGTTCTTTTTTTTTTCTTTTCATCACTCAACTCAGGTTTTCTCTCTAAGAGAGATTTAACAAATAGCACAAGTTGATTCAAAACATTTTGTTCTCAACACTTTCATTTCAAAAAGCAATTTAGCAAGAATTACCTCCCTCGACATGTGACTAAATGTTCCTTATGGATTCGTTTATTTTTTGATTAAAAGGATATTAAATATATCTTCATATTTTCCGTCTTAGATAGGCATCAAGCAGTGCTTTTCTGTGATAAACTTGGAACACAGAGGAACAAATTTTTATGGCAAGAGAGATAAATTTGAAAATTGGCAGAAGAATTTGTTGGTTGGATTGAATTTAAAGTTTGATCTTAATGGTTGAAATTACAGCACAAATTATACCTTTAGGGTACAAATGAGATATTTCTGCTGATAAAGTAAATCAATAATCTTCTGTTTATGTGCACAAATCAATATTCCTAAAGGGGGAAACACATCTTCTTTGCCAGTTAATGCGTTTCTGTCCCCTCTCTCTAATACGAATTTGGGTGATTTCCAAGTAACTGATTAAATCACATCTTTCTTAATTTGTCATATTTCCAGATAACTTAAGGGTATCAATGCCTTTGATGTGAGCAATATTGAAAAATGGCAGACTCCAATCCTTAATTACTCTTGATAAATATTATATATTTATATGATGCAATAAATGCAATAATTTTTATATATTAGCTGCAAGGTGACTAATATATAAAGTACAGAAGACCCAAGTTATCTGTCTCATTTGAAAGCATTTTAATAGCACAAATATTAGGTGAGTTTTCAGAATTTAATATTTTTACCTTTTCTATGTCTACGGCCATACCACCCTGAACGCGCCCGATCTCGTCTGATCTCGGAAGCTAAGCAGGGTCGGGCCTGGTTAGTACTTGGATGGGAGACCGCCTGGGAATACCGGGTGCTGTAAGGGCTGGAGCGATAGCACAGCGGCTAGGGCGTTTGCCTTGCACGCAGCCAACATGGCCGACCCGAGTTCGATTCCTCCGCCCCTCTCGGAGAGCCCGGCAAGCTACCGAGAGTATTCGATATGCCAGACACAGTAACAACCAAGTCTCCAATGGAGACGTTACTGGGCCCGCTCGAGCAAATCGATGATCAATGGGAGGGCCTTTACCTTTTTTTTTTTACCTTTTCTATGAAGGAACACAAAGATCCTGGATACATGATTGACTCTCAAATCCTGGTTTCCCCCTGTACTGGGTCAAGCATCATGGATTTTTATCCTACCTTAGTTATGGCTGTGGCATACGTATCCTTCTCTCAATTCTGCCTACCCCATGGACTTTTGATTGCATCCCCTTGTTAAAAATTGTAATAATAAGGAGTTAAGGGAAACAAACCAGGGCAAGTTGCATGGGCATTTAGTGCATCACTAGTTATGCTTTAAGGGGATATTTTCCTGAGTTTACCATATTTACTAGGAATGTCCATCATTGGATTCCGTGTGTTGTGTGTGTGTGTGTGTGTGTGAGAGAGAGAGAGAGAGAGAGAGAGAGAGAGAGAGATTCCCAAGCAGTGCTCAGGGAGGACAGGGACCACTCACAGCAGAACTCCACCTGATGTAGACAGGTAGATTAGGGAAAGTTCTCCCATCCCCCATGGCAGTGAATTCCTAGGGAGTAGTAAAACCACCCAGTCCTAAGGCCATCAGGATCCACTTTCTGGCTACACCAACTAAGACTTGATAAGACCTTTACCTGGAGCTAGCCCAGAGAGAAAAGGCTGGACCCACCTTCTGAGAGAAGCTCCAGCAGGAACAAAGGTCAAGAAAAGGAGTTTCAAAGACCATCATCCCAACTCTATCCCCCTTGGCAACCACCCTAGCAACAGACTTATACCACTTATACCTAGCTAGAAGCTTCATGTGGGGCAGCTTGGGAAAAACTCTCTAACAGCCAACTTGAACAAAAGGAACAGTGTACATGTGCTGCTTGAACCCATGTGCTGCTTGTGCCCACGTGGCAGAGCACATGTGGTGCCTGAGCACATGTGGTGCCCAAGCACACGTGTCACCTGCGTCTCATCTCTTAAGATGTGTACTGGGGTTCCCTCGACCTTTGGAGAAGCCCGCACTCTCTCCGGAATGTTACTCTCTTTCTCTCTATCACTCCCTCCTCCCCTTCCTCAAAAAGTCTCCAAATAAAATCTTCACTGTTCGTTTACTCCTGAAATTCTTTTCTGTGAGACAAGACAAAGACCTGAAATTCCTGGGTAAGCCGAGGACTGGCTTTCTTTGTCCTGCAAAGAACAAGTCCTCCCTCCAGCTTGAGTCTGAGGCTCCTTGAGAAATAGAATGGTGGGGATTAACTCCCGTGATGAGAAGACCTAGTGGACTTCAGGTTGTGGCTTGACAGTCACCTAGTAGGGCTAGCAGGACCCTGGCCATGCAGGGGCTCATCCACAGACTTTATCAGTCCTAGCCTTCCCAACCAATCCGGGGGTGGGGGGCAGAGGTGGACTGAGAGAAAGTGACCAACTCTCTCTCCTCTCCGCCTCACATGAGCCACCATGGGGGTCCAGCGACATCATGCCCACCTGTGCAGTGTAATGTTCAGCCCCAGCTCTACCAGGACGACACCTGGCAATGCATCTTGGAAAGTGCTGAAGGGGGTAGGAATGTGGTGCCAGGAATCAGCTTAGGGCTTTGCAAATCTTCCTATCCTTTTAACTCTCTCCTCAGACTATCAGTAGCATTTTGATAGGGACTGCATTGAGTCTACAGATTCCTTCAGCTAGGCGAGGCAGTGAAACAATCTGAAGTCTTCTGATCCATGAACACAGGGTAACTTTCCATTTGCTTTTCCGATTTCTTTCATCAAAGTCTTGGAGATTTCATCACACAATCCTTGGTTAAATTTAAACCTAAGTACTTTGTGATGCTATCGTTGGGGCGGGGGCGGGGGAGGGTGGGAAGACACTCTTCAACAGGACTGGCAAAATGTACAACCACGTGTAGAAAACAAGACTGGACCACTGACACCTTCATAAATATTAACTTTGAAATACATCAACGGTTTCAGCGTTAAAAAAGACCTGATAATATAAAAATCTGGGGGAAAGTGTTGGAAAGCAGTGTAAGACTTTTTTTTTTTTGAAGCACATGAGAAAATGCTCTACATCATTAATCATCAGGGAGATGCAGATCAAAACCACAATGAGATACCATCTCACACCTCAGAGACTGGCCCACATTCAAAAGAACAAAAGCAACCGATGCTGGCGTGGATGTGGCGAGAAAGGGACACTCCTTCACTGTTGGTGGGAATGTCGACTGGTTCAGCCCTTCTGGAAAACAGTATGGACGACTCTCAAAAAACTAGAAATTGGGCTCCCATTTGACCCAGCAATACCACTCCTGGGAATATATCCCAGAGAGGCAAAAATGTATAGTCGAAGTGACATCTGCACTTGTTTGTTCATTGCAGCACTCTTTACAATAGCCAGAAACTGGAAGAAACCTGAATGCCCAAGAACAGATGACTGGTTAAAGAAACTTTGGTACATCTACACAATGGAGTACTATGTAGCTCTTAGGAAAGATGAAGTCATGAAATTTACATACAAGTGGTACAACATGGAAAGTATCATGCTAAGCGAAATGAGTCAGAAAGAGAGGGATAGACATAGAAAGACTGCATTCATCTGGGGGATATAAAGTAACAAAATATGAGATTAATACCCAAGAATAGCTGAGATCAACACCAGAAGGATTACTCCATAACTTAGAGGCCAGCCGGGTATCCTAGAGGAAAGGGCAGTTCAGATAGAGAAGGGAGCACCAAATAAAGGGTGTTTGGAGGATCCTCCCAGGAGGGGAGATGCATGTCGAAAGTAGACTATGGACTGAACATGTTTGCCACTCAATGCCTCTTTTGCAGACCACAACACCCAAAAGGAGAGAGAGAACAAAAGGAATGCCCTGCCACAGAGACAGGGGGGATGGGGGGATGGGGGTGGGAGGGATATTATCCATGGTGGTGGAAAATGGGCACTGGTGGAGGGATGGGTATCTGATCATTGTATAATTGAAACCCAAGCACAAAAAATTGTAAATCTACAACTGTAAAAAAAATAAAATAAAATAAAGGGAAAAAAAAGACTTTTTGGTATGTAGAACCAAATGTACAATAAATGAAAACAAGTGGGAGCAAAACAAACTAGAAAGCTTCTCTAGAGCAAGAGATATAAACAGTAAAATGTAAAGGCTGGAAATATGGAAGACAACGTTTCCAAACAACATACTTAAGAAAAGGTTAATAGACAAAAAACCCGAAGGCACTCTGGCATTCTACCTGTTTGCCCTTCTCTCTGCAATCCCATGTCCCGGAGAGAAGCAGCAGATGACTCTCCATGGGAGAATATTCTGTTTTTCTGACAAATCCCCCGGGAACCATTCAAGCTTCTCGAAAACAGAAATATTGAGACTCTAGCAGCCAAGAGTACCCTAAGGAGATGTGGTCTCAAATGTCAGGTGGTGTCTTAAATGGGATCCTGGCGGGGATGGGGGAGGCAGGTTGAAGGCAAAGGAAATAAAATCAGAACAAGTAATTTACTGTACTTAAAGATGTTTCATCTTTGGTTCATTCATTGTAAGAAGGTAACAATTATGATGTGTTACGAGATGGCGATGAGCCAGAATTTGTGCTACTTATGAAATACTAGGGTCTTTGCCAATGTTCTATAAATCTGAAAATATTCTAAAATAAAACTGCATTAAACATCTTTGTATTTTTCTTGTTTTGTTTGGGGCAAACCTAGTGGTGCTCAGTGACTCTGTGTTTGGGAATTATTCCTGGCTTGGGGCATGGGATGCCATGGATTGAACTCAGATTGGCCGCTTGCAAGGCAGGTGCCCTCCCTGTTGTACTATCATTTCTATCCCTGATTTTTGTTTTCCTAATACATTTTGATTTGGTGGGAGGGGGGACTCACAAGCAGTGCTTGGGGATCTGGGGACCCTTCCTGGCAATTCTTGGCTGTCCAGGCCAGTGATTGAAGTGCCCAAAGGCGTGGTGCTGCCCAGGCCTGCAGGACCAGGGATTACCCAGCCTCCTCCAAGTTACTTGGCTTCTGGGGCCACCGCCAATGATACTGGGTTGTTTCTGGGGGATAGAGGGGTCGATGTGGCGTCAGGATCCAACTGGGGTTAGATATGTGCAGGACAATTGCCTTAACGCCTATTACTATTTCTCTGGCCCTAGTCTTTAAAAAAAATTTTGGGGGGTTGGGCATACCCAGTGATGCTTAGAAAGTACTCCTGGTGGTGCTTGGGAACCAAAAGGGATACTGGGGATCAAATCCAGGTTGACTGCGTGCAAGGCAAACATTTGTCCAGCGATAGCACAGTGGTAGGGCGTTTGCCTTGCACGCAGCCAACATGGCCTACCCGAGTTCGATTCCTCTGCCCCTCTCGGAGAGCCCAGCAAGCTACCGAGAGTATCTCGCCCGCACGGCAGAGCCTGGCAAGCTCCCCATGACGTATTCGATATGCCAGACACAGTAACAACAAAGTCTCCAATGGAGACGTTACTGGGCCCGCTCGAGCAAATCGATGATCAACGGGAGGGCCTTTACTTTACTTATTATTTTTCATTTGTCCTACTAACAATTACTACCAATTTTCTGTCATGGAGTTTTGTTGTTTTATTTTCTAGAAATAGAACTCAGGGCATGTGAAACTATACAGTTCATGGTAATATGGGATTTCCAATGACATCAAAGCATGTGTGTGTTTTTGATGTATGATAATTAAAACCTGTATATAACTTATGTATTACCTGAGAGATTTGGGAGTTGTTGAACTGTTGTGGTTATAGCCTGGTTCCACTCCCTATAGAAACTCTAATCACTTCAAGACTCAAGTGATCCCTGAGTGCAGAGCCAGGAGAAAGCTCTGAGCACTGCTGGGTGTGTCTCCCAATCCTCTCTTAGCCCTCAAGGAAAGAGTCATGATTTCCAGCAATCTTCTTCCAAGAATCCCTCTTTTCACCTGGTTTTTAAACTTACATTTAAGCACTAATAGAGTACAGGCTGATATTTGCAATTCAGACATTCGAATTAGGATAAGAGAAGAACTTGTGACTATGGAGACCGAATATTTCATCATGACATTTTCTGTTCACAGTTGTTAAAAAAAAATCAATACCGTTAGTTTCTAGGTGATAATAGGAAGTGAAAAAAATCAGGTAGCCAGAAATGTTAGGCTATCTTGCAAGGGATTTTAGGTGTTTTGTTGTTTTTATTTATTCCAGAGCAAGTTCCCTCTTAAATAAGAGACATGGGATTTGGTGAAGCTCGAATCCTGGAAATGATCTCAATTTAGTTTAATACGATTATAATGTCCTAGTGTCCTAATGATGTAGGCAATGGTAAAGAAACTAACCGAATCCTATGTGGTTGACACAATTTGGAAAAATGCAATCAGAAATCAGATTTGATCTAAAATGGTTCCAAGGAAACACTTCAGGCCCTTTAAAATAAGTTTTTATTACAATAATATTGGCTAAAGTGGTCCATGAATTTCAGGTATACAGCATTATTATTTAACATCTTTACATTAGTATGTATTAATATCATGATTATTACATTATTATTATTATTAATATATTAATACAATGATGTTCACGGTAAGTCTCATTTCCACCCACCACCAAATAGATCACTTTTACCCATTTCATCCCCTGACCCCTTCTTTCCCCTCAAGTAGGCACTATTCCTAAGGGTCTTTTTTAAAAAAAAAAATGTACTCATTTCCTTTCTTTCTATTCTGGGTGACTGAAATCATACAATATTCATCTTTGATTGAGCAAGAGAAACAGCCCAGAAAGAACTAACATCAGACGAGAGGGTGTGTTCATGTGAAGATCAGGACAGAAAACTGATGACCATCAAGAGATGGAAAAGCACCTATCATGTGCCTTAGATAATGTCAGTACATTGGCAAAAAGATAATGTTGACATAAAAACACATCAGATGGGGGTATGGTGCCGCCAGCAGGTCAATCTGTACCTGTGAGGCGAGTGCATCAGCAGGCTGATGGCACCTTCAGACTTCCAGAAACCCCAAAATTGCTGCTGTGCCTTTGGCCAGACCCCAAAAACTTGGGGCAAAGTTTACCAAGAAAGTAAACGGCCAAAAGTTAGGTATGTGGGAGACAAACCCACAAACCACCTCCGGCTCAGCTATATAATTGGAGGCATGGCCTCTCTGGTTCCTGATTGAACTGTTTAATGGCCATGATCCCAGAGACTCAGAAATAAATCTCGAAACCCAGCAACTTTTGGCAGAAATGCGTCCGGTCCCTGCAGTAGGTTACCGGTACTGGGCCAACCCAGGTGGGAATAGGTTTCGTGCCTTGGCCTGTTCCCCCTGGCTGCCCAGTGGCCGCTATCCTCCAGAGGCCACTGGACAGTCAGGTTTGGGCCTGCAGTGACGAGACACGCAGGGCCTCATGGGATGGGGGTGGAGTCGATCTGTCCTCCCCACCCCAGTGAGACCCCAAGTCATCGTCCACAAACGGCTTCTCTGGCTCCTGATCAAGCTGCTTAACAGCCATGATCCCAGAGACTCAGGAGCAAATCTCAAATCCAATGGCTTTTGGCAGAAATGCGTCCAGACCCCACAGTAGGTTACTGTCCCTGGGCCACCCCAGGGGGGAAAGAGTGTTGTCACTCTGCCTGCTCCTCATTGGCGGCTCGGTGACCATCATCCTCCAGAGGCCATTGGACAGTCAGGCTTGGGCCCGCAGTGACGAAACTTGTTGGGGCTCATGGGATGGGGGTGTAGCCAGTCCTGTCCTCCCCACCCCCAATGAGACCCCCAAGTCATTGCCCATGAACGGTCTCTCTGGCTCCTGATCAAGCTGCTTAATGGCCATGATCCCAGAGACTCAGAAACAAATTTTGAAACCCAGCGGCTTTTGGCAGAAATCCCTCCAGATTTGTGTTAAAATTTCAGAATTTCAAAATCACATGGCCACTACGGCAGCCACGTGACATCATGTGTTATTTATAACCAGCAATAGAAAACAGATTGTCTACTGTTGCCTTTTCAGCAGATCTGAGTGTTGGGGTAAAATCTCAAATAATAAAGGTGGGTCTGGTGTCAAAGTGTTGAATGTGATCAAAGTAGAGAGAGAAAGTAACATGGAAATCATCTGCCCCACAGGTAGGGGGAGGGTGTGGGATGGGGATATACTGGGGTTGTTGGGGGTGGAGAATGGGCACTGGTGAAGGTGCAGGTGTTTCATTGTATGACCGAGACTTAGACCCAAAAGCTTTTTAACTACTCTCACAGTGATTCAATAAATAAAATTATAAAAAATGAAAAAAGAAAAGTAAGGTGGAGTTCATGCACAATTCAATCAGCTAATCAGTGACTGAATAAATAGCAGTACTACTACATAAAAAAAAACATCAGATACTATGCTGATGTAACTGTCAGTGTCAAATGAAATAGAAATTATTCTACTAGAAAATATGATTATGCAAAATATATGCCCGATCTCTTAGATCAAAGTATGATTTTCTTTAAAATGCTATAATATAAACATTTATTTAATTCCATGAGTAAATGGTATATTTTCTTGTCTGTTCAAAAAGGTACTTGAAATGCACAGATGACCCAAATTATGCAATATAATAAGTAACCATCCTGGTGCCAGTGAACGACCATTTAGTACCAATTCCTGTGAATAAATGATTATACAGTGTATAGCAAAAATCAAATACATTAGCATATTAACATTTAACATAAAATGCTAAAATCAGGAGCATCTTGGGGCAAATAGGTCACGAATGTTTATGCAAATAAGCTACAAATGTTATGCATCACAAATGTTTATGATGGGATGTTGTTGTCAACCAAATGAAAATGGTTCAGAAAGCTGGCTAATGAGAAGTCCCGGCTTCCCAGAAAGACTACAGCTCTTTCTCTAGAACTTTCCCAGGGGCCTGCAACCACTGTAAGAAACAATTTATTACAGGGATGTCAAGTTTTAATAAGACACAGGAATACGCTGACAGTGAAACTAGACGGAAACTAAAGCTCACAGCGGAACAACTGCAGAAGGTCACACAGTGAGAGGCCCAGCCTGTCTTGGAACCACAAAGTATATCCTTTCATTGGTCAAATAATTGCACAGAACTCACCGGGGTCAGGACACAATAACCCTGGTGTTTACATGAAGCTAAGTGGTCAACCAACACCTTTTGCAGTGAATTAAATTAGATCTCCTACTGCTACCTTTTGGTAATTTAGAATGCAATAAGTTAGAGCTCACTCAGAACTTTCTCTGATGCGTGACTGTGGGCAAAACTTTCCCCTCTCTTGGGGTCATTGACTGCTCGATGTCGCTTCCCTGGCAGGCAATTGCTCCTGCCCAAAGCAAGGTCAGATCAGAGTGTCTCAGGGCCTCAGGATTATTGTTGCCTGGATGCAGACCTCGGGGGTGGGGGCAGAAGCAGGGACTAGAGAGTGGCTTAAGCTGGACAATGCAAAAGGTACGTGCAGGTGTGCTGAGCAGGGCATCGCACCTCAGGGAAGAGCTTATCAGTAAGGGTGGGAGAGAGGGTGAGTGTGTGTGCTAGGCGGGGCAGAACATGGATCCAGCATTTCCATAGCTTCGCTGTTTGAAGACACTTCAAATCCCTCCCTACTGGTTTTAATGAAAGAAAGAGTTCAAAAAAAAAATAGTCCAAAGACCAAATGAAATGTACCGTCTGGTTTTGGTCTCTGGCCACACTCTGAAGTAAGCTGAGCTCTGGCCAGGAGCAGCTGCTCAAGCGTCATCCCTCAGAGCCCACCGCCTCCCTCCCCTCACCCTTCTCTACGTCCAGGTCATCCAGGTCATGTGACTGTATCACCACCACCACCACCACCATGTTCTTTTGATTTTTTAGCCACACCCAGCGGTGCCTGGGGCTTACTCCTGGCTCTGCACTCAGGGATCACTCCTGGCAGTGCTCCCGAGGTTATATGGAATGCTAGGGATGGAGCCCAGGTGGGCTGTGTGCAAAGCAAGTGCCCTAGCTGCTGTGTCATCTGGTCTGGGTCAGATGACCTTAAAGGGCCAGGGCCCTGGAGGAGCCTGGCTCTCCCTTTGTGCTGGTAAACCAGGTTCAAGGTTGGCAGCTCTAGGAGCAGCAGCAGATGTGGCTTGGGAGCCTGAGCTATGTTCCTCTCTGTGCCTCAGTTTCCTTTTGACCTCTCTACAATAAGCATGCTGGGCTGCGTACTGCCTGGCTGACCTCTTGCTAGCTCTGACACGTTACTTAATCTTTCCCTCCTTTAAAAAAAGGTAAAGTAGGGTGGAGTTCGCATTAAACTGGTATAGCCAGTTTTTGTTTTTTGGCTTTTTTTGAGGTTACACCCGACGATGTTTAGGGGTTAGTCCTGGCTCCGCATTCAGAAATTACTCTGGCAGTGCTTGGGGTGACCATATGGGATGCCAGGGATTGAACTTGGATTTGTCATGTGCAAGGCAAATGCCCTACCAGCTGTGCTATCGCTCCAGCCCCCCAAAAGGTAAAGTTGATGCTATTCAAGGTCCTGTTATGAGAATGAGATGGGCAGAGCTAGGAGGATGGCATAAGTGATGGTGTCTGTGCCCAGCTTGTTCGAGGACCTGAACCTTCTTAAAACAGGAACAGGGTGAGACAATGCATGAAAACTGCTAAGCAGAGCCCCAGGGACATCGCAAGATGTTAACACATGTTGCTGGCCTTTATTCATGGAAACCCCACTTCATTGAGTAGTTTGGACTTGGAATCATGACTGTCTTACCAGAAAGGTGTCTTAGTGGGAAAATGGAAGAGCACAGAGAAAAGGGACTTTGCAGATGCTTGACTGGACAGCTCCCATAGCTGACCCCTGACAGGGCTTTGACATTGCCTGCAGGCCTTTCATCCAAGTGTGGTCCACAGGGGGCATTGGATGCTTGTGCCCCCCACCTGCTTGGGCAGCATATTTGGGGATCCAGCATGCCTTAGAAGAGGTGAATAAATCTGGAAGAAGCTGCTAATAAGCACTATTTTTTCCCTCTTCCTGCTGGGAGGAAGAAAGCACCGAGGCAATCATTAAGCCTGGGTTAATTATCTCTGGTGACCAAGAAACGCTTAGTGGAATGGAAAAAGCAAAGCAAAGCAGCTGGGCTATACCAGTTTAATGCGAACTCCTAAAATCTCAGCACCAAAGGCCACGCAGGGCAAGCCTGGGCTCCATCTCCAATGCCTTGCCTTAAGGCAGCCAGGGAGCAAAGAGGGAACGGGACATGAGGTTGGGGGTGTCTTTTCTGAATGAGGGGGTTCCCAGTGAAGGCTTCTGGAAGAGTCCAGGAGAAACAGTGGTCAACTTAGGGTAGGGGACTGTTTTTGAGGAAGGATTAGACGCGGGATCATTTAGGGACTGGGTAGGGACAGCTCGGCGATTGGGTACCTCGAGGAATAGATAAAAGAAGCTACGTGACTCTAAGAAAGAAGATGTCACACAAAGAAGGGCTGGTTATGACATTTCACACCTGCTGCCTGGTCCTGGGAGACAGTTCCTGTCAACTGCAGTAGGTGCTGTGTTGGTCGCCCAAAAGCAGGCTGTGTCTCTCTTATTCTTCAATTTGAGTTGGGCCAGAGAGACAGGGGTGTTGGCAGGTCTCTTGTCTTATATTCAGCCAACCTGTGTGAGACTAAATCCAGGATTTGAGCTTCTAACTAATTCCGTGTCTCAAGAGGTAATTTATTCTGGCATAAATAAAAACAACAAAGCACCTAAAATTCCGTGCAAGATAGCCTAACGCTTCTGAGTATCTGATTTTTCCACTTATTATCACCTAAAAGGTAAAGGTAAAGGTACCTCCCGTTGATCACCTAAAAACTGATGGTTTTGATTTTTTTCTTAAACAGCTGTGAACAGAAAATATCATGATGAAATATTTGGTCTCCATAGTCACAAATTCTGCTCTCATTGTAATCTGAATATTTGAATTGCAAATTATCAGCCCCTGCTCTAGTAGTGCTTAAATGTAAGCTTGAAAACCAAGTGAAGAAAGGGATTTTTGCAACGAGTTCTCGATCAATGGGTTCAGAGAGTTTTGCAAGATGGAGGAGTTCTGTGGGTGGGTGGTATAGTGGCTAACCAACAGTGTACAAGAGGGAATTAAATATACTTTGATTTCTCTAAACTGTGCATTGAAAATGCTTGCGATGGTAAATTTGACATCATGTGGAGTTTATACCACAATTTGGAAAAAAATGAAGAAAGGTGAAAACAGGGATGGGTTAGCAGGGTAAACTGGAGAGAGGGATGAGAAGAGGGGAGGAGAAGGCCTGGGGCAGGTGACAAGGACTTTAAACAGCTGATGATTTAACCTGGACCTCGCTCAGTGAGGCTCATTTCAGGCTTCACAGAAAACCTCTAGCCTACTGCAGTCCCAGTGCTTTGTTAAGTGGGGTCGATAAGAAGATTGTGAGTCCATCTGAGCTGGTGCGGGGTGAGTAGTGCGACCAAGCGTGAATTCAGGGGCTGAAGTGAGACATCAGAGTAGAGGCTCAGGGGGCCGGAGCGATAGCACAGCGGGTAGGGCATTTGCCTTGCATGTGGCCGACCCTGGTTTGATTCCCAGCATCTCATATGATCCCCCGAGCACCGCCAGGGGTCATTCCTGAGTGCATGAGTGAGGAGTAACCCCTGTGCATCGCCAGGTGTGACCCCCCACCCCCCTTCAAAAAAAAAAAAACAACACAGAGTAGAGTCTCAGAAGCCACAGACTAGGACATTGTAAATATCTGATGCTTTCCTGCCTGCGACCCTCCAATCCTGCATTTCTAGAGAAACTTCCAACATCTCAAGACATTGCACTTTCAAACAGTCAAGGCCATCCTTGCTAGATCTTAAAAGCACAGACACACCACCTGCCTCTGGGGCCCATCAGGCAGAGATTTAGAGCACCAGTTCATTTCCTCCCTGATCTTGCCAGTTGCCTGTTTGCTAACGCTTGTGCTTTTCAGTGAGGGTCTGTCTGTGAGGGGCAGAGCACAGTCAGTGAGAGAGAGCACAGTCGGGTTTCAGAACCAGACCTGCTGCTGACAGCATGACCTGAAACAAGTCACTTCACCTTTCTGAGCGTTAATGTATTCATCTATAAAAGCAGAAGTATCACAATCCCTTCCCGCTGGTGGCTTCTGAGAGTCACAGTTCCATAGAGAAAGTGGTAGAACAGTTCACGCAGTGCTCTCCATCAGCCAGTACCCGGCCCCTGTCTCCGCGTCCGGGAGGGTCTCAATCATGGACCTTAAGGAGGCTGCAGCTTCCAGCCCTCAGCTATGACCAGTGGAGTGTCCTTTCCTCAGCCTGTCCCAACTGCCACCCGCCCTTCAGTGCTCTGCAGCCTAAAGCGATCAAGTAAGTGCTTGTACCTGGTACCCATGAGGGGGTGTATTAAAAAGGTTCCATGTCTCAGAATAAATGACCCCAAGCACAGACCTCCTGGTGATGGGCGAAGGGAGTGTCCCCCTACTGGGCGAAGGACAGTTTAATAGGTTCTTTGTGGTAGGCGAAAATGAGCTTTTGGGGGGCTGGGAGAGGAAGGGTCTGCTGTTTTGCCTCAGTGCTCAGCTTTCCAGCTGTACGTTTTCCTCTGTCCTGTGATGCAAATGCATTCTTAGGGCTTGTGCCGTCCCAAGATGCTCTGGAAGAAAGGAGACAGGGGACAGGAGAGGATGAGGGAGGCCACCTCTGGCCCTCCTCCTCTCCCCTGGGGGCTGCCCCTGCCCTCAGCCAGGCTTCCTGGCTGGCTCCCTTCCCGAGCCTGGCTGCTCCCCTCTTCTTCCTAGACCAGACTTGGAGGCACTTCTGGAAGATCCATTCAGAGTCCAGCGATGGAGATGAACGTCATCTGGGACTTCTGTCCTCTGTCTGACGAGCCCCCACCCCTGGCCCGGGCTGAGTCTCTGCTGGTGCAGTAGCCCCTGCCCCAGTCTCCGCCATCCTCTGATGCTCCCCTACCCCACAGTCCACTCTCCACCCGGCAGTCAGAGGGGTCCCCCATGCTTATAACCATCCAGTGCACCCCAGGAACCCTGCAGGAGACCAGAAACCCAGCCTTTCCCCCACAGGCCCCTGTGCACTGCTCCGTCTCATTTCTCACGTCCGTCCCCGTCCACAAGCCACCCTGGCCAGCACACGGAAGGGGACACACATGAGGACTCTGCCCCCAGCAACCCACTCTCCCTTGGCTGACCCCATCTCTCCTGCCATTCAGCTCCAAGAACCTGCCTCACCCCGCCGGCCCTCCCATCATTTATCTTTCTCTTAGTTCTCTGGGTTTTCTCTCGTGCTTGTGGCCCCGCTGTAGGAGCCCATGACAGCCCCCCCTCTGACGGCCTCCGCAGGCCCCCGCTAGGACAGGTTCCACTCCCCATGTGGCCTCAGCTCCTCCTCCGTGAGCCCGAGCCTGGCACACACAGTGGCTCAAGCAGCATCCATGGGATCAGTGAATGCTGGATGAGGGAGTGGATGGACAGGGGCAACGAGCGCGTCCTTGAGCAAGGATGCATCTCTAGGGTGCCTTACCCCTGAGGGGTCCAGCCAGGGTGGACCTGGGAACCCCCACCTCCTCCCAAAGCACAACCCAGTGCGTGGATCTTACCTACTTTCTCTCCTTGTAGTGGCCAGTTCTTCTTCTGGGATTGCCTGTGATCAACAGGGGAGAGAAAGGTGGGAAGGAGCCTCGGAGGAGGGGTCTTGGGGGAGAGCCACGAAGCACGACTTCCCTCCGTGCCGAGGACGATGTGGCAATTGGGAGCCTATGGCCTGCCCTCCTGTCCCTCGAGATGTAAGGGGGCTATGCATGGTGGGTGGGTGGGGGCTGGGCTGCTATCAGTTCAGTTGCTGCTGCTAACAAACTCTTTGAAACGCCCCCCCCCGCCCCGCTTCCCTAACGAAGGGTCTTTGGAAGGAAGGATGCTCCTATCTCATATCAGCTTGGAACTTCCGCTTTGGCTCTATCTACCTGATGCTATTTTCCCTCTCTGCAGTGCCCGGAGGAATCGAACTCGGGTTGGCCATATTGGCTGCGTGCAAGGCAAACGCCCTACTGCTGAGTGATAGCACAGCGGTAGGGCGTTTCCCTTGCGCGCAGCCAGCCCGGCCGAGCCGGGTTCGATGCCTCCGCCCCTCTCGGAGAGCCCGGCAAGCTACTGAGAGTATCTCGCCCACACGGCAAAGCTTGGCAAGCTCCCCGTGATGCATTCGATATGCCAAACACAGTAACAACAAGTCTCAAAGTGGAGATGTTACTGGGCCCGCTCGAGCAAAATCGATGAACGGGAGGACAGCAGTGCCTGGAGAGGCTTTAGCTATACTCACAGATGAGAGGGGCTTGCCTGGGCTTGCAGCGTCACCTTGCTTCCTCCTCTGCTTCCCCTGGGCTCTCAAAGTGGGAAAGAAAGCCAAGGCCAGGGCCAGGGCCAATCCCCCTCAACCAGCCCACGCCTGCCCCAGGCACCCCCAGGTTACGTCCCTCCAGTGGCACCTTCCTGTCTCCCCTCTCTTCGACTCTGTCAAACCCCATCCCTCCCAGATTCTCAGTGATCATTAAAAACACAACCTCCTCCCCCCACTCCCTGCAGCTCCCTGCTAAGTTAGAGTCTAAAGGAATCTGCATTCTGCAAGTCATCTGAGCAAGCGCTGGGTGCTGGGAACGGGGCTGGGCTTGGTCTGCATCCCCGCGCCTCTGCTCATCCGCCTGATGGTTCTGAACAGTCGTTCAAGCTGTTCTGAACCTGTTTCTCATCTGTGATGTGCAGGTCGTGAGTACTGCTTCGGAGGCTGGTGGAATGAACTAGAAGGATGGAAAACCTCATTTGTGTTGTTAGGGGGCCGTGGTGAACACGGCTGGCTCCGGGGTGCATGCGGACCCTGACCATTACTTAGGAAGCCTGTCCCTAACTCTAGGCCATGGAAGGGCACCTCAGCCTGTTTCACATTGGTGCTCCCCTCCCACTTCACCTTCCCAAAGGCCAAGAAGCTTCTGGAGGCCTAGATGAGGCTAATCTGACCCTGATTTCCTACAAATGGCTCAGGTCATTCACAGGGCAACCCCACAGCTGTAGCTAGGCTGTGGTCAGGCAGAGGCCATAGGTGGTTCTGGGATCCCAGGGCAGTTAGCAGCTGGAGTGGCTGGTGCTGGTGTTTCCTCTGGATCCCAGTGACCTCTGGTGGAAGAAGCTGGCTCACTGGCTCAGGGTGAGGAAACAGCTCTGGGCACAGTGAGGGGCAGGTGCCCACCTGTAGGGTGGTGACAAGTCTTTCTCCTCTTGAACTACTCGGAACTGACTCAGGAGTTGTTCTTCTGAAATGGAGGCTGGAGTCTGAGTCCGTAGCTGTTTCAGGGCCATGTTCAGGAAATTGAATGCGAGATCTTTTTCTGGAAGCACAGCAGGCAGAGTCCTGGCTCGCAGGTACGGGACAGGCAGCAGAGAGCGCACCCCCGGCCCCGGCTGGCCCTGGCTGAAACAGCCTTCATAGCCCTCTTCCGCCCCGTTCCTCTGTCTTCCTGTGGGGGCCCTTTGTGCCCAGACCCCAGACTTTCTGCATTCTCCCTCATAACACACAGATGCCTGGATCCCCCGTCCAATGCCCTTAATCCTACACATATCCTGTGGGCCTGAGATGAGGCTGGGGGCCTTCTTCTCCCCTTTCCTCACCCTCATCCCTCCCCCACTTCCCCGCTCTCAGATCTGTTCTCTGGCTTTTATCTATTCCCATTCACTGTCCCGGTGTCCCTGTGTGTGTGTGTGTGTGTGTGTGTGTGTGCATCCACGTGTGCACTTGTGTACTGCATGTATGTGTACGTGTGTGCGTCCGTGTGTGCTCCTGTGTACTGAATGCATACGTGCATGTGTGTGTGCATATGTGTGCATTCATAGGCACTCTTGTGTACGGAGTGTGTGCACCCATGTGTGCTTATGTACTGAACACGTGTGTGCATCTGTGCGCATCCAGGTGCGCTCTTGTGTGATGAACGTTATGTGTGCGTGCAGATGTGTATTCATGTGTGTGCATGTATGTATACACATGTGTGTGTATGTGCACGTGTTCGTGTTTGTGACATTGTGCACTCGTGCACTTGTCCCAATCTGGGGCTGGGCTGGGGCTGCTGGGGCTGTTCTTTGCGCTCCTCCCTCCTTGCCCTGATGCCCTGATCTGAGGTCGGCGGAGGGGATCTCTCCAGGGAGAGGGTCAGAGAAACCCAACTGAGGCCTGGGAAGGGGGGACGCAGGGAGGGTCCTGCAGGGGGTCCCAGAGCTCTGGGGGACGTGTGAGGGGGGAGATTCGAGGTCCTATGGAGCTGCCTCACCTTTTTGCGATGAGCCAAGGAGCCATGCCTGGATAGACCTCAAGGAATCTGTCTGTAGGATCTGACACAGGAGCTCGAGGACCTGCAGGTGGGGACAGGCTGTCAGGGTGCCCGGACAGTTCCAGGAGCAGCACCGGAAGGGCCCCTGGAAGTGGGACCCCAGGGCCTCACATGTGACTTGGCTAAACTGGGGGCTCATGTTGGCCCCACACCCCATCCAGGGGCCTTTGTACTTCACTGATGATTTTTCTTCCCTCAGCCCCAGGGAAAGTTTTTTTTTTTCTTTTTGGGTCATACCGGGCGATGCTCAGGGGTTACTCCTGGCTCTGCACTCAGGAATTACTCCTGGCGGTGCTCAGGGGACCATATGGGATGCTGGGACTCGAACCCGGGTCAGCCGCGTGCAAGGCAAACGCCCTCCCCGCTGTGCTATGGCTCCAGCCCCCAGAGAAAGATCCTTTGCGATCTCCCTGCAGGTGAGGAGTCCGAGACCCTGAGAGAGGAGATCCCCGAGCTGGGAGGTGGTAAGGAACTGAGCGTGGGGATCGGACAGGCGGACGCCGCAACGCTCACTGGGAAGGTCAAGCCAGAGTTGGCCCCTGGCCCCTGGGAGACGCACCGGATCCTGATGCCCTTCGTTCCTGGCGTAGGAAGTGCGGGGACCCCAGAGGCCCCCCCACCCTTGAGGTCCCTGGAGGCGGGGTCAGGGCAGCGTGCTGATCCCCGGGGCGGGCAGGCTCCGCGGACGGCCCCGCCTGTAGCTTCGTCCTGCTGCCCCACGTGTGCTCTTGCTTCCCAGCTGCCTCCATGGCCTTTGCCATCTTTGTCACTTTGGGGATCTTTTCCTCCCATGTCCCCCAGTCAAGAAAGGAAAAGTCCAGTGCTGCCGTGGATGGGCTACTGGGCACCCCTAGGCCAGGTTCCTGGAGGCAGGTCGGTCTATGGTTGGCTGGAGTGGGGGCCGGTGATAGGAGGCAGAGCCTGCGGTGCCCTAGGAAAGGGGAGGGGGCAGTCCCTCAGTGCCTGGGGGGCTGGCAGTGCCCAGCGGCTCTGCCTCATCCTTGGCAGAGCGGACACTGGGCCTGGTCTCGCTCCAGGTCTCTGCCTGCTGGGGTGCCCGCCCTCCCCCGCAGGGACCCACCCGCCCCTCCCCACCTGCCCCTGGGCCCTTCACTCTCTCCCAGTCCCACTTACCTGCCCTGTGCCCCCTCCCCAAGGAACCTGAGAACCTAATTCCAGGCAAGGTGAGGCCGCCCTATGGTGGAGAAAGTGCTGTGTTCGTCTCTGGGGCTCGGGACACAGGATGCCACTCAGCAGGGCCTCAGCCTCCCCTCAGTGGAATGGGGGTGCCGGGCCCTGTCTGCTCTACCCCCAGCCCTGGCTGGCTCGAGGCTCTAGAGGGATGGCACCCTCGCCAGTGTGGGGCTCCGGGCGCTGGCTCCGTGTCCGGCCTCTCCTAAAGAAAGGCACATTTTATGGCTTGGCTTGGGGGGGTCACACCAGTTGTGTGCAGGGCTTACTCCTGGCCCTGCGCTCAGGGATCACTCCTGGCAGTAACCGGGGGACTCTATGGGGTGCCGGGAATCAAACCCGGGTCGGCTGCCTGCAAGGCAAGCGCCCTCCCCGCTGTAGTTTCTCTCTGGCCTCTAGAACAGACGCGTTTTCACAGACATCTCTGATGCCAAATCCCCCTCGGTGAGTCATGGACTCGCCTCGGGCCCCGAGGGGAAACCTGGAACTCAGAGACGTGGGCTTTGCTTTCTGTGGTGGCCCAGGGCGGACTGTCACCGAGCAGGCTGCCGCTGGACACGCCGGGCAGGCAATCTGCAGGGTTGGCGTCCTTGGTAGGACGGAAGATCTACAAGGCATGGCCGTGACTGTTGCTGCTGCTGCTTCTGCCGAATCACTTCCTTCACGAACACATCAAGTGCTGCTGCCCAAGTGGCCTTTCTGGCTCTCGGGTGTGGCTGGGGCTCCCACACTAACCTGGCCAACTGCGCCCTTCCAGGGAAAATCCTCCCCAGCACCCCCACCGACCGTGCTGGGAGCTGCTTCCCCTGCCCCCAAGATGGCCCACCGCAGGGAGGGAGTGGTGTCATCCCCTTTGGGACACAGTGGAGTACACGTGGGACTGAGGCTCCAAGAGGGAGCACTTACGGGCAGGAGCAATAGGGCAATGCGGAGGGCACTTGCCTTGCATACAGTGGACCCAGGTTCGAGCCCCGGCGTCCCATAAGGTCCCCCCCCTAGCCTGCCAGGAGTGATTCCTGAGCGCAGAGCCGGGAATAACCCCTGAGCGTTTGCCGGGTGTGGCCCCCAACAACACCAAAACCAAAAGCGAGAGAAAGCACTTAGGGAGGGAAGGGCACAGGTGTTAGAGGCGGCGGGCAGGCCGGGCCTCCGGGAGGCTGGCAGCCCCATCCCGGCCGGTCCTTACCAGCAGGTCCCGGTCCTCCAGGAGGAAGGCCCGCGTGCCGCTGTATCTACTGCGAGTGGATTTGCCCGAGGGGAAGTGGCTGGTGGCTCTGGTGGGTGCGGGGATGAGCCGGCCCGTCTGTGCTGAATATTTGGCCCCGTGCTCCCGCGGGGGCTTCTCGGGCTAGAACACAAGTGGCCAGAGACTCCAGACAGAGAGAAGAGGCGGTGGACGGAGGGGAGAGGCCGCAATTCAGTCCGCTCCTGGAATCCCAGAAGGAAGTGTCGAGGGGCCCGGGTGTCTCTGGGCTAGGAGGGCAGCGTGCCCTTGCTGTCAGAGCCAAGTCTCTGCCTCCTAAAATGGTGCTGAGGTCTGGCTAATCCTCGTGGTCCTCAGACGCTTCGGGGCTGGCCCTCACTGCTGGCCCTGCCGACCTGCCGGAGTCTGGGACCCGTCTCCTGGGCCAGGGCCTCCACTCCCCGCCCCCACTAGTGCCCAGCTGAGCTGCCCCCGCCCGCCCCTCTGGAGCTGGCATCTTCGCGTGGCCCTGGCCTGTGGCACTGGGCCCAAAGACCCCTGCACGTCTGCAGTTAGGAATGGGGCTTTCGTACCCATTTTATTTATTTTATTTTATTTTTTTGCCTTTTGGGTCACACCCAGCGATGCACAGGGGTTACTCCTGGGTCTGCACCCAGGAATCACCCCTGGTGGTGCTCAGGGGACCATATGGGATGCTGGGAATCGAACCCAGGTTGGGCCGCATGCAAGGCAAATGCCCTACCCGCCATGCTATTGCTCCAGCCCCTTTCGAACCCATTTTAAAGGTAATAAAACTGAGCCTCAGACTGCTTAGCTGAGGGGCCTTGAGTGGCACTGAACTTGCTGTCTGCAGGGATGCAGGCTCTGCAGCCCAAGAGACTAAACTGCAGCGTCAGGCGTGAGCGCCTCTTGCCCACCTTCCTCCTCCTCAGCTGCCCCCTCCACGTGGCAGTCCCTGGTGTCTCCGGGTGGCCTGGGCTGTCCAGAGTCTGAACTTTTGTCCCACCGTTGGCTCAAGATTCTCTCCCGTGTCCCTGCTTGGATTCCTCACCTGGGCCCTTCTCTGCTCCTGAGGCCTCAGCCCCTCGCCGTCCCTTCGTTGGTTCGGGTTAGGTGCCCCCCCGCCCCCTCCCCCCACCAACTCAGAGGCCCCGGCTAGCGGGAGGGAGAGTTCTGTCTCCTCCAGTGCCCCCGTTCTCTTCCCACCTCTTTCTCCTTCTTGTCCCTCGGCTCACTCTCTGTGGCAAAGGCGGCCAGCCGCGAGGACAGCTGCTTCAGCTCCTTCTTCCAGGCCTCTGGCAGGAGGGGACAAGGTCCTGCTCATTGATTCCTGCATCCTCCCCGGCTCCCCCACCTCCCGCAGTGCTGGGTGGTGGGTTTCTGCTCTCCATTGCTTATAGGGAGGGGAGGGCAGAGGGGAGGGGTGGTGAGCGCTGCTTCTGACTCTGTGTTCAAGGATCACCACTAGGGGGTGCTTAGGGTGGGGTGGGGAGACCATGTAATGCCAGGGGCCGAGCTGGGGTCAGACATGCCAGGCAAGTCCCTCCACTCCCGAACTATCTCTCTGGCCCCACCTCGCCCCCCTGTACCTTAAAGAGGAAGGGAAGGTAGTCTGGGCGGGGACGGAGGAGGCAGCCCGCCTGGGCCGGGTGGAGTTCCTGTCCTAGCCTGTCTGCCAGCCCCTGCCGTTATCATCAGGAGATGCTGGAGCGCGTTTGGCTCCTGTGCTGACCTGTGTGGTTTTATCTGCTTCTCCCCTTTGGGGAGCTGGAAGCAGGCCTGTGTGCCGCAGGTGGGCTGTGGCAGGTTCTACACCACTGAGCCTTCGGCAGCAAACCTTCCAAAGCTCTTTTCCATGCTTACCTGGCCTCTCCCTGCCCTGCCCCCCCACACCTGTGCACTGGGCCCCACCCTGGCCCTCATCCGCCCGAGGAAGGGAAGGCTTGCCTCTGCAGAAGCCTCTGGAATCTCACTCCAGCCCCATCTCTGGCTGACTGTCCTGATGGACTGGTTCCCGAGCACCCAAATGACTAAACAGTTCCAATATCCTCTGCATCTGGTGCAGCAAGTCACATGACGCCAGTCACATGACTCCCGCCCCCTTTCTCTATCTTGGCCTGTTGTTGAAGCAGGCAGGCGGGGAGAGGGACCCTAGCCACGAGTTTCTGGGAGAAGGACTAGAGAACTTGCCCCTTTCCCAGCCCAAAATCATTGCTCCGAAGTCTCAAGGCCGCGTCCTCTGTGGAGATGGAGAAACTGAGGCCTTGTAAGACCGATAGGGGTAGGCAGTGCCAAGAGAAAGGTGGGCCCCCTCAGGAAAGGAGATACTTCAAGAGCAGTGGAAGGGACCAGAGTGACAGTGCAGGGGGGAGGGCGCTGGCTGTGCACGCAGCTGACCCAGGTTCGAGCTCTGGCATTTCATACTGTCCCGAGCCCACCAGGAGTGATCCCTGAGTGCAGAGCCAAGGAGTATGCACTGAGCATCTCTGGGTGTGACCCCAAAGCCTGCCCCCCACCCACGGGCAACAAAAGATGATGAGAGGAGCACAAAGCCGACTAGCCGACTCAGTCCCACACCACAAATCTCGCGACCGTCTCTGGCCTGCATGGAAAGCCCCAGAAACCCTTAAAACCAATTCTGCTGAGGCAGGCGGTGCCGTCCCTATTCTGGGGTCACCCACATTTCCAGTGGGGGCGTGCCATTCCTTTATCCTATTTTATGGGGTACTCCTCTGGGGGAGCCTGTGTTCTCTATCAAACTCACAATTTTTTCTCTCTCCCTCCCCACCCCACCCCCTGCTATATTTCCCTGAACAAAACTATGTCACTTCATGATTTGTCTCCTACAGAATTTCTTTTCTGGCAGGGCGGACGAGGACTCTGGGGCTCTGGGTGGAGGTCGGGACTCTCTCCTCTCTCCCTCCTGTAACGGGTCCCTCGCTCCAGCCTGTGATCAAGGCTCTGCGGGTCATGCCCACCCTTTGCAGGTCAAATGGCCCTTGGGTGCAGTCCGAGGCTGCTGGTGAATTGCTGTGTCCATGCCCCACAGTGCGCGTGGCTGACTTTACCGGTCCCCACCCACCCGGTGTGTCCTCGGGAGGCTGAGGTGTCCAAGCAGCGGGCTGGGGCTCCCAATGGAGGTCTCTCCGCCCCCCACTCTCCACTACTCGCACAGAATCTTCACTTTCCCTCAGATCCAAGTAGGTGGCGGCCAATTCTGGGGGCCCCCGGGGAGGGGCAGAAGTGGGGGTGGGGGTGGGGAGTAACAGATGTCTCCACCAAAGAAAATGAACGGGAAAGGCAGGTGGTTTCCTTCTCAGGCACCCACCCCCAAGGGGCTTTTTTCTGTCCCAGGTGGAGGGGTGGCGGCCCACATACTCACCGGAAAAAAGCAGGGGTTCCCGATTGGACTGTGGGTCTCCGATGGGGAAGGAGATACGGGGCATCTTCAGGCAGCAGCCCAGCAGCGAGCTATGGGGCAGGTGGGCTGGAGAGAACTCGGCCCTGACTGTACACACACGGTTCCCAGTGAGGTCTGGGAAGGGTGAGAGGAGAGGAAAAGGAGGTCAGGGGGACCCTGTGGACATCCGGCGCTGGGAGGGGGCAGGTGAGCAGGGGGTGGGCCCGGGTGGGAGAGTGGCAGCTCGTGATCCCATCACCCCCGCCCATTGGTACTGGACTGGAGCCCGCGGCAGCCTCCTTCCTGGGGATGTAGAACAGGAGAGGAGAGGGCATGCTCGGTCGCCATTGGGGGTCTGGACCCCTGCCCCCAGCTTCCTCTCCTGACCCAGGAGCGAACTGCAGTGTGAGCACAGAGGTGAGGGCCGTGGCCTGGGGACTCTGAGGAACAGTTTGTGATGAAAGGTCCTGGGCTCAGCTGTGGAGGTAACGAGGCTCCTGGCCGAGAGATGGTGAGGGAGAGGCATCCATTGCCTCACCGGTCTGTGGCCAGCCCTGGTCTAGACCACATTTGGGCCCTAGCGCTCCGCCAGCGGTCACTCCTGAGCACCACTGGGTGTGTCCCCCACAGCCAAAATCCAACTATAAGCCACACTTCCTGCCCCCGGTTAGAGCTGAGGGCCACAGTCAGGGAACCCAGGGTTCCATCCCTGGGACCAGAGCTGCATCCTGGTGCAGCCAGGAGAGGCCCAGATTGGCACAAATGGCACCAGCAAGCTCTTTGCCAGTCTGTCAGGGCAGCTGGAGGGGTAGACATCTTACACCTGGGGAACCTCCCACCAAATGATAATTTTTTTGTTGTTAGTTTTGGGGCCACACCTGGCGATGTTCAGGGTTTACTGCAGGCTCTGTGCCCTCAGGGATCACACCTGGTGTTGCTTGGTGGGGGTTGGGGGGGCATAAGCATTCCCGGGGATCAAACCAGGGTCACGTGCATGCAAGTCAAATTCCTTCCACGCTGTGGTAACTCCGCAGCACCTCGTGCTCCATTTCTACTTCAAAATCGGCCATACCCGCCGTGTATCTCTAAAATAGGGCCGGCCACCCACTTCCCCTGCTTCCTCCTTGGCCCAAGTGACCATCCAGAGGGAACCCCAGATGACTCATTTCATTTCTCTGTCTTCCTGTGGCTCCCATCTGAATTGGGAGACGGTTTCATGGGGGACCCCCTGAGGCCCCCACTACCTGCCTGCTGCATCTCCTTTTTCAATTTTATTTTTTTGGGTCACACCTGGTGATGCTCAGGGCTTACCCCTGACTCTGCACTCAGGAATCAACTCTATGGGATGCTGGGGAGCGAAGCCAGGTTGGCCCCCTCCAAGGCAAGGGCCTTCTCTGCTATACTTTTCGCTCCAGCATTTCCTTCTTGCTCCTGACTTTGCTCTGGCCACACTGGCTGCCTTGCTGTGGCTGATCGGAGACAGGACACTCCATGTCCCTGCTGATGCCCTGCCTGGGGCATCTTCCCGAGACCCACGTGACCCATGCTGTCCTCAGGGTAGGACTCCACTTCCCCGCCAGGCTGCTGGTCAGTCTCGCCCTCCTTGTCTCGGCTCTCTCCACATTCTGGGCTCTGGTCTGTTCTGTCCTCTCTAGGGGAGCCCTCCAGGACAGGGACTGTCTGTCACACACCCAGGGCCTCTAAGAGTACTGACTTGTGAATTCACACTCAGTAGCTGTTTGGCGCGTGATGAGTGGATGCGGTGACCTGAATCCGAGTCTAGAACGCAGCTCTGGGTCAACTCATCCTCCCTCCCTTTCCTAGTCTGGGAACAGGAGGATGGAGGAACCCAGGCCTGTGATTCTCTCCATCCTCCTCCTCACACTCTGCCTGGAGCAGGCCAAGCTCCCTCATCCCTGGGCCTCAGCCCTGAAGCCAGATCCCCCACTCCCTATAGTATTTGCACCCACACCACGTCCCCTGCCCAGGGGTGATCCCGCCCGGTGGCCCCAGCCCCCGCCAGCCCTACCTTGGATGTGCCCCACGTGCTGGGGGTGCGGGTGGTGTCGGGAGAAGAAGGAGTGATGGCTGAGGCTGCCGAAGCGACAGGTGCTTGAGGAGCTGGTCCTGGGGATCTCTCTGTGGATTGGTGTCAAATTCGAAATCCCAGGAGTCCCCCGTTCTGTACGCGGCCTGACGTCCCTTAGGCTGCTGGGCCTGGGCTCTGGTTTCTTCTCAGACTTTGGCTCAACACCTGGACTGCAGGAGAGGGCCAAGGAGAGGGTGGGGCTTCCTGGCAGTGGTGTGCCCGAACTCAGAGCTCAGTGCTCACCGATTCATTGTCGGATACTCCAGGGCTCCCCCACCACCGCAAGACACCCAGAGCCAGGTCTCTGCCAGAGTCCTGCCCCCCTGGGAACCCTCTGGTCCCAGGGAATCTTAGTCTTCCCGAAATACCTTAGCAGAGGGCTGGGATCCATTCGTGAGAACTCAGATGGAATCCCCCAGGACCCCACTTTTCTCCCAGAAACCATCTTAAGCCACAAAGAGAAGCCAGAGACCCACCTGCTCATGCAAACACCTAGTACGGAGCAAAGGCACATTATATAAACCTCCCGGGTCGGGGCCTGGCCCCACCCAGGAGCGGCCAGCTCTAGGTACGTCCCACCTGCCATGCCCACCCCCCATGGCTTTAAGGTTTGCTTTGGGCCTGACCCAGCATCTGGGGGCCACAGCTGGCGCCGAGGCCAGACCACTCCAACAAGCATTTTCCCTGTGGCGGGGGCCCCTCCTGGGGGAGCAGAGTGGCGGGCAGCTGTCAGGGGGACGCCAAAGGGACGCTGCAGGCTCTCCCCTACTTGGCTTCACTGGACACCCGCCCTCTCGGGTTCTCTGCCCCCACCTGCGGATGGACGCTGGGCCTCTGCCCCTGGAGGGAACTCCAGCCAACGTCCCCCTCAGCTGCTCTCTCATCCGGAGCCTGGAGGGACCACCTGCCTGCTTGCTGTCTGCGTCCTTCTCCCGGTGGCCCTGGCTCTCAGGGACCCCTCTGGAGAATAGGTGGACTCTGGATATTCTAAGCAGGATGTTCTCCCCCTGGACCCTCTGAGGATCTTGCTGGTCAGGTCCCTGCGTGTCCTGTTTCATCCTGGCTTTGCTTCTAAGGAATCTGAGACTTAAAGAAATAAAGCGAACCTTCTCGAAAGAGGGCCGTTCCCTGGCCTCCACTTCCCCCAGAGCACAGCAGCACTGGAGAGCCCCGTGTCCCAGCCCCTGCCCCAGGGACGGGCCCCTCTGCAGCCAGAGCCTGCTCAGAACCCGCAGGGAGCCTTGGCTGATGGCAGTGGGGTGCAAGCCGGACTCGGGGCTCCTGGCAGCACGTCTTCCTCCCCACCCCTGCCCCTCGGACTGGGGGGACGTTGGTGCTTTACCTCATGGGGAGATGTTCCGACAATTGCGTGTTCATTGCTGTGGCCATTGTGGCTTGTCGAGAGTGGGAGACGGCCAGTTGGAACGGCACGAGACTGCTGAGAGTGCAAACCAGGACACACTCTGGTGGTGGTTGGGGGTGGGGAGGGGGATGAGGTGACAATACTTCCTCTCTTTGAAGTTTTTTTTTTCAGCCACCTTCTTTTTATTTATTTATTTATTTTTATTTTTTAATTGTTATTAATGAAACACTAATAAACAGTCTCCTGCCCCCGCGCCTGACTGTCCTCGCCGCCGGGGCCCCTTGGAGGGGAGCGGGTTGAGCTTTCCTCCCTGCCCCGACCAGGGCTCCGGCAGCCAAAGACCTCCAGGACCAGCCACCACCATGCTGAGACCACTCTCCGCACACATGAAGGTACTGGCAGAGGGACAAAGCCACGCGGGTTCCGGGGCCGAGACCTCCAAGCCTACTCGAATTGGAGTCGAGCATCTTCCACCCAGATCCTCCAAATTCCAGTAGGCGGGGGTCACACCCACCACCTGGCCCCCTGGCGCCGTGTAATCCCATCAGCGGCCAAGACTCAGAGACTATAAAATCCAGATCCCGGACTAGAACAGTGCAGTCTTCTGCCCCCGCGCCTGGGTGTTCCTTCCCGGAGCCCCTTGGAGGGGAGCGGGTTGAGCTTTCCTCCCCGCCCTGACCAGGGCTCCGGCAGCCGAAGACCTCCAGGACCAGCCACCACCATGCTGAGACCACTCTCCGCACACATGAAGGTACTGGCAGAGGGACAAAGCCACGCGGGTTCCGGGGCCGAGACCTCCAAGCCTACTCGAATTGGAGTCGAGCATCTTCCACCCAGATCCTCCAAATTCCAGTAGGCGGGGGTCACACCCACCACCTGGCCCTTGGCGCCGTGTAATCCCATCAGCGGCCAAGACTCAGAGACTACAAAATGCAGCTCCCGGACGAGACCAGTGCAGTCAGTCTCCTGCCCCTGCGCCTGGCTGTTCCTTGCCGGGGTCCCTTGGAGGGGAGCGGGTTGAGCTTTCCTCCCCACCCCGACCAGGGCTCCAGCAGCCGAAGACCTCCAGGACCAGCCACCACCATGCTGAGACCACTCTCCGCACACATGAAGGTACTGGCAGAGGGACAAAGCCACGCGGGTTCCGGGGCCGAGACCTCCAAGCCTACTCGAATTGGAGTCGAGCATCTTCCACCCAGATCCTCCAAATTCCAGTAGGCGGGGGTCACACCCACCAACTGGCCCCCTGGCGCCATGTAATCCCATCAGCGGCCAAGACTCAGAGACTATAAAAACCAGCTCCCGGAACCGCGCGGCCGCGACATCCTATTATGACATCTTATTATCTCACTCTTACTTTGGACAAACTGGCAGGCTACCGAATGTAGCCTGCCCACAGGGCAGAGTCTGGCAAACTCCCCGTGGCGTACCAAATATGCCAAATACCAGTAACAATGATGGGTCTCATTCTCCTAAAGAGCCTTGAATATAATCTCAGGGCTAGGATGAAGGAGACGTTACTGGGGCCTGCTCGAGGCAATCGACGATTAACAGGATGATTTGTGATTTGTGATTTTTATTTTTTAATTGTTATTAGTGAAACACCATGAGGTACAGTTGCAGACTTAGACATTTTTGTGCTTGGGTTTCAGTTATACAATGATCAAATACCCATCCCTCCACCAGTGCCCATTTCCCACCACCACGGATCCCAGTATCCCTCCCACCCCCCATCCCCCACAACCCACCCTGCCTCTGTGGCAGGGCATTCCCTTTTGTTCTCTCTCTCCTCTTGGGTGTTGTGGTTTGCAAGAGAAGCACTGAGTGGCAATCATGTTTGGTCTCTAGTCTACTTTCAGCATGCATCTCCCATCCTGGGAGGATCCTCCCAAAACCCTTTATTTGGTGCTCCCTTCTCTACCTGCCAGCCACCTTCTTCACCATTTTCTCTCCGAGAGTAATAGAGACACTCTTGCATTTGAGAGACTGGGGCGTGCAGAATTACAACCTCCCACTGCTCCAGTGAGGGAAACCTTATGGCGCCAAACTCAGTGGCAACAAAAGGGTAGAAGAGATAGGGTGGCCCGTGCGGACAAGCCAATATGGTCTTCAACTGAAGCGAAGCTGCTAAGTAGCGGTCTCACAGAAAGAGTCAAGGAAGCAAATTCCAGAAGGGCGAAACCCTGAGATTTTTTGAAACAATGAGGTTTTAGAGCAAGCAAAATAATCATGGACCTGGGTGTACGAGAACACAAAGGCTAACATAAAATTTAGCTGAATAATTCTCCGAATTTCCCAATAGCACAGCGGGTAGGGCGTCTGCCTTGCACGCAGCCAACATGGCCGACCCGAGTTCGATTCCTCCGCCCCTCTCAGAGAGCCCGGCAAGCGACCGAGAGTATTCGATATGCCAGACACAGTAACAACAAAGTCTCCAATGGAGACGTTACTGGGCCCGCTCGAGCAAATCGATGATCAACGGGAGGGCCTTTACTTTACTTTACTTTCCCGACTCTCAGAGAGAAATTGGAGAGGAGGTAGTTACTGGAGGCATTCTAACCGTTAGTTTAAGGAAATGGTCATTAGAATATTCAAACAAAATAGATGTATAAAACTACTTAAAACTATAAAGCTATTTAAAACTGTTTAAACTTAAAAATATGTAGAGAGCAGGGCTGGAGTGATAGCACAGCGGGTAGGGCGTTTGCCTTGCACGCGGCTGACCCGGGTTCGATTCCCAGCATCCCAGATGTTCCCCTAAGCACCGGCAGGGGTAATTCCTGAGTGCAGAGCCAGGATTGACCCCTGTGCATCACGGGATGTGACCCCAAAAAAAAATATGTAGAGAGGACCCGAGAGATCATGCAGGGGGTAGGGTGCTTGCCTTGTGTGTGGCTGACTCAGGTTCAATCCTGGCAGTGCCTATAGTCAGTCCCTGAGCACTGCCAGGATTGATCCCTGAGGACAGAGCCAGAGTAAGTCCTGAGCACTGCTGGGTATGATCTCCACAACCCTCCAAAACAACTTATAAAAGAGATAGAAAATGCTTATAATATTTAAAGTGTTCATCATGCATATCTAAATTATTATTCTACCTAAATTATTATTCTACTTGGGGGGGCCTTGGGTCTTACTCCTGGCTCTGCACTCAGGTGGGATCACTCTCAAGGGTGCTCAAGGGACCATCGCAGCCCCCAGGTGATGATGGGGACCATATGCAGTCCCCTGGCTGTCCCCAGGCGGCCACATGTAAGGCAAGCGATTTAACCCCTGCTGTGATCTCTCGAGTTCTTGTTATATTTTAAACAAACTAATTCAATGAAATGAATTGATGTCAAATCTGTGAATGATCTAAATATGAACCTGCATATCTATCAATCTATTTCTCTATCAATCAATCTATCCTTTTTTATCAACTAGCTTAAGTACCACCGGAGTCACAGCACAGGTCACAGCTTGAACCAGAAAGTCTGAGTAACAGACTCTCTGAGTAACACAATCTCCAAGGACCTCAGAAATTCCCCAAGATCAGGATTTTTTTTTGTTGTTCGTTTGCTTTGGGGGCCTTACATGGCTGTACTCAGGGCTTCCTTCTTGGATCTGCACTCAAGGATTACTCCTGGCAGGGCTCAGAGGTTCCAGAATCGATCCGGGATCAGCTGTGTGCAAGGAAAGCACTTTACCCCCTCTCTTGTCTCTCCAGCTGCTGGAGAAAGGGGCCTTCGGCAGCCCTAGCCTGCCTGCCTTCAGGGAAGACCACCTTGGCACCAGAGACTGGGGTGTGCACTTCACCTCTGACCAGAGTCAGATGCGCATCCTTAGGCCAGGGCTGAGAGGCGCCAGCATTGAGTGCAGGTGTGTGAGGGTGGGATGGAGGCCGACAGTTTCACCCCATCCTGGTGTCTACTGATAAATGGAACACCTGCCCCTCTAACTTGATCTCAGTCGCTGATGCTGGAGAGATGCCCAGAGGGACCCTCGCAGGCCAGGTTTGCCTTCTCCAGAGCGGGACAGTTTATCTGACCCTGCCACGCTTCTCTCTACCCTCAGGCCCCCAGACAGATTGGCATAGGCGGGGTTCGAATGCGCAGAACAACCCAGAGACTAAATTTCCTATTCCCCAGTCTGGCTCCTCTGTCTCCTTACCCCCACCCTGGACTCACCAAGACAAGGGTCCACTAAAGACGGAGGGTGGGAGTCCTGCTGCCTGAGCAGGGAGGGGCAGCAGAACACAGGGCTGCCATGGACCCTCAGTTCCGCGGGAAGGAAGCCTGCCTGCTTTGTGACTGCGTGGGGCAGTGGTTGCTAGGTTACCCTTGTCCCACCCCTCCGGAACCATCACTCAACACTTCTCTCCTCTTACCTGTCCTGGAGGACAGTCACCCCCTACCCCAACTCCCTCTCCTCCTCCCAGTGCCTGCTCCTGCTTACATCCAGAACTTTCTTTTCTTTTCTTTTCTTTTCTTTTCTTTTCTTTTCTTTTCTTTTCTTTTCTATCTCCAGAACTTTCGGTAGACAAGCAGGGGGAATGAATCTGGGCCTGGTCTCTGCTCCCTCAGCAGCACGCAGAGAGGGAAAGAAAATTGGGGCACTGGGTGTCCTCTTGGCCCAGCCAGCTGTGTCCATGCAGGATCTTGCTCCCCACAGCCTGGTTCTGCGATGGATTTGAGGGACACTGTGATATGGAAAGGAGGAGGCCTTGGCTGGAGAGCTGGTGGGGACGGCGGGCCTTGGGTTTTCGGTGGGTTGGGAGTTTCAGCCTGGTGCTATCTAGAATTGTATTCTAGGGTAAGTTTCCCGGACTGCTTCTGGGGATTCTCAGCAGGGATATGACTGGCTTCCGATCCCAGTTCTGCTCCTTACTGTGTGACCTCAAACAACTCAGCTGACGCCTCTGAGCCTCAGTGTCTGTACCTCTGCAGCAGAGACCATGCTTGTCCTTATTCTCACAGGGTCATTGGGAAGACTGAGTGTCTTTAGAACAGAGCCGGGCACCAAGGGTGATTTCTCACTGTGCCTCCCTTCTCTGGGCCTTTACAATGAGGGTACCATCATCCACTTAAAGACCAAAGAGCTCATGAAATGGAGCTTCTAATGACCTGTGAAAGTCAGGCATGAGGCAGATGACCTTAAGCCAGGCCAACTTCACTGGAGTACCTCAGACAGGAGCAGGCGTCGTCTCCCTCCACCTATCCCTTAAGAATCCTGGCAGCCACCAACTTCCAGAACCCAAAGAGAAGCACAGATACACGAGTTCAGTGACGGCAAACTCCAGGCCTCAAGGGATAGGGGATGGGCCCGTCCTTCTCATCTCCCTGTCCCTATGGGACCCTGGAGGTGACCTCCAGGGTCACCCCCATGAACTGCCTCCATCTGCTATTTAAGTTTCTTAATGGCCATGATCCAGAGACACACAAAAGAATCTCGGAACTGAGAAGCTTGCTACAGAGATTTCTCCAGACCCTTGATCACTTGATCACTTGGCATCCCATTACTTATCGATTTGCTCGAGTGGGTGCCAGTAACATCCCCATTTGTCCCTGTTGCGTGCTAGTGTAGCACAATAGCGTCTGCTAGCTCCAGGAACACAAAGAACCTCAAACCGATCGTTCAGGGTCTTGATGAAGAAGTCTGACCATCTCGTAGGTAGGTGGCCACACAATTTTTTGATGGCCTGTGGAATCCAGTTGGTAATGGCTCTAGTCTAGTGGTCATTTCCAAATAGCATTACGTGTCTAGCCCATCTGCTTTTTGACGCCTTGGCAAACAAGACAGCCTCCCTGATTCTTGAGCGTTGATGGAGGTTGGAACTCCAGATTCTTTCTCTCACTTGAGTGAAGCATGATACTCCAAGCATACCTCTTTTAATTCCTCTCTGGGAGACCCAAAGAGCGTTCTCATCCTGTTTTCATAGGGCCCAGGTCTCTGAGGTATATGTTAATGCAGGAAGAACAGTGGAATTGAAGAGATGTGCCTGGAGCCGGAGTTTCTCCATCCTCTTAGCTATTTCTTCCACGCTCTTGAGGGTGTTCCAAGCCACTCTCTTCCTCCAGAACCCAATTATCTAAAATTTTAGAATTCCAACATCTTATGCTTATTCATAACACCACACCACCACCACACTGTACTCCCGTTGTTCACTGATTTTCTCGAGCAGGCACCAATAACGTCTCCATTCTGAGACTTGCTGTTACTGTTTTTGGCATATCGAATACGTCATGAGTAGCTTGCCAGGCTTTGCCGTGCAGGCAGAATACTCATGGTAGCTTGCCGGGCTCTCCAAGAAGGGTGGAGGAATTGAACACGGGTCGGCCACGTGTAAGGCAAATACCTCACTTGCTATGCTATCACTCACAAAATAAACTGTCTAGCATTGCCTTTTCAGCAGGTTTGAGTGGTGGCGGGAAAATTCCAAATAATAATAATGATGGGAAGGTGTAATGGTGGTGAAACTGGTGTCGAAATATTTAATGTAATCCATTATTGTAAAATGGCAGCCGAAGACCTCCAGGACCAGCTACAACCATGCTGAGACCACTCTCCGCACACATGAAGGTACTGGCAGAGGGACAAAGCCACGCGGGTTCCGGGGCCGAGATCTCCAAGCCTACTAGGATTGGAGTCGAGCATCCTCCACCCAGATCCTCCAAATTCCAGTAGGCGGGGGTCACACCCACCACCTGGCCCCCTGGCGCCGTGTAATCCCATCAACGGCCAAGACTCAGAGACTATAAAATCCAGCTCCCAGAACCGCGCGGCCGCGAATGCGACATCTTATCAGGACATCTTTTTATGACATCTTATTATCTCATTCCTACTTTGGACAAACTTGCAGGCTACCGAATGTAGCCTGCCCACAGGGCAGAGTCTGGCAAACTCCCCGTGGCTTTCCAAATATGCCAAATACCAGTAACAATGATGGGTCTCATTCTCCTAAAGAGCCTTGAATATAATCTCAGGGCTAGGATGAAAGAGACGTTACTGGGGCCTGCTCGAGGCCATCGACGAATAACAGGATGATGAATGAATGAATGAATTGTAAAAAAAATTATGAAAATAAATTTAAAAAAATAAAAGAAAGACAGGCATGCAGAGAGATGGCCACTTCTGGCCTCTGTTCGTGGGCACCGGCTGGAGGCAGGACTGGACAGTGGAAAGAGACAGTGGTCTGAGAACAGTCTTGGAGAGTGATCTACTTCTCTAAGGCTGAGCTGAACATCTGTAAGGTGGGCTTGAAGATAAACCTGAGTCTCGGGGTTCTGGTGAGATCAGGGTCTGCGAGGGGCAAACCCAGCTTGGTGCACTGCGGCATTGGTTTGCAAGCAATCCCAGGACAAGACCGTGGCTCCCTCAGCTGATGGAGGGGATCTGCTCGAGGGCCCTTATCTCAGACCCCAGGGCCTCCCGTCAGTGCCTTGGCATGTCTGGATGCAGGAGGAAGGCAATGAAGAAGGGGAACTAGCGGCAACACCAAGTCCTTCAAAAATGCTGACTGCCCGGCTGAGGGAGGAAGGTCAAACCCTGGTGCAAACTCATGGGTGAGCAGCCTTTGCTCCCAGCCTTGACCCAGATGGCTCTCCAGTCTAGCTCCCTGCAGGGACTCCCATAGGTCTCTGTGTGTGTGTGTGTGTATGTATGTGTGTGTATGAGAGAGAAATTTGTGTGTGAATGTGTATGTGTGTGTTTGTGTAAGTGTGTGAGTCTGTGAGTGTGTATAAGTGTGTGAGTGTGAGTGTGTGTGAGTATGTGTGTGTCTGTGTGTGAGTATGTGTGTGTCTGTGTGTGAGTATGTGTGTGTCTGTGTGTGAGTATGTGTGTGTCTGTGTGTGAGTGTGTGTGTGAGTGTGAATGTGTGTGAGTATGTGTAAGTCTGTGTGTGTGTGTGTGTGTGCGCGCGCAGCTCCAGCGCCCCATTCAGCTTCACTCTCCAGCAGGGCTCATAGGGCGCCCCCACTGCCCTGCCCCCGTCATCTCTCTCTCTGCTGGTTCTGCGGTGCTCTGGGTTTGCTCTCCCAGGCATCTGTCACCTCGTCACCTCCTCCACCTCCCTGGGTGCTCTGGGCAGTGGCAGCGGAGCCAGCACCCTCAGTTAACTCCACCCCACTGGTCTGCTCACTCGGGTTCTCCTCCTTCTCATTCTCCGTCCCCACCTCCCCACTCCCAGTCAGGGGAGTTTTTTTTTTCCAGGGAAGCAGAACGAAGCCGGCTCTGTGCCAAAGCCTCTTTTTCTACAAACATTCCAGGTGTCACAGATTCTAGCGTTCAAGGACTTGTTTTGCCTGAGTTCAGTCCCAGGATCCCTGTCCTCAAGGTCTCAGTGTCCCAGGCCCTGACACGTACAATCAGGCCCATTTCCCCTTCAGGTCCAAGGCCTGTGTAAGCAGAAAGGTCTGTGTGCAAGAAAGGTCTAATACTCTCACCTACAGCCCTGGACTCCTCATGGAAGCTCTGACTTCAGGGGACACCGTTGACCCCTTCTGAAAGCCCCTCTTTCATGCTGTTGGGAAGCCTGGGAAACGAAGGGGTTAATAATGCTCTGGGCTTTCTTTCTCTTCACTGGTCACCCTTCCCTGCTGTGTTCAACGCACTTAGGGGATTTTCACGGTGAGCTGCCCCAGCTGGGCATGAGTCCACTTCTTCTCTGCACCTCCTACCCCACTGGACAGCCATTCCCCCTCATTCCTGTGGTTTCATTGGTAACAGTCCAGACAGTGGTTTGAGACGGAGACTGTATAACTTTCTTCAAACATGTATTTTAATTGTACCTCTTTTTTTGATGTTTTGTTTTGGAGCCATACCTGGCAGTGTTTGGGGGATCATATGGATGCTAGGGATCGAACCCTGGATAGCTGTGTTCAAGCCCTTCCCACTAGACTGTCCCTCTGGTCCTGACCATGTAACTTTTATGTCAGTATATTGCTCTAATTGTTCCACTTTATTATTTTTGTGGTTATTCCCTTACTGTGCCTAATTTTCACTTTTTCACTAAATTACACTTCATCAGAGATATGGACACAGAGCAGAATGCGTATTATATGGATGCATCTACTGATGTATAAAAAGGAGCACTATACGATCTGGAATTCTCTTACAACACTGTCACTGTCCTCCCGTTGTTCACCGATTTGCTCGAGCGGGCCCAGTAACGTCTCCATTGGAGACTTTGTTGTTATTGTGTTTGGCATATCAGATACATCACGGGTGGCTTGCCAGGCTCTGCCGTGCGGGCGAGATACTCTCGGTAGCTTGCCGGCCTCTCCGAGAGGGGCAGAGGAATCGAACTCGGGTCGGCCATGTTGGCTGCGTGCAAGGCAAACGCCCTATCGCTGTGCTATCGCTCCAGCCCCAAGATCTGGAATATAATTATAATATATAAAAAAGATATGGGCACTGTGATGATTCTTTTGATATGTTATCTCATTTGGCAGGCTGGAGCGATAGCACAGCGGTAGGGCGTTTGCCTTGCACACGGCCGAACCGGCTGACCTGGGTTCGATTCCTCCGCCCCTCTCAGAGAGCCCGGCAAGCTACCGAGAGTATCTCGCCCGCATGGCAGAGCCTGGCAAGCTCCCCGTGATGTATTCGATGTGCCAAACACAGTAACAACAAGTCTCATGATGGAGACGTTACTGGGCCCGCTCCAGCAAGTCGATGAACAACGGGAGGACCGTGACCGTGATCTCATTTAGATCCTGTTGAGGAGGGAACAAGCGTGTGGAGATGTATTATAAATGTACCAACTCCTTGGGAGCTTGATCTTCTGCCTCTCCATGGTTTGTTTTGATTTATGTTTGGGGGGAAGTGGTTGAGGGGCCACGCCTCTAGTGTTGAAGGGGTGTTACCAGGCTCTGTGCTCAGGGGCCACTTTTGGTGGTACTCTAGGATCATACATGATGTCAGGTGTGAAACCTGGCCAAGCGCCCTGCCTGCTGCCCTATATCTCTCTAGTTCTCTGTGATGTCTTTTGATGAAGAGAAATTCCCAATTTTATCATTATCTAATTCATTAGTCTTACTTTCAATGATTCGTGACGTTTGTATACTGTTTATGAATTGCTTATCTAACCTGGGTTAGGGAGATGCTTTCTATTTTCAAAGCAACTTACTGCTCTAAACTTTCACATTTAGACCTCGAACCATTTAGAAATGACTTTTGTATGTGCGGATGAGAAGAGATCTAGAGGCATATTCCTTTCCTAGAAATATGTCTGTGAGGGCCGGAATGATAGCACAGAGGGTAGGGCACTTGCCTTGCATGCAGTCGGCATGGGTTCAGTCCCCAGCATCCCATAAGGTCCTTCAAGCCCGCTGCGAGTAAGCCCTGAGCACAACCGGTGTGACCCCCAAAATGAAAAAAATCAGCATTCATTTATGTGCATGTTTTCATCTTTCTCCCGAGCTCTATATCAATCCACAGTGCTATACTCTTGATACATAGCTTAAAATATTGGCAATGTGAGACTTTGTCAGGGAAAACTTCCCTTCTCTTTTAAAAAAATTTTTTTGGGGTTTTGGGCCACACCCTGTGGTGCTCATCCTTGGCTCGGCACTCAGGGATCATTCCTGGTGGGGCTCTGGAACCACACGGGGTGCTGGGAATTGGCTTGGCTGCGTGCAAGGCAAGGGCCCTCCCACCGTACTGTCGCTCCAGCTCCCCAACTTCCTTTCCCTTTTATTCTCACACATCTGACACCAAAAGTACGGGTGACTCTCCTCCTCCTGCAGTTCTTCAGCCCCCAGTGGACATCAACTGTAGTTCCTGCACATTGAACACAGTATGACATTGTCTTGCTGGAGATGGTATCACAGCCCCCCGATTGTGTCCTGCAGAACTGTTCCCCTTACCAATACCAATCACATGTCCAAGTTGCCATCTGAACTTCAGAGCGGTGGGTTATGCATTGGGATTCCCCTAATCCAGCTAGATACTTGAATGATGAGGCAAGCTCAGGGAAACGTTTGCTTATGTTACCAGTTTATTTTAATTTTTTTTGGGGGGGGGGAGAAACACACCCGGCAATGCACAGGGGTTACTCCTGGCTCAAGCACTTAGGAATTACTCCTAGCGGTGCTCGGGATCATATGGGATGCTGGAAATTGAACCCAAGTCGGCCTTGTGCAAAGCAAGTGCCCTACCTGCAGTGCTATCGCTCCAGGCCTTTATTTTGATTTTTAAACTTTAACACTGTGACACCCCGAGTAGAGCTCCGGCAGCCGAAGACCTCCAGAACCAGCCACAACCATGCTGAGACCACTCTCCACACGCATGAAGGTACTGGCAGAGGAACAAAGGCATGCAGGTCCTGGGGCTGAAATCTCCAAGCCTGCTCAGATTGGGGCTGAGCATCCTCCACCCAGATCCTCCATCTTCCAGTAGGCAAGGATCACACTCACCAACTGACCCCCAGCGCCATGTAATCCCATCAACGGCCAGGACTCAGAGACTATGAAACCCAGCTCTCATTCTTACTTTGGACAACCTGGCAGGCTGCCGAATGTAACCTGCCCACGCGGCAGAGTCTGGCAAACTCCCCATGGCGTACCCAATATGCCAAATACCAGTAACAATGATGGGTCTCATTCTCCTAACCCTGAAAGAGCCTTGAATATGGCACTTTTTAAAATCTCAGGGCTAGGACGAAGGAGACGTTACTGGTGCCTGCTCGAGGCAATCGACGAACAACAGGATGATGGTGATCGTGAACACTGTGACTGACAAAGTTGTTCACAGTAAGAGTTATTTCAGTCCCAATGTGCCCTTCTGGAGTGTCCCAAATCCCCTCCACCGGCTTGCTCTCTTAGCAGGCACTAATTAATTTACTTTATATTGCTTATTATTACAACATATATCTTGTAACAATGTTGCTAAAGTCATGGCCTTAGGATTTCCTGACTGGAGCCTTTTGTGTTACTGTTGTTTTGCACATCGAGCATAGAGGGTTTCAGATTTCCCATCCCATGTTCCTGTTGCTCCGGGGAAGTCAGCTCTGTGGAGTTTGGAGGGGTTTATGCAGCTGTTCGTTTCAGGGGCTTTGGAGCTGAGATGACCAAACGCAGGCATCTCTGGCCTCTCTGAGATCAGTCCTGAAGCCTGACCTTTGCTCTGGTGGTGACAGGAACCAGACGTGGTGGGTGGAGCTCTGGGCTTCAGCAGGGTGGTCACTCGGTCTGCCCCCATCCTGCCTAGGGTCCAGAGGTGTGGGCTGATGGCAGCCAGGCCTTCCTGGGACAACTCAGCCACCGGCCTCTCTCCAAGAGCATTCCCGAAGCCCGTTAGCAGTTTTTATATGAAGGTTATAGAGGACAGATGAGCAGATGGATGAAAGGTACGCGGGACGGAGTCTAATGGTTCCCCAACTCCAGCAAGCGCCCCCGTACCTATGGGATGAGGGTACACTGTTCTCCGAGCATGTGGTTGCTTGCACCAACCTGGGGCGTTCTCTGGAAACTATTCTCTGGTTTCCTGGAGGCTTCAGTACACAGACAGGCTCTATTAAATCACTGGCCATGCTGAGTGATTCAGCCTCCAGTCGGCTTCCCTCCCTGGAGAACGGAGCGAGGTGAGATCCATTATATGATTGAAAGGAGCTACTTCTGACGTACCGCAGACACTAATTTCTTTTTTCCCATAGGAAAGTCCAAGAGTTCTAGGTGCATGTTGATCGTCGATCGTCGATTTGCTCGAGCGGGCCCAGTAACGTCTCCATTGGAGACTTTGTTGTTACTGTGTCTGGCATATCGAATACTCTCGGTAGCTTGCCGGGCTCTCCGAGAGGGGTGGTTGAGAATAAACACGCATTTAGTCTAAGTCACAGCAAAGACTTTCACCTTTGACTTTAAAGATTATTTTAGGAGCTAGGGAGATGATTCAAAAGAGGGGGGAACATGCCTGGCACATATGAAGTCCCGACTTTGACCCTAACTCCACAGGCCGTTCCAACTCCTGCACTGCCAGGTGTAACCCTGATGCCCCAAGTGCTGCTGGGAAGGTCCCCCTATGAGAGCTTTAAAAGAGGATTGCTTGGGACTGGAGCGATAGCACAGTGGGTAGGGTGTTTACCTTGCACGCAGCCGACCCGGGTTCGATTCCCAGCATCCCATATGGTCCCCCGAGCACCGCCAGGAGTAATTCCTGAGTGCATGAGCCAGGAGTAACCCCTGAGCATCGCCGGGTGTGACCCAAGAAGCAAAAAAATAAAAAATAAAATAAAATAAAAGAGGATTGCTTGTACAATTCTGGTTCTTTCTGCCTTTCCACATAAGTTTTGGAATAATCTTATCTATTAACACCAACAATAACAAAAGTTAAAATTTTAATAGGGATCAGGTTAAACCTGTGTGTCGATTTTTAGATAATTGACCTCTTTATTATGTAAATCTTGTATAATCTTGTATATACACACCGGGTGTGTGTGTGTGTGTGTGTGTGTGTGTGGTGTATGTGTACACACTTCATCAGCAATATGGAGGTTTTTTTTGTGTGTGTGCTTTTTGGGTCACATCTGGCGATTACCCGGCGATTGCACAGGGGTTACTCCTGGCTTTGCACTCAGGAATTACTCCTGGCAGTACTCGGGGGACCATATGGGATAATGGGAATTGAACTCGAGTCGGCTGCGTGCAAGGCAAATGCCCTATCAGTTGTACTATGACTCCAGCCCAGAGTTTTTAGCATATAATTCCTTTTTTTTTTTTTTTGGATTTTCAGGTTTCTTTTAAAATACAATTTATGCAGGATTTTTGGGGTCTGATTTGGTTTTGATTTTTGGATATAGGAGCCATTCCCTATATAAATTTGTTTTAAAAAAAAAAAGGTATAGGCCACAGTTGGTGGTGTTTTAGCAATGCTGTGCTGGGAACCAAACCCAGGGCCTTACACATGCAAGATATATGTGCTTTACCCTTGATGCTGTCTTTCCAGCACCAAATACTATCCGGGTAGGGCGTTCGCCTTACAAGCGGCCAACATGGCCGACCCGAGTTCGATTCCTCCGCCCCTCTCGGAGAGCCCGGCAAGCTACCGAGAGTATTCGATATGCCAGACACAGTAACAACAAAGTCTCCAATGGAGACGTTACTGGGCCCGCTCGAGCAAATCGACGATCAACCGGAGGGCCTTTACCTTTACCTTTAGTGACCACACGTGGATTGCTAGTGTATAGACTTTTCATGTTAGTTTTTGCATCCTGTGACCTTACAGAGCCCAGTTAATCAAGGAAATATGTTATAGATTTCTTGTGGGTAGGATTTTGCGGGGGTGCTTTTTTTGGGTCACACCTGGCGATGCTCAGGGTTTATTCCTGGCTCTGCACTTAGGAATTAGTAGGGGGACCATATGGGATACCAGGGATCGAACCCGGGTTGGCCATGTGCAAGGCAAACTTCCTACCTGCTGTACTATAGCTCGGCCCCAATTTCTTGGGATTTTTATATGTAGCAAATTAAGACGTTTTTCCCCAGTTGGTAGGCCTTTGCCCCACCCCCTTTATTGTCTATTGCACTGCCTAGAATTTATAATATGATGTCAAATAGCACCGTCACACTGTCCTCCCCGTTGTTCATCAATGTGCTCGAGTGGGTCCAGTAACGTCTCTATTGTGAGACTTGTTACTGGTTTTGGCATATCAAATACGTCATGGGTAGCTTGCCAGGCTTTGCCATGCGGGCGAGATACTCTCGGTAGCTTGCCAGACTCTCAAATAAATAATGGTAAATTTGGAGTTTAGCTCAAAGTATGGGAGTGTGTACTTTGCATTCAGGAATCCCAGGCTGGATGCCCAGTACTGCACTGTCCACAGCGCCAAGCCAGGGCTTAGTTCCAAGAACTTCACGTGGCCCTCAAACAAAACAAAACAAAAATAATAATATTGGATGTTTGTGATCTTACAGGATAAGCATTTGATAAACCACAAAGTATAATGTTGCAAACATCTTTATAGATTAAAAAAAATTCTTCACTGTAGCACTGTCCTCCTGTTGTTCATCAATTTGTCGGAGTGGGCACCAGTAACGTCTCCATTGTGAGACTTGTTGTTACTGTTTTTGGCATATTGAATACGCCACAGGGAGCTTGCCAGGCTCTGCTGTGTGGGCAGGATATTCTCGGTAGCTTGCCGGGCTCTCTGAGAGGGAGAGAGGAATCGAATCCGGGCTGTCAAGGCAAACACCCTACCCGCTGTGCTATTGCTCCAGCCCCCAAAAAATTCAGATGGAGGAAATTCCCCTAATTTTTCTCGTCTCTTATAAACAGGTGTTGAATTTTGTCAAGTGTTTTTCACTAAATGAAAATTTATTATCCTGTCATTTTCTCTTTAGCTAATATGGTGAGTTATGCTGATTGATTTCTGATATTGAAACAGCCTTGTCCCTCTAGAAAAAACTTCACTTGGTCCTATTGTGTAATTATTTTTATGCATTACCAAATGACGAGTAAGGAGAGGCTGTTAAAATCTCAGGACTTGGACGAATGGAGATATTACTGGCACCCACTCAAGTAAATCGATGACCAACAGGATGACAGTGATACAGTGATGCAGTGATACCAAATTCTATTGATATTTTGTTAAGGATCCCTGACATGTACTCAGGAGAGGTAGTGATTGAAGTTTCCCTAATTGTATCATCTCGATGTCAGGGTAATAACCAGCTTCGTAAAATGAATTCAGAAATGTGCTCATTTTCCTTTGGAAGAGATGGTGCAAAATTTTTGCTAATCACTTTTTAAGTATTTTCCAGTGAAATCATAGATGCAAAGTTCTGTTTTTGGAGAAATTTCAAATTATGGATGCTATTTCTTAAATTGTTAGAGAGCTATCAAATAATCTACTTTATATTGGGTATGGTTTTCAAGGAATTATTTTACATTTTTCTAAACTGACAAATGTATTCATGCAGAGTTGTTCATAGTATACCTTCATTATCCTTAAGTCTGTAGTAATAATACTGTTTCATCCTTAACATCGGTGATTTATGATCTTCTCTTTCTTTGTCTCACTGAAGATTTGTCAATTGATCTTTCTAAAGAAATCAGTTCTACATTTTACTGGTTTTTTTTGGGGGGGGGCATTTTTGTTGGTTTTCCATTTCCATTGATTTCTGCTCCTATCTTTATAATTTTATTTTCTGTTTACTTTGGGCACATGTTGCTTTTCTAGTTCATTTATTAATTTATTTTGGATCTCCAAGTGGAATTAAAGTGGCCTGAGGCACTTCTGGAGATTCTTGGTCAACCAGGCCGACAACTTATTGCGAGGACCCAAGGCCCAACTGCTCAGGTCCAGCGACACTGAGGATTACCTAGTCCACCTGGGCAGTGCTTTGGGGTCTCCCATGCAACACCCAGCAGTTCTTAGACTCCAGGACTGTACCCAGCGATGATGTTCCGTGAACCATGAGATGCCAGGCATCAAAGGGCAGCTACAGGTACGGCATGAATGCATCTTCACCCCAAGCTATCTTTTTGCCCTTGCTTTTATTTATTTAGGGCTACACTTTGCTGTGTGACATCTTATTATCTCATTCCTACTTTGGACAAACTTGCAGGCTATCGAATGTAGCCTGCCCACAGGGCAGAGTCTGGCAAACTCCCCGTGGCGTACCAAATATGCCAAATACCAGTAACAATGATGGGTCTCATTCTCCTAAAGAGCCTTGAATATAATCTCAGGGCTAGGATGAAAGAGACGTTACTGGGGCCTGCTCGAGGCAATCAACGAATAACAGGATGATGAATGAATGAATGAATGAATGAACACTTTGCTGTGCTCAGGACCTACTCCTGTTTCTGTGCTCAGGGATCACTCCTGGCAGTGCTCATGGGATTGTTTGTGATGCTTGGGATCAAATCCCAGTTGGCTATGTGCAGGGCAAGCACCCTACCTGATGGACTATCTATCTGGCCCTCTTGCAGATTTCATGTTTGATTATAGTAATTGTTGAGAGATAGGAATTGGAGTTTTTCCTCAATTTAAATATTTGTTATAATTTTCATTTTTATCAGTTTCTTCACATATTTTAGGCCTCTATTGTTTTTTGCAATGATTAGCAATGATTAGGATTAGGATTGCTATGTCTTTGTGGTGGATTGATCCTTTATCATTATATAATGGTTCTTTTCCTCTGGTAATTTTCTTTTCTCTGGAACCTATTTTCTATGATATTAATATAGTCATTCCAGATTTCCTTTAATCCATGTTTGCATTTCTCTAACGAGTGAGGCTGAGTATCTCTTAATATGCGTGATTGCTATTCTTATATATTTGGTAGATAATGTGATTTCATATTCTTGGTTCATTTTTGAATAATTTGTTAATTCTCATATAAATACATGGATTTATGCATTAGAGATTTATCCATTTGTAAGGTGAGTAATAAAAACATTTTTATAGTTAGTCATTTTCCTATGACTGTTAATCATTTTATAATTTTCCTATGATTGAACTGGAGTTCAGTACTGTGAATTCCAGTGTTAGATTCTAGGAAACACTTTTTCTAGTTTGTTGCTTTTTGTGTGTATGTGTGACTTTGCTTATGGCATTTGCTTTGCTTTCTGATTGTTTGCCTGGTAAACAACTATTCACTGAGTGCTTATGAATCTACTTTTGGGGTTCAGAGGGTAGTTCTACCCTCTCTGCTTTATTATTAGGTTCTTGTTTGTCCCCCTGAAGATTCCATAGAACAGAGGCAAGAATCCTGGGTTCTGTAAACTCTTGGTTCTGCCATTCTCCGTCTATGTGATTTAGGTAAGTCTTGACACTTCTAAGCTTGTTTCCTTGTATGTAAAGTAAGGATAATTCTGCCAACACACGGTCTTTTGGAGGCACCAATGAAAGATGCATAGGTAACTAGTCAACAAGCCTTCAGTGAAGGTTCTATGTGTGCTTTTCTTTTGTTGTTAGACACAATCAAATATTTTGTTAATGGCCAGTGTGTTACCGGGGTGCTCTCCCTCATCACTGTCCAGGGGAGAAGCTCGTGATCACATGTCTCTGGGCTGACCTGCCTGGGCTTTTCTGCATTGTTGACAGACTTCTGGATGTGGCTCACATGGTCGGGTACTTTGATGGGGGTTGGCAGCTCTGAAAATTGAGTCTCTGCCAGGGTCATGGGGTAGAACCAAGATGCTCTGCCCGTCACTCTATTGTCCTGAGGACTGTGTGACTAGTCTTCTCTATGAGAAGGGGGCAGGAGGAGGTGTGATTAGAGACCCCACACGGCTCACCCACCTGATTTTGCTGGGATGAACAAAGTTATCTGGTTACCTGTCACCTGAGCGGGACTCACAACTCTGGAGCTAACAGGTGTAGACAAGCCTAAGCCAGCACTCAGGAAGGTCACGCAACTGGAAATGCAGGCGTCAGAAAAGAGAGAAGGCTGAGCTCTCCAGAAAGCTTTCAGGTCACAGGACCAAACAAGGCTTCTTGTATTCTTCTCTTCTCAGCGGAAGTGTTCCTTCTCTGACTCCAACCTTACACTCTTTTTTTTAAAAAAAAAGTTTTATTAGTGAAACACCATGAGGTACAGTTGTAGACTTACAAATTTTTGTGCTTGGGTTTCAGTTATACAATGATCAAGTACCCATCCCTCCACCAGTGCCCATTCTCCACCACCACGGACCCCAGCATCCCTCCCACCCACCCATCACTCCCCCCACCCCGCCTCTGTGGCAGGGCATTCCCTTTTATCCTCTCTCTCCTTTTAGGTGTTGTGGTTTGCAAAAGAGGCATTGAGTGGCAATCATGTTCGGTCTATAGTCTACTTTCAGCATGGAACGATCTGCCCTTACACTCTTTCACTGCCCCATTCTACTTACAATGACCTGGTTCTCTCCCAGTCTGTCAGCTCCAAGAGCCTCAGAAGCCCTATCGGTCTTGTTCATCCACTAGCATATGGCCTTGTTCTCTGTAGGGTGTGTCTGTATTCTGCTAATACATTGAGTTGTTGAGGCAGTACCTGGTGCTTGATAAATATTCATAGAATAAACGAGTGAATGAATCAGAGTCTAATGTCGTCAGTCCAGCCACTCACCTACTACAAGCCTGAATTCTTGCCTCCAAATTCCTATCAGCCATGCTAGAGTTTGTCAACAAAACAACTCTGTGGTCTGGGTGCTCTGAATTTCCCAAGGCTGCTTATTTCTATGCAGTCTATTGGCCAGGAAGTTCTTAAACTGAAAGTATCTTGAGACTTCCAGTCAGTAATTTTGTTCTAACTCAAAGGTCACATGAATCAAGTCTAGGCCCTCTTTGTGATGAAAGATCTTTAGACACCTGAAGTTACTTCTCACACCCACCTTTTTTCCAGGTTAATCACCAGATCATCGATTAGACACATGCTTGTTGAGTACCTACCCACTGAATAGGCTAGAAAGCCCAATGATGAAAGATAAAATAGCCGTCCTCAACAGGTTACCCATCTGGTAGAGAGCCATAGAAAAGAATCGAATGGGATAGGTTTTAGGAAGTTATGTACTCATGCTGGGGAAACACTACAAAAAAATGAACTATGGAATGTGCTCCAAGTAAACCAGGAAAGAGAAGACTTTACCTGCAGAAGGAAGAACAACCACGAGTCTATGAACGTGATAACCCATGGCATGTTCTGGACACTCTAGCAAGCTCCTCCTGGCCAGGGCTACTGGAAGTCGGAGGTTGCACACAGCAACCTGTTTATGCCTGTTGGCACAGAAAACTTACTAATATGTCCTCTCTCTCCAAAGTATCCCATAGTGGACACGCCATAGCCATGCAGCCGGACTCCACGCCAGGCTGTTTCATTTGGGGCAACCCAGAGTAGGGTGAGTGAGTTCCCCTCCCCGCCCCAAGAAGCCATTCCCAGCAGCTGAAAACCTCCAGAACTCAACTGCTGTCATGCTACCAGCCATTCTCCACATGCTCAGACGGGCCTCTGCCATGAGTGAACCTACTGAGGCTGCGAGACATCTGATACCACACAACACTAATATTCCACGAGTAGCACACCACATTTGATGGGGTTTAAAGTAAGAAGGCAACCACTCTTAGGGGGAAATATATTTTTACATATATATGTATACATATACACATATATATGTATATATAAGTATACACACACACATATATATACAAGCACACAAGGCTCAACCTTTAATAGCATGTTATTAATCTCTTATAGAAGGGCTTAATGGCTCCTGGGTGAAACAATTTTCACACACTTTCCTTTAAGAAACCTTTTTTTGGATCATTTTTAGTCAATTATTAATAACAAGCAATACAAAATAAATAATTTTTTTTTGCTTTTTTGGGTCACACCTGGCAATGCACAGGGGTCACTTCTGGCTCTGCACTCAGGAGTTACTCCTGACAGTGCTCAGGGGACCATATGGAATGCTGGGAATCGAACCCGGGTCGGCTGCATGCAAGGCAAATGCCCTACCTGCTGTGCTATCTCTCCAGCCCCCAAAATAAATGATTTTGGTTCTGCTTTGGGGGCAGGGTTTGGGGTTCAGGATGGAAACATCCAAAATATAATGGTAGGAAGGTGTAATGGTGGTGGATTGGTGTTCAAATATTAAATGTAATCAAGTATTATGAACTACTTTATAAAAATAAAATTGAAAATTCTATCCCCCGCCCCCCAAAAAAGTATCCCATATTGCCCCCAAAACACATAGCAGAAATGCCATGCAAATTTCTATGCTTATTGCTGCACTGATACTACACTTAATCTTAGCCAAAAAGTCGAGAAGTGAAGCCAAAAGGTCAAGAATTAGGGATGCTGTCTCGTTTGACAAGGCGTCGAAAATCAGATGGACTGGACACATAATGAGATTTGGAGACGACCGCTGGACTAGAGCCATTACCGACTGGATTCCACGGGATGTCGAAAGATCGCGTGGCCGCCCACCTATGAGATGGTCAGACTTCTTCATAAAGACCCTGAACGATCGGTTTGAGGTCTTCGTGTTCCTAGAATGAGCAGATACCATTGGGCTACATTAGCATGCGACAGGGATGAATGGAAACGTTACTGGCGCCCGCTCGAGCAAATTGATGAGTAACGGGATGTCAAGTGATCAAGTGATCAAGTGATTGCTGCACTGTTCACAACAGCCACAATCTAGGAACAACTCGAGTGCCCAAGAGCAGATGAGTGGGTAAAAAAACACATCTACACAAAGGAACACTACACAGCCACCAGGAAAAATGGAGTCATGAGGGGTAGGAGTGATAGTACAGCGGTTAGGGCATTTGCCTTGCATGCGGCCAACCCGAGTTCAATTCCAAGCATCCCATATTGTTCCCCAAGCACTGCCAGGAATAATTCTGAAGTGTAGAGCCAGGAGTAACCCCTGTGCATCATCGCTGGGTGTGACCCAAAAGAAAAAAAAAGTCATGAAATTTTTTTATAAATGGATGGACATGGAGAGTATCATGCTGAGTGAAATGAGTCAGAAAGAGAGGGACAGGCAGAGAATGACTGCATTCATTCGTGGGATATAAAAAACATGAAACTATTACCCAAGGACAGTAGAAACAAGGGTCCAGGAGCACTAGCTCATGGTTGGAAGCTTGCCACCAGTGGTGGGAGATGACAGTTAGGAAAGAGAAGGGACCACTATGACAATGATTGTCAGAAATAATCACTCTGGACCAGAACTGAGTGCTGAGAGTAGGTAAAGTGATATACATGGTTACCTTTCAGTACCTTTATTGCAAACTCTAATGCCCAAAAGGAAATGATACCCCAAACTCAATCATGAACAACTCTGTAACCGTGTATCTCATGGTGAGTTAATAATTTTTTTTAAGTATCCCACATTGGATGATAAATTATACAGCCACTCTGCCTAGGGCTTATAGATCTGGAGCTGGGCGTGATGAAGATGGGGATACGCAGGATGAGCTAAAGGGCCTTGTGAGCCAAGTTTAAGAAAACCATTCAGTTTGCTGGGCTCTTGATGGGATGTGCCTCTGAGGTCATCTTCTCCAGAGAGCTAAATCACAGATCAGTCTTCTTGTTGAGGTGATTACAGCTGTGGGTTACCGTGCATAGACACTCCCAAGCGTTTTCCATATCAGCTGGGGTGTGGCCCAGACAACCTTGTAGATCCTTGTTCATACAGCTCTTGAAACTGATCCTCTGCCACTGAGACTTGCTTTTAAGTTGTTTTGGCTTGTTTGTTTGTTTGTTTTTTATTCGGAGGCCACACCTGGCAGTGCTCAGAGTGTACTCCGGCCTCTGTGTTCACGGATCATAGACCACCTCAGGAGACCAAGCCCGGGTCAGCTGTGTGCAAGGCAACTCCCTACCCACCCCCCCATCTTTCCAGCCTCTCCTTTGACTTGTTGGTCTGCGTGTACATTTGTTACAGTAGGCAGTCCTCTTTGGACCTTCTATTCCCAACCACAGGCTTTGTAAGCTTCCCTGGAAGGGAACTGCTGGTTCAGAAGCTGACTAGATAGAAACAACTTGCTTTAAAGTCTTGGAATGGTTTGTACATTGGAGGAATTTGTAAAAATATTCATGTGAATCATCTGAGTTTAATATGATGCAATAACCAGGAGTATTGAGTTAGATCTTTATAGTGAAGTTCATGGAAATGGTTAAACATAGGAATACTTAAATTAAGTGAAAACTGGATAGTAAAAGAGGACACTTGATATTTGTCTAGGTAAAAAGGTACCTTTCTGGTACTCCCGACAACATCTAAGTGCAGGTATTAGTTTGCACCCCTAAACTGGATGTATCGGTCCTTTCCAGGAGGCCAGTTTCAGGATGCTTTTGCCAGTCATCAGTAGACCCTCATAGTTCAGAAGGTCTTCCTCAGTTCCATCCCAACCACTGCTTTGATTTGGATGCTCAGATAGTACATAAGGTGACTAGAAGTGGTCATGTCACTCCACCTTTCTCTTTCCTCCTTTTTAACCTTCAGGTGGGTTTAGGAACTTCGGTATCTGATTTTCTTTTTTCTTTCTGTTTTTGTGTCATAGCTGGTGATGCTCAGGGGTTACTCCTGGCTCTACATTCAGGGATCACTCCTGGAAGTGCTCAGGGGACTCTATGGGATGCAGGGGATTGAACCCCTGTCAGCAGCGTGCAAGGCAAACACTCTACCCTCTGTACTATTGCTCCGTCCCCATGGCATATGATTTTCTAGGGTCACTATAATTGAGTCATAAACTACATAGATTGAACAACAGAAATTGATTTCTTCACCATCTAGAGACCAGAAATATGAGATCAGGGAGTCCCAGGACTGGTTCCTTCAGGGACTGTGTAGGAGAATTTGTCACATGCCTCCCTCTTGACCTGGTGGCTTGCTGGCAAGTGTTGGCATTCTTTTGTTTGCAAAGCATCACCCCAACCTCTGCCTTTCTCTCTGTGGGGCCTTCTCTCCATGTTCATTACTGTCCACGTTTCCTCTTTTCATAAAGACAGCAGTTGTAATTGGAATTACTCCTACTTTCCTAATTCCCTCAGTAGTGACCCCATATCCAAAAAATGTCATACACTAAGGTATAGGGAGGGGTCTGCTAAGACTTCAGAGGGTCACAGTTTACCCTACCAATACAAAGGAAGAGAAAGACCATCATCTTTTTTTTTAATGCTTAATCTTTGTCTTTAATAATCCTTACTATTCGCTAAGAAGAAACATACTTTTCCTAGGTTGTGTTTTTTAGCACAGCGGGTAGGGCGTTCGCCTTACAAGCGGCCAACATGGCCGACCCGAGTTCGATTCCTCCGCCCCTCTCGGAGAGCCCGGCAAGCTACCGAGAGTATTCGATATGCCAGACACAGTAACAACAAAGTCTCCAATGGAGACGTTACTGGGCCCGCTCGAGTGAAGCACCATGGGGTACAGTTGTAGATTTACAAATCTTTGTGCTTGGGTTTCGGTCATACAATGATCAAATACCCATCCCTCCACCAGTGCCCATTTTCCACCACCATGGAAAATATCCCCCCCATCCCCCCCACCCACCCTGCCTCTGTGGCAGGGCATCCCCTTTTGTTCTCTCTCTCCTTTTGGGTGTTGTGAAGACCATCATCTTAAGTGTAACCTATTACAAATGAAATTTGGGGAAAATCATCAAGTCAGAAAGAATCTCAAAGTCAAGAGAGGAGTACCTCAGTTCAGCCACAAGTTAAAGGGATAGCACACCAGACAAACATTAGTCTGCCTTGAGCTCTGACTGAGTTTTAGCCCTGAGCGCTCGGTTGGGACATGGCTGGCTTGGCCATGGGTGTCATGGGACCATGAGAAGCTTGTTTTCTCCCATCCTTTCCCCTTCATTGCTGTTACAATGTCCACCTCCCAAGATTCCCTTCCATTGGCTGTGGATCTCACTGGGGGTTGTATAATTGACATGCCTGGAATAGAATTCAGTGAAGTGGGGCAGTACCCAGGACAGAGCTCACGATCTCGCACGTGCAAGGCTGGTTCTCTACCACCGAGCCACATACCTAGGCCCTGGGAATCTTGTTTTTGTCTCTTATTTCACTTTCCATAAAGTATATGTTCTATTCTGATCATAAGTGAATTATTATTATTATTTTTGGTGCCACACTGATTGTGCTCAGTTACTCTAGGCTATGTGATTAGTGATCATTCCTGGCAATGCTCAGGGGTGTCTGTGTGGTGCCCAGTATTGAACCTCGGTTGGCTGTGTACAAGGCAAGTGCCCTACCCACTGTACTATCTCTCTGGCCCCAATTCCTTCTTTTTTGCCTAGAAGGAAGCATAAAAGGGGCTGTTTCATCCTTCATGCCCTACCGAGGTCACGAGTTGCCCCCCACGAGCGGCTCTCCGGCACGGCCATGGCTCCAGAGGCAAAGGGACTTAGTCTAGAGCCCGGCAGCTTGCAGCAGAAAAGTGAATGGACCTTGTGTTAAAGTATGGTGCCATGCCTCCCCGGGAGGGAAAGGGTGTTGCTCCCTTCCGCCTTTCCCCCACCCCCCCCACCCCGGGCAGCAAGGTGGCCGCCGCCTCAGAGCTTATAGGAAAGCCAAGTATGAGCCAGTGGTGACGGGGCAACTGCAGTCTCCTGGGAAGGGGGGGTGTTACTGGCTCATCCTTCACGCCCTACCGAGGTCACGAGTTGCCCCCCACGAGCGGCTCCCCGGCACAGCCATAACACCAGACACACAGAAACCAATCTCGTAATTATCTGGCTCTTTGCAGAAATCCAAAATCGTGGCCACGTGACATTATATGATTCTCATAACCAGCTGTAGAAAACAAAGTATTTCACAATGCCTTTTCAGCAATTCTGATTGTTTGGGGGGGGGGGGGGAATTCTAAGCAATAATGGTGCATCTTTTGTTGAAATAATGAATGCAATCAATGTAGAGAAGAGTTAAGTAGAAATCATCTGCCTCACAGGCATTGGGAAGGGTCGGAGGGGGGTATATTGGGGTTCTTGGTGGTGAAAAATGGGTACTGGTGAAGGGAAAGGTGTTTGATGATTGTATGACCAAGACTTAAACCTGAAAGCTTAGTAACTTTTCCCACAGTGATTCAATAAATAAATAGAAGAAGAAAAATAAATAAATAAATTATGAAAAAAAAGTAAGGTGGGGTTCATGCCCAATTCAATCAGCTAATCAGTGGCTGAATAAATAGCAGTACTCCTACCTAAAAAAAGGGGGGGGCTGTTTAAAACACCAGTGTGAGAACTGAAAAGAGAAGGGCAGGTCATGTTTGCCTGGGGTGCAACGGACCCAGGTTCAGCCCCTGCCAATGCTAAAAGGGATCCCACTGAGCACAAAGCCTGGAGTAGTTTCTAAGCATTGCTGGGTGTATAGCGTGCTAAAGAAGCAAACAAAATCCCCTTATACAAAAACAAAACAAAACAAAACAATCCCCTACAAATATCAAGTATTTCCTTGAGTGAAATCGCCTCAGTGGCAATTGCTGTTTTTAAGTTGTTGTTTTCGCTTTGTTTCAGTGCTGGGGAACAAATCTTGCACCTCCCATGAGTAAGGCAGGTGCTCTATCACTGCTTTTAGGCTTAAGATCAAGAGAGTTTATCCCACAGCCCCCGAGGGCTCAGACAAAAGGTTTCTCCTCTGTGTCCAGTGCTCAATTGATTTCCAACAAACAGCTGAATTGGAGATACTCCATGTCTTGATCTGGGTGTTGAACAATGGTATTTTTTCGATAGCACATGGGTTAAGGCACTTGCTTTGTATCCCACTGACCCAGGTTTGAATCCCCAGCAACATATATGGTCCCCCGAGCACCGCCAGGGTCACCCTTGAGCAGAGAGCCAGACATAACACCTGAGTACCACTCTCTAAAAAAAACAACCCCATAATTCATCAAGTTGTATTCTCTATTTTGTGGAATTTTTGGCACATATGATTATATATACACACACATATAGACATATATATGTATGGATACATATACATGCATATGTATATGTATCCATACATATATATTTAAGCCTTAAAAATAATTGAGTTTCTTGGTCATAATGCACTTGATGGTGTTTTGACAATCAAAAACATGGAGATTATACCATACAATGTAGAAATTTTAATTTTCTTTATCTTGGAGGAAAAGGATGGAATTCACAAAAAGGAGTGATTCACTAAATTATACTGGAATCTCAAAAGAAATTGTTCAGATGGCAGGAAGAAAGAAAACATGGCCTAACAACGTTTTCGAGCACTTTGGGGGCGGGGAGCTAGATATTATTCTGGTTGACTGTTTCCTGTTGGGGACAAAGAATACCAAGGGACCTGCAGGCTGCTTTGGCCGCCCAGAGCCAGAGGGAGCAGGAGGCGGGGTTATGTGTCAGCACAGCATGTCACGTCTGCTCGAGGGAGGGCCGTGTTCCGTTCTGAAGCAATATTCTTCCCAACAGAGCTGGGCAAGCAAAGGGCTGTAGGCAGCTCCTTTGTGTGTGCTCCAAGAAAACACGGGAGTTCTAAACTGCTTGTTTCTATGAGAAAAGGAAGAGCTCTCCATGATATCTCAATGCATTCTGGGTAGTTTTGGAGGTTGGGACAAGAGATAAACCCTCTCACCGGGCTGTCTGCCCCAGGGTGTGCTGAGATGGCTCCCATAATTTAACACAAAGAACTAAACTTGCGCAGGGAAAGAGAAGGAGAATAAATCCTCCACTCAGGCAGGTGCCTAGTAAATCACAATTTTCAAACAGAACCATTTCCCGCAATGATCCGGCATCCTCACTTTCTTGGAGTGTGGGAAGGTTGGGCCAACCTTTCTACTCTGTTGAAAACAAGAGCAGAGCACCATGGCAGCTATGCCGCTGTCCATGTACATACTTGTACGTACCCCTTTTTCGTCCTTAACTCTTCTCCCTTTTCCAAGCCCTTGAACCCTCTAATGTACCATGCAGCTCACTTCTGTGTATGTCTTGGTTTCCTTCTTCCAGAGAGTTACGTTGCACGAGAGCCGTGATCTTCATCTTGCTCAGTGATACGTCTTCATTGAGGGTTTTGCACCCGCCACTTCATAGCTGAATGAATAAATGAGTGATCATAAGGCTTCCACTCCCAAATGAGAAGTCGCTGCATCATCTGATGGGGACCCCGGAAGACGTGGGCCTTTGCCCACCCATCTTACATATCTGCCCTTGCAGCCTGCATGCCAGCCTCACCTTCCCCTTCTCCTTCCACTTGTCTCTCTGGCGACACTGGCCTTCCTGCACTCTTCATGTCTATGGTTCCCTCAGCAGGACACACTTCCTGCTCCCCTCTGCCTGTATGTAGATACTCATCCTGAGTGCTCCTCTCAAGCTGTGCTAGATTCCTATTTGGAAGGCGGCCCTGCCTAGGTCAGCTCCCCTGAGCATGGAAAATAACTCCCCTTGTTTGGGGGAAAAAAAAAAAAGACTGGAGGGACAGGACTACAGAGATAGTCCAGAGGTTAAGGCTCCTGCCTTGATGTGACCAACTCTGATCTGATTCCTGGAACCACACGGTCTCCCGAGCATCACCAGTTGCAACTCTGGTGACCTGAGCATTGCTGGTACAGACTGGTGTCCTCCAAGCACTGCCTAGGAAGCCTGGCTGATCTCCAGCACTGCAGGGCCCAAGCAGCTCCACCTCCTCAGACCCTGTCATTGAAGCCAAATGGCCAACCTAGTTGGGCAAGAATCACCTGGACCCCCAGGCCTCGTGAGCACCACCACTTGGGAAGTTTCCACCCTCAAATAAAAAATTAAAGGGCAAAAGAGATAGTACATAGGTAGAGTGCTTGTCTGACACGTGGCTGACTCTGGTATGATCCCCAGCTCTATAAAGGGTTCCCCCTACCCCCAGCACCACCAGGAGTGATCCCAGCCAGGAGTAAACCCTAAGCAATGCTGGGCGTGGCCCCCAAATAAAACAAAACGAAGTTATATTGAAACTGCTGGAGAAAATGTTTTGGGTTCCTTTTGGTAAGACAAAAGGGTTTGATTTATGTATGGAGGTAGATTTGCCCCTCCTACCCCAGAGCCCTGGGCTGTGGGTCCAGGTGCCGGACAGCTGTGGGAACCCAGCCTTGCTGAGTGAGTCAGCTGGGGAACCGGTTCTGTGGGACCAGGCAAGGAATAAACCTGGGTCAGGTTCATAATTACCCCTTTGGTCCTCCGTTTTAACAGCACTTGTATTGCTCTGGGCCTCTTTATTGCATCCCATCTGTGTCAACACTGGGGAGCTTCACTTCCCAGTGTGACGGGATCCCGGTCACACTGTTCATCCCCTGCATAGGGTGGCCAGAGGTCCTCCCAACCAGACCATCTCGTGGTTCAGGGCCCTTCCTGGCATGGTGTGGGCAGACAGGGAGAGTATCCACACAGATGCTTCTGAGAAGTGATATGGGAGAATTGGGGAGAGTTGGAGGGAAACTTTCTCTCTCTAGCAAGGGTTAAGGGCTGAAAATGAAGACCCAGAGCAGGTACCCGAATCTCCAAAGTCACACAGCGTGTGAGGCATGAGAGCAAGTAGAGTTTTACTGGGCCTGGGTTCTTGTGGGGGAGAGGTTGGAGGGAGTGAGGAGGGGAATGGCAGGAGCTCCAGGTTCAGTTGCCATGAGCTGTTGGGACCAAAGCATACATGTAGATGAGGAGAGAGAATTGAGCAACTCTTATCTGGGGGTGTTCAAACTACCAGTGTCTGGGACACACCCTTCTTTCACTGGTCTGTAGGAGAGCTGGGCATGTGGATGGATTTTTAAGTCTCTGGAAGGTTAGACCTGGCTTGGGCTATTGAACTTTCTCGCTTGAATGCAGAATTCAGGTGCACGTGTTCAGAAGCTTGTTCTAGATGCATTCCTGTGACCCATCCACGGGAGCAGGTCTCAGCGGGACAGCTTGGCCCCCTGGGCGCAGCCCACACATTTGCAAAGTTTTCACAGTAATGGCAGAGTTCCCCTGGCATGCATCCGGCAAGGGAAGCTACATTATCTTGCAAGGCAGACACTCTTTACTGTCATAAAGGGTCCTGTGTTCCACACAGCTCTTCCACATCCTACTACAACATTCATGTGCGTGAAAAGTCAGTCCTCACGCACAGAAACCAAAAACTCCACTTGTGTATGCGTTCAAGATTTCTTCTTACCTTTAAAAAAAGTGTGTTTGCCATGGATTGCAATAGTGGTGAGATTTGTGCGTTAGCGACGCTTGCTCTGCAACAAGCATCACCAGACTAGCAGGACCTTCCTGCTGCTGTGTCTGAGTCTCACCTCATCCTCCCTCAACCCCTCTGCTTCCACCCACAACTTCCCAAGCTCAGGTATAGGCAGACTTGCACGGTCTGTTCCCACTGGCCTCTGTCTATTCCTTTACTGTGTTTACAAAAAGATTTCTCTTCAAATATAGCTTTAAATAATAAAATAAAATAGAGCTTTAGGGATTGAAGAGCTTAGCAGGCGAGTACATAAGGTACTCACTCACCTTGCATGCAGGTAACGTGGTTTGATTCCTGGAACTGCAAATGATCCCCTGAGTCCAGGAGTCATCCCTGAGAGTATAACCAGGTCTAAGCACTGCTGAATTTGGCCCCCAAATAAATAAATAAATAACAGCAACCCACCATGGCTTTATTAGTACACTTTCTAGAGGATAGTTAACATTTTGAGAGTTGTTCTTCAGTGGGCTCAGAACTTTATCAACTGATTGCTCTGTCTTAGAAACTCTAGCACTCCTGGCAATGTGCTCACACAGGGAGGAAGTCATCTAACCAGCACCTCTCCATGGGGCTGCCTCTGTAGCATCTACATTCATTATCATTGTTTATAGTTACATAAAGACATTCATTTAGCCCATATTCTAATGTCATTTATTAAGTGCTGACTCCCCTTTAAGGGAAAAATTTAATGCATATTTATTGATATTAAGTGCAGGCATCTGCAAGCTTCATATATAATTGTATCGTGGTTCTTAAATCTAACATCGTCGGGTGGAGAGAGAGTCCAGTGGGGAGGGCACTTGCCTTGCACTCAGCCAGCTCTTTCATCCTCAGCCCCACCGTGTTCCCTGAGCCCTGCCAGGAGGGAGCCCTGAACAGAGCCAGGAATAAGCCCTGAGCACTACCAGGTGTAGCCCCAAAACGAAGAAACAAAACAACAAGCAAAAACATAAATTTAAGAGCTTATATTACTTCGTGAAAGAATTATATGTACTGGTAGGCATCTTGCCAAATCCAAGGACTGCTTGCTCCCTGCTTAAAGGTTAATATTTGAGAGAGGAGTTGACACAATAAAAACAAAACAAAACAAAATGCACTTTTTTGGGGTGTGTGTACTGGGGACCAAACCCAGGGCATCATGTACACAAGGCAAGGGCTCTACTGTGGAGTTTGATTCCCACTCCCAAGAAAAATAGCTTTTTTCAGGTGCTCTCAGCCTGAGAAGATAAAGAACTTATCTTTAAATTAAAAATCAAACTCAACTCCCTCCCAGGCTGGGGTTTGGGGTTTCTAAAGGGCTGTTAGGGGCTAGAGGAGCCCAGTCATGCAAGGTCATGCTGACGTCAGTGGTTTGATAAAATCACTGGGCCATGCCAACCTGTTCTTTTTGTTTTATGGGGCTACACCCAGCAGTGCTCAGGGCTTACTCCTGGCTCTGTGCTCAGGGATCATTCCTGTCAGACTCGGGGGACCATATGGAGTTCTGAGGAGCGAACCCAGGTCGGCTGCTTGCAAGGCCTAATGTCCTTCTCACTGTTCTCTCTCTCCAACCTTACTCACCTGTCCTTTGTCAAACTGAAGCTGACACCAGTGAGCAGTGTGAACCTCTGGTAGTCGGTACTGGCCAGCCTAGTGGTGTTCATTCTTTTCCTCTCATTTGTAATAGGTTCCCAGTTCAGCATGAATTGCCGCTTATAGAATCATTTCTGAACTTTAGGAGAAAGGCCGGGGTGAGAAAGAAGTCTAAAAACTCTTCAGACCACAAGATGGAATATCTAGTGTTTACTCACAGGCAGGCCAACCGTCCTGCTTCTAACAAGTACGTTTTGCCATTCCTAGAAACAGAGAGTGTCGGGCTGGTTTGGGATTGACTGACCTACAAACAGAATCTCGGGAAAGTGCATCAGAAGCACTTGGGCAAGTCTTGGAAAGGTCTAGGGTGTGCAGGGTCATGGTTGGAGGGATAAATCAACTGCCAGGCACTGGGCCTCCTGGGGCCTGAAGCCAGACCTGGAGCAATGAAGTGACACGCCTAGGTTCTGTCTGCCCGTTCACAGAACCCAGGCTGGAATCTCAGCTGGCTCTGTTGGACGTGTGATAAGAGGGGGTGATTGTGGTAATCCTGGAGAATTGACGGGACTTGAGTCGTGGGTGGATACACAGTCCATCTCCTACCATTGCCGTTTGTCTTGGAGTGAATGCTTAGAGCCTTGTGTCACCGCTGAGAAGGGCCAAATACAGGGAGACAAAGGGAGAGGGGGCCCAGAGTTGAGCTCCAAGGACAGGCGGGGCCACTTGCCTTCAAAGCTTGTTCTGTCCTTGAGCGGGCCCAGGCCAGTTGGTTTCCTTCTGCCCGAGGAAGTTTGTATTTATTTGGGTTTTGATAAGCACTGCAAAGTTGTCGATGCTTTGGTAGGAGCGAGGGTGTAGATTGGAGGCCGTGGCCGGTTTCCTTGGGAAAGGTGGGGCTTCCTCAAAAAAGAACCCTCACTTCTCTGAGGCCTGGTGACTGGCTTCTGGCTGAAAGGACTTGGGGCCATATCCCTTGGGTCCTCATTGCACCTTGTTCACCCCGGCGTGTTCATGCATGCTTGTGGGCCGGCTGCCCCCATGTTGGGCTGACCCGTAACTTGGTGTCCTCATGACAGTTCCCTCAGGACTAAGCCCACCTGTTGCTCTTCGTGGTGAATGTTTTGCTGGCTCTGGGGAATGGCCATCCACTAAGGACCTTCCCAGTCCCCGCTCTTCCGGAGAAGCCCAGAAGCTCTGAACCCCCAAACTCTGTCTAGAGGTGAGTTTCCACAGGAGGACCCCAGGGTGGTGGGTGGAGGGTGATGGGGGCAGGAGTGAAGGCCTGGGTAGTGTATGTGCTCTTGCATTTTAGGGAGTGTGTGTGTGTGTGTGTGCGCGCGCTTATGTTTTGGGGGAGGGTTATCCTGTTCCTAACTTGGCCATAGGGAGCTGCTATGTTAAACAGAACCAGATGTGCCGGCATGGATGGTTATGGAAGATGCCACAGCAGAGGGCTGTGGCTGGGCACCTGGGGCACCTTCCACAGGCTGACTACCACCCACCTACAATGCTGCGGCAAAGCAGGGATCCCCTTGTACCCTGACCCAGTGCGTTCTGGCACCATGACCGATGGCATGACCCCAGATCATCACAACAAGAAGGAAAGAGAATGCAAGAGAAGCCACAGAAGTAAAATTCCAGGTCATCTTCCTCCCTACTTTTCACCCATTCTCTGCACCTTTTCTTCATCGTTGGCCGTAAGCCCTAGCTGCTGTTTTTTTGTTTTGTTTTTTAAAGTCTTAACCACTGGCTTCTTAAACTGTGGGTGTCACCCTTGTGGGGTCACGTTACTGAATGTAGGGCAGGCAAAAGTTTTCTTCTAAAATAATTGTTTTCTTTTTGGTACATTTGATCTGTATACCTATTTTATATGGGGCTGGAGCGATAGCACAGTGATAGGGCATTTGCCTTGCATGCAGCCAGCTCAGCAGAGCCAGGTTCAATTCCTCCGCCCCTCTTGGACAGCCTGGCAAGCTACCGAGAGTATTCAATATGCCAAACACAGTAACAACAAGTCTCACGATGGAGACGTTACTGGCCCGCTTGAGCAAATTGATGAACAATGGGAGGACTGTGACCATGACCTATTTTATATACCCGGGCTTACATGAAAATTTCTCAGGTGGAAAAGTGTCGCGAGTGGGAAAAGTTTGAGAAGCCTTAAGCCACCCTCAATCCAGCATTACTCCTCTATCTAATTATGCTTTTGATGTCACTGGGAGATCTTAAAAAATTAGATTTAGATTCCGAAGGTCTGGAATGGCGTGTCAGGAATCTCCATCTCGAACAGATCCCCCAGATATCACCAGTGCTGATGGTTCTCAGAGGGAAACAATCTCTGCATCTCCCCCTCGCATTCTGCTCGGCCCCTAGGTCTAGCCCCTGTGTGGGGTCGTCTGGGGGCGGACTGGGAAAGGAGATGCCACAGGCAAGCCTAGGCCACACTCCTTCCACATCGTTCTCTGCTCTGAACTCTAATCCAACCTTTGATTGGTGCCCCCCCCCCCGCCCTTTCCCCATCTTCCTATTTGCTTCAAGCACACACGAAGACCCGCAGAACATACCAAACCCATAGCTCGAATTTTATTCCATTCTGGTGCAATGAATGTAATTTCCTGGTGAAGGCTGAAGTTTTCTCACTCTGTCCTCTGCATCCTTTATCTCTGATTTCTTCAACTTGATGCTTTTCTTGCTTATCTCAGTTGTTTTGTTTTTTTGTCTTATTTTGGTTTTGTTCCACACCTGGTGATTCTCAGGGCTTACTCCTAGCTCTGTGTTTGTAGATCACTCCTTGGAGGACTGTGCTTGGAAGACTGTAGGGGGTGCCAGGATGGAACCCGGGTCAATCATGTGCAAGGCTGGTTCCTGTTGGACTATGGCGGCTCTGGCCCATTCATCCCTGATGGTATTCTATGTTCAGGGGGGACTGTAGCACAGAAGCGCAAAGGGCCTCAAACTCACACACACACACACACACACACACACACACACACACACACACACACACATTTTCTGGGTTCTGTCATAAAGTGCCTTGGTTTCTTCCTTCACATACAGTGGGGCTGAGTTGACCTGGCAAATTGCTGAAGGTCCTTTGAGCTCCCTCATGCTTTGATTCCAAGGAATGAACCAGCACGTTTTAGATCCTCCCCACAAAGTTTGATGCTGTAACTTCCCTCTGAACCCAACCCCTTCCTGCTGTGTGTCTATGGGATCATCATTTACCATCTCTGCGCCTTGGTGCCTTTGTTTACCAGTAGGGAAGTGAGTCACCAGAGCTGTGCACATTAGGATGTAGACAAGGCCTTGGAGATAAAAGTGCCTAGCATAGTTCTTGGCTAAGTGTTCTGGTCAGTTCAGGCTGCTATTGGAAACTGCCATCATCTGAGTGATTTAAAGAGCAGTCATCCCAGTTTTTCAGGCCAGCAAGTTCAAGGTGCTGGCAGATTTGAATTTTTGGTGAGGGCAGATACCACCCGTCTCACTGTGTGCATACACAACCTCCTTGTGCAGGCATGGAGAACATGCTGGTCCCGCTTCCTTGTCTTGTAAGGACACTGATTCCATGATAGAGCTTTTCCTTCACGACTTTGCCTCGACCTAATCACTTCTCAAACGCCCACCTTGAAAGTAGAGTTCAACATGTGAACTGGCAGGGGCATGGGTGGAAACACATGCCACCCCTGAGGGTTAGTCTGTAATGGTTGATGTGGTTTGTTCAGTGCCAACAATGGGCTGGTGGAACAGTGAAGCTGTAATGCAGTGGAGGCCTCAGGTGTGGACCCTTTCCCCCACTCAGCTGGCAGAGACACTCAGAAGTGATGAGCTGCAGCTAAGGAGGAGACTGGACGAGGGGGGAGATTTTTAGCATTTGAAGAAACGGTGAAGAAACATAGAGTGGTGGGCGCAGGTAGGTCGTGGACTCACAAAGCTGCTCTCACAGAGCGGGCATTGGCTGGAGGGCCCAGAACAGTCTCTCCAGCTTCAACATCGAGAATGCACGTCTCCTGGTGAACAAGATTAAGGGTTTGGTGGAGGTGAGGTAGATGGGGCTGTGCCTGGTATAAGAGCCGGGCTGGTAGGTTTGTCTGGACTTGTGATAGTGTTGGGGTAAATGTGAGGAAGCCCAGAGATAATTTGTTTGATTCCTTCAGGGACCAAGTCATTCTGGCTGGGAAATTCACAGTGCTAAAGGGATCCGCAGAGACAAGCAGAGGTGGTAACAAGGAGCTCCATCCTAATAGCCACAGATGAGGGTAAGACAGTGAGCATGAAAACTGACATACTGAATTCGAGCCAGTGTTTTGTGCGGGACAGGACAGGGTCCTCTTCTTGGTATCGCTTTTGTTTACGATTCAAGTGTAATTAAAAAAAAAAAAGGTAAAGAATACTGCAGGTAAGATCATCGATCACTTCCTTCAGTGCCTTCAGTTTTTGTTTAATGTGGGCTAGGACAACATGGGCCAGACACGGAAAGATGTTTTTATGAAAGTTGCTTTTTTCATTTGGAAAATAAGCATGGCTTTTGTGAGCCTGGTGGCCACTTTTTACAAGAACATCAGATGATTCCCAATGTTGCTCACTGAAGTATTTCTGACGAGTCACTTTTGGCCAATCTCTTCTCCACCGGAGTCACTTTAGGAGCATGTGTGGATGATAAGGGATGATTCACATGTTTTTCTTCAGGCATCACTGACCTCCAATGGAAGGCTCCAGAAAGACAAGTGGTCAATCCCTGGTCCCCATTGAACCCAGAAGGCCTTCTTCAGGCCTTCACAGAGTGCGACTTCTGAAGCTTTTCCCACGGTGACCTCTTCTTGCCGGGGAAACAATGCGAGCGGGCACTGCCATTCCTTGATGCTTGTTTTCTGGCCACACCTGCCGATGATGCTCTGGAGTTATTCCTGGGGGAACTGCCCGGGGAGCCAGGGATGGACGCTGGGCGGGCTGGCTGCAAGGCGAGCACCTTCTCCTCTGCACCCGGCTCACTCCGGCCCCGCTCGTTTGATTCTGACTTAATTGGGGGCTCGGAAACTTTGATGCCAATGTCCAGTGGCACGACCCGCGCTCGGGAACCCAGGCTTCAGAGGCCCCACCCGGGTAATTCAGGAACTTGAATTGCTGTTCTGGATCAAACTGTCCAGTGCTTTGCGGGCTGATCCCCGTCTGCATGGTATCAAGAGCGGCTGGTGAGCCGATCTTTATCTTTTTTTTGCTTTTTTTGGGTCACACCCGGCGATGCTCAGGGGTTACTCCTGGCTCATGCACTCAGGAATTGCGATGCTCAGGGGTTACTCCTGGCTCATGCACTCAGGAATTGCTCCTGGCGGTGCTCAGGGGACCATATGGGGTGCTGGGAATCCAACCTGGGTGGGTCACGTTGGCTGCGTGCAAGGCAAATGCCCTACCCCGAGCTGGAGCTTTTAAGAGGACTGGGTGTCGGCCCCTGCCTGGCCAGCAGATGGCGCGCAGGAGCCGCGGGGCCCGGCCCGGCAGGGGCGCGCGCGGCGGGCCCGGGTCACTTCCGGGCAGGGCGAGCGGGGCGGGGCCGGGAGGTCCGAGCCGCAATCTCGGCGGCGGCGGCGGCGGCGGCAGGGGGAGCCCGCGGCCCGCCGCCGGCTGGGCGCTCGCGCGGCGAGGACGAGCCGAAGGAAGGAGCTGGGGAGCCGGTTCCGGACGGAGGAGGTGGGGGGAGTCCGCGGCGGGGCCCGGCGGGGGGGGGGGGGCGCCGGCTCGGGGTCCCGTGCAGGCGGCCGAGGCCTGCGCGGGGCGCGCGATCCCCGACTCCCGCTGCGGCGTCGGGGCCCCTCGGGGGCGCTCGGGCCGCGGGTGGAGGCGGAGGGAGGCGCCGGGGCGGGCCGAGGGGGCGGGGCGGGCCGCAGCGAGGCCGAGGCGGGCGCCCGAGCCGAGGGGGCTACCCACTGGGGGCCCCGCTGGGTGCCAGCCGGCTCTGGGCTCGTCGGACCAGGAGTGGGAGGGCGACTCCGCGCTGCAGGGCTCTGATTGGCGGGCGCGGGCGCGGGGCGTGGCGTGTGCGCGCGCCTGCCGGGCTCTGGTTGGCGGGCGCGGGCGCGGGGCGTGGCGTGTGCGCGCGCCTCTGGGCTCTGGTTGGCTGGCGCGGGCGCCAGCCGGGTTCTGGTTGGCGGGCGCGGGCGCGGGGCGTGGCGTGTGCGCGCGCCTGCCGGGCTCTGGTTGGCGGGCGCGGGCGCGGGGCGTGGCGTGCCCGTTCCTGCCGGGCTCTGGTTGGCGGGCGCGGGCGCAGGGCGTGGCGTGTGCGCGCGCCTGCCGGGCTCTGGTTGGCGGGCGCGGGCGCGGGGCGTGGCGTGCCCGTTCCTGCCGGGCTCTGGTTGGCGGGCGCGGGCGCGGGGCGTGGCGTGCCCGTTCCTGCCGGGCTCTGGTTGGCGGGCGCGGGCGCGGGGCGTGGCGTGTGCGCGCGCCTGCCGGGCTCTGGTTGGCGGGCGCGGGCGCGGGGCGTGGCGTGTGCGCGCGCCTGCCGGGCTCTGGTTGGCGGGCGCGGGCGCGGGGCGTGGCGTGCCCGTTCCTGCCGGGCTCTGGTTGGCGGGCGCGGGCGCGGGGCGTGGCCTGTGCTCGCTGGGAGTGAAATCCGAGCTCTCGGAGCCCGGGGAGAACCCTGGCCCCGGAGCGCGCTGGCCAATCTGGGCGGGCGGAGGCCGGCGTTGAAAGCGCTGCCTGTAAACAAACCCGGTTCCCTTTTGCAGAGGGGCAGTGCTGCAGAGCGTGCTGGCGGCGGCGGAAGATGCCGAGCACCGACCTTCTGATGCTGGTGAGTCTTCGACAGGCACCTGTCCCTTCGGTGTTCTTTTTCGTCCCGAGGGGAGAGGGGTGTGCATTTCACGCCCGACACTTGCTAAGCTTTCGTTCGGGTTTAACGACCGCGACGGATAAACGACCGAATTCAGCCCAGGAGTAAGTAGATAGCCGGTGATCTCCTTCCTCCCTTCCTATACCACCGGGGTGGTTTTCAGATTTCGGTTCGATTTTTTTGCCCGGGAATGCCGTGCATCAGCTGAGTGTACTTCGCAGAGAGGGGGTGGAGAAGGCGAGCATCTCATTTGTTGGTGGAGAACGAGCAGCTATCACAGATGCTGTTGAATTTAAGTTCTTTTGTTGGGCTTAGGGGTGGTTCTGCTTTGCTACCAGCAGTTTTTGCCTTTTCTCTAAGCGATCTTTCTGTACACCTTTTCTTCTCTGAGCAGGGAGCATAGCATTGCCACGGTGCCCACCAAAATCATGTGTTGTTCTCGGAGCATTTACGGTTCCATAGTGGCTCTGCAGTGTGAGAATTGCCACTTTCAAGTAACTAGACAGATAAAACAGCTGAGTCTTTTTGGTGGGAGGGAGGTCTTTGGGGGGCAACACCCTGTGATATTCAGGGGCTACTCTTACCATTGTGCGCAGGTGGCCGCATCAGGTGGGGCTCAGGGCTCCTTCCTAGGTCTCGACTCAGGCATCACTGCTTGGGGGAGCTCAGGGACCATATGTGGGACCCGGGACCAAACTTAGGTCAAGCCGTGTGCAAGGCAAGTGCCCCACCTGTCCTGCGGCTCCAGCCCCTGGGTTTACTTTTTAATAATCCACTTCTCGGAGTCCGCAGTCTGGCTTCACACACAAGGAAGAGTTTATTTTCATTTAAAAGCTTGATATCTCATTGAGGTCATTGCTGTCACTGAGACGCTGACATAAACTAAGAGTGAGCTTTCCTGGTACCTTGTGCTGACTTCCTGTCTTAGCTGGACCTATAGGTTTCTGGGAGGTTTCTGGGTGTGTAAAGGAACTGAGGAAGTAGATTGTGAGTAGTTCTGGTTTGAGGCAGGGAGCAAAGGTGATTTCAGATACTTCGTGGATCCACAGATTCATTCTAAAGAGTCCACCTAAAATAATTTCTTGCCCCACTTCTCAGGGATGACCAGTCAGTCAACAGCCTATGTAATTCTAAATTCTTATCAGAAGAGGAACATGTTGGACAGCTTAGAAACTGTAAATAAGCAAAAGGAAGCAGTTGCCTGTAATTCCTCTGCTGAGAGCTCACCACTGAGCCTAAAGGGTTAATGCAGAATGGCCTGGAACAATCGGGATGTGTGTTTTTCCTCTTACATTTCTTTATGTGTCTGTATGGCGGGCTATACCCCCACGCCTCACATGTGCTTATCACCTTTCAGGCCTGTCATTTAACAGTCTGAGCTGCAGGTGCTTATTTTGTTTTTTTTCTTTTCAGCTGCACCTGGCAGTGCTCAAGGATTACTCCTGGCTCTGCACTTAGGGATTGCACTGGTGGTGCTTGGGGGACCACAAGGGATGCCGGGATGGAGCCCCGGTCAGCCTCATGCAAGGCAAGCGCCTGACCCACTGTACTATCTCTACTATCTGCTCTGGCCCCCTGTGGGTGCTTTTATTCAGAGTAAGGCCCTCCCGTTGATCGTCGATTTGCTCGAGCGGGCCCAGTAACGTCTCCATTGGAGACTTTGTTGTTACTGTGTCTGGCATATCGAATACTCTCGGTAGCTTGCCAGGCTCTCCGAGAGGGGCAGAGGAATTGAACTCGGGTGGGCCATGTTGGCTGCGTGCAAGGCAAACGCCCTACCCGCTGTGCTATCGCTCCAGCCCTTATTCAGAGTAGTAACTTTAGAATCTATTTTGTTTGAAAGTATTTTTTTAGCTGTTGTTTTTGCCTTTCGTGCCCTCTTCTACTGATCTAGAACAGTGTTACCTAGACTTCATAGCTCCTACGCTTCACCCATGATGGAGCTGCAAAGACCCAGAGTAGAAGTCTTGGGTGCAGCTAAGGAAGAGTTGTTTTTTTTTTAAAAGGTAAATTCCCATCCGGGCCTGGAGGGGCGCCACCGAGGAATTTATTTATTTATTTTTTTAATGGAAAGGGGGGCATTAAGCCAAGTACATCTGGGAGCCTCTGATCGAGAAAGTTGAGAGGTATTATTTTGCTTGTTACTGTCGGAATCAGTTCACATAGATAGTCTCTGGTCCTGATAATCTCGGGTCCTCCCTCTCTAGTGACCCTCTCCATGTTGCTTGGGGACTTTTACTGGGAAAGTTGCCTTTTTCCTTCTTGACTAATAAGCGGTAAAGAACCAGTGACCAGGGCTGGATTTTGATGGGGGTACTCATGATCTGGATGCCAAAGTGTCTCTCTACCCGAGACATGTTCTTAGGCCAGAGAGATGGAAGGGGGAGTAAGGTGTTTCTCGCATGTGGTAACCCTTGGTTGGATCCCCAGCACCGCATGGTCGGATGTGACCCCTCGGTAGCGATTTGGGAGCAGCCCCTGAGCAAAACTTGAGTGTGACCCAGCCCCCGCGCCCGCCAGCAATAAAAAGACCCTGTCATTGGGAAAGGAGAACCCCAAGAAAATAAGCCTTCGTGCAGAGCAGAGTGTCACAGAATCCTATAATTGCATTTGAAGCAATCTTGGACATACTATGATGCAATTCTTGCTCCTTATTGGACATGAATGCTTTATAGAATTCCTCCAGTGGGGGCCGTCACAGTGGGTCAGGTGCTGGCCTTGCCCATGGCCAAGCCCCGTTCACTCTTCGGCACCCCGCATAGTCCCCTGAGTCCCTCAGAAATGACCTCTAAGTACAGAACCAGGAGAAAGCCCTGAGCATCACCAGGTACAGCCCCAAATTCAAACCAAAAAACCTGAGCACGAAGCCCTCGTTCCACACGGAGGTGCTCACGTTGTCGGCCCTGTGTGTGGTCCTGTTCCCACATGCGGGGGAGAGTCACACTTGCTTTGTGCCCTCCTCGGTCCTGGCCGTGCTGGGGGATGGTGCCGATTCAGGGCCTCATGCATGCGAGGTAGGTGCCCTGCCACTGGGCCACGCCCCCTGTGGCCCTCTCATTGCATTCTTGCTTGACTTCGGCCCTCCTTTGATGCCGGTGGTTTGCCTGCCTTTTTCCTGTCTTTTTCCATTTGTTCATATAAGACTTGCCATGAGCTGTGATACTTTCCACCTATGCCTCAGAGAGAGCAGACGGGTCGTGTGTGTTCATCCACTGAGAATTGCGGTGCTTCCAGAGGGACCTCTCAGGGCCATTCTTAGCAACCCTCCTTCACTCTGGCGACTGTTCTCTTCGTCAGTATTCTCCTTTCCAGTGCCAGGGTCAGATTCCCTTTGTAAGTTGCCCAGCACTTGTAGCTTCTAAGGCAAAGGTCTGCTGTAAATCTAAGACTACTCTTGGAGGGTTGTTTTCTTTTTCCTCCCGAGAGAGGAATCAGGGTTACCCTAGGATAATGCTGGGTGAGCTTTGAGAGAGAATGGCTTCTCTAGGCCCTGCTTCTCCACCAGATTGGGGCAAGTTTGCACTGTAAGGACATTTGACAGTTTCTCAGACGTTTTTGTGTTGGACTTGGGCATTAGCGATGGCGGATATGCCTGAACATCATGGTGTGCTCATACACACAGTCCCCCACCTCCGAGGAAGATCTGGCCCCAGATATCAGCAGGACAGAGGCTGAGGAATCCTCGTGTAGGCGCCTCCCCAGGGCTTCTGTCTCTGATGGCCTGTGCACTTGTGCCTGGGGGATGAGTCTTTCCTTTGAGTTTACTGCATCTCTTACTATGTGACTTCAGGTATGTTTGCCCATGAACCAAGCGCTGCTGCTCAGGAATGGGTCTCAGAGGGCTGGAGAGAGAGTGGAGTGGTTAAGGTGCTTCTCTTGCACATGGCCGACCTCGATTCGATCCCCAGCACTCGCTATGATCCCTCGAGCCCCATCAAGAGTGATCCCTAGAAGAATAGAGCCAGGAGTAAGCTTTGAGCATCAGAGGGTGTGGCCCTAAGAAAAATCATCACAAACAAAATGTATTGTCCAGCATCATACTGTCTTCAACAGCAGAGTAAACTTTTTTTTTTTTCCTTTTTGAGTCTCACCCAGCAATGCACAGGGTTTACTTCTGCTTCTGCACTAAGAATTACTCCATATAGGATGCTGGGGATCGAGCGCCCATTGGCTGTGTGCAAGGCAAACATTTTGCCTGCTGTACTATCTCGCCAGCCCCGAGTAAAGTTCTAAAGTGCTTTTCCTCTGCACTGTTCTGAAGCTTTCTTTCTTCTCAACTTGGCAACTAAATCTCTTTGTTTAGTTGTTCTTTTTCTTATTTTTTAAATACGAAAAAAAAATTTCTTTCCAGATACTAGAGTTTATCTATTACCCTTGAAACTTTTTCTTCTTGAAAATTCATTCCTTCTAGGGGCCGGAGCGATCGGACAGCAGGTAGGACGTTTGCCTTGCCCTCGGCCAACGAGAGTTCAATTCCGGGCATCCCATATGGCCCTCCAAGCACCGCCAGGAGTATTTCCTGACTGCAGAGCCAGGAGTAACCCCTGAGCATTGCTGGGTGTGACCCCAAAAGAAAAAAAAAAGTGAACACTCACAGAAGCTGATAAGAAATTGAAAAATTTGACAGTTTCGTCTAGCACGGTATTTGGCTTTCCAATCTTCTAAATAAAAGGAAAATCTGAGTGAGTCTGATCCTTTTCTCAGAGTTCGGTGGAAAAGAAAGAGGAGTTATAAGTAGACAAACTTTGGATTTGCCTGCTGGACTTGACTTTGCAATCTTGGTGTCAGGAAGTCTTAGTAACGCTTGCCCTCTTGATTGGCCTTTGCCTAGTCTGATGTATGTAGTTTGTACCCCACTGTAGCAGAATTGGGAATCAGCCTGGGATTAAGAATTTCCCCTTGGGAATTGAGTTGTGGTGTATCAGTTCAGTGTATGTCAACACACAGAACCAATTAAACTCCGCAGTAGGATTTGGGGAGATATTTGGAAAGATGGGACATAGGAAAACAGATCAAGAGTAGTTTTTTGGGGGCTGGAGCAATAGCACAGCTGGTAGGGCATTTGCCTTGCACGCAGCTGACCTGGGTTCGATTCCCAACAACCCATATGGTCCCCCAAGCACCGCCAGGAGTAATTCCTGAGTGCATGAACCAGGAGTGTATCGCTGGGTGTGACCCAAAAAAAAAAAGCAAAAAAAAAAAGTAGTTTTTGTTCTTTTTTTTTTTTATAAAAAAAAATATCAGGTATCCCCTGGCAGACTCCAGCTGGCAGATGAAGGACTATTTAGCAAGAATATTAAGGTTAGGAAACACCTGCAGGGTAGCTTGAAACTCCTTAGGGATTAAGATCTATCAGGCCTGAGCGAGAAGGAGGGAGCAGTTTCTGGAACCTTAGAGAAGGTGCTTGGAGATGCAGCCTCTGCCAACCTCCAGCCTCCCCAAAAGAGAATGAAGGGGAATAAGTACCAATGGCTCTTCCTCTGATCTCCTGGCGCCTCGCTGGTCAAACTCAGCTGGAGATCTGGGAGCCCGAGTGATGCCTGCCCTTTGGGATGACGGGGTGAAGGAAGACCTGGAGAAATGAAGGGAATCCGCCCATCATGTCACCTCCTCCCCCCCCCACCCCCGCACACACACTTCATGGTCAAGTTAATTGTGAAAGACAGGAGCAAAGAGATCATGCTTCAGCAGTCCTGAAGAAGGATCCGGGCCCGGGATGCCGTCTGAAAGGAGTGTTCTCACTGATAACAGAAGGGGAGAGGCAGAGGCCGAAGTGTCGCCACAGCCCTGGCAAGCCCTGGGCTTTTGGTTCCAGTGTCATCGCCTTAGAATCTTAATTGCCTACAAGGCCTTTAGAAATCCCCGAAGACCAGCCCTCTGTGCTGTGTCCGAATCCCTTCCCCAACGCCATGCCAAGAGTGGGTGCAGACTCCTTTTCAGGGCGTTCTTTCAGCATTGCTGAATAGCTCTGATTGTTAGGAAGCTTTTCATTGATCGAAGTCACTAAATATATTATAAAACTAAGCTTGGCGGCAGCCTGTAACAGAAAAATCTAAAGTAGGAAAGATTTTTTTTTTGGGGGGGGGGGGCACACTCGGCAGTGTCAGAGGTTATTCCTAGAATCACTCCCGGCGGTGTTTGGGGGACCTACAGGGTTGCGGGCAATTGGACCCAGGCTAGCTGTGTACAAGGCAAGTGCCCCACCAGCCCTACTTATCTATGGCCCAAGATTTTCTTTTTAATTTAAATTTTCTTTTCGTTTTTGCTGTTTGGGTCCCACTTGACAATACTCAGGGCTTATTCCAGGCTCTGCACTCAGGAATCACCCCTGCCAATGGTTGAGGGACCATATGGGGTGCTTGGATTACCTAGTTTAGCTGGATACAAGGCAAGCACCCTACCTGCTATATTATCTCTCCAGCCCTAGTAGGAAAGATTTTTAAAAGATAAAAAAAAAAAGGTGGATCATTTCTGAATGCTCTGGCCATTCTTGGGTCTTTGAAGTTCCACTACCAGACTACGATCCTTCCTCATCCAGGAAGGTAGCATTGAGCTCGAGAGCTGGTCTGAAGCAGCAGAAACAGTAGAGAGAAGTCTTCTCTTTCCCAACTGAGTCATATCCATGAAAAATTTATTAGATATGCAGAAGTGTATATAAGGTAGGTGCCTATATTTGAAATAATAGTAATATTAATAAGAATAATCATATGTATCACACTCCGGGCTAATAAATGCATTTGCTCCCGTTCCATATTCCTCACCCTCATTATGTCCCCTTCCATCCCCTCCCTGCAGGGGTAGCTTTTACCTTGATTTTTTAGAATTGTTGTTCCCTCACTGTTTTTAAAAAACACCTGAGCTATCACCTATATGTGCAATTCTGAGTTTGGTTTTAGTTTTTTAACTCGCCATTCATGGATTTTGGTATAAGAGATATCTATGTGAAAATGTTCTGATTTTCCTTTGTTGCTCAGTATTTTTTGAGATTTCTCCATGTTGGGGCATGCAGTGTAATTCCTTTTCATGGCTGTGTAGTATTTCACTATAGGAATCAATTACAGCTTATTCATTCTACTGATGGATGGCCATTTTGGTAGTTTCCAATTTGGAGGCTTTTTGAATATCATCATTCTGAACCTTCTCACACTTAGTAAGCAATCATACTGAGGCATGGGGTTGCCGGCTTGGAAAGATACATATCCTCAACTTCTTGACAGTGCCATGCTTTTGTAAAGAGAGAGATGCTGGCGGTTCCCTTAGCAACAGTATGAGAGCTCTTATTCTTAGACTGGCACACTTGATTATTTGTAAGACTTGAATTTTTGCCGGTTTGGTCCACTCGTAAATTTAACAGGTTTCTGGCCACAAAAGTATAGCTCAGAATGGATGGAGCATTGCCTTGGCTTGTACCACACAACCACCATCCCGACACCTGGATGTAGTCAGGTTGGGGTGTCCCTGGTGGTCCCCAGCACCATGGGGTCCCAGCAACACCAGATTCACTACAGGAATCTACAGCAACACCCAACTCTCAGGAAAACCCAGTGCCCCATTGGTATCCTCTGACTCCCTCCAAATGAGTCATTGATTTCCTCTCTGCCTCCCTTTCCCCGCCCCCCCCTTTGGGTACTCCTACATTTGAGGCAGGCACTTCCCACTGAGCTGCATCCTTGACAAGGTTAAAGGTGCTTTTAAATGTTTATTGACTCTTTAGATTTTGTGTTTTCCGAGTGTCACTTCCAAGTTTTGTGCCTTTCCAGTTATTGAATGGTAAGTGTTAGTTCTATTAGACATTCTTGCAAGTCTTTTGAGATTTTGTTACAGGAAAGTTGTTGCATCTCCCCTAGTAAATGGAGCTCTCCCCTAAGGTTTTGTGTGTTTGTGTTTTTGCCATGGAGTAGGCAGTCTGAGTGTTCCGGGCGGGAGCGCTGCCCTGCCCTGCTGTCCAGGCGAGACTCCGCTGTCAGCCTAGCCCAGGGCTGGTCAGCTTTTCCGACCCACTATCCTCTTTTTGTCTGAGAAATTTTTACGCGATCATGGGCAGATAGGTGTACAAAATAGGTATGCAGACCAAACATTTGTTGATAATAAATCCTAAAAAAAAATGTATTTTAAAGCCAATTTTTTAAAAAGTTTTGCAACCCCTTCCTTATGAATCTCTGGCCCACAGTTTAGGGAATGAGGCCCTCAGCTGTTCTCTGGGTATACTGTTACTCATGCGGCCTCTTTATGGTTGATGTGAATAGATCACCTTGGGGGGTTTTAAAAGCACGTGGCATTTTCTTTTTTTGAAGTATGATTTGCATACAGTAAAGGGCATCTGAGGTGTGCCAGTTAATGAATATTTATTTGGCAATATCGTACTCACTGCTTGAGTCAAAGTTAGAAAAAATGTATACCACCTCAGACCCCAAAAAAAAATTATCCTCCTTCTCAGTATCATTTTATTTCCCTGATTTTTGAGCTTCAACTCAGGGGAAACATACAGTGTCTTTTCTTACCTGAATGAGCGTAAAAAGAATTTGATTTCCAAAACGATTATCTAGAATATTTGCGACACCATTCTTCCTCCCGTGGTAGGTCAAAAACATGCTCCAGCCACTACAGATATTTGAAAACCCCAGTCAGCGTCTGAGCACTGTCCTCACACCACACCCTCTCAGTACCCAGTGGCCTCTCCGAGTCCCCAGGTCCGAACGGCTGCTCTAAGCCTTGACTGTAACTTTAAGTCCTCTCAAGAGCTGAGAGACTCTGGCACATTCCTGAACCTCTACACAACTGAACGTTGTTCATCAGCAAAATTAGGTGCCACTGTTCAAATTCCAATAAAACTTGGGGCCAGAGAGACAGTGCAGTGGGTAGGGCACTTGCCTTGCAGGTTCAGTATTTTGAGATTCAGCCAGGCTTAGTGTGGTTAGTGTTCCACGTGGCAGTAGTTCTCCAGATTACTAGTAGTGTAGTTTTGTAGTGTGTGATCCGTGAGCCTCTTATTCTGTCGCTGGTCAATGTGTATGTCTCTACCTTCGGCTGTTTGAAAGGACACTGCTGCATCCTTAGTCTTTTGGTAAATACCTAGGATCACACCTCACGAAGTGCACTGCACAATCGATTTCCAGGGTGTTTCTATGAGTGTGCATCCCATAGGGTTCCTCTGCCCCTCTCGGAGAGCCCGGCAAGCTGCCGAGAGTATCTCGCCCGCACGGCAAAGCCTGGCAAGCTCCCCATGACGTATTCGATATGCCAAACACAGTAACAACAAAGTCTCAAATGGAGACGTTACTGGGCCCGCTCGAGCAAATTGATGAACAATGGGAGGACCGTGACAGTGACAGGGTTTTCTTCATATATAGCTTGGATTTAATTTGAGACTAAAAAACCTTTACAGTTTATGCTACTTGGACACTGGACATCAGAGAGAGCACTGATGAGAGGACAGTGTTGGTCCTTCTCAATTAAAAGTGTCCTGCAGTTTCCTTAGAAAATAAAAAACTCGGGGCTGGATCGATAGTATAGCAGGTAGGGTGTTTGCCCTGCATGTGGCCGACCCGGGTTCGATTCCCAGCATCCCATATGGTCCCTTGAGCGACGACAGGATTAATTCCTGAGTGCATGAGCCAGGAGTAACCTCTGTGCATCGCTGGGTGTGACCCGAAAAGAAAAAAAAAAAAGAAAAACTCACACAGTCTCCTTTTCCAACTCTGTGAATATTGATAAACATTTGATGGCAACAAAGCATAGATTGTTAAGGGCAAGCTTTAGATTTATTTGCAAAACACCACTTGTAACAGTTCATTCCCAGGCATAAATTGCACTCGAGACCTCTGGAACTCTTTGGGAACTAAGTAGCTTTTGTGTGGTAGCCGGGATCTGTGTGGTTATATTTTCATATCCCCAAGATTTGAGGAGACCTTGCCCACTGCACCCTGTTGCTGAAAGTAGTGAATTTGTTCTTTTGAAAGTTCACTTTGGCTGATAGGTCTGAAAAGGGACAGATACTTAAACTCTGTGTTGAGATTCAGTCATGCTGGGGCAAATGTTTACGATAATGGAGACAAAGAGAAGACTCTGTATTCTGTTCCGTTCCCCAACCATTTTGACCCAGACACTCTCCCAAGCTTTCCCACGAGTCACACTCGCGAGCGTCCAGATCATCACCTCTGGAGTATGGTCTGTAATTGGTGAGCGTCAGGAGCTCATCGGTTCCTCCCTTTTGTGTGGGCAGGGCAGGGGGGGCATGTGCCATCCTCTGGTTGAATTTATTGATGGCGCGAAGGTGACTTTTTAAAATCTTATCTCACAAAACCGAGGCCCTGCTTGGGATTAACACGTCTGTGAGGAGCCTCTGTAGGCAGACCCAGGCCAGGGCGTCCAGGCCAGAGTCTCGCGGGATAGTAGGGCAGGGAGGGCATTGGCCTTGCCCTCGGCTGACCTCAGATGGTCCCCAAAGCACGGGGCCAGGAGCGTTCCATGAACCCAGAGCCAGGAGCAATCCTTGAGTACAGCTGCTTACTGGAGAGGAAAGGAAAATATTTGTGCAAGAATTCAGAGTCATCAGATATTTAGTAAGTGCTTATTATCTGTTCATTTTCTTATCGCCTCATCTCATTTAGTATTTACAGTAACCTTATTAGTGAATGGTGATTCCTTCCCCCTCCACCTCTTCCCCAGAAGCTGTTGATTCCCCCCTTTTTAGATTTTGGGCCACACACAACAGTACTCAGGTTTTACCCAGCTCTACACTCAGGAATTACACCTGGCAGGGCTCAGGATTGAACCCAGGATGGCTGCGTGGAAGGCAGGTGCCCTGCCCACTGCACTGTCTCTCCGGCCCCAAGTTTTATTGAAATTTTATTTTATTTTATTTATTTATTTTTGTTGCTTTTTGGGTCACAGCCGGCAATACTCAGGGGTTCCTCCTGGCTCTGCACTCAGGAATCACTCCTGGCGGTGCTCAGGGGACCATATGGGGTGCCGGGAATCGAACCCGGGTCAGCTGCGTGCAAGGCAAACGCCCTACCCGCTGTGCTATCACTCCAGCCCCTTATTGAAATTGTAACAGTGGCATCTAATTTTGCTAATGAACAGCAGTCAGTTGTGTAGAGGTTCAGGAATGTGCCAGAGTCTCTCAACCCTTGAGAAGACTTAAAGTTCCAGTCAAGGCTTAAAGCAGCAGTTCGGACTTCTCGGCCTCCCAGGCCACCTGGGGAGCACCTGGCCTGGAGCCTCGGAGAGGCCGCTGGGTACTGAGAGGGTGTGGTGTGAGGACAGTGCTCAGACGATGACTGGGGCATGTTTTTGACCTACCAAGGGAAGAAAAGTGGTGTTGCAAATATTCTAGATAATCATTTTAGAAATCAGTAATTCTTTTGAGGCGCTTACAAAATTGTGCTATTTGGTAACAAAACTCCTCTAGTTCTTAATGGTCTTTTTCTAGTTTACACTAGTTCTTGTCTAGGCCTACGTTCTAAGTGGATTTTACATTTGTATGGAACTTTCTTTTAGATTCCAGCGCTTTCCTTATTATCTCTGAAATTGCTAAGTTTCTGTTCTCCTGTCTATGGTCGATTCGGAAACATTTCCCCCAGAAAGACCTTTTGAAAAAGAGAAAGCCTGTATATTTAAAGAATCTGTGATGCAGGTCTGAGCTGCGAGTACCTTGCGTGCATATAAATAAAACGGCCGGATTATGAAATACCCCTCGGTGGTTTTTAGTACAGTCATAGAGTCGTACACCATCACCATAGGTGGTAGCGGAACATTTTCAGAGGAAACCCCACATTCATGAGCTGTCACTGCCTTGTGGCGGTGTGCTAGCTGCTTTTTGTCTTAGATTCTCTTAGACTGTAATTGGAATCATTTTGTGTGTGTGTGTGTGTGTGTGTGTGTGTGAGAGAGAGAGAGACAGAGAGAGACAGAGACAGAGACAGAGACAGAGACAGAGCGCGCACAGGAGAGATTAGCTTGTTTTACTTAGCCTAATTTTTTCCCCTTGACACATTTTTTTCAAATGTGTCCTAACTTCATTCCTTTTTATTAATCATAGAGCTTTTCTTGGAGAGTTTTCAGTAGTGGATATACTGAACAATGTTTCTGTTTTGTTCTTACCTACAGAGAATGAAGGGGTACTGGATTGACTTTTTGTATAATAGGATAGTTTTTAACCTTAAGGCTAACCTAGGATTCATTTTACAGAAGAGATATGGGGAATACAGGTCCCAGTGACTGGCCTTCAGGAGGTCCTAAACCTCGCAAACTTATCTGCAAGATTTTATGCTTGCAATCACTTGTGGCGGGCGAATTCGGAAGAATGGAAAATGTAGGGTTTTCTATCCCCGTTTTCAGTTGAATTGAGTTGCCAGGGACGGGTAACTCTGTGTTGCCTTAAACATTGTGAAATGGTCACCTCAGTAGGTTCACTTCCATGTCAGTAGGTACAAGGGAAAGAAAGAGGAAACTGCTCTGTGAGTCTGTTTAGGATGAACTCTTGTTCTTCGATTTCAAGCAGACCTATCATCGGTGTAGTCACAGGCGGTTACTTATCTTAAAACGGGAAGTTGGAACCTTTAACCACCTTGATTCAGGTTGGGAAGTTGGAACCTTTAACCACCTTGATTCAGGTCTCAGATTGGTTGCTTACAGCAGCATTGGGGGATGGCGTGGGGATGGGCGGGGGTGCGGGTTGTACTGGTTGTACTCAGTGATGTGGGGTGGGGCCAAGGATGGAGTTTGCAGCCTTGTGCGCGGAAAGCAGGCAGACATTCTACCACTGAGCTGCATCCTGAGCCCGCTCATCTTTTCCCTGGGTAGATTTCGCTTTTTTTAGAGGTAGCCCCCACCCCCGCCAAAGGGTGAAATTATTATACTCATACAAATATAAAATGAAACACATAATTATTTATTTTTCTCCTATTGAAGAAACTCGGCAGATATTTTTGCAGGTGCTAGGGAGATTTCACAAGAGCAGACACATTTATGGATCAGGAATTTTTATATGAATATGCAAATGGACTGGAGCACTAGCACAGCGGGTCAGGCGTTTGCCTTGCACGCGGCTGACCTGGCGGACCCAAGTTCGATTCCTCCGCCCGCCCCTCTTGGAGAGCCCAGCAAGCTACCGAGCGTATCTCACCCATATGGCATAGCCTGACAAGCTACCCGTGACGTATCAGATATGCCAAACACCGTAACAACACGTCTCACACAATGGAGATGTTACTGGGCCCGCTCGAGCAAATTGATGAACAATGGGAGGACAGTGCTACATGCAAATGGACGTGAATGAGTTTCTTGGATAGCAGAGAAAGAAGGCATTTTCGCCTTACCGGATGGGGTAGATTTTACATTTAGTTTGCATAGCTTTCAATATTCACAACTTTCAGTTGTAAAATAGCTTCCAGGTAATCAGAAGCAGGAAACCCAGAGGATGCCCTAGACCCTAGCTTCAACCAGGTGGTCACAGTTCTGGAATTCAATGTAGGAATTGTGGAAAATCCTAAAAGCGTATTTTAAATTCAATTTTTTCCCTTTTCCTTTTTCTTTTTTTTTGGGGGGGGGGTGGGTGACAATACCTTGTGGTACTCAGTGAACCGGTATTACTCCTTTTGGTACAGGGGGACCATAAGCGGTGCTGGGTTTTCTTTGTGATTTTTTTTTTTTTACCAGTAAATGATTTGTATGCCCACTTCCTATCCGTACCTTGGATCATGTAAACATTTCTCAAGTGATGAAACTGGGAGATAGGAGAGGGGTCAGGACACATGCCCTGCATGCACCTGACCTGGGTTTGATCCCTGGCACTGCCAGACGTGACCTGGAGATCCCTGAAGGATGCCGCTGAGCTGCCGGCCCACTGGGCTGAGTTTCGCCAGGGTGGTCCATGACCCTTCACGTACTGAAGCACGTGTTTGTCTGCCCTTTCAGCCAGTGCCCGAGAGAGTTTGAGGTGCCTTCCTCCTGTGAAACTTAACCTGTCTTCAGCATTTGGGCAGCTCCTTGAGCCGAGGTGTCGAAGGGTGTTTCTCTGCTCATGGACGGCCAGTGACCCAGAGGTTGGTTTCTGGCTTGTTCTTTTGAACACGTTAGAGATCCCATGCAAAGTCTTTGCTTCTTTCTTAGGTTGCCCTTCTCTGTGCTTCTCATCTCTAATCCTAGCCCAGTGAGTGGCGAGAGTGTTTCTGGAGCTAGTTCGAGCCTCTTAATTTAGTGATACAGGTTGTTACTCCCATTAGTTAGGAAATGTGGGAAGGAGGCAATACTGGTGACATATGTGTCCAGCTATGGTACGTTTGGGGAAGTCAAGATTTCTGCTTTATGTGGGAAGAAAGAATCTGGGGTTTTTACAGACTTGGTTTGTTCGTTGAGCGTTTCCTCGTCTCTGTTCTTCAGCGGCTGACCCCCTTCTTTTGTTCTTGGAAAGGCGACCTCCATGTCTGGAGGAGTAAGTCATTTCACTTCTGACGGAAGCCGACTCTGGGAGTTCCTAGCCAATTTGGCAACTTCCGTTTGCTCAGTAATTAGGTAGGGATTAGGCCTTCAGTTTACCTTGTTGCTGTAGGCTGAGAAGATATTTGTTAACAAAGCCCTGAATGTCCTTGGCCTGCTCCTCTGCTCACTACTCATCCTCCCCATAGTCATTCTTGGTGTGTTTCAGCAGAGGTCCCAGAGTTACTCAGTGACACACTTGGCACCATTGTCACTTGTGTCCTAGGTGCTATAGAAACACAGTTTTGACAAATGTCATTATTGGGGCCAGAGTGATGGTACAGTGGGGAGGGCACTTGCCCCTGGCCGACCCAGATTCCATCACCAGCATCCCAGATAGTCCCCTGAGCCCTGCCTGGAGTGATCCCTGAGTGCAAAGCCAGGAGTGACCCTTGAGCTCAGACCAGGTGTAAGGTGTGGCCCCAAAGGCCCCCCCACACCCCCCAAAAAGTCATTTTTGACATCGTTTGGGTCTGTCTGCTTCTCAGAGCTCAGAAGCTTTAACTTGCCTTGAGTGTCCGCCAGGGACAGGAGGACATTGGGCCTCCGTCAGCTTCCTGTGGCCCTTTTGGTCTCAGTGTGAAGTGCGCCCCGGGAATGTTCCAGTGCAGAGGGGGTGGGGCGCTCACGGGCTCACTCATGCTGTGGAATGGGACTTTGCCTACATACCTGATTTTTCTTCTTTCGATTTTCTTACCCTCAAAAACCTATTTAAGAAAATAAAATGACCCCCGCCCCCCAAACCCATTTTTTAAAAAAATTTGTGGGTTGTTTTTGGTTATTGTTCTGTTTACAAAACCTTTGTGTCCAGGGCTGACTTTGCCTGCCCCCCTCCAAAAGACGATCCTGGCCTTGCTGGTGGTAAACAAAAGGTGCAGTGCCAGGTGCCTGGAGCATGAGCAGGGTGTTCAGGGCCGGCTGTGCCCGTCTCCCTGGACCTGTGGCCCTCCACAGTCGGGCTCTGTCTGAGGCCAGGCGAGGCGGCCACACGGCGCGCTGCAGTGTCATCGGCGCGTGGGGTTCTGACACGGAGCATTCCGCGTGATCCCCGCCACGGATGCCCGTCGCCGAACACCTCACGGCAGGTCTGAACCTGCCATTACTTCATGTAGAAAGGTTTTGTGGGTTTTCGTTTTCCGGGGAAGTCACTCCCAGCAGTGATCAGGGCTCCGTGCGGTGCCAGGGATGGAAGCCGAGACTCCTCCAGGCTCAGCCCGCCCAGACGCCTCCCTGGGCCTGCGTCTGGTCCTTGAGGCAGATGTGGAAGGGAAAACTCGGTCTGTGAAGTTGCTTTGCCGCAGACACTCGGGTCTCTGGACTCCTCTGGTTGAATGCTGGAGAAAGTCTAAGGTTTGGTTTTCACCCCCTAAGAAATGGTAATTTGAGTCTGCAGACATCGTTTTCTGCCTCTGCCGGCGGGGCTGTGCTGCCTCTGGATTTGTTGCTCAATTCTTACTTCTCTAATGTCCCAGGGGACTTTTCCCTTTGGGCTTGTGATCTGTTTTTGCTGATAAACTATAATGCCTTTGGGGCACTGAAGACAACAGTGTTTTCTTCCCTGTTTACTTTGCACTTTGAAGTCCTAGCAGAGTGTGATTTGAAGGAGCCTCTGATTGAATGAGCTTGGTCTGCAGTGCTTCTCGGGCAGAAGTAGAGTGGAATGAGTAAATGAGCTCTTTGGGTCTCTCTGTAATTAAGCCTCAGGCCCGAATCTGCGCTGCCTTCTGCTGAGGCCCATTTGATCTCTGGGCAGGCAACTGGTGAACTGGCTAAAACAGGTTTTTCTTTTCCTCAACAGCCTGGTCCGGCTTTAAGGCTCGGATTTCTGGTTCTTCTGGAAGGACCATTGCGTGTCGAATCCTGTTGTATCAGAGGTGGAAAAAGGGGAAGGAAAAGTGAAACAAACCCTCTCATCTCTGCAGCATGACGAGGGGCAACACTGGGATTTCTGTAGTGTCTGGTGGGAGGCGGAGTGTTGGCCTCAGCGCAGAGCTGGAGTCTTTGAGGGTCGCTGCAGCGGCGGCTGCGTAGGGCCATGAAGGTTTCCTGGAAGGTCTGCGTGGACGATAGCGCTCAGAGTGGAGGTTGGTCAGGCAGTGAGTCAGCTTTGGCCTTAGAAATCTACTGGGTGACCTTTATAAGAGAGAGTTTTGATATGCAGAAAGGGCTCCAGACCAGGGATGCTGTTTGGGGGGTGGGAAGGGCGAGGTCAGAATATATAACCTCTGGTGTTTTTTCTGTGTTTCTTGAACTTCTGGGTGAGATACTCTGAGGGGTTTTTTTTGGTTGGGGCCCACACCTGACGATGCTCAAGGGCTACTCCTGGCTCTGCTCTCAGGAATCACTCTTGGTGGTGCTTGGGGGGTACCATGTGGGACGCTGGGGATTGAACTGGGTTGGCTGGGTACAAGGCAAGCACCATGCCCAGTCTCCCAGCCCAGGGTGAGATGTTCTGGAAAGCAAAAAACAAAAGCTTCCTTGGATGATTCTGATGCCCACCTGCCTGGAAAAGAGGCCAGCAGAGAATCTGCCTTTAGTTGGACTCCTGGGAAATTTGTTGGTTTTTTGGACCTGACTGTGAACCTTGATTTCTTCATGGCCACAGTGGATTCTCTTCCGGTTCCTGTGGACAGCAACATTTATGACTGTTCAGACCACTCTCCTGATAATACGTTTGGAACTACTTTCTTTCCTCTTGCTTTTGGAAGGAAGTGAGGAGCCTGTGTGAGTCTCCAGCTGAGAGAAGAATGAGGTTTGCAGTTTGAGAAAAACCTAAGAGCCGTTCCTATCCCAAGGCACTGCGCCTCTGTGGGATCGCCCAGCTTGTCTGCCTGGTGGTGGGACTAGAGACTCGGGGCGCTTATGTCAACTGCTTTAGGGAGCTAGATGACTGTTGAACTCACCGAGGGTCTTCTGGTTGTGTCATTGAGAGTTTGGCTCTGGGAAATGGAGCTGGGGATGGGGAGTGGGGTGGGGGGGAATGCGGTTAGAGCTGGAAAGTTGAGGCCTGCCATTTCCACGCTTTGTGATGCTCCTTTGGGAGGCCCAGAGTGCTCATGAACCCCCTCAGCACCCGGGGACTCGGAAAGTCTGAGGCGGGGGTGGCCGGGCCGCTGCTGTGTGAGAAGCAAGATCAGTGGCCCATGTCCTTAGCACTAGTGCTTGTTCAGTCCAGGGCGGGCCCTGGGGAGTTGTAGGAGAGGGCATGGCAGAAACTTGTGAGGAAGGACGTCCCCAAACAGCCCCGAGGGCATGTGCAGCGCCTTCCTGGTGAAGAGGCTGTTCCTCCAGGTAGAAAACCCTAACCCCCTTACCCGTCCGCTTCTGGGCGCCTGGTGTGAGTTCAGATTTGAGCCGGTTGTGTGATCATTCTCCCTCTCCGGGGTTAAGTGCCACCCGCACATCACCCTAGGGTCACTTAACCTTGGCTGATGTGCGTTCTCTTGAGAAACAACCCGAATTAAAGGGCACTGGATAGGTGGTGCACAGGAAACACTAAGGCATGGGTGCTTTTGAAGCTGAGCCTTTCGTAAGGAAGGAACTTCCCCAGGACCGTGATTTTTACGGTGATTCCGCTGTGATAGTATTCGGCATTCCTGTTCTGAAGTTTTCCTTGAATGAATGAGTGACTGACTTAAAACCCATCCCTTAGGTGTGGGTGTGGTCAGCCGTTCACCCCGGGACCAGCAGGCAGTCGGAGAGACGGAGCGACGCAGCTGGGGCTGAAAGAAAAGCTCACCGGAATTTTAGCCACAGGGACTCGGCCAAGGAGTGCGTGTTTGAATCAGCTGAGCACAATTGCTACATTTTGTTTGGCAAGGAATTTGTGTGTTTGTGGCACTTCAGAAATAGAGTCCATCTTTGGAGAGTAAATGTTTTCCTTTGATCTTTATCCAGATGGTCTCCTCCTCTTCCTCCTTCCTCCTCCTCCTCCTGCTGTTCTTTTTTTTTTTTCATTTCCGTGTGTGTGTGTGTGTGTGTGTGTGTGTGTGTGTGTGTGAGAGAGAGAGAGAGAGAGAGAGAGAGACCGACCTGGTGTTGCCTGGGGGTCACTCCTGGTGGTGCGTGGAGACCCCTGTGGGCCTCCATGCATGGCATGCACTGCAGTTATTTGAGCCTTCACCCCAACTCCGCCCTGAGTTTAATTATTTATTTATTTTTTTAATTTATTCATTTTTTTTGCTTTTTGGGTCACACCTGGCAATGCACAGGGGTTACTCCTGGCCCTGCACTCAGGAGTCAGCCCTGGCAGTGCTCAGGGGACCATATGGGATGCTGGGAATCGAACCCGGGTTGGCCACGTGCAAGGCAGACACCCTACCCGCTGTGCTGTCTCTCCATCCCCAACCCTGAGTCTTTTTTAAATATAAAAGGAGCAGGAGGAGAAAGGACATTGGCTTCCCAGCTTCTCCCCGCTCCCTCCTTCTTTCTTTTCTTCTTTTATGTCAAAGCCCTCTAGTTAATGTTTCCATTGCTTTGAAGCCCTAAGAGATGGTTCTCAATGTCTTGGGATTCAGTTTTGTGTGTGAAGTCCAGGTTTCAGCCTGCCTGTACCACACACTAGCAGTTTGCTCTCCAACAAATCGCTTACCCATTCTTGACTTTTGTGTTCCCGCTTTCATCATTTGCAAGGTCCTAACCCTAGGCAGTTGTTGAAACAGTGGGAAATGGCTGTTCCGGAACGTTCAGGTGGGTAAGCGCTTCATCTTCTGTGCACGTTGCCCTGACCCTTCGTCCTGCTCTGTTGGCTTTTCCCCTCTGTTACCCGGTGGTCACCTAATCCGGCATCTTTAAAGAGAGGAGAAAGTGAAACAAATGATGACCTCTGCTCCCTGGGAATAGGGCCTCATAGCAGGCTCTCAGAAAATCAGGTCAGAAGCCTGTAGAAAGCCCCGACGTCTGGAGAGCAGAGGATTGCAGGGGAAACCCCTGTTTGGAAGGGCTGGTGGGAGCCCCCTTTCCATTTGATGAGATCAGTTACACATGGTGCTGGGCCGTTCTAGGGGAAGGCTTTTTGCCATTTGTATTGGCCCAGGGAAAAGAAACCTCCGGGATGGGTCTGGAAATGCCTCTTAGGTAGTTTTCTCTTCTGTTGGTGGTTCATTTTTGAATGTTTCCCCGGGACAATTTAGTAACAATTCAATGGCCGGGAGGGGGCCGGGGGAGGGGGGTAATGTGTGCATAGTTGGTGTAGTGCTGTGGTACTAACTCTCAAATAACTTGTTTTTGTGTTTTTAAAAAGATTTTATTTATTTATTTATTTTTCTTTTTGGGTCACACCCAGCGATGCTCAGGGGTTACTTGTGGCTCTCTGGCAGTTCTCGGGGGACCATATGGGATGCCAGGGATTGAACCTGGGTCAGCTGCGTGTAAGGCAAATGCCGTACCCGCTGTACTATAGCTCCAGCCCCCCCCCCTTTTTTTTAATGATGAATAGGTAATAAGTGCCACCAAGGGGATTTTGCTTGTAGAATTTCCTGTTCCCTTGACCTGATTTGAGAACTGGAAGTGTTACTGTAATATTATGGGCTCACTGTGGGTTAGTCCCAATAGGACCAAAATGTGTGGCTACGAAATTCTGAATCTCCTGGATTTACTCGTTACTTCAGTAGGTCATAACCCTGGCCTGGCAGCCAGGTTGTCAGAATAAATCATAAGTATAAAACGCACCCTTGCTGTGTCAAGTGAAAATAAATGTTAGTGGTATCTACCCCTTTCGTGGTGATACACAGCCGCCTCCTAAATTTAAGGAAGCCAGGATTAAAATCACTTCAGAGGCCTTGGTCTTAAACCTGGAGATCACCATCCATTTAGAAGTACACAGAATCCATTTTGGAGGTCAAATATTTTTTTAAAAACCACAAAAAAAAAAAAAAGGAAGAAAGAGAAACACGTGCATTAGCCAGTCATTAATTTGGAAATTATTTTTGGGGTTTTCTGTCTTTTTTGCCATGTGTGCCATTTGGTATAAAATACATTTCTTTTGGACTGTACTGGTCAACTTTGAAATTTATGCGTCTGAAATGTCGCATGGCCCAGACTAGCCGGGCTCCTTCCAGTCACCTCTCTCGCGTTCTTGAGTTGATGGGCACTGGGATAGGCTCCCTCATGGTTGGGAAGAGAAGATTCTTATGATCCCATAACCTCCAAGGTTAGTGGTCTAATCATTATTAGGATTACTGAGTATAAAATATGGCTATTTTGCTGTTTCTTAGGCTTCAGTTAAGTTCTCAATCTTTAGATTAGAAATGGAAACGCAAGGTGGGACAGGCCTCCTTACTTATTGTCATTTGCAGTCAATATTTTGTATTTTTGTGCTATTAAGGTTCATTTTGGGGGCTGGAGCAATAGCACAGGGCGTAGAGCATTTGCCTTGCACTCAGCTGAACCCGGGTTTGATTCCCAGCATCCCCTATGGTCCCCTGAGCACCACCAGGAGTTAATTCCTGAGTGCATGAGCCAGGAGTAACCCCTGTGCATTGCCGGGTGTGACCCAAAAAGCAAAAAAAAAAAAGAGTTCATTTTGGGTTTTCCCTTAATATATTTAAGAGATGTATGGTATTCTTCGTATCATTTTTATGCATATTTGTTGGGCAGATGCAGTTTTAATTTTGCTCTTTTTCTCAAGAGGAAGATTTGCCCCACTCCTGTAACACTGTGAAGGAAAGCTTGACCCGCGGAAACTTTGCCTGGGCTGCTGTTGAGTCTGGGCTGGAGAGAAGTACCCACACGTAGACACAGACATGGTTAACTGGCTCCATTGAAGACTGTAATCCCGTGGCTCTTCTTCTAGATAAAGACGTGGAGGCCACATTGGTGAAATGACATGTCGGAGATGCTCAGTAAGCTAACGGCCTTCATGGTCGACCAGTCACAGTTAACCTACCAGCCATGAGCTGTGCAGGTTAAGTCCAACGGGAAGCTGGTGTTGAGACTAGAAGGGTACGTGTCGGTATATGGAGACAAAGCTTTTCCTATTGTAAACAAAAGACATCGTGGGGGGTGCTAATCGTAATTATTTTAAGTTCCTGTGTTTCTAGATCTTAGTTTTTCACCATGGCCTAGCCGTGCAGTTTTAGTTTGTTATGAACTGCACCGTTTATTCAGGGTAGACACAGTCAAGAACATTGGTCAGGAAAGAAAACTCTTGGGATGGCCCTGAGAAGTGCCGTGTCAAGTGCTTGCTGCCATGAATTGTGAGAATGGAGAGAAGGTTCTGGATCAGACTCCCTTACCTGCAGCCAGTGCAGACTCCCTGTGTTGGGGGACCTCAGAGAGTGGGAATGTAGGACTGGCACATCTAGTTTCCTGCAGCGTTTTGAGCCTGTGCTTCCCGAGGGCCGGGCTGTTGCATCAGCACCCCGCCCGGGGCTCATGCCACTTGTCAGGTCCTTGAGGACCTGCTCACCCTTTTTTTCATCCCCCAGAGACAGCATACATCACCCTGCAGAGCCTGGAGATGCAGCAAGCTGCCAGTGTCCTAGGTGCTTCTTCACGGGAGATGGGGCTCAGGGGTTCGCTTTGTCTTGTTTGGTATGAACTGAGTGGAACCTTGGGCAGGAGCCAGGCGTAGCATTTCTTTTTTCCTTCTTACTCAGTAGGAGCTACACCCAGGTCCCCCGGGGGCCTGGTGCAGGCCTGGTGATGCTGGGGCCTGCCTCAAGTCCCAGGGCTCACACCTGCTAGGCTTGTGCTGGCCCCTTGAGGACCGCCTCAGCCCCGAGAGTTGTCATTTCTAGAACCAAATGGTTGCCTACTTAAAAACTCTCTAGGGTTTGCCCAGGGTCCTGGATCATCCTGTGTCAGGGTTCTTGTGCGAGAGCTGTACCTTGCAGGGGGCTACCCTGCTCAGTGCCTGGGTTTCGTGTGGGGGACTGTGTTGTGGGGAATCGAACACAGGCCTCCAGTCACAAAACAGGAGCACCGTCCATTGAGATTCACCAGCCCCCATTCTGTCTTTGGAGTAAGAGAATATAGAAACGTGTCGCTCTTTCAGGTGATGTTTTCAAGGACTTCGAATTCAAGGACTCGTGTTATCTTCTTCTTTTTTTCTTTTTAGGAACTGGAACAGTTTATTGAAAAGCAGAAGGGAAAGGAAAAAAAACTCCTTGGCCAGGGAGGAACTTAGTATAGGACTAAATATATCTCTTAGAGCAGTTACTGAAAAAGTGACGCTGCTGAACATAATTTTATAAATGTTAGCAAGGAATGCCTTCATATCGGAATAGGCTTTGAACTATTAAATTAGTCTGTATTTGGTGCTGATTTTTTTTTTTTGTTGTTGTTGTTCTCTTCCTAGTAGTTCTGTTACTGTTTCTAGTCAGTGCTGTAAAGGACTTATAAACTTTTCACAGTGCTTGACATTATTTTTCTGAATGAATTAGGAACTGGTATCACAGAAGGAAATGACTCATTTGAATGATCGTTCTCTTATCATGCATTCACCCATCCGGTTTGTTCTCAGTTTTGAGGTTTTTTTTTCTTTTTCTTTTTGGGTCACACCCGGCGATGCTTAGGGGTTATTCCTGGCTCTACACTCAGGAATTACTCCTGGCGGTGCTCGGATGCTCATATGGGATGCTGGGAATCGAACCCAGCTCGGCCGCTTGCAAGGCAAACGCCCTACCCGCTGTACTATAGCTCCAGCCCCTGTTCTCAGTTTTGACACTTGGAGGCTTCGTGATAGTGCTGGGAACCTTGGCATACCTCTGATGTCAGGATTCATCAGAAGCTGGTCCTTCACAGCTCCTGCTGGCTCTCCCACTGCTGCGAAAGATTGAAGTTGTTGATAGCAACGGTGGGCCCTGGGGAATATTCGCCAAGAACTAAGAGGGGTTGCGGATAAGTTGTTTCCATGGGTCGCCCTCTGGGGAACCCAGCTTGGCTAATGGCAATTACACTGTGGCTTCATCAGAGCCAAGGAGATGAATGTTTTCAGCAAACATTTCTTGGCCACCTGTCTTCGAAGTTTCCACGCTCCTACGGCGTGTAGGTCTTCACAAGGTGCATCATTATCTTTTCTCGAAGCTCTCCAGCTTCAATCCTACTTAGTCACGGTGAATGGTGACACCACTTAACACCAGTCTCTCAAACTGGAGCTCTCTGTCGTCTGCCCCACTCCATGCTACCTCCATCAAATGAGTTAACGAGCCCTTGATTTGTTTCACCTCCAAAAATGTCTTTCAGATTTATTTTGCTCAGGCGGGAGAGATCACTTCTACTTCAGAGGCCTGGGGCCTGTCCTCTTTCCATCCCGCCTGTTCCCTGTTTCTCTGTAGCCTACAGATGAGTGAGCTCATTGGACATGAATTCTTCTCCAGAGGGGAACCCAGTTTTATTTATTTCACTTATAGAGGTGAACCCGAATTTCACTTTTCAGGATACCCTCCCGTTCCATTGGAGAGGAACATTCTTAGATAATTCTTTCACCCTTTAGCTAGCTTAGATTTTATCCTCAGAATTTTATCTTCCCCTAGTGGATGAATTTTTCCCCAGTGGCCTGAAAACTTCACTTATGTCCTTCTTGTAATGTTTATCCTGGAAGAATTTTAAGTAAGTATGTGCCCGAGCATGTAAATCTGCGTACACGTATATAAAAGCTCTCTGTGGACAAGAATCTATGCTTTCATAAATTTGACAGATGATATATTTTTATATTAGAATGGAATTGATAGTCCTTTCCCCCACTCTAATACTTAAAACACTGGGGTTGTTTATGTTTGTTGGTTTGGTTTGGGGAACACACTCTGGTGCTCAGGGCTTACTCCTGGCCCTGTACTCAGGAATCACTCCTCCCAGTGCTCAGGGGACTGTCCATACTGGGTGCTGGGGCCTGGAGCGACAGTACTGTGAGTAGGGCATTTGCCTCGATCACTGCCGACCCGGGTTCAGTCCCCAGCATCCCATATGGTTCCCAGAGCACTACCAGGAGTAATTCCTGAGTGCAGAGCCAGGAGCTTAAGCCTCACCAGGTGTGACTTAAAAAATAATAATAATAAGCATAGCGGGTGCTGGGAATTGAACCCAGATTGGGGTGTGCAAGGCAGTCACCCTCCCTACTGAACTCAATCCCCAACACTGGGGGTGTTTAGTGAGTGTTGACAAAGTAATTGAATAAGGGGCAGTTTTGTGCAGAGCACTCTGGGGGATTGTAAATATGACTCAGTTCTGACCTGTCTTCTGAGACCCAACCGCATAATCAGGGTGCACTCAGATTGCACACTCAGACTTCGAGGCGGTGTGATCAACTCTGTCTAGGGGCACGAACAGTTGTCAAGGGAAACAGTAGTTAAGAGGTGAATTTTTTGTGAGTGACAGGTTTTGGTAAATTTTCAGATGGGAGGATTTTTCCTTGCTGTGTGAAATTGTGATGGGTGCTTAAAAAAAAGATACTCTCTGTCATGAAGGGTTTTGCCAACTTTTTCCTCAGTGTACCTTATAGATTCCGGTCTGATGTTGAGGTCTTTAATCCACTTAGATCTTACTTTTGTACATGGAGTTAGGCAGAGATCTGAGTCCATTTTTTTGCATGTAGCCGTCCACTCAATATTTCTTTTGCAGACCACAACACCCAAAAGGAGAGAGAGAACAGAGGGGAATGCCCTGCCACAGAGACAGGGTGGGATGGGGGGGATGGGGGGTGGGAGGGATACTGGGATCCGTGGTGGTGGGAAATGGGCACCGGTGGAGGGATGGGTATTTGATCATTGTATAATTGAAACCCAAGCACAAAAATGTGTAAGTCTGCAACTGTACCTCATGATGTCTCACTATTTAAAAATTTTTTAATAAAAAAAAAAAGATGCTCCCCCTGGCTTTCGAAAGTCTTTTTAGTCAAATAAGGACCCTGAATAGAACGGGTGCCCGAGAACAGATGAATGGGTAAAGAAACTCTGCTACATGTACACAATGGAGTACTACACAGTCACCAGGAAAAATGTAGTCATGAAATTTGCTTATAAATGGGTGGACATGGAGAGTGTCATGCTGAGTGAAATGAGTCAGAAGGAGAGGGACAAGTATAGAATGACTTCATTCATTTGTGGAATATTAAAAATAATATACAATATGAGACTAATATCCAAGGCCAGGGAAAATGGGCCAGAAAGACTGGTCAGCGGTTGGGTGGGAGCTTGCCATAGTGTGTTGGGAGACAAAAGGCATTTAGGATAGAGCCGTTACCAGTATCACAATAACAGTTGGAAAAGATCATTCTGGACAAGAACTGAGTGTTGAAAGTAGGTAAAGGGATATACCTGATAATCTTTCAGTACCTAAATCACAAACCACAATGCCCAAAAGGAAAGAGAGAGAGAGAAAGAGAGAGACAGAGAGAAGAGAGACAGAAGATAAAAGTGCCTGCCTGCCACAGAGGAGGTGAGGGATGATGGGAGGGAACCTGGGGACATTTTGCTGGGAAATGTACACTGATGGAGGGATGGGTGTTGGAACACGGTAAGACTGACACCCCACCATGACAGCTTTATAACTGTGTATCTCACAGTGATTCGTTTAAAAAAAAAAAAAAGACCACACTGCCTATGTGTCAAGACTGCCTGTTTTTGTACAGTCTAGGAGCTAAAGATGGTATTTTGCACGTTTTTATTTGTTTCAGGAATTTTTTGCGATCTGTGAAACTCAATGCAATTCAGCTTTCAGCATATGCAGGAACGCATGCTGGAACGTTTGGCCTGTCTGTCTGCCCCAGCTGCGACTGTGTTTGTGCCAAGCTAGCGGAGTTGAGTCTGTAACAGACTGTTTGGCCTGCTTAACTTAAAATATTTCCTCTCTGGCCCTTCATGGAAACAGTTTGTTGATCTTCAGAGGATGGAAAACATTCAAATTAAGTAGAGAAAGGAAAGACATTCATGTTGAGAATATTATTTCAGAGAGTGGGACCCAGAACACTGCAGTGGTTCGGAAGTTTTAGGATCGAGGGGCTGGAGTGATAGCACAGCAGATAGGGCATTTGCCTTGCGCGCGGCCGACCTGGGTTCGATTCCCATGTGGTCCCCTGGGCATTGCCAGGAGTAATACCTGAGTGCATGAGCCAGGAGTAACCCCTGTTCATCGCCGGGTGTGACCCAAAAAGCAAAAAAAAAAAAAGTTTTAGGATCAAATGATGATCTAACTTAACCTTTGTTTTACAGAGTAAGTAGTAGATCAGAAATCTTGTCAAAGTCCACGTGTCAGAGATGGCACACACTGGAGCGACTGGGGCAAAGCTGTATGAGGCGTTTAGTGATGATAAGATACGTCCAGGGATGGGTGACACGGTGAATGGCCTTGGTCCTTGAAGAATGACACTTGGGAAGAAACTAGGAACAGATTCCATTTCTCCTCTGAATATCTATTTCCCGCCTTGTATTTCTAGAAGACCTTCGAGCCCTACTTTGAGATTCTGGAGGTCTATTCCACAAAGGCCAAGGACTATGTCAATGGGCATTGCACCAAGTACGAGCCCTGGGAGCTGATTGCCTGGAGTGTCACGTGGACCCTGCTGGTCGTGTGGCTCTATGGGTTTGTCTTCCAGCCTGAGAGTAAGTACTTTGGCCCTCGGGAAGCGCGTGGCGGGACTTCCCCGGGCGAGTGTGCCTTACAGATGGGATTACTTTTTCTATCTTTTGGTTTGGTTTGACTTGTAAATATGTTCATTGGGATGAGGAAGCAGGGGTGGGGGAGGGAGCGATAGCTCAGCTGGTCGGGCATTTGCCTTGCATGCGGCCAACCCAGGTTCGATCCCCAGCATCCCTATGGTCCCCCGTGCACCATCAGGAGTAACTCCTGAGTGCAAGAGTGAGGACTAACATCTTCCTGAGAACTGCTGGGTGTGGCCGCAAAACAAAACAAAAAACAAAACTATCCGTTTAATGGAAGTGGGGCTTTGTCTTCCGACCCGCACAGTCATCCCTGTGTGTGACTGCTTCCACGGAGTTTTGGGGACTTGCCACATACAGAAACACTTCTCAGAAGCCGGTCATTGTGAAGGTTCACAGCCATCACACCGGCTTCCACACTTTCAGTTCCGAGTTCTTCCCTAGAACCTAACCGTATCACATAGACTTCCCAAGGCAGGAGTGATTCCTCTCATTCTCAGTGATTATTTTCAGTAACGATCCCATGAAATTGGAAGAACACGCAGGACAGGTCCCTCTGGAGGCCTTCTCGATGTTGGGTCCTATCCCAGGCTGCTCAGGAGATCTCTGTACAAGTCCCCTGGGATCTCTGTCCTCTTGGATAGATCCAGCTGTTATCAGGGGACAGTGAACTTTGACAGCACGTTGTTGATGTGTGCGCTGTTTGGACAGTGACTCAGAGAGGCCAATTGGGAGAAGTCCGTTCATGATCAGTTTGTGAATTTCCCTTTTCTAACATTTAAGTTTTCTTCTTCGGCCCCTATTTAGGTGCCTGTATTATTTCTGCATTGACATCATTTCTTTAGGTTAAGAAGAAATTACTGATTATTTGCGATTTTATACATGTAGTTTCATAAAGTATAATACGCATTGCACACAAAATACAATTTCTGTTTTGCAACATGCAATTTGAGTTTGTCTGTTTTGCAGTGCTGGTGATTAGACCCAGGACTTCGCATGCCAATTTTTCTTCCCCCCTCCCCCCCCCCCCCCACACACACACTCAGCTGTGCTCAGAGCTTCCTCTTTGCTCCGCACAGGGTCACTTCTGGTGGTCCTTGAAAGACCATAGGAGGTGTCAGAGATCGAATCCAGATTGGGCATGTGCAGAGCAAGCATCTTACCACCGTACTATCTCTCTGCCCCTCCTCACATGCTGTCTTAAGTCAGAGATACAATTGTCTTTTCTCCAGAGATGGAAGATAATTTTGGCAGAATGGCCAATTATTTCAGCACTTTGCTCCTTATGGGGGTTCTTATTCCCTCCATATCACCAAACAATCCAGGTTATTATTAGTATATTGCCCCAGAGGAGTCTAAAGTCTGAGCCAGCGAGAGATTGAGACTTGGAACTTGGAATCCCCTTGAGGGGAGCACACAGGGATGGGACCCAGGGAGGACACAGGGCTAGATAAGAAGGGCAGGTGACGGGAGGAAGGTCAGGGTCACGGCATCTCCACGTTGTCGCTCACGGACTTCTGCCAGCTCACATCCCGTCTCCGCGGGCCTGATTTTAACTCCGTGTCATAGTTCAGTACCCGAAATCAGATACTGTGTAGGAGAGAGAAGGCGATAAGCACCCGAGATCTCGGTGAGCACCTGGAGGAGTAGTGCCTTCAGTTCCCAGGTGAAGGGGACACAGCACCGCCCGCCGCACCGTTGGTTCATAAGAGAGTTGCGTGGCATCATCTGTGTGAAAGGGACATGAGCCCTGAAGAGTGTGCACTGTTGTTCTTCTGCTGGTGTGTCCCGTTTCATCACAGCCTGATCACCTCTCTGCCTCTTCAGGGTTTTTACTGCAGAGAGAATCTTTCTAGAATGTTCCCACATCATCATTGCATTTCTGGTTTCTTCATTTCTGATGCTATATTCAATTTTCTTCTTGTTTGAGGTACTTTAGTGGTTGGGTTTTTGTTTGTTTGTTTGTTTTTTGCTTTTTGGGTCACACCAGCAATGCTGCGGGGTTCTTCACTCAGGAATTACACCTCCTGGTGCTCGGGGGACCATATGGGATGTCAGGGATCGAACTTGGGTCAGCCACATGCAAAGCAAACACCCTACCCACTACACTTGGCCCCACTTTAGTGTTTTGTTGTTGTTTGTTTGTATTTTTGGCCACACCCGGCTGTGCTGAGGGCTTACACCTGATTCTGTCCTCAGGAATCAGTTGCCCCTGGCACGGCTTGGGGTACCATATGGGGTGCTGACAGTTAACCTGTGGTTGGCAGCCTGCAAGGCAAGCACCCTGCCTGCTGTACCATCTCTCCAGCCCCAGTGTTTAAGAAAAAAATTATTTTATCAAAGCACCATGATTTACAAAGTTATTTAGAATTTAGCTTCAAGCATACAGTGTTCCACCATCAGTGTCAGCTTCCCACTGCCAATGTCCCCAGGTTCCTCCCTCTGCCTCCTTAACAGACATTTTTGTCTGTTTTGGTTTGGTTTGGGGCCACACTGGCAGTGCTCAGGGCTTACTCCTGATTCCGCATTCAGGGATCACTCTTGGCCATGCTCAGGGGACCATGTTGGGTCCCGGGGATTAAACCTGACTTGGCTGTGTGCAAGACAGACCCACTCCCCTGTGAATTGTTGCTCTGGCCCCAACAGGCACGCTTTAAAGTTCGATTGTTGTAGTTTGGTCTCCTGCTTCTGTTGTTGTCTCTGTGGTTGATTTATTTATTTTGTGTGTTTTGGGGCTGGAGCGATAGCACAGCGGTAGGGCGTTTGCCTTGCACGCAGCCAACATGGCCGACCCGAGTTCGATTCCTCCGCCCCTCTCGGAGAGCCCGGCAAGCTACCGAGAGTGTCTCGCCCGCACGGCAGAGCCTGGCAAGCTCCCCGTGATGTATTCGATATGCCAGACGCAGTAACAACAAAGTCTCCAATGGAGATGTTACTGGGCCCGCTCGAGCAAATCGATGATCAACGGGAGGGCCTTTACTTTACTTTTACTGTTTTGGGTCCATACCTGCCAATGCCCGGGCGTTACTCCTGCCTCTGCACTCAGGAATCTGTACTGACCATGCCGGCGGAGCCCATACGGGATCCCAGGGAGCAAATCCGGCTCAGACGCACGCAAGTCAAGAGCCCTACTCACTGCGCTCTCTCTCCCACCCCTTGTGGTCTGGATATATCCATATGTCTCGCCTCTATACCACCAGTGTCCGAAGCCCTTGGCCCTAGTCCCTGTTACCTCCCGTCCTCCTCTTCTCCCCTCAGTGTTTTTTCTTCCCTGTTCCTTCCAGTTCTGTAATCTAGGGTCAGCAGGAAGCCGGTGCCTTCTGTGATACCGAGCATTCCTGTGTCCCGGTCCTCCGTATCCTGCGCGTCAGGGAGCTGTCTGAGCTGTCAGCTCTTTCTCCCCGGTGCCACTCTGTGGCTCGGCTTCCATCACACGAGGCTGCTACTTTTCCTTCCCTCCTGAGCACGTTACTGTGCTCACGGACACCAGCCTCAGTTTGCTGGGCTTTAGATAGCTTTCTCTCTCGTTGATTCATTCATCTACTAAGGAAGGAAGCGATCCTGATCTCACACACACACACACACACACACACTCACACACACACACACACACACCATGGAACACACATATAAACACCATGGAACACCATGGAACACACACATAAACACCATCACACACACACACACACACACACACACACACCATGGAACATACATATAAACACCATGGAACACACATACACCAACACCATGGAACACACACATAAACACCATCACACACACACACACACACACCATGGAACACACACATAAAGACCATCACACACACACACACACACACACACACACACACACACACAACGGGGACTGAACTCCCTGCCTCACGCGTGGAAAGCAAGCATTTTCCTGTTGAATCTAGTCCCAGTCCCTGAATCTTTAGCGCTTTAACATTGTTGAAAGTAGTCAAATAACAATCAGGTTAGATATCCAACTAGGCTCCAACGAGGCTCTGCTCAGTTGATAGTCTTTTATGGTCATATTTAAAACATAAACAGGAAAAATTGTTCGTGATTGGACAGTGTTGTGGGAAATAGGGCCTGCAGCAAGCTGTGGGTCTGCCGGAGAGTGTGGAGCACAGGAAGCCTGGACGCGCTTCAGAACTGAAGAGTGATGATAAACATGGGGGTTCCACCTCGTTGTCATCCTATTCAGCCTCTTTTTCAGTCGCCTGGTTTTGTTTTCGGCATTTCCATCAGCTCAGCTGTGGTGCTGGGCCGTCTCAGAGGCAGGAGTACAGTCTCAGCAAAGGCTCGTTCAAGAGGCAGAGTGTTGTGTTGAAGCTGCAGAAGGAGGGCCCGGCTGGTTCTGCTTGTAGAGAGCGAGCTGACGGCCGGGGAAGGGGGAATGTCCGCTCCTCAGAGGAAGGCACCTGGCTCTCTGCTCAGTTCATCGTGTCTCACATAACACCGTGCCTACCCTTCTCTGGGGAACACCTGGAAATTTCTGCATTTGAAACATCATGAGGACCTAGGGGTTTCAGGGTAGAAAAATGAAGGCTTCCATTAAATTTCTGCTCTGGCCTTGAGCAAATGATTGATGCTTTGATAATAGGTTGCTCTGGGTAGTGTCAGTGCCAGCCTTAAAATCAGTAAGACTTGAGGCCGGAGCAGTAGCACAGCGAATGGGGCGTTTACCTTGCACACGGCCAACCCAGGTTCAATCCCCATCATCCCATATGGTCCCCCGGGCACCGCCAGGAGTAATTCCTGAGTGCAAAGCCAGGAGTAACCCCTGAGCATTGCTGGGTGAGACCCCAAAAGCAAAAAAAAAATCAGTAAGATTTGACTGAATGCAGTAGAAGGTATAGCGGTTATGGTGATGCCGTGCACCTGTGATTACCAGAACAGAAGGGACTGTGGTGTGCGTGATTTTCCCCAAGCCTTTGTTACGTCCAGAAAATATTTCCAGGATGTGTGTTGACCAGGAGACTAGATAAATCTCCAGGCCTGGAGAACAGCGCATGGGTTAGTCATTTGTTTGGGGAGAGGGAAGAGAAATGTTGGACATCTGGAAACAGTGGGAGGGTGAAGAATTCTTGAGGCCATTGTTGTGTGATGAAATAATCCTGCTACCAGGAATCGATCCTGCAGATGGCGATTGTGTGTGTGTGTGTGTGTGTGTGTGTGTGTGTGTGTGTGTGTGCAGTGTGGCATTTCCTCTGAAGCTGACTGGCAGTGTTGTTTTGTAATAGCCGTGTTCTAGGAAGGGTAGGTTAAACAGATCATGAGATCATGGCACTCCCACGTGATGGGCTGCTGTGAAGGTGAGTGATGGGGCTGGGATGTAGCCCCATGTGGGAGAGCACCCGTGCAGGGCCCTCAATGATATCCCTGCCACCTGGTTCCCCAAAGATTACTGGTCACACTGGTGACCCCGAGCACCAAACCATCTGGCCGGCTCTGCCCAGCCAAACTCTAGGAGTCATGTTGCAGGTAAAACTATTATATCTTTCGTCTAATATTCCTAGACACTGTAGGAAAACAGTGTCTGGAACAGTGTCAGAATGTGCTGTTTTTGTGGATAAAAGGAGAGGCAATTAGCATATATATATGCTAAAAACTCTATGTATGTTTTTATTTTAGGACCTGGCAGTGCTGGAGGGACCATGTAGAACCAGGGATTGAATTTGGGGCATGTATTCCAGCCCCTTGAGCCACATCCCTGGCCTCAAGATTTTTTCTTTCTTCCTACTTAAATATGCGGAAAGGGATACTTGTAGACGTTAATAATAGAGTTTGCCTGAGGCTAGGATGAGGGGGTTGGAGGATGGATGAGGGTGAGAGATTTCACTGTGTCCTTGAACCACATAAATATATGACTTGTTCAAACGTCATTAAATTAAAACAGTTTTTATTTGTTTATTTATTTTTTTTTATTAGTGAAACACCATGAGGTACAGTTGTAGACTTACAAATTTTTGTGCTTGGGTTTCAGTTATACAATGATCGAGTACCCATCCCTCCACCAGTGCCCATTCTCTACCACCACTAATCCCAGCATCCCTCCCACCCCCAATCCCCCCACCCCCACCCTGCCTCTGTGGCAGGGCACTCCCTTTTGTCTCTCTCTCCTTTTGGGTGTTGTGGTTTGTAAAAGAGGCAATGGGTGACAATCAAAAACACTGCTTTTTATTTATTTATTTATTTTGCTTTTTGGGTCACACCTGGTGACGCCCAGGGGTTACTCCTGGCTCTGCACTCAGGAATCACCCCTGGCAGTGCTCAGGGGACCATATGGGATGCTGGGAATCGAACTCGGGTCGGCCGCGTGCAAGGCAAATGCCCTACCCGCTGTGCTATTGCTCCAGCCCAACACTGCTTTTTAAAGGGACGAAATTCTCCATTTGCATTCTGAAGGCGAGTAATGCGTAGAGGAGACGTGTCGAATCTGACACTGTGACTGGCACACCAGGTCCGTGGAAGTTCGATTGAATAACAGAACTGCTGATTTTCTTTCAGGTTTATGGTCACGGTTTAAAAAGAAATGTTTGCGGCTCTGCAGGAGGATGCCTATTATTGGCCGAAAGGTGAGTGGTGTCTGCCTCCCCTCCTCCATCACGGTGGGACACCTTTCTTCTTGGCCCAGGGCAGTGTCTGGGCACATGAGGTGGTAGGCACTGGAGAGTGGGCGAATGGTGGTGCACGTGCCTCACGGCTGAGGCCCCGTGTTCAGTCCCCGGCACCCACTGCTGGTCCTGAGCTCTGTAAGGGGGCAGAGCACAGAGTCATGAGGTTCGCACCTCCAGGCTGCACGGCCCCGGGGATGCCCCCTTTGAACACGAGAGCAGGCCCAAACAAGCAAACAGGAGCCCCTGCAGAGTACTGCTGGTGTTAGCCAGTGGTCACGGCCAGGGGTGCTGCTGAAGCTTTTGCAATGCACAGGAGAAGCCGTCCAGACAGAACCGGCTGGCTTCGAAGGTCAGGAGTGTTGAGGCTGTTGAATGTGGCTCCACCCTTTCTCCCATTTCCTTGACCAAAGGAGGGAGGAGACATCTGTCATGCGGAAACCCATGAGGAAGCCCCACCGAAGGGACAGACCGAGTGCCTTGGAGCAGTCTTCGACTGGACTAGATTTAGACAAGCCATCATTCATTCGTGTCAGCGCCTGTTTGCTAGTGCCTGGATCCTGAGCACATGAAACCCCCAGTAGATGCTGAGCCGAGGGATGTTTTTCGGCAATACACTTCTATGGCACGTCACTTTGTCCTGAGTCAGAGGAGGACTTAATCTAGTGTTGACCTTCCCGGGGCTGGGTATATTTGTGGCTTTAGATTTGGGCCTGGCAAAGGGACATGAGGACTTTGCAGCCGAATCGTATGTAAAAGCATTGGCCTGGCTCCTTGACAGACACCAGCAGGGGGTCAGATTCAGGCTGGCCTGTGGGCTCCAAGCTTAGAAATGTCGATAACAGACTCTTTCCTTGCCCTTTGTACCTGTCGCTCTGGCATATTCCTGCATCCTTCCCACCCCTACGTGCTGACAGTAAGTCACCTCTCCACCCCTCCCACTGGCTTCTTATCATTCTGGAAGATAAACAGGGCAGGAAGCCCTTGCAGAGGCTCCTGGAGCATCCTGGTCCTCTCCTCCTCTGAACTTTGCCCAGCTGTCTGCCTTCCAGCTATCTTTTACTTCTGCCTTTCATTTCCACCCCTTCCAGGCTAAGCCCCCAAAGGTACTAGCTTTGGCCAGAACTCTGTTCTCATATCTGCCCGTCTTCAGGTGCCTTTCCTGGGGAGGGTGGAGCACTGTGGTGGTGGGGAAGGGAATAAGAGCAGCAATTTGCTCTCCAAACTAGATTCATCCTTTTGAGTTAAGTCTGCTTTCGTCTTTCTAGTAAGCGGTACAGCAGAGGGGAGGAGCAAGGGATGGACTAAAATACCAAGGATGACAGTTCCTCCTTATTTCTTGATCCCCCCCCCCCCCCCTCCATGGCTCAAACCAAGCGGAGCTCAGCCCAGCCTCTGGGGACCCTGTCCCTGCAGTGCAAGATCTGCGGGCCTGCTGGTTCCGTTCCAGAGCCTGATAACTGGAGCTGGCCTGTGCTGTCCTGTGGTGCTGAGGGCCACCCAGACCATCTTTCCCCCCCGCCCCTTTGGGTCACACCTCACCATGTTCAGGCAGGGCTTACTCCTGGCTCTACACTCAGGAATTACTCCTGGCAGTGCTCTGGGGACCCTATGGGATGCCAGCGATTGAACCCGGGTTGGCTGCATGCAAGGCAAACGCCCTATCCACTGTGCTGTAGCTCCCGCCCCACCAGGGCCATCTATTTTTTTTTAATTTTTAAATTTTATTTTCATAAGGTTGTTCACAATAATTGATTACATTCAATATTTCAACACCAGTCCCATCACCATTACACCTTCCCACCACCATTATTTCGAAGTTTCCCACCACCACTCAAGCCTGACCCACAGGCAGATGCTAGATAATTTATTTTGTATTGCTTGTTATAAATAGTATAAAATGTCTGTAATGGTCTGTGTCACAATTCAAAAAATAAGCAAAAAAATGAAAAATGTATGAGATGTCATGTGGCCGCTTTTGTGGCTGCTCACTCCTGGAATTCTAAATATTTAAACAACTGGGGTCCAGAGCTATCCCTGCATCAAGCTGCTGGGTTCTGAGATTCATTGGTGAGTCTCTGGATCATGGCCCTTAATGTGCTAAATGATGCCCAGAGGCAATTTGTGGGTGACAGCCAGGACCCCCAGAAGGGCAGGAAGATGGGAAGGGACAGCCCAGTCTTGACCCCTTGAGGCCTGACCCCTTTCAGTCACTGGTCCCGCATACCTGGGTTTTAAGGGGATTTATTCTCTTGCATGGGGGGCCCAGGATGAGCCTGTGAAGATCAGCTGTGAAGGTGATGGCTATTGGGTTCTGGAGGCTTGTGGCTGCCGGGTTTCATCTGGGGCAGGCAGAGAGAGAGAAGACGCCTGCTCCCGTCCAAGAGGCCCCCATGAGGGCCATTGTGACAGTGCTCGCTCAGGGCCTCTCAAGGCCATGGCCCCACTGCTGAGGCCTGTGGTCCCAGGTTCAGACGTTTTTGTGCAGGCCATGTAGCACAAACATGTAGTTGCAGGGCTCTCCCCGGTCTTGGGACCTAGTCGGACGTTGATAAAAGAACAGTATTAAATGTTTGTTCAACATTGAAAGTTTATTTTGAAGGTCACTTTGAGGCCTGTGTGTATAGTGTGTTCCATTCATTGACTGCATTCTCCTTGTTAACGTTTACTGAGGGACTGGAGCGATAGTCCAGCAAGTAAGGTGCTTGCCTTATACACTGCTGACCTGGGTTGGGTCCCCAGCACCCCATGTAGCCCCCCGAGTCCTGCCAGGGGTGATGCCTGAGTTTGGAGCCGGAAGTCAGCCCTGAGCACTGTTGGGTGAGGCCTGAAAACCAGACATGTCTATCTGGCACCAATAGGCCGGGCACTCTGCTGAGTGCTGGGGCTTAGTGATGAGCACCACTAAATTCTCCCTGGGTAACATGAATGGGAAAGATGACATCAAATAAATATGTAAGGAGAACATTTTGAAATCAGTACTGTGAAGAAACAGAAGTTGGGTAATAGAGTAAAGATTCTGAGGCAAGAATTAGGGGGTGGAAAGTGTTGTGCTCTTGATACTGTTTCTGTAACAGCCCTCAGGTCTGTGGACGGAAACTCGGCAGTCATAGTGCTTAGCCGTTCCATTGTCCCCGCTCACGCAGCAAAGGTCTCTTGGTTTTGGAACCACACCCTGCCTTGCTTCGGATTTACTCCTGCCTCTGTCCCCAGGGGTCGATCCTAGTAGAATCCCGGGTGACAAAACGGGGTGCCAGGGATCAAACTTAGGATATACCCTACCCGCTGTACTATCTCTCAGAGCCCGAAGTGTAGTTCTTTATTTATAACTTGAAAAACACCTGCCCACAGCCTACCCACCACAGCCCAAGTGACCCTTCCTACATGCCACTGTTTGGTTGTTACAGAATGGGTTACAGGTGCTCCCTGTGGAAGGGCCATGTGCAAGGGGCACTCTTGGATTGTCGCATCCACAGCTAGAGGGAAGAAATCAGTGTGTAAGGCGGCATGCACAGAAGCTTGGCCTTGCAATGTTTTCGTTTGTTTGTTGGTTTGTTGCATTTAGGGTCACCCCTGATGGTTTGGCTCAGGGGTTTCTCCTGGCTCTGCACCCAGGAATTCCTGGCGGTGCTTGGGGGACCATATGGGATGCTGGGAAGCGAACCCAGGTCGGCCGCGTGCAAGGCAAACACCCTCCCCACTGCACCATCACTCTGGCCCCACCGTGGCCTTTTGTACTGCTGAAACGGTAGCACCAGAGCACACGCCGTTGTGGCACGTGCCACTCTGCCATCCTGCCATCCTTGAGCCTCTCATCACGAGTTGCTGGTTCCGTCCCCCGGCCTCTGCCCTTTTCCCTACCACAGCACTCTTTTATTTTTTCATTTTATGTCTCTACTGCTAAGGAGAAGCTTCATGAGACCCGGAGATTTTGCCCCTGGTGCCCCCTGGAATGAAATTTTCGCTCCCTCCATGTCAGCACCCACAGTGATACCTCACCTGAGCTGAGTGAGTGAGTGCAAGAAAATTGTCCCTCAGCTGGGGAAGGATGGAGAGAAGTGGCCAGAAGTGATCAGTTAGATAGCAGAAGGGGTGCTAGCGCCTCCCAGCACACTTAAGGATCAGAAGTGCTATGTGGGAAGAGAGTACAGTGGTTAGAATGCGCTCCCGGCACGCACCCCTGGGTTTGTGACCCCCGCACACGTGGTCTCCTGAGCTTTGTTGGGCATGGCCAGGAAGCCCCCAACACCGCCCGGTGGCCTCAGCACCCAGGGCCCGAGCAGCAGCCTCAGGATCCTGCAGGGAACCACTGACCCAGTTTACCGAGGAGGCCCAGAGGAACCCAGGACCCCCTCCTGGACTCTGTGTGGAGCCATCCCATCCCCAAACAAACAGACAAGCAGTGCTTTTGACTTTCTGAGGACATAAAATACAATTTTGGTTTTGTTCTGACTGGGACCCACCTTGGCACCTCACACCTACCAGGCAAGCACGCATCAGACGCCTTCTTCACTGCTGGGCTCCGTACCCAGCTCTCCCTGCCATCTTTCCAGAAACCCCCCAGTGTTACCTGCACGATTGTGGGGAGTCACTCGGCCTCGCAGAGACCTCCCGGTGCACAAGGACCAGAATCTCTAACCTGCTGACCACTCCCTTTCTGGCTGCAGTTCACGCTGTCTGTCTGTCCTTTGTTTCTTTAGCATACACAGTGTATTGGCAGGGCCGGCGCAAAGTCCAGGTACTGCCCTCAGAGAGGCGCTGATGCCAGCAAACACTGAACCGAGCCAAACAGTGGCTGAGCCAACCGGGCAGAGGAGACGGTGGGAGAGACTGTGCATCGTTGGCCTTCGGGGAGAAAGCAGATGGGCTGGAGTGATAGCACAGTGGGTAGGGCGCTAGCCTTGCATGCGGCTGACTCGGGTTCAGTCCCCAGCATCACATTTCCCCCAAGCATCGCCAGGAGCAGTTCCTAAGGACAGAGCCTGGAGTGAGCCCTGAGCATTGCCAAGTGTGGCCCCAAACAAAACACAAGCAGACAACCTGAGAGAAAGCAGACTTTCCAGAAGTCTCAGGCAGCCCGGGTCCACCCCAAGGGCCATCCCAGAGTCCACCCAAGGGGCCATCCCAGGGGCCATGCCAGGCTCCACCCCAGGGACCATCCCAGGGTCCATCCCAGGCTCCACCCCCAGGGACCACCCCAAGGACCACCCCAGGGTCCACCCCAGGGTCTGTCCCTGGCATCGCATGTTCCCCCAGGCACTGCTCCAGGAGTACCTTTTGGGTACTGCTGGGTGTGACCCCCAAAGAAGCAAACAACAATTAAGACTTCTGAGAAAAGGTTGCACCTGTCAGAAGACAGCTGAACTGTCAGAATGTCACATCTCTATTTCTGGGGGGGCGCGAGATTCCTCCTGGCAGATTTCAGGGGCCCGTACCGTCCCTGCAGCGCTCGGAGGCCATCGCCAGAGCTCTGTCTGGGAGTGCTCAGGGCCCCGTGGAGCCAGGGAAGGGGGCCTGCGCCTTGCGTATCTAAGGGGCAGACATCCTCGGCCCACCCTGTCTGAGGAACTGTCACCCTCACCGCCCAGCTCTGTTTCTGCTCTCTGCCGTCTTCTTGCCTGTCCTCACCTTGGTCCTTTTCACCTTCACAGATCCAGGAGAAGGTGAACAAGGCCAAGGATGACATTAACAAGAACATGTCCTTCCTGAAAGTGGACCAAGAGTACGTGAAGGCTCTCCCCGCGCAGGGCCTGAGCCCGACGGCCGTGCTGGAGAAACTCAAGGAGTACAGTTCCAAGGGTACGATGCACGCTTTGCGCGCACACTATCTCACCGGCTTCTCGGAACTTTGTCTAGGAACTCTTGGCAGTGCGAAGTGAGGACTTGGTGTGATCATGGTAGTATTTGCCTGACAGGATGCCTTTATGATACCTGGATATTATTAAGTGCTTAGTCAATGTCAATAGTAATTCTAACACAAATGCATATTGGTTACATATTAAGATGTCAAGAAAACATATTCTTAAAAGTAAGCGTTTTGGAGATTATCATGCCGAGTGAAATGAGTCAGGGAGAGGGACAGACTCCGAATAATCGGTCTCGTGTGGGGGATATAGAGAAATGCAGCCCCAGCGTAACTAAGGTCCAAAGGCAGCAGAAACAGCAGGAGAGAGAACTCGTCCTCAGGAGAAGCTTGAGCAGGGCCTGGGGAGGTCTGGGGGCTGGGAGGGGGGACATGTCAGGGAAGGGACCTTGACGACGCTCAGTGAAGGAAGAGGGAAGTGGTCACTGTGGACCGGGACTAGGGGCTGAAAGGAGGTACAGCGAGGTGCAGGAGACCCTCTCAGTAACCGTCTTGTAAAGCACAGAGCGTAAAGGGGGTGGGGGGGGGGGGGAGAAGGAGAAGAACAGTGTCTGCCATAGAGGCAGGCCGGGGGCCTGAGGCTAACCTGTGGCATCGATGGTGGGTAACGGACACCGGTAAAGGGATGGTGTCAGGTTGTATGCCTGAAACTCCATCATGAGGAACTTTGTAACTCATGTAATTCAATTTAAAAAAGGTCAGCGTTTCCATTTGGCATGATTTTAGTATTGTAGAAAATGTACGGATAGAATTCTGAGATTTTGCCAGCTTGGCCAGCTTCTCCCGATGTTCACATCTGAAATAAACTTGATGCCTTGGCCAAAACTGAAAAATTAATGTTGGTATAATCTTTTTAGCTGAATTATAAGTTTTTCTTCCTGTTTCACTAATTTTTTCACTAATGTCCCTTCCCCCGTCCCCTTCTAAGATCCAATCTAGGGTCACTGTCACCGTCACTGTCCTCCCGTTGTTCATCGATTTGCTCGAGTGGGCCCAGTAACGTCTCCATCGTGAGACTTGTTGTTACTGTGTTTGGCATAGCGAATATGTCATGGGTAGCTTGCTGGGCTCTCCGAGAGGGGTGCAGGAATCAAACCCGGGTCTGCCAGGCTAGGGTACTACAGTGCATTTCAACAAGTTCCTAAAGTATCTATAATTGACTGTTTAGCTTTTTATGTTGGGTGCTACCAAATTAGGTGTGGTCCAGGATTTATGATGCTCAGAGTAGGGATGAGTGCTCTGAGATGCATCAAGTCAAGACCACTTGGTTCCGAAGTCCAGTTGCTGTCTTTGTCTATCTTCCTGTCCCATTTTTAAGTCACTGCCCATTGTCATACTCTGTAGCACCAAAGAACAGGAAATGAAACCAGAAACCATGCTTCCTGTTTTTGAAAAGTTGGCAAGCAATGCTCCGAAGACATCCTCGGTATAGACTAGCTGCTTCTCAGGGAAGGGACAGAGCAAACGGGCCACAAGTCAGAGCTGCGGTTGGGTGAGAGGGAAGGATTTGCCTGGGTATTTGCAACTGCAGCCTCTGCTTCCTTGTTGGAGCTGAAAATCTTTACTTTTATAGAGCCCAGGCGTACACTTCCTAGAGTGGTTTTTAGTTGGAGTGTTTCTGTAATAGCTTTGTCACTGTCCACCCTAAATCGGACAGTCATGTCACAGAAGGATCCAAGATACCCACATCACCAAATTTATTAGGAGAATGTAGAATGTAGACAGAAAGTGGAAAGCTAAACCTTATATTCTGGTCAGGAATTATTTTCTTTAGAGTTTGTTGTTGTTGGTTCGATTTGGTTTGGGGCTACACCCAGCCGTGCTCCTGGCTTACTCCTGGATCTGTGCTCAGGGCTCACTCCTGGCAAGGCTCAGGGGACCATATGCAGTACCAGGCATCCAACTGGGATCAGCTGCGCTCAAGGTAGCTCTTATCCCTGGACTGACCCACGGTCCCCTTTGAGTTTATCCCAATGTTGCGCATGTTCCTGAAGCTGCTTGCTTTAGCATAGGTGTCTGGAAGCAGGTGGCTAATTTTCTCTGTGATTCCAGGCTCACTGGAAGGAGGGGCCCTCGGGCCGGGGGTTTCTCAGTGAGTTTTGTCTGGTCATGGATCTGGTTTCCTGGCACCTTCTCTGATAATCGCAAACTGAAATGGCACACTTCCATTGTTTTGTTTTGTTTTTCTGCCAAGTCTGCTGATAACATTCCCCACGCTTCTAACGATGAGGTAGGAAGAGACAGGAGAGAGCTTTGGTCAGAAAGGACCAGTAGAGGCAAGGAGAGAACAGAAAATGACGCTAATCAACGGGAACGTTTCTGCTGAAAGAAGGCAGTCGGTGGGGGTGGAGAGAGTGCATCAGGTAGGGCGTTTGCCTTGCACATAGACAACCCGGGTTTGGTTCCCAGCATCCCATGTGGTTTCCTGAGCACCGCCAGGAGTAATTCCTGAGTGCACGAGCTTAGAGTAACCTCTGTGCAATGCCAAGTGTGGCCCGAAAAGCAAAATAAAAAAAAAATGCAGTCAGGGATGAAGATGTTATTACTGGGTTCGAGTCTCTTCTCTTTCTCACATTGTTGTTATAGGAATTGAAGAGATTTCGCTCTGATAGTTTTTTTTTTAATTCTTTCTTGATTCGATACAAAAAATATCCTTTCAAAAATAATTCTTTTTCATTCTCAGAGGAGTTTCCTTCCTGGTCTTCTTGAGAACCTGTATCCCAGAGGCTCCTACTTACTGACGCACTGGTCTTGACTTTCTCTGCAGATGCCTTTTGGCAAGAAGGGCGCGCCTCGGGGGCAGTGTACAATGGGGAGGAGAAGCTGACGGAACTCCTGGTGAAGGTGAGGGGCTGTGGGCTCTGCCAGCTCAGGGGACCCCGTGTTCTCTCTATCCTTTTGTAACTGCTCAAATGTTATCGTTAAAAGTAAAGAAGTTTAGAAAGTTTCCCACTCATAGATGCAAACGTACAAGATCATAAAACACGTTTTTGTCTTTGAAATTAGTAACATTGATGTCACTGCCTGTGCAGAAGGTGGATTGCTAGGGAGGAGAGTCCCAGCATTTGAGATTGATGAGAAGATAATTTGTTTCATAAGAAGAGGCACGGAATTGGAAACTTGGTTTTAATTCCTAGTACTTCCTGTCTCAAATAATCTGAATCTAAGCAGTACTAAGCAATAATCACACTTAATGAATAAATTATGCTGCTACTGCTACTCCTTCCTTGTCTTCCTCTTCTTCCTTTTCTTCCTCTTCTTTCTCTTCTTCCTCTTCCTTTTCTCCTTCCTCCTCCCCCTCCCTTCCATATCAGATTCATTCTCTGCACTGTCAGATACAATTGCCGGGGGGCTGATGGTCTCTCTGGTCTTCAAACTTGGAACCTACTCCTCCCTCACAAACACTGCAGGTTGATTTGACTTAATCTTCACAGCTGCCCTGATCCTGCTTCTGCGCCTGAAGAGCCCTCCTTGGCGCTCCTGCTCTTTGGGCTCCAGTGCGTGATACCCTGTGTGGCACGTGGAAGCCTTTCCGGATCTAGCTCCCACCCTTACTTCCCTGCAGCAGCCGTGACTCCGTTTGCTCTTATGATTTTCCTTTTCTTCCTCAACTCCACTGCTTTTCTCATTGCTCAAAACAATCCCCTTAAAAGACTCTTCGAGACCCCGTAGGGTGTTTGGAAAGCCCCTCACCACGTGGGCCTGTATCTGTTACGACACTATAGTGGCTTCACTCCCTTGGCTGAGTGCTTTACACGGATTATGTTCTTTACTTATTGCTGAAACAATTAGATGTCACATTCGTCTCATTCAGCACGTGGGGAACTGAGCTTCCGAGAGGATATTTGACCCACGATTAAACACTTGGAAAGAGAGGCCAAGCTAAGATTTCAAACCCGGACCATTTGCTGTCTTAATCACGATCACGACCATCCTGTTATTCATCGATTGCCTCGAGCAGGCCCCAGTAACGTCTCCTTCATCCTGCCCCTGAGATTTTTTAAAAAGTACCATATTCAGGGCTCTTTCAGAGTTAGGAGAATGAGACCCTTCATTGTTACTGGTATTTGGCATATTGGGTAGGCCATGGGGAGTTTGCCAGACTCTGCCGTGTGGGCAGGTTATATTCGGTGGCCTGCCAGGTTGTCCAAAGTAGAAATGAGATGATAAGATTGTCACGCGGCCGCATTTGTGGCCGGGAGCTGGGTTTTATAGACACCCGGAAGCTGTCTTAATCAATGTTTTTAAAACCACATTCATTCTTCTCTTTACCGTATAATAATTTATTTGCATATAAGTCACCTATACTCTTTTGGTTTTTCTTTAGGTTGGGGAACATGAGTTATCATTTTCCTGGTTTCTAAAATTGTGCCTTTCATTTAGCGTATGATTCTTTGTCCTCTGCAGTATAGAAGTTTCACTTTATATCTGGTTGATTTCTTCTCAGGCTTATGGAGATTTTGCTTGGAGCAATCCACTGCATCCAGATATTTTCCCAGGACTGCGTAAGATAGAGGCGGAGATTGTGAGGATATCATGCTCTCTGTTCAACGGGGGACCCGACTCCTGTGGATGTGTAAGTGTCTTGAGGGTGGCACCCAAAAATCAGAGCTTCCAACTTAAAGCAGAAGAGATTGTAAAAATGTTTTATTATACAAGTCATGTGATCCTCATAGAAGATTCAGATTAGTAGCAGTTAGAAACTATGACAGAAACTTTTACAGTTTACATTTAAAATTTTATATCCTATAGATTGTCAACATCTTTGCCTAGACATTTTTTTCTCTTCAATGTTTTGTTGTTGTTCTTTGTTTTTATTTTTTTTTTTATTAGTGAAACACCATGAGGTACAATTGTAGACTTACAGACTTTGGTGCTTGGGTTTCAGTTATACAATGATCGAGTACCCATCCCTCCACCAGTGCCCATTCTCCACCACAATGATCCTAGTAGACCTCCCACCCCCACACCCCAACCCCCTTACCCACCCCGCCTCTGTGGCAGGGCATTCCCTTTTGCTCACTCTTTTCTTCAGGGTCTTGTAGTTTGTAACAGAGGTATTGAGTGACCATCGTGTTCGGTCTATAGTCTACTTTCAGCGTGTATCTCGCATCCCGAGCGAGTTCTCAAAACATCCATTACTTGGTGTTCCCTTCTCTATCTGAGCTGCCTTTCCCCCAACAAGTGCCGTTGGCTTCCAAGCCCTGGAGCAGACCTCCTGGCACTTATCTCAACTATTCTTGGGTGTTCAACTCCCATTTTATTACTTTATATTCCCCTCTCTCCAATGTTTTAGACATTTTTAAAGTTGCTGTAATGGGAAGAACACTAGCATATTTGCCATACTTACTATTACTTCCTCTCTTGTATCCAGCTACCCACCTCTCTGCCTGCCCATTTACCTTTATAATTTTGGCAAACCATCCCGTAGGCTTTTTAATGTAGTTTTGGGGCTGTATCTGCTGGTGCTTGGGGTCATGCTCTGTGGTGTTTGGGTCCCTGCGATACTGGAGATCGTACCCAGAACTGAGTCCAGCAATGTGTGCATGCCAGATGACAAGCCCTTACTGTCTTCTTTCCTCCATCTCATATAGATGAGAGAGAGTGTGTGTGTGTGTGTGTGTGTGTGTGTGTGTGTGTGTGTGTGTGTACTCGTGTAGCTTTGTATGTGTATACATAGACTTTTTTGGTCAAGGCTTGAGCATGATGCACTGGTGGGAATTTGCAGGTCTAGAGACCATTTGGGCCGACTGGAAGGTCTCAGTGGCCTGTGGCCATACCTGGCAGTGCTGAGTGACCTCCTGGCCATACGTGACGGTGCTGAGTGACTTCTTCACCTTTAAGGCTTAACCTGGTGGAACTTGGGAGTCCGTGTGGTCCCAGGAATCAAACCAAGCTTGGGCACATGTCCCTAGCCCCCAACTCCATCTTGTAGTTTTTGAAAAATATACTAATAATTTTACATGAGTTAGTGATTGACTTTATTATTTTGCTACAAAGTCAATTTCCATTTAGAACTAGAGGAACAAGGAGGATTCCTATCTGGAGACAAACACACTTTGCAGAACTGCTTGTGAACTTCCCTGAATCGTCATTGTTCGTCGTGTGGGTAATCTCTTTGGCAGTGTCACCTTTACTAGAAAGCATGAGATCTCAGCTCACACAGGCCTGATGGGTTCTCCAGTCAGCTGCAGAGATAACTGTGTTCAAGTACTGATTCTAACAGGTGCTTTTATGATCCCTGAAGTCTGGAGATTGATCAGAGGGTCCATGGGAAGGCATCACCGCATGGTTACTTCACCCCCCATGAATTGTTACTGTTATGTTGGCACCATGAAAAATTAACCTGTTGGAACACTCGTTAACAAAACCATTACTCCCACATACTTTGTCCGCAAGCTACTGAGAGTATTTCGCCCGCACGGCAGAGCCTGGCAAGCTACCCGTGATGTATTCGATATGCCAAACACAGTAACAAGTCTCACAATGGAGACATTACTGGACCCGCTCGCGAAAATCGATGAACAACGGGAGGACCGTGACCGTGACTTTGTCCAAAAAAATTTCAAAACTGTTGAAGATGAAGCATGGGTGGAACCTCGCCACGGGTTCCCTCTAGGTATTTGGATGAAAGGTGATTTAGAAGGGAGAGGAAGGTTGATTCCCAGCACACTGGATTTCGCTCAGAGTCTCCGTGACTCTTAACAGTTGCAGAGCAAGTTGGCCTCGCTGTTGGAGACAGTGGTACCTTATAACTCGAAATGCTGCTCAAGTTAGAGCCTAGAAAAAAAAGGTGTGTTTATGGGCATGAACATCTAATTGTAACTGCATTATAATACTAAAAATGGGAAATCATTGTTTATCTGTGGAGGGCAGGTTGCTTGTAGAATACTGTGTGCTCCAGTTCCAGTTCATTATAGTGTCAGTCCGAATGATGCTCAAATGAGCCCTTTTTTGTCTAATGGAAACATTTATTTTGGCTCCTGAGTCTTTTTGCGTGACTCGGGGAATCCCTGAAATCTTTCTTTCCTTTCCCCTTTTTGGGATGTGGAGGAGGAAACTACCTTTGCATTCATTGTTTTGGTGGGAGACCTTCAGATCATGCTCAGGGGGCTCCAGGGGCTGGGGCAGGGGCCACACTCCCAGCCTCATGAGCCTGCCAGTTGGTGCTGAAATGCTGGTTCTGGGATGCCAGTGCCATGGGGGCAGTGCTCGCGGGAGGCGTGCCATGCCGGGGATTCAGAACCTGGTACCTGCAAGTGCCAGCCTGTCCTCTGGCGCTTTTCGGCTCTCTCCCTCACCCCAAATTAGTCATTTGTCCAAGGATCCGTGGTTTATTTATAACCACGTAAAATATTGACGTGGTTCTAAGTCGGATTTGTGGAACAAGACAAATCAACTAGGATGAAATGCCCAGAAGGAGAAAGCGCAATAGAGGTTAAGGGGCATGGAGCCTCGAGGGTGGCAAGGGCTAAGACCCATCTAACTGGTCTTTGAAAGTAGGAAAAAAGCAGGTTGCAAAGGCGTGGTGATTAGGACAGCTATTAGAAAGGCGTAGCTATTCGCAGATGCAGAAAAGTCTGGGCAGGTTGTCGGGAGATGAAAGATGGAAGGTGAGTTCGTTAGTGGAGATGGGCCGGCGGGGGTTTCCCTTGCAGCTCTGGGCGCCCCACCTGGAGCGTGGGAGGGATGTGGGTCAGCACCCTGTGAGCCTTGTTCCTGCGTTCACGTTCTGGCTCCGATTCACAAAATTTTTGATCTTTGTTTGGGACTTCAGTGTATTCCGTTATATTTAGCTCAGTAGTGAAGGTTGGAATAAATTGTTTGTTTCTGGCTTTTTGGGTCACACTGGCAATGTTCAGAGGTTACTCCTGGCGCTGTACTTCAGGAATCACGCCTGGCAGTGCTCAGGGCAACATATGGGATGCAGGGGATTGAGCCCGGGTCAGCCACGTCCGACACAAATGCCCTCCCTGCTGTGCTATCGCTCCAGCCTCAAGTTCTAATATTTTATCAGACTTTCCAGTTTCAGGGGGCATGGTTGCACAAAGAATAGAATCTGTTAGATTGCTGGAAACAGATGTCCAAAAAATCAATTGGTCCATTGTTGCTGCTGTTGTAATTTGGTCATGTGAGAAATTCTCACATATTTGAAAATCTCCTTCCCCTTGAGTATTCTCCCTGTGATTTTCCGGGACTCCTCAGGTGATCCTTAGAGATGCGATTTTGCAGAATTTCCATCATCTTAGTCATTCTTCTCCGAACACCTGCTGGTTGCCCGCGATTAGCCTGACGGATTCCAAGTGTGTGCACAGTGGCCTCGATCTTTCCACCTGTTGTTTTAGCCTGGGCCCAATGACTTTCCCCTCGGTCAGGTTCAGTGTCTGCTGGTCTCTAGGTGCTGGCTCTCCCAGCGGGTGACTTCCCATTCGCTGTTTCTCCTGTCACTGCCATGCCCACCACACACCAGTCTGATGAGGAGGACACCTCCCCCCACCCCAGCCCTTCCCGCCCTGGCCACCCCATCCCAACTTGCTTTCCTAGAAGACTTGGGGGCATAGGAATGAGAAATTGAACGTTTTGCCTACTCACCGGTACCTTTTCCAGGCTTTGGTTTGCTTTTGGGTTTGGTTCGGGAACCTCCTGCTTTGGACCCAGGGATCGGATGTGGTGTAGGGAAAACCACGCAGGTTTCCGTGTTCAAGGCAAGTACTGTAGCCACTGCGCTGTCTCATCGGCTGACATTTCCAGGGGTCAGAGGGGCGACCAGAAGCTGTATTTTACCCTCTTCTAGGCTTCAGAAACGTTTATGTATATATTTTGGGAGGGGGACTTCGTATTTAAGATTTTTTGTATTCGACGACCTCTTCTCTTGTTTGGTGGTAATTACGGTAAGCTCTTACCCCACTCTCCCCACACACCCAGCTCCCCCCCATACGCACATTCCCATCGGCTTTAGGGAAGAAATCACTCAGGAGGTTCTGGCGGTCTTCATTCTCTATCCATAAAGCCAACCATAGTTTGCTTGTTTTATTTATTTATTTTGATTTTGATTTGTTCCAATTAAGTCATCTCTTCCAGTGTGATCTTTTGTCCTTTGTGTATTAGGGACTGAGGAAATACAGTTCCCTAAGACCTTGTCTAAGGAGATAGCTCTTTCGTCATTCTCTGTCTCTCTCCACGAGTGAGGGTGGCTGAGAGGCGACGTCATACCCCCAAAGAAACTCGGTTCTCTCTTAGGTGTGAAAAAGCTGTGGAGGTGCCATCGGGCCTCAACATGTTATGCTCATGATCTGTGCTAGTTTTCTAATTCTTAGGTAGCATGAGAATTAGAATAGAATAGCATTTGTTTTTCCTCTTTGGGTCACACCTGGCCATGCCTAGGGGTTACTCCTGGCTCTGCACTCAGGAATTACTCCTGGCGGTGCTCTGGGGACCATATGGGATGCTGGGAATCGAACGTGGGTTGGCCATGTGCAAGGTAAACGCCCTCCCCGCTGTGCTCTCGCTCCAGCCCCAGCATGAGATATTTTATAAATGGTGAAAGTTGTTCAGAGCAAGTGATCATTGGGGCCACTGTCCTCTTACTCCAATTAACAACTGAATTGAGATTTACCTTTGGGTTCAGGTGGTAGAGAGAAAGGGAAGAGGAGCAGTAAGTTTCAGCTCAGCATTCAGGATCAAATAAAAACTGGAAGAGAAGCTGGATGTTCCTACTTTCACAGTTGATAACACAGTGGCATTCGCTCAACCAATGAATGTGTTGGCTTAACTGCGAACTGGGCTAAAAGCGGAACAGATGAAGTGGGTAACTTGGGATTTGGAAATAGTTTTTGCTTAGGTCATGACTGGACCTTGGGGCTGGCGTTGCAGACTTGAGCTCCCCCGGTCCTTCCCAGGCTTTCTCCATAACTACTGTGGCTCCTCATCTGACATTCGGAGGTTTCAGGCTCGCCCACAGCACGTGCTGCTGGGTTGCAGTGCCGACCTCAGCCATGAGCCTTTTGTGTTTTCTAACGGGGAAACGCACAGCCCTACAGCAGTGTCCTGTGCCCGAGCCTGCTTCTCACTTCTAGGAGGTGACGGTCACATGTTTCACAGAGACTTCCTGAGCCAAAGTGTGACTCACTCATTTCAGCCAGTCGCTCACATAACCCCCGACTGCTGGGATTTTGTTCAGTGGCATGGCTGTTGTGGGTAAGATTTTCTTTTAGAAGCTTCTGTGATCACCCTTTCTCATTCCATTGGTCTCTTCTGTTTGTTTTGTTTCTCGGCCACAGCTAGTGATGCTCAGGGCTTCCTCCTGGCTCTGCGCTCAGGGATCACTCCTGGCATGGCTCAGTGAACCATAGGGGATGTTGGGGATAGAACCTGGACAGGCCACATGCAAGGCAAAGCGCCCTCCCCACCCTGTCCACACCAGATCGATCCAGCTCCTCATTCCACCTCATAATAAGCTGTAGAGGATATTAAAAATTGGAAGTTTTTACCTCTTACTGAAAAATGAATGCCAAGTGGATAACACTAGGTGAATCAATGTCTTCTGATTCAACTTTCTTAACCTAGAGAATGGAAAGGACGTTGAGATACTGCATGGGTAGTCAAAAGATGACCAGTATAAGAAAATATCCATCTAGCTCCGGGCTGTGTTTCCCGTTTGTGTTTTCATTTTGGGACCACAGAGCGCTGTGCTCAGGGCTTACTGCAGACTCTGCACTCAGGAATCAGTCCTGGGGGCGCTTGAGGGACCACGATGGGCAAGGGGGACCATCCCCAGGCCTGTACTCTCTCTCCTGCCTGCTCTGTTTCCCCTGTTAATTTGGAAATAATTCATTATCAAAAGATAGTCAGAGAAGTATGACTCACCTATGTTCTGTGTTGGTCGTGTGTAATTTACTGAGCTTAGAATGAGGTTTTTTGAAATGCTAATTGAGTGGCCAGAGAGATAGTCTAGGGCACATGGCGTTTGCCTTGCACGTGGCCAACCCTGGTTTGATCCCTGGCACTGCCCGGTCCCCTGATCGCTCCAGTGCTCACTCCTGACCTTGCTGTTGAACATTGCCAAGTGTAACCCAAAACCCAAACCGAAACATAAAGAAATCTCAGTTGAGCTAATAGGCATCACAAATTGGTCTTCCCCTTAATGAGTGTGTAGTCCACTGGGGAAACAGAATGAAGTGACCGCTTGCTCATTTTCTTTTCTGTGCTTAAACAAATATGCCCACATCAGAGAGCTAGACTCAGCTTTAGGAACCCATTTTACTTCATTTAAAGATGTTGGATTTCATTTTTTTCCCCCTGGGGTAAGATAAATTTCTGAGAAGGGGCTTCTGCTTTCCTGTTTCAACCTTTTCAGGGGCAGGAGAGATAGAACAGCGGTAGGGAATTGCCTTGCACGTGGCTGACCCAGTTTTGAACCCTGACACCCCATATGGCTCCCTGAGCACCACCAGGAGTGATCCCCGAGTGCAGGGCGAGGAGTGAGCCCTGAGCACAGCTGGGTGTGGCCCCCATACAAAACACAATCATCTGTTTCAAAGGCACAAGTTTATTTGCTTGGGAGTGTCTGAGTGTCTCTATCTTCACACTGTATCGCGCAGTTTATTAGAATTGTGATTTCACATTCTTGGGGGTTATTGAAAGTGTAAATCAAAGTCAGTAATGCTGATGTTCGACGGTGCGTGTACCCCTGGGTAATTACTCTGGAAATGCGTACGGCTTAAGCCCAGCAGGGTCTGGCAGAGGTGTTTCTCCACACAGTGGAGCTTCTCCTCACCCTTTTCTTTAACTCTTCTCCTGAACCAAGGTGAGGCTTAGCCGGCAGAGCCCAGTTTCCTCCCTGGAAGACCCGAGTGCTCATTGTGTCGTCCACACATGACGTCGTCTGGCCGGGCATTGTCAGGAGTGGGGCGGGAAGTGCCCGCTGCTGACGGCCGTCCCCACCTCTGCTCCACAGATGGGCTCTCTTCTCTGTTCCAGGTGACCTCTGGAGGGACCGAAAGCATCCTGATGGCTTGCAAAGCTTATCGGGACCTGGCCTTGGCAAACGGGATCAAGACCCCAGAAATGTATGTCAGCACAGCACTGTCTCTCCTCCACCCCTTTTCTAGAGATGGAATGAAAAAATCTATCTTTCAACGTCTATTTTCTATTAAAAAAAAAAATCGAGCTTCTCTTCCTCTGGTGATTTCAGTCTAGTCCTTTTGTCTTTTATCCTTGGCTTTTGGCCCTTCATTCAGCATGAATGGAGCGGATCTGCTAACTCATCTTACAGTCGACCCCCGCTAAAAGGGTGGATCCTTCCAGAGTGAAATCCTCCTCCTAGAAGTGACAGGGGCCTATAGCTCTAAGCTCTCTCATTTATGCTAAACACCCTCAAGCATAAAGAAGAAAGCTCTCTGCTTGGTTAGTAAAAGTTAAGATTATTTCTGGGAGGAAAAACTATTTTGTGTGTGTTTGTTGGGGATTTGGGCCAAACCCAGCAGTGCTCAGGGGTCACTTCTGGCTGAAATCAGGCTTACCAAACGGAAGTCAGTTAGCACATGGCAAGTGCCTAATCCTGATGTATTTTTTTCTTGAATCACCCAGTTTGTAGTATTTTATTATGACAAGTCATTGTACTTTTCATTCCACTTCCATCCTGTTTCCCTTTTCATAAACAGAGCATCAACAAATACAAAATCAAGTTTGAGAAATTTGCGATTATGAGAAAATCATGGGCTATACTTGAATTTTGACCTGAAATGTTTACAACCCAAGAACTGATCACATTTTTTATACATCCAGTAGAAGCCTAAGGAATTCTGTCAGTTATTATGTTTTAATTGATTAATTTATTCCTTTCATGTTTATTAAACACTTTACATCAGAAGGTACCCTAGGCATTATTAATACTAGAAAGAATTCTACACAGTAGACTGCTACTGGAATCACAGGGTGTAATAGTAATACCAGGAAAAGACATGGAAAACTGTGGGTATGTGAAGGTAAATACCAATGTCATGATTTTTCTGGATTCAATTTGGATACAAAGCATGGGATTAAATGCTATAAACTTTGGGGGTTTTTTTGGGTTTGGTTTTTTTATTTTATTTTTAAATTTTTTTTTATTAGAGAAACACCACGAGGTACAGTTGTAGACTTACAAATTTTTGTGCTTGGGTTTCAGTTATACAGTGATCAAGTACCCATCCCTCCACCAGTGCCCACTTCCCACCACCACAGATCCCAGTATCCCTCCCACCCCCCATCCCCCCATCCCACCCTGCCTCTGTGGCAGGGCACTCCCTTTTGTTCTCTCTCTCTCCTTTTGGTTGCTGTCTAACCCCGATATTTTATCTTTAACCTGGAAATTTGTCTTGTCTGTTTTGTTTTGGCGCCATACCCAGCAGTGCTCCTGGCTCTGCACTCAGGGAACACTCCTGGCAGGTTCAGGGGACCCTATGGGATGCCGGGATTGAACCTGAGTGAGCCACGTGCAAGGCAAACACCCTTCCTCCTGTGCTCTCCCTCCAGCCCCATGGCCTGGAAGAATTTTAAAAATCCTTTTGAGAATTACCAAATTGCGACCACATGGACTTAATTTTTGGTATCTGGTTGCGTTTTCCCCCCTGCAAGCCCCTTGGTTTGTACAGTGTGTTCATTAGCATTCATTTTAGGTTAGGGGTTTTCCTACAAATGCCCATGACTAAGAATGTCGGTGTCCCATCTCTCTCCAAGCGGAAATCTTGGGTGCTTGATGTTTAGTAGTGGAGCATTTAAATGCAGAGATTTAAGATTGAGAGAATCTTAAATGCAGAGATTTAAGATTGAGAGAAGTTCGAAGACAGATGTTTAACCTGCCACAGCTTTCCTTCCAAGTATCGCTTGGCATCCTGCTTGGGGAAATGGGGATTTTAATTTGGGTTTCTCAGACGACTGTCAGATCTGAGCAGGCCCTTGGGTGCTGGCTGGCTGCGTTCCCTTTGCGCCCCAGTAGCCCGTCATGTTTTGCGGGAGTCACAGAGACAGTCTGACTCCCTGGCCCACCGTGGGCAGCCACTCCCTCCTGTCCAGCGTGGAGCTCACCCCAGTTCCTGCCCACAGCTGGCACCTGTCAGCGTTATACTCTGGGTCCAAGTGGACGGGATTGATTTCAAGCTCTTCCTGCTATCCACATCATTTTACAGATGGTAGTACAGCAGGTCGGGCGTTTGTCTTGCATGTGGCCGACCCAGGTTCGATTCCCAGCATCCCATATGGTCCCCCAAGCACCGCCAGGAGTAATTCCTGAGTGCAGAGCCAGGAGTAACCCCTAAGCATCGCTGGGTGTGACCCGAAAAGGAAAAAAAAATCAGTTGGCCTGTTCGAGGGAAAATAATAACAAAAGTAAAACGGAAGAAATGCCTTTAAAACTTTATGAAAAAATACTTAGAAGCTGACTCCTGGTGATTAGAATGGCCGACAACTTGCTCTTAAGCCCATGCTGAGCTGAATGTCCTGATTTTCCTCTTCCCCGTCCTTCAGTGTGGCCCCCCAAAGCGCCCACGCCGCGTTTGACAAAGCAGCCAATTATTTTGGGATGAAGATTACCCGGGTGCCGCTGAACAAAATGATGGAGGTGGATGTCCGGGTGAGTCCCTGCAAAGGACGTGGCTGTGTCTGCCTTGGGCTGAGCAAAGCAGGACATGCCCCCGATGGACTGGTTTTCCCCCCAGGTCACTGCAGCTACACCTTGAGCTGCTTTTCACTGTAGCTGTCAGCCTTGCCTCTGGCTGGTGATGGCGGCTTCCGCTTCCATCTCTGCAAAGCTTCCTGCGTTCCAGTCTAGTCCCTGACATGAGGCTTAACTAACCTGATTTTTTTTCTTAGCACTGTCCCTTTCTGTAGCATGAACTAACTTGCCCCTTTTGATTGGTCCGAATTAGAACCATAGCGATTGTGTTGGTGATTCTTTCCAGAAGTAAATTGTCCCGTTTATGGGCACCAGCACTGATCTCTGCACTGTCTTTCTTTGTAAAATGTATTTATTTTCAGTTTTGGGCCACGCCCGGTAGTACTCAGGGCTTACCCCTTGCTCTGCGCTCAGGGTTCACTCCTGGAGTCGCTCATTGTCCTGTCCCACTGACCCCTAAACCTTTTTTTCCCATTGTCTTTATTGAGGTATTAGCTGATCGGTGAATAATCGACACATCAAAAATTGTCTATATGTAAGGTCTTCAACTTGACGTTTAGAAATCTAGTCTGCAATGCAGTGACCCTTGCCTGCTAAGTGTGTCCGTCACCCATGTGATCACGTGGTCACTCCCATAGTCGGAATACCCGGGCCACTCTCTCACTCTCTGAGGAGACTTCGAGTGTGCAGGGGGGTCTCACTGAGCTAAAGTCTTGGAGAGACTTTAGCTCTTCAGAACTCAGTCCCCTCTGTGGCCAGCGCTCGGTACCTTTGACCTGCGTCTCTCCCTGCTCCCTTCCCCCTGCCCCGGCAGTGATCAGGCTTCTGCTAGTTTGAGTCTTTGAAATTTTATGGATGCAGTGAGGGTCTAGAGTACTGGCCATTATCACCCGACTTACTTCATGTAGTATCCTGTCCTCCAGGCTCAGCGATGTCACACATGGCAGAATTTCTGCTTTTTAAGGACAGAATGTACTATTTCTTTAGGAGTTACTTTCTATGCCACCATTTGTGTAGAAGAACTTTCCCATTTCCAGAGTCCCTTCAGAACCCCCTTCTGGCTTCTGACAGCCAGTGTCAACTCTAGAAGCTGTTAGTGGCGGAGGGTGGGAGGTGGGGGGGGGGGGGAGTTCCTGGGAGCTGCCAGCTCGAGCCGGGTGTCACTGTTCACTTGAGCTTCGGTGCCGGCAGTGGGGTTGGCTCCCACCTTTCCCTCTTTCGCCCCCAAGAAGCCCTACTCCTGTTCCCTGCACTGTGATTTTGGCCGGCTGTCGGTTTTGTTTTTGTTGTCTTTGAGATTTGGCCTGGCCTGGCCCCGGCCCCCTGAGCGGGGAGACAGGCCTTCTCCCGAGCGACAGGCGAGGGCACGGTGGCTGTGTGTGTGCAGGGGAGGGAAATGCCACAGGGCGGCTTCTCATCTCCCTGGTCCTTCCCGCCCCTAGGCCATGAGAAGAGCCATCTCCAAGAACACCGCCATGCTCGTCTGCTCCACTCCGGGCTTTCCTCACGGGGTGATGGACCCTGTCCCCGAAGTGGCCAAGGTCGGTGAGAGACGGGCCGCTGGGCATCGTGGCTAAGTCTGACCAGGTCTCAGCGGGAGGAGTGGTGGGAGTTAGACTGGACACCGCCGGGATGAAGAGCGGCCCGCAGCTCTGGGGTTTGAAGTCAGCCGTGTCGGAAGGGGCGAAGGGGTGACGAGGCAGGGAAAGGGCTTTGCTTAACTGACGTCTCCTGAAATAGTGCTGATCTTTCCACCCCGGTGGGGAAGTCTGCGTTGCGGGGTGTGCTCTAGAGGAAGGCACTCGGCACACCTCACGGCACCCCACCTCTCCCCCGGTGCAGTTTCCCCAGCAGGATGTCAGCTCTCCCAGGGCTGTGCCGGCTCGGTCTTGCAGTGAGTCTGAAGCCCTGCACATAGAGTAGACACCGAGTTCAGCTTCATTCCACCCACGGCTAAATGCACGGGGAAAATGACCTGGTTAGGAATGCCGGAAAAGGCCTTTTATAACGTGGGTACACAGACACCGGTTCAAACCCACCCTTCGGCTCTTGTCTTGCAAATTGTAGGCCTGGGACTGTCAGTGACATGCTTTTGTGGTCTTTGTGTTTTGGAACCAGTTGGCGGTCAAATATAAAATACCTCTTCACGTAGACGCTTGCTTGGGGGGTTTCCTCATCGTCTTCATGGAGAAAGCAGGGTACCCACTGGACCAGCCGTTTGACTTCCGGGTGAAGGGGGTGACCAGCATTTCAGCTGATACTCACAAGGTGAGTCTGGCTTTCTGTTCTCACCAGGGTGACTGTCTCAGGTGACAAGAGAGTAATGGAAAGGGATGTAGGTTTGGTTTTGGTTTGGGGGGGATGGGGGGTGGGCCACACCAGATGGTGCTGAGGGCTCACTCCTGATGGGCTTGGGGCACTAGGGATTGAACCCAGGTTGGCCACGTCCCAGGCAAGCATCCTGTCCGTGTGTCATTGCTCCGGCCCCAGGGAACGGGACCTGTTATCTTTGTGTCATCTGGCCAAGAGAATTCCCATTTCCACTGACTAAAACTGTGATAGGCCACTGTAGCGACAGTAGGATAAAGCTCCCTGAAGCCTTCAGGTGTCTGTAGCAGAGGGAGGCTCCTGTTGGCATTCCTCCAGAACAGTGGTCCTGTGGAAGCCCCAGGGACACAGCACCTAAGTGACAGGTGTGTGCTAACAAATAAGCCCTTCGGAAAACAGAAGGAAGTTCTGTTTGACTGTATAGTATTTGAAGTGCTCGTGCCGGCCCCCAGAGGGCTGAGATCAAGTCCGGTTAGGGAGGGACTCACACAGACTCTGCCCCAGATGCAGAGACAGCGGCCATGTGCCCAGTGTGATTCTCCTGGAGTCTGCTGGACACTTGAGGACTGTCGAGTCCATTGGCTCTTAGTGATCTGCCTGGCTGCCATCAGAGCCCCTCTTGTACCCCCATCGCTGTGAGGCTTGGGGTGGAACTAACTCCCAGGAATGCAGGTGTGGTGTTCAGTGCTCGGGGCTGGGCTCAGGACTCAACCACGCCCCGTCCCATGGTGCTCAGAGGCCCTGTGGTATCCGGGATAGAGGCCGGGCTTCACCAGGCAGGATGCCGCTGGCCCCTTCAGCTTCTCCCAGCCCCGACACAGTGTATTCTAAAGCTGGATTTAGTCACTTCTAGATTCTGAGCACTGTGATAGTCTTGGAAAGGAAGTGTGATATAATTACACTTATTAATATAGTATATGACATAATTTATATATAATTAACCAAAGGTAGTGTAATAATCAGCAGCAGCATATAGGGAGAGAGAGAGAGAGAGAGAAAGGGGGGGAGGATGGAATCCGACTGTGTTGTTCCATATTCGTTTGAAGTCAGCCTTTCTTGACTCCCATGGAAATTCACCTTCCCTTCCATCCCGACAAACTTGCCTGGGGAATTTCTCAAAGCAGAACACGGGAGGAAACCCATTAGCTGGGAACAAACACTGTTTTCTCCCAGGGCCTCAGATTCCCTCGCCCTGAGTGAGAGGTTGCTAAGCCCGTTGCTTCGGTCGGTGTGCGGAGTGTCTGTTTGATCCCTCCTGTGTGACCGGGAAGGTGCTGGGTGCCGGGGGCCTGTGGCTGGGTGTTGCGCTGACCCCGGTCTTCTCCACAGTACGGCTATGCCCCCAAGGGCTCGTCGGTGGTGCTGTACAGTGAGAAGAAGTACAGGAACTACCAGTTCTTCATTGCCACGGACTGGCAAGGTGGCATCTACGCTTCCCCCACCATCGCAGGCTCACGGCCGGGCGGCATCAGCGCAGCCTGCTGGGCCACCCTGATGCACTTCGGTGAGAGCGGCTATGTGGAAGCCACCAAACAGATCATCAAAACTACTCGCTTCCTCAAGTCAGAGTATGTGCGGAAGACGGGGTTCTGCTTCCTCTGTTCCATCTGCCTCTAGGTGCAGAGTGTCCGCCTGGCCAGGCCGCGTGGTTGTCCCCGAGAGCCCAGGGGTTTAGGGCAGGCGGCCAGGCCCCGGGCTGTGCTCTGGCGGACGCCCTATCTCGCAGGGATCTCATAACTACTGGCAGCCCTTACCAGGGCTGGTGCCATCTCGTGCGGTGGTTAAGACAGTGGTTCCCGGGCCTCAGCGTGCCCCTGACCAGCTCGGCTGCTTAAAATGCAGGTTGCTGCGCCCCACTCGGAGAGTTCGTTCTCAGTACACGCGGCTGGGGGAGCCCAGGGATTTGCATTTCTAGGAAGTAGGCGCTGGGAAGTGGATACTAAGGCTGCTGGCAGAGAAGTCTCAGAGAATTACTGGAGTAAGAGAGGATTTGGGGAAGAAGGAATTGGGGATGGGCAGGGGTGGGGGGAGATTGAGAGAGAGATCGATGGGGGGTTAATGTGGAGCTGGAACTAGCTCTGCTCTAACACATGCTCATGTGTCCCCTGCCTGTCTCTGAGGAGGTCCCTTTCTTGCGTGAGGGCTGGCAGATGGGACTTCCTGAAACTGCGGGGCTGAAGGGCCCTTTATTCCGGATGCTCCGAAGTCCACCTCTGGCGCCCACGTGGCCCGGGGGCATGTCCGAGTGCCAGGGCCGCAGCCAGGGATTTTGTTCCCGGTCGGGGTCTCGGTGGGATCTGGGCCTTTGAGCCCTGGTCACAGTCCAGCCACCTCCTCTCGGCAGATGGGCATCTTCTGCCCTCCCCGCTCCTGTTCGGTTCGGTTCCAAGGGAGGAGGGTTGGATAATCAAAGAGATGAATGGAGGCCTAGCGCATGTGTGGCTAAATTTCCTTGTTCCTTCTTGTTTTTATCTTTTTGGTTCAAGACTGGAGACCATCAAAGGCATCTTTGTTCTGGGGAACCCTCAGGTGTCCGTCATCGCTCTGGGCTCCCGAGACTTCGACATCTTCCGACTCTCTAACTTGATGACAGCCAAGGGCTGGAACCTGAACCAGTTGCAGTTCCCGCCCAGGTAAGCCCGAGGACCCCTCCCTGGCCTCGCTCCCCTGACTGTCAGAGAACTTCTGGTAGCAAAAGTCGACTCCGTGGGCGGCTCCGGTCTCTGGAGGATTGCTGTCCTGAAACTCCCCGTGTCAGGTGACGGTCTTCTTGAGGCTCATGGCTCGTCCTGAGAGACATCTCCCCCCCCCGTCTCACTGTTCGTGGCTCTGCGCGCCCGTCATCCCACTCACAACCCTCCCTGGCTCTTAGAAACCGTCTTAGCAGCTGAAAGAAGTCAGCTCGAAACTCTGCATTCCGGGATCCAAACCCGAAACAAAGACGTCTCCAGAGAATCTTGTCACTCAGGCCGCTGTTGTCTGTCTCAGGTTTTCTGATCTCACCTTCAGTGATACCCTTCAGTCCTGACACCCCTCAGGACTCCCGGTTCTTGCCTTTGTGGTGGCATTACCTGTCCCATCTGGACACCGCCTTTGCCTCTCCACCATCCCAGGGCTGTTAGAGTCCCTGGGCCCTTGAAGCCCTTCTCGATCTCACCCAGAACGCTCCTGTCCCCAGGATAAAATCGTCACTACCAGTGGTCACTCAGCAGCAGGACTATCTGGGGACAGTTTTGAGAGGCATGGCAGGCCCTCGCAGTCGGCAAGATTCACCCCCTCCACAGTCGGAAGCCTCACGCGTCCTGGCTCCACCAAGTCGCGCATTTGATCTGCCGACTCCCAGCCCAGGGCTGCCTCCTAGCCTGGGCCGGCACGTTGTAGTGCCAGGCCTTCCTGGCTGTGGGGGCTTTATTTGGGAACACTGTTGCCTGTCCAATGCTCATCTGTCTGTCTGTCCCCTTCCATAGCATCCACTTCTGCGTCACCTTAGTGCACACCAGGAAGCGAGTTGCCATCCAGTTCCTGAAGGACGTCCGGGAATCCGTCACTCAGATCATGAAGAACCCGAAAGCAAAGACCACGGGAATGGTAGGGACACTCGGGGGTCTTCTCTCGCGCGGTGGGAGTTTAGATGTCAGTGGGCACGAGGACGCCGTTGAAGGGCTTAGCCCCACGTCTGTTCCCATCCCAGCTTCTCAGTCGCAAACCTCTGTCTCTTCCTTGGCTGATGGCCTCCACCTCATCCAATCCCAGGTTTTTCCCGTTTCAGAGGAGAAAGACTATAATAAAGCACCTGATACATTCGAAAGCATCACGTGCAAAGGGATGTGGTGGTTATGACCATCTGAAAAGGAAAGGAAGCGAGTGTGCTTTTCCCCCCCAGAATTTTCTACAAAAAATCCTACAGTGTATTTCCTTTGGACAGAAAAGCCAGCACTTACAAAAAATCTACTTTGCAGGCTGTCTTTCTCCCAAGTGGATTGGTACCTGGGGAGAAGGAGGCCAGGAGAGGGGAGGAGATTATAATCCTGGCTTTCTTTCTGCTCCTCTCCTCCTCATGAATAATGTGTCCTTGGCTGGCTTTGCAGGGCGCGATCTATGGCATGGCCCAGACAGTCGTGGACAGGAACCTGGTGGCAGAATTGTCCTCGGTCTTCCTGGACAGCCTCTTCAGCACAGACACCGTGACCCAGGGCAGCCAGATGAATGGGTCTCCCAAGCCCCGCTGAGCCTGGAGCCTCTCGGGGTGTGGACCAGGCCACACAGTTCCAACATCCGGTGTTGCCCCACCGAGCACAAGAAGAGAGACCATGAGACCGCGCGATGCTCAGGATACTTCCTCCTCTTCCTCTCCTCCTTTCGTGGGTTTGAATGTGAATGCCCCGAAGGGTCCTATTTCATAACGGTTCCGCCCTTCCCATGAGCGTCCCCTCCCCCCCCCAGAATGATTCTGACCAGACCCATCTCTAACCTCTAGCTTCCAGCTTCACTTAATCACTGTGTGGGCAGCTCTGGACTGTCTTGATTTCTTTGGGAAGCCGGAGTACAGTTTATGAGACAGAAGGTTTTTCTTCCTTATTTCGGACAACTTGGCTAGTCAGATAAGGAGCGTTTTGGGTGCCGTGTGTTCCCAGGTGGGCGTGAGCCCTCCCCGAAGCACAGGGCCCTGTTCTCCTTTTTCTCAGGCTGGCTCGTTGTCTCTGATGCCGGCACTGTTATTCCAGCTGACAGTCCCCCTCCCAGAACACCGATTGGCCTTCCTGTCACCCGGCCTGCCCTGCGTGGTCTTGCTAACCTCTCTGCTCAGAGGTGGGGCTGGGCGTAGCTCGCTGCCCTGCTGCTCTGCTTGTAATTTCCCTGTGATACTCGGCCACTGCCGTGTTTGGAGATTCTTGTTGAAATTATGCTCTGTTCCTCTGTTCCTGTTTTGTGGCCTAGGAAGAGAAGGTGGTTTCCAGAGGACTCGGGCCTGTCTTGGCCCTGCCCTGGGGCCGGTGATGACGGGAGACTTGGACTCTTCCTGGTGCTTCTCCACGACAAGTAGGGCAAGCGCCCAGGTCGAGTCTCTGCCCCTGGAGCTGGTTGGGGGACAGGGGGACCCTCCTTCCCCTTCGCACCGTCACTATGAGAATAATCGTCCCGAGAGCATGTTTGCTTGACCGGGAGCTGCCTCACCGCTCCGACGCCGCCGTGACTTCTTGGCAGGTGTGAGGTGTGAGGGCTCCAGGCAGGGGCGGTTTCTTCTCTCCTTGGCCCGTTCTCCCGCCCCTTCCCTCGACTCGGCCCCCCACGGTACAATGGCAGTTTCGCCTCCGGTACTGGACGCTTCGAGCCCGGGCTCGGAGGGAGAAACGCTTTGGAACAGGAACACAAGCACGTGTCCGTGCCACCTCGGGCCTGGCGTCTGTCGGGAGAGTAGTCGCTCAGGGTGGTACAGGGCCGGGGCCAAGCCCTGCGCCCGCTTCCGGCCTTCTCTCCCGCATGGGCCTGACCTTGGTGGACCCCTGCCCATCTCAGAGGATGACCTACTGTGTGCCTTTCCCTCAGCAGTACACAGCGCGGGGCCAGTCCTGACCCAGGCCCCCGTCTGTGACGGTCTCACGTGGGTAAGGGAGTACTTAGGATAAGTGAGGAGAAATGTTCCGGTTCCATATTATCCTTCTCAGGGACTCCCGGTCACTGGCCTCCAGGCTGGTGCCCTTTGGCCGCTGCCTGCCCTCCCCTCGCCCCCAGAATGCTGGCCAGCAGAGCCAAGGTGGCCCCCCACCCCCCCCACCCCGGGCTCCTTATCACTGTACTGACACAGAACTGTGACTGGCTGGGCCAGTTGTCGACCTGGTGGGCACCTCCAGAAAGAGGCACAGTGTCAGTGCTGGGCGGGCACGTTCCAGCAGGGCACCACGGTGCCAGCCCGCTCAGGCAGAGAAGCACATCGTGTCCATGAGAGTGCGCGGTGGCACCCGGGGGCTCCCCTCGGGCTGTCGGGGTCACTGCAGCATGGGTCTTGGCCCTCTGCAGGAGCCCTCTGGTAGGTCGTCACGTGCCTTAGCTTTGCGTGTCTGTAGGTGGGTGGCACCTCATCTGGCGGGTGGGGGTGGGGGGACAGCCCGGTCCTGTCGTGTTGCCGAGCAGAGGCCCCCCGGGCCCTTGTGGAAACCTCTCACCCGCGCCTGCCTTAGCGTCGCCGTGTGCGGGCTCTGCCCAGCCACTTTTCATATTGCTGGTTTTATACTTGGAAATGGTACTTGCCTCTTTGTGAATCTCCTGTCTTTAACCCCCCGCCCCTGTCCCGTCTCAGTGCGCCCTTCCTAACTGCAGCAATAATCTCTCCGAAAGCAATTATGTCATTAAATATCCCAAATCTTAATCGTGGTTGTTTGCTTCTGTGTGTTCAGGCAGATCCCAGATAAGGTGGTGGGGGGCCCCGTGGCACAGGCCGCTTGTGAGGGGTCGCCCCCTGGTGGTGAGACGCTCGCGTCTCCCCGCGGATATTGGGGCCCTTGAACGAAAGATTTCTTGATGAGGTTTCTCGGGAGCACTCCCCAGGAAAGCACTCGTTGCGTGGAGTCGCAGGTCACAGTCGCGAGTGCTTTCTTGATTTGCTCTGCCCCGAGTCCTGAGGCGGTCTGGGACGCAGCTCTCCGACCCCGTTTGGTCGTCGTCCTCACGCACGGGGGTGTGGCTGGCGACCGGAGCCCAGACCTCGCACCCTGAGCTTGGTCTGGGGCTGATGGAAGCCTCCTATTAGCCTAGTAAGCGTAACCGCTTGGCATGTTGCTCCATTGCCACCGGATGTGGAAATCTTTCCAGAGGGTTCCTCAGTGACCAGCTGTCCAAGCGTGGCCCTGAGGCCATCTCAGCCTTCCCAGAATCCCGCCACATTTGCAGTGGTTTTCTGCCATGTCCACCCTGAGGGGCCAGATGGACTGGACTCAGGACAGCTTGGACGGCTTCTCCTGCTCCCTGGGGTTGGGGGTCCCTGGGCCTTCTCTGCATGCGGCCGGACGCAGCCGGGCCGAGCTGCTCTGGGCTCTCCACCCAGTCACAGCCGAGGTACTGATGAAGCCTGTCGGGCAAGCACAAGTCAGGGATTTCAGAGGATTTTTTCCTTGACTTGGAGTCTTACTTAATTGCTTTCTTTCTTCTTGTATTTATTTTTCATAATCTATCCTCAACATCCGCTCGTATGATTTTCAGTTACTTGCATTAATTTTAGAATAAATGTATTTATTTCTAAGCGTGCGTTGCTTGTGTCTTTGTCCTACTTGCAGGCGCCTCCTTCACCTTCAGGGCCCTCTAGGTTGGTGTTTTCCAACCTTGGAGCCTGGAGAGGAAGCAGATGAGGCAGCACAGTCTGTACCTCAGGTCTGGTGGCTCGGGGACCAGGATCTGCAGTCACTGGGTCGAAGCAGACTTCGAGGCACTTCCCTTGCTTGTACAGCCGACCTGGGTTTGATCCCAGCATCTCATACGGTCCCCTGAGAACCACTCCGAGTTACTTCCTGAGCGCAGGGTGAGGAACAACCCCCGAGCATCGCCAAGAAAAAGAAGTGGAAGAGATTGGGCATCGCCCTCTGAACCCTGCTGGTGTGGATTGTCGAACTTTGCCCAGAGTTCGCTGTTAAGCACAGGTGGTGTTCATCCTTTGTCGCAGACAGGCTGCAAAGGGGGCCCTAGCAGTTCCCCTGAGCGACAGTGTATGTTACTTCCCTACCAGAACCTTGGCCTTCACTTCTGACTTCTGAGGACCAGTTCACGCAGGGGGACTAGACTGTGACAGTGCTGGATGCGGCTCTGCCTGCCTGCCCTCCCTCCCTCCCTTCTTTCTTCCCTCCCTCCCTTCTCTCCCATCTCCCTCCCTCCCTCCTTCCTTCCTTCTCTCCCTCCTCTCCCCATCTCCTCCCTCCCTCCCTCCCTCCCTCCCTCCCTCCCTCCCTCCTTCCTTCCTTCTCTCCCTCCTCTCCCCATCTCCTCCCCTCCCCTCCCTCCCTCCCTCCTTCCCTCCCTCCCTCCCTCCCTTTCTTCCTTCCTTTCCTCCCTCCCTCCCTCCCTTTCTTCCTTCCTTTCCTCCCTCCCTCCCTCCCTGCCTTCTTCCTTCCTTCCTTCCTTCCTTCCTTCCTTCCTTCCTTCCTTCCTTTCCTCCCTCCCTCCCTCCCTCCTTCCTTCCTTCCTTCCTTCCTTCTTCCTTCCTTTCCTCCCTCCCTCCCTGCCTTCTTCCTTCCTTCCTTCCTTCCTTCCTTCCTTCCTTCCTTCCTTCCTTCCTTCCTTTCCTCCCTCCCTGCCTTCTTCCTTCCTTCCTTCCTTCCTTCCTTCCTTCCTTCCTTCCTTTCCTCCCTCCCTCCCTGCCTTCTTCCTTCCTTCCTTCCTTCCTTCCTTCCTTCCTTCCTTCCTTTCCTCCCTCCCTCCCTGCCTTCTTCCTTCCTTCCTTCCTTCCTTCCTTCCTTCCTTCCTTCCTTTCCTCCCTCCCTCCCTGCCTTCTTCCTTCCTTCCTTCCTTCCTTCCTTCCTTCCTTCCTTCCTTCCTTCCTTTCCTCCCTCCCTCCCTGCCTTCTTCCTTCCTTCCTTCCTTCCTTCCTTCCTTCCTTCCTTCCTTTCCTCCCTCCCTCCCTGCCTTCTTCCTTCCTTCCTTCCTTCCTTCCTTTCCTCCCTCCCTCCCTGCCTTCTTCCTTCCTTCCTTCCTTCCTTCCTTCCTTCCTTCCTTTCCTCCCTCCCTCCCTGCCTTCTTCCTTCCTTCCTTCCTTCCTTCCTTTCCTCCCTCCCTTCCTTCCTTCCTTCCTTCCTTCCTTCCTTCCTTCCTTCCTTCCTTCCTTTCCTCCCTCCCTCCCTGCCTTCTTCCTTCCTTCCTTCCTTCCTTCCTTCCTTCCTTCCTTCCTTCCCTCTCTCCCTCCCTTCCTTCCCTCTCTCCCTCCCTCCCCCCCTCCCTCCCGGCTATGCTGAGGATTCACCCCTAGCAGTGCTCAGCCGGTAGGTGGTGGTGCTCAGCATGAGAGCAGAGCCTGCCGGGTGCTCTCTCCTGGGCCCCTGTGGCTCCTTCCTTCTCCATGCAGCTGGCAGTAATGCCGAGTTCCCCCGTTGCTTCCCCCCATCCCCCGGGAAGTCACAGCAGTCTAGCAGCTCCTTCGTGCCCCAGTGCCTTCAGCAGTGCCTGGCCAGGGAGAGCTTTTGGGGTCTGCGGCGCAGTCCGACCGACTTGTAACCAAGACACTGCAGCCCGGGGGAGCAGTTTTATTGGCAGCCCGCACACGTGTGTGTCACCTGGGCCCTAGGGGCCTGTTCTCTGGGGTGAGAGACCAAGGGGGCACGGCAGCCTGGAAGGGGAAGGCCCGGCTTCACGCGAATCGGAGCCCGCGTGGATGAGGGGCGCGGGGCAGGGCAGAGGTCTGGCTCCTGAGCCTGGTGCGGTGCCTTTGGGCAGCACGGACTCCCCCTACGCCGGCTGCAGGGCTGGCCATGCTTCTCCGCTTCTCTCCTGCCAAGGACGAGACGCAGGGGCGGGCGGCTATGCCATGGACACTGCCACCTGCTCGATGAAGCTGGCCAGGTTGATGTCTCGCTCTGAAAGGCCCGCACACTCGTGGGTGCTCAGCGTGATGTGGACCTGTAACGACACCGAGTTCCGGCTGGCTGGAGGCGCTGGAAGACTGTCCCTGAGCCAGGAGGCCCCTGACCCTGGGGACTGAGAACAGAACGGGGCCAGCCAGGGCCGGGGTCCCGTGGGCTCCTGATGGGCTTTCACAGCGACCACAGACTGTCTTCTCCCACGGCTCCCAAAACGGGGACCCAAGGAAAACAGTGTCCCGCTCCTGGGAGCAAGCTGAGGGCTGGGCCCAGAGCACCAGCCGCTCTGCCTCATGTCTTAGGGCCCTCTGGCACCTCTCCTGGCGGGGACACGCACGCAGAGGCCAGCTTGTTCCTGCGCACGGCAGGCGTTGCGGACTTTCCACTCCATTAAGCAGACTGTCTTCTGGGCAGTATGGCCGTGCTTATTATTATTATTATTTTGCTTTTTGGGGTCACACCCAGCGATCCACAGGGGTTACTCCTGGCTCCTGCACTCAGGACTTACTCCTGGTGGTGCTCAGGGGACCGTATGGGATGCTGGGAATCGAACCCGGGTCGGCCGCGTGCAAGGCAAACGCCCTCCCCGCTGTGCTCTCTCTCCAGCCCCTGGCCGTGCTTATTAGCTCATCACCTTTTTCTTCCCCAGTCCCTCCCGAGGGGCTGAAATCTGTGCAACTATTAACCACGATTAATAGTTAATCAACCTTGCCTTTCCTTCTCTCCTCGGGGCACCCCCAACGGTGCTCAAGGGCCTGGGCCACCTCCAGCCGTGCTCGGTTCCAGCAGTGCTGGGGGGCAGGGGGGCCGCTCCAGGACCACACCCTACAGTGCCACCAATACCTGAGTGAGTCCCTGGCCCAGAGCCCCGCCGGGTGCCCACACCCATCCCTCACCTTGTTGTACACGTTGAACCATTCGGGATGGTGGTCCAGCTTCTCGGCCTGCAGCGCCACTCGAGTCATGAAGCCGAAAGCCTGCAGGGAGAAGTGAGCGCGGGTCAGTGCTCTGAGGGGTGGCGGGGCGGCTCCCGGCACTCAGTGGACGGTCAGATGCGGGCGGATGGGCCAGTTCCCGGGCTCCTGCCGGCGCTCAGTGGACGGTCAGGTACGGGCGGATGGGCCAGTTCCGCCCAAGGAAGCTCCACCTCACACCCCAGAGGGCCTTGGGGCTGGTCCTGCCGGCAGCCTGGGCAGTGCCTACCTGCTCAGGGGCTGCTTCCTGGGGACGCGTGGGCAGCTGCTCCGGCCGAGGAGGCAGGCACAGCTCCCTCCAAGGCGGGGTCCTGCCACTGTGACCACAGCAGGGCTTCTCCCCGCAGTCTCAGCCAAGCTTGGGCGCACTCCTCAAATGCCTGCCTGCCTGCACCCTCCCCTCTAAAAATTCCACCTGCAGACCACCCAGGACCCCTCACCCATTCCCCAGCCCTAAGCATGGCACTCTGAGGGTTCTGTCTGACCCTTGGCTAATGGATTTCTGGGGGTGGGAGGAGGGGACCCAGCAGCCCCGTCGGAAACCTCCGCCCGCTCCTCGCTTTATTTACCCTGTTGAAGTCTTTGAAATGGAACTGCTTGAAGATGGCATCTCGGCCTTCCAGCTCATTCCACCCCACGGCCCTCAGGTTGGGCAGCAGCTGGTCCCTCTCCTCAGCGCTTAACCTGTGCGCTTTGCCAGCCTAGGAGGGAGGAAAACAAACGTACACAGGAGTTTCTTTTTAGAGGATCAAAGAGAGCGCTGAAGACCTTTGGGAGAATTTCGCCAGGCAAAGGGCAGTGGACTGGCGGCTGCGAGGGTGGCACCCGCCCGGGCAGGGGTGGGGGCGGCGCGCCCTGGCTCAGGCCCTGCTAGGTCCCTGTGCGAGCTGCGCTCACAACAGAAGCCCTTCGGCATGATGCAAGCCAGCCTGGAAATGCTCTTCTCCGCCCCGGGCCCAAGGCCTTCCTGAGGGTCCTCTCGGAAACCGGGGTCTTCCACTCGGGGAGTGAACGAGCCCAGAGGACCTTGCATCAGTGCAGCGCTCCGGGAAAGTACATGGCATCTGCCACCTTCCCTGTTCCTGTCGGCCCCAGCCAGCCTCCCCCTGCTGCTACGTGCTGGAGAAGTGTAGAGCGAACAGGCCTGGGGCACAAAGAGGGCCACCCCATCACTGAGAGCATGGCACCACCTCACAGGGGGCACCACCTCTCGGTGTCACAGTGGGAAGCCCCCCCCCCCAGCAGGCATCATCTCACAGTGGGAACCCCCACCACGGCAGGCACAGCCTCAGTGGCACCACCTCACAGTGGGTATCACCTCACAGCAGGCACGGCCTCAGTGGTGCCACCTCACAGCAGGCATCACCGCACAGTGGAAACCCCCCACAGCAGGCACAGCCTCAGTGGCACCACCTCACAGTGGATATCACCTCACAGCGGGCACCCCCTCACAGCGGGCACCACCTCACAACAGGCATCACTGCAAAGCAGGCATCACTGCACAGTGAGCACCACCTCACAGTGGAACCCCCTTACAGCAGGCACCACCTCAGAGCAGGCATCACCTCACCTCACAGTGGGCACCACCTTATAGTGGGAACCCCAGCACAGTTGGTGCCACCTCACAGGGGGCACCACCTTCAGGAGACACCACCTTACAGAGGGCACCACATCACAGCACGTACCGCCTCACAGGGGGCACCATCTCAAGGGGGCACCACCTCACAGGGGCATTTATAGTGGCATCATCTCTTGGGGTTACCACCTAATTCACTCACTTAAAACATGTTCTGGGCGTGCGGCCGTGATAGAGGCCACGTGACATCATATTTTCAGCAATGGAAAACAAATTATCTAATGATGCCTTTTCGGCAGGTCTGATACTTGGGGGAAAATTCCAAATAATAATAGTGAGTCTTCTGTCAAAAAATTGAATGTAATCAAAGTAGAGAGAGAGTCAAGTAAAAATCATCTGCCACACAAGCAGGGGGAGGGGTGGATGGGGGGATGGGTGTTTGATCATTGTATGACCAAGACTGAAACCTGAAGACTTTGTAACTGCTCTCACGGTGATTCAATTAAAAAAAAATAAAGTCTTAATGGCCCCTGCCAAAATAGAACATTCTTCATACTCTTTCCTCTATGGATACTTTTTGTAGCATTTTCAGCAGTTTTTCATAACAATTCAAAAATATATTATTTCGGTTCTGCTTTGGGATGGAAACATCCCAAATATGGTGGTGGGATTGGTGTTTGAATATGAAATGCAATCAAATATTGTAAACTCCCTTATAAAATAAAAACATTAAAAAAACAAGGGACTGGAAAGAGAGCACAGCGGGTAGGGCGTTTGCCTTGCACGCGGCCGACACGGGTTTGATTCCCAGCATCCCATGTCGTCCCCCGAGCACCGCCAGGAGTGATTCCTGAGTGAAGAGCCAGGAGTAACCTCTGTGCATCGCCACGTGTGACCCAAAAAGCAAAAATAAACAAACAAACCAACAAAAAAACATGTTCTGGGTAGTTCTCTACCACCTGCAGCTGACAACCAACCCCCGGCACTGTCTCCCAGCTCGCAGTCCATCCTGCGCCCCTCACTCTGGCTTCTCAGACACCCCCTTTCTTTCTCTTCTGCCAGCTTGGTCCCCAGAGGCCAGTCCCCATGCGGGAAGTTCTAAGGCTCTGTCCTGTTTGCCTATTATGTAAAGTGCCCCCTCCGGGCAGGGCGGCTGGCTTGCTTCCACCCAAGCTCAGAACCCTCCGTCAGCCTCTAGTGCTTTCAACACTGACAAATGAGGACCCGAACGTGTGCTGGACCCAGTGTGCGAGCAGATGCTCTGGAGGGTCCTGGGGATCCCAGGACTGAGACCCCTGAGTTTCAGCTACCCCAGGACGGAAATGTTTGAGTGCTGAAGGAAAATAATAGGATCTGAGGAGAACGTGGGAAAGGGATAAACTCGGCTGTCAGAGTTAGCCCACAGGGGCCTGAGCGATAGTGCAGCAGGCAGAGCGCCTGCCTTGCACACGGCCCACTCGGGCTCCATCCCCCACATCCCATACGGTCCTGAGTCAGGATTAAGCTCTGAGCACTGCACAGCGACCCAAGGGCCAAAATAAGAAAACGAAAGCAAAAAAAAAAAAAAGAGGTAGCCTATGATCTCGAAGCCCCAGGGTCGAGCCCCCAAGCCCCAATTCTGAAGGGTGGAGGGGAACGGAGGGGAACAGCACCTTCACAGAGCAGCAAGAGGCCCGTAGGAAGATCCAGAGTCCCGGGGCTGGGCCTCACTCAGCAGTGCTCCGTGCTTCCTCCTGCCTCTGCACTCAAGGACCACTCAGGGCAGGGATGGAGGATGGAACCCGGCTCAGCCATGGGCGTGCAACGCCTTCTTTTTTAGGCCCTGTCATCTGCATTTTTATTTTTCACAGGCCAGGCCCCATGGGCCAGGGCCTCTTCTGCTGCCTGACCACTGGGTGTGTCCCCAAACCCAGGTCTTGGCTGTCACCCTCACCCGCGGCCCTACAGGGTGAGCCCCTGGCTCTTCTGGATGGTTCTGGAAAGCTCTGCAGTGCTCACTCTTTGCCCCTTCTGAAAACCAGCGCTGTCTGGACCCAGGCCACTGGGTCTGTTCCCTCTCCCTGGGAAGGCGGTGGAGACCCCCTCCCTTCTCAGCCCCATCCCTGGCCCCGTATCCAGGCAACCTGAGGCTGGAGTCAGCCTCGGCACCAGACCCCCTCCACCCGCCCGCCCGCCCACCCAAGGCGGTCAGGACCTTCTGGATCGGCCCAAATTCCATGGGGGCGGGGCGGGGCGGGCCGGGGCGGGCGACCTGCGCTTTGGACACTGGGGGCCGGAGCAGAGTGGACAGCTGCTCGGTCATCAGCGGAGCGCCCAGCAGGGGGCCCGCGCGGGCGCAATTGAGGACCCACCGCCCGCCCGTCTGGGGGGACCCTCCCCGCCCCGCAGGCCCCGGGCCCAGCGCGGGCCTCCGAGCTCCGGGCAGGTCCCCGCCGCCCGCCGCCCGCCTCGGACCCGGCGCCAGGGCCGCCTCCTGGGCCCAGGCAGGCGCGGGGAGCTGGGCGCGGCCCGGGCGCACGCAGGGAGCGCGCAGAGCCCCGCGCAAACGCAGGCGGGCGCGGCGGGCCGGGAGCGGGCGGGGCCCGGGCTCCCTGGACGCTCGGGGCCGCCCACCGCCCGCGGCAGGCCCCCGGGGATCAGCCGCCCTGCTGCGACAGGCGGGGGATCGGGGCGCAGGGCCAGACCCCCACCCGGGGGCGCAGGGCCAGACCCCCAATCCGGGGACGCAGGGCCAGACCCCCAATCCGGGGACGCAGGGCCAGACCCGCACCCCGGGGACGCAGGGCCAGACCCCCAATCCGGGGACGCAGGGCCAGACCCCCAATCCGGGGACGCAGGGCCAGACCCCCAATCCGGGGACGCAGGGCCAGACCCTCCCACCCCGGGAACTAAGGGCCAGACCCCCCCAGCCCGGGGCGCAGGGCCAGACCCCCAATCCGGGGACGCAGGGCCAGACCCCCAATCCGGGGACGCAGGGCCAGACCCCCAATCCGGGGACGCAGGGCCAGTCCCCCCACCCCGGGGACGCAGGGCCAGACCCCCAATCCGGGGACGCAGGGCCAGCCCCCCACCCCGGGGACGCAGGGCCAGACCCCCACCCCGGGGACGCAGGGCCAGACCCCCCAATCCGGGAACTAAGGGCCAGACCCCCACTCCGGGGACGCAGGGCCAGACCCCCAATCCGGGGACGCAGGGCCAGTCCCCCCACCCCGGGGACGCAGGGCCAGACCCCCAATCCGGGGACGCAGGGCCAATCCCCCCACCCCGGGGACGCAGGGCCAGACCCCCAGCCCGGGGACGCAGGGCCAGACCCCCCAATCCGGGAACT